>NC_045798.1:4638501-5251001 GCF_009873245.2 Balaenoptera musculus | reverse complement strand
TCATTTTTTAAAAAACCGCTCTTCAGTTGTCTGTGGGAGGCTATTCCATAGTTTATTTCCCTACTGGTGAATACTTAGGTGGTTTCCATTTCTTTCTTTTTTTTTTCTCTCTCTCTTTTTTTTTTTTTTTTTCTACCATGAATCTTGTAAAGCTCCACCTGGTTTAGAGGTGAAAAGTGGGTTCTAGATCATGTGCCAAAAGGTAGGGGCTGTTAGAGGCAAGGGTAAAACTGGTGATCAGTGAATAGTCTGTTAGTTTCCCGGGGCTGCCATGAAGGATTACCCCCACCGGCATGGCTTAACACAACAGGAGTGGATTCTCTCATAGTTCTGGAGGCCAGAGCTCTAAAAACAAGGTATCAGCAGGGCCCTGCTGCCTCCGATGACTTGAAGATTCTAGGTTCTCCCTTGCCTTCCAGCTTCAGGTGGCCCCCGGCACTCCTTAGCTTGTAACCACATCACTCCCATCTCGGCCCCTGTCATCACAGGGGTGTGTGTGTGTCTGCGTCTCTGCGTGTCCCCTCCTTAACAGGACACTGGGCATTGAATTTAAGCATCCAGTATAACCTCATCTTAACTAATCACATCTGCACAGACCCTTTTTCCAAATAAGGTCACATTCTGAGATTCCAGTGGACATGAATTTGGCGGGGGGGGGGGGCACTATTTAACCTACTACGGGGGTAAGAAGCGGGGAGGGGCCACACGTAGGCCACCGACTTGCCAACTAAGATCTGGGTGGTATTTGGGGCAGCTTCGTCCTACACCTTCAACATCTTCAGTGCTATTTGATGTTCTGGAAAATGACTCTAAAAGGCCATTAGGTCTTTAGTCATTAACTCGGCTACAAAGCCTTCACGTTCTGTAGTGTTGATTCGACTCCATTTACCAGGACAGGAAAGAGACGCCGATGCCTCTGAAAGGTATGTTTGTGGAACCCTGACTTCAAAAGTCCATCCAGATGACCTGCGTCCCTCTTCTTCCACCAAAGCTAGTGTGTCGGTATAATTACTTGTTGGAGATTGCATACGACACCTCGCTGTAGGAATCCAGAGTAAACCTGACTCAGCTCTGTCTTTGAGGCTTTTCTTATATATAAAAAAGAGCAAGGTGGTCTGCAAACAGCCGTTCCCTTGGCTATGTAGTCAGAGTTTCACCTGATTCATCCAACCTGTTCACAGCTGAAAGGGGCAATTTTAGATTGTCCAGGAGAAGGTACGTCCAGTGGATGTACTTTACAAATGACCAGAAATAACCATCTTGGTCAGATGACATTGAAGCCACGCACTTTGTAGGTGCCACCATATGCACCTGTCAAAGTGCGGGATACAGGTCAACTCCCCACAGCCGAGCGTTATCCTGGCACGTGATGCCAATGAGCATATTCAGTAAACCTATCGCCGCAGTGGCCCCATAGCTGGATGTAGCTATTCTGTCATTTCCTAACTTACTTAAAAATAACAGTATAAAAAGGATTGCCCTTGGAGAGTGAACTGGAGTCAGCTAAGTGGAAAAGGAGAAGGAAAAAACCCATTAAGATGTTTGGTTCCATTGACCCGTGTCTTTCTGGCAAACCTTTGCTAACATATAATATCTGAAGATGAATGGGAAAAACAGACCCAAGAAGCAAGCCTAGGAATGAAACTGGTGGCTGTCAGTTGAAGGAACAAAGTGACGGAAGTCTGGGTGTTTCTGTTACAGGAATGTGACATGACAAATTTCCAAGGCTCTGTCAATACCGTGAATATTTATGACCTATCTATCTCACCAAAAGCCTCCGTCAGGCGGCACATCCAGCAAAGACTCCTGCTCAGGAATTGTTCTGTTTTGTTGGGTGATGAGCCCTGAATGACAAAATTGAGAGCGATTATGTGAAGGGTTTGTGCTTCTGTTTAACACGGAGGCTGTATTCTGAAGAAATAAATTTCTTTTTGAAAAAAAAAATCTCTTTCACTGTTGGTGGGTGAACTGGATTATTTGTCACAAGATGGAGTTACCCATATGCAAGCGTTTCTGGGTACTGACCTCCAGGGGCCTCCTCTGAGACTCAGGTTCCTGTTTTGTTTGCTTCTTTGTTTGTTTGTTTGTTTTTAACATCCTTATTGGAGTATAATTGCTTTACAATGGTGTGTTAGTTTCTGCTGTATAACAAAGTGAATCAACTATATGTATACATATATCCCCATATCCCCTCCCTCTTGCGTCTCCCTCCCACCCTCCCTATCCCACCCCTCTAGGTGGTCACAAAGCACCAAGCTGATCTCCCTGTGCTATGCGGCTGCTTCCCACTCGCCAACTGTTTTACATTTGGTAGTGTATATATGTCCATACCACTCTCTCACTTTGTCCCAGCTTACCCTTCCCCCTCCCCATGTCCTCAAGTCCATTCTCTAGTAGGTCTGCATCTTTATTCCCGTCCTGCCCCTAGGTTCTTCATGACCTTTTTTTTTTTTTAGACTCCATATATATGTGTTAACATACGGTATTTGTTTTTCTCTTTCTGACTTACTTCACTCTGTATGACAGACTCTAGGTCCATTCATGAGGTTCCTGTTTGAAATGACAAACCAGAGTCCTGGCAAACCAGAGGACTTTGCCCACCTGTGTGCTGGTCAGTGAAGGGACAACCCCTTCTCCGCAGCTGGGGAAGTGTGGAGGCGTGTGTGCTTAAGAGATGTCAAGCTGCCACATCTCGGATCTAACCTGCCATTTACTTAAACTTTGTGGTCTGAGCCGGCCTTTGGAGCCTCAGTCATCCTATCTGCAAAAGGGGTATGTAATATAATTCCTACTAGGACAACCTCAACAGGTTACTTTGAGGATTAAATGAGGCAACATACATGCAGTTCTTGTTACAAAGTAAGAATACGATAGATGTCATCAACTTCTTTTTATTAGTAACCCAGCATGCTTAAATGGGAGACATTTAAGAATAGTGGTGAAATTAAAAATATTTCCTAACAGGGTGGCATGGTCACTGACCTCACGTGACCCATGGGACTAGATTCAGCTAGTAAGTAATTGTCGAAGCCCCTCCCCTCCCCCCAGGGCACACCAGCTGTACATTGGCCCCGCCTGAGAGAAACAGCAAGTTAAAGTTCAATGCTTTTTTTTTTTTGCATAGCTTATAGCAGAGTCCAGCACATCTTTTTCTAAATAACTTTAATTTTGCAAACTGCCAAGATGGCGTTTTCGATTGGCTTGAACTCTTTCCGAGGAGAGGGGACCACAGGCGGCAGTCCCCGGGGTGCCCACTAGATGGCGCTCACAGACCAACCAGCTCTTGGCCGCGCTGGGCCTGCGCTCCCCTCCCCCAGAAGGCTCCCGAACACACCTGCCCCCCCCCCCCCCCCCCCCCCCCCCCCGGCCCAGTCTTCTCCCCAGTCAGCTGACTGCTTCATCCAGCCCTTTGCTCACTTGGGAGTCCTGGTCGCCTCAAGTGTGAGAAATGAAGGCCCCTCCCGCAGCCCCACCCAGCGCTCAGCACAGCACCTGAGACGCACCTGGCCCGCACCTGGCCCGCACCTGGTCCGCGGCCTCCGGCCCCTTAGACAGGTGCTGCCTCTGCGCCGGCATCACTGCCCGCCCTGCGGCTGGATGGAGCCTGCGAGTGGCTGCTTTTCTCGAAAGGCTTTATCATTTTAATTTGAAATAATACATATTCATTATAAAAATGTTAGACATAATTAAAAAACCCAAATCCCAACACCCCGCATATGACATTAGTTATATCGGAGAATCATCATTCCGGGCGGTCTACATCCATGAATCCACAGCGAGAGGAGTGGCTGGCTGGATAAGTAGACGGTGGTTGGACACCATATCTTATAGCAACGAAATCCTACTCTAAAGCTGTATTTTATTCGTGAAGGTGTTAAATTCCTTTTTATTTATAGATCAAAGAAGACAAGGAGTCCAAAGTAGAGTTGTCGTATTTCATAAAAGAAATGAGCAAAAGAAGAAAAATTAGCTGACAAGAATAGATTTTGATTTTTAAAATACCTTGGTAAATTTAAGAAAGAAAAGTTTGTAGAAAAAAACAAACCAAGGTTTGGAACGATTATTATTATTACTGTTACTATAGCTGCTATTGTCACCTCCACGTCCATCACCACACCATCTCTGTTTCCTCCATGACACAATTTTAGCCGGTGAGGTCGGCTCCTTGATTTGAAAGTAGAAGAAATGGCACCGCTGAGATTTCTTGCCGTTTCCCCCATCCGGATATTTATTGGTTTTGCAAGTTTTACATTGTTAAAGCCTGGAACGCTGATACCCTCCGTGGAGCCTCGCTGCGACATGCCTTCACTGTTAACTCTCTGACTATGGGAAGCCGGTCTTGCTGCATCCGCTGCATCGGTCACCCCCCAGCCATCTGCTGCTTTCCATCCTCAGAGACGGTGCGTGTCTTTTATCTGCCGATGGCCCTTTTCTGTTGTTGTTGGGCGATTACATTTTAATTCCTTTATTCCCATTGTAATGTGATCTAGAGGATAAATGAGGTTAGTCCAGTGGTTCATCCACCATAATCCCAACCTTCTTTAGAAACCGTAGCGCACGGTTCCGATTTAAGGGGTAGGTTGTCGGTCATTCCTTCACACACCTGCCTGTGTGCCAGGCACGGGGGTGGGAACCAGGACGGATGGAGGACACAGTTCTTGGCATCAGTGATGTCAACAAGGACTTTCCACCCAGGAACAGAATTGTGTGAGTGTGTGTGTGTGTGTGTGAAATTGCTTTAAAGAAGGATGAAATATTCTATCCCACGATTAAAGACCAAGTTAAAACACTGACATCCTTGGCTGGAGTAATTGTGCCTTTATTGATTTAGAGTCAGCTGGAGAAGCTGCTGGTTCTTTTCTGAGAAAAAGAGCAGGGCACTGAGAAAGGACCAAGGGAAGGGGCGCCGTAGGCCTCGGGCGCACCCGCTCCCTCTTCCATTTTCCCAGAACCGCCGGTGACCCTGGGAGACGCCCACCCTCGGCCGGTGAAGGTGACGAGCTCCTGCCTTCTCTGCAGGAGGGCAGCTCGCAGGGGAGGAATAAATCAGCAGGCGGAGCCGTCCTGCTGGAGGAGCCGGCGGACGGGAGGGCTGCGCTCCACCCGGGAGGCGCGTCCACCTCCGAGCTCCCTGTGGTCCCCAGGGCCGCCCCGAGTCCCCGTCGGAGAAGCAGCTGCACCAGGCCAGGCTCCCACGCAGGGAGCTGGGGGCGTCCGCGCAGGACGAGCTGCCCTGCTCTGTCCCCCCCTGCTGTTCCTCTGACCCCCGAAGAGGGAAGTCACGGGTCCTCGAGGCGGGGCTGACCCTGCCACGTCCTCCTGGGGGGTGGGGGTGGGGGTGATGCGCTGCCGCTTGGTGGGGCCGCACGTCAGAGCCAAAGCGAAGCTGCTGGTGATGAGGAGGCATCGTCCCCAGGGAGGAGGCCATCAGTCGGCACCTCCCAGGTGAAAAGGGGAAAGGGCCAGGGAAACAGCAGGGGGCGCAGCACGTGGCCGGGTCCCCCCGCCCGGCGGCTCCACAGCGTTCTTGTCTGGGGGATCCTAAGCCTCCCGAGGACAGGCACACAGTCACGCGTTTATAAAACGCCACGGTGCCTGCAGACACCACAGGTCACCGGGCTTAACATCAGCTTCTCCAGCACCCGGTTCCCACGTGGATCGGTGGGTGGTGGGTGTGAGAGCAAAGAGGAAGGATGGAGACAGGAGAACAAGCTCACTCCCCTCATCTCCCTAGTCCTAATCTCCAAAATGCAGTGCGATTGGGTTTGAACCAGTTGGGTCATGATTTTTATATCCGAAGGGAAGACCCTGACGTCAGTGGATACGGTACACGTGATAGAACCCAGAGAGGAAAATTCCAAACAAGGGAAAAAAAAAAAAAAAACCAAAGCAGGATCTCTAACAGATGCCTGCACTCCCATGTCCATTGCGGCAGTATTCACAATAGCCAAGACTGGAAACAGTCTAAAGGTCTCTTGACAGATGAATGGATAAAGTGGTGGAGACATCCAATGGAATATTACACAGCCTTAAAAAAGAAGGAAATTCTGTCCTATGCAATGACAAGGATGAACCAGGAGGACATGATGTTAAGTGAAATAAGCCAGTCACAGGACAAATACTGTATGATCTCACTTAAGTGAGGAATCTAAAATATCCAACCTTGTAGAAGCAGAGAGTACAATGGGGCTGGAGGGAGGAGTAAATGCTGGAGGGATGTTGCTATTTAACAGGTATACAATTTCAGTTGTGCAAGAGGAATAAGTTCTAAAGATCTGCCGTACAGTTACTGCAATGGTCCAGGCAGGATGGGATGGGGCTTACACTGGGAAGGACACTGAGACATTATCAAGGAGCAGAATTGCAAGTGTGCTTTTTGATGGGGAGCCTTCGAGCTGGTTCCTTCTCTTGCCCTGCAAAAAAACCATTTGAGGATTCTAGATTTCATTATGAATTAGGAATAAAGTATTGATAATCAGCTACATTTGTTGTTACCAGAGATCCCCTTTAAATTTGCCTCTACGTAATAGGAAATGGTTAGCCCAAAGGAAGTTTCTAAGAATAGATGATTGGATATCAGCTACGTTTGAAAGTGTCACTGCATGAGGCAGACTTTGTCTGGCGTTGTGATGTGTTGTTTATCATCGTGGAGATAAGCTGTGCTTCTTGTGACAATAAGCAATGTGTTGCAACAGTTGCCAGGTGTTTATGGGTTAATCTCTGAGATTAATGAAGGCTGTTGATTCCCTGGGAGTCTGCGGACGCACCCACACTCTGAGGTCTCAGCCTGCCTTTCAGGTCCTGCTGTGTGTCAAGGTGTTCTTGGAGAGGGTGCTTGTTCATGGCGCAGGCATCCGAGGTGGGAGCTAATTGTGCTTGTTCCTGCTCAGCTGAGGCAAGAAGGTGGGAAAGAGGTCAGCAACGCCCTCCTCGGCGATGGATTTCAGCCCTCTCTGCTCGGTGGGAACATGGCAGAGAGCTTCTGTAATCTCTCAGGAACACTTGGTCACTCTATTCTCTTGATCTAAAGATCACAGATATGATGGAAGGTCTTCAGCACTGGCCTGGGAGACACATTTTATTTTTTTAGTTCATTCCTCTTTTGCTATTTTCCTTAACATCTCTGTTTTCGTTTCCTTTCTTGAAAATTCGGATTCTGCTAAAACGAACTATTGTAACCATTTAGCAAACCTTTTCAGATAGGTTAATGTTTCACTGATCATAGATTTAGAACACCCAGAACAGGGAAAGTTAACGCCGTAAAGAGTATTGTATTATCGTATTAGGATGTGGAGGGAAATTCAGAGTACAGATGCTCCCGAACCTTCAAGAACATTTAACAAGCACTGTGCCAGTTGTCATTTTATTGCCCGTCAGCTCCTACTCTGCCCTTCTCTTCCTGCTGTGGGATCTTGGAGCTGGACCCTGCAAACATTTTGTTCCTTTGTCAGCTGGTGCACTATTGGAGCTTTCCAGCAGAGGCCGCTGGAGAGACAGGGCAAGATGTAGCAGGGGCCAGGGTTTTCTAACTGACTTAAGTATGGTCTTGTTTTCGTCCCCTGTGGCACAGCTCCCAACAGCATGCAAAGACACTGTGGTGCACATTGCCCAGTGAGTTTCACTGGCCCGCAGGTGGGTGACTTCGTGCTCACCTGCTGGGGACCAGCTTGCCCATGGCACCCAGCGTACCCTCCATCAGCAGTGGGCTGCAGCCCCACCCTCTGCAGTGAGTCTGAATCTCAGCTTTGGCGAGAAGATGCTCTTCATGTTTTATCCTTTCTTGGGCACTCTCCCCCGGCCCTAGAGCTGCTCACTGGGGCTCACATTTGCCATTCTTAGATTCTCTAGACTTCTTTTCTTCTCTTGTAGTTACCCACCTTTCATTAGTTGGAAATTCCCATCTTAATTTTTTCCTGATCAAATGACTGGTGTGGTTTCCGTCTCCTGACTGGACTCTTAACTGATACATTACCGTATATGGTTATGTATTAACATCAAGAGACATTAGTGGTTATTTCCCATAACCAATTCTGATTTGATTGATCATGTTTAAATAGGTTTCCCCAGGATCCTTTCAGGCTACCTTTTCAGTGAATGAAAGCATAATTTTCTTTAAGCTTACTAGAGTATTACAGATACTGAAAAGTAATCACACCATTTCTTTTCTGAACACTTGATGGTTTAGACTGGAGATTCTTACTCTTTAGTTCCAGAATCATGTGGGGAGCTAGTTTTTTTTTTTTTTTAAGTAATATATGTTTAATCAAATGCCTATAAAACATAACATTTATATCAACTTGCAACTCAGCTCAGTAGGAGAGCTAGTTTAAAATGCGGATTCTTATGCCTCACACCTAGAGGCTGAGTACTTTGATTTACCATTAAATGGCCTTTCTGTGTATATTTTTCACACTTAATCCTTACAACCATCCTGTTAAATGCCTTGATTTCATTTTACTGCTTTATGGCTCAAAGAAGTATCTTGTAGGCAGATGAGGGGTTGGTTTGGGGCAGAAACCAAGCCCAGGGCTTTTGATCTCCGACCCCATTTCCTTTCCACTACACTGCTTTTCTAGCACAGAATGAAACCTCTTTTGTGTTTCTTTCATACACATGATGAGGAAGTCGAGTCAGGCAAATTTCATTTTTCAAAATATTTTTTTCTCATCGAAGCGAATTTGTGAAACAGAGACATTTGTAAAGAAGAAAATAAAAATCATCTTTTTTTTCCACTCCCTAGAGGCACGTTGAGATACATGTAATTCCAGTTTCTTTTCTGTGCATCTGTCTTGTCTTTTTAACAAGAGATGATCATATTTTACTTTTTACCCTTTCGGGTTTTTTTGTTTTAGAGTCGGACTGATTTGCTACCGTTGCATGATAAAGTTCCATAGAATTCAGCTTAAAGCCACAGTCATTTAGGGTCACTCATGCAGTGGCTGGGCAGCTGAGGCAGCTGGGCCAGTGGGGGGGAGCTCAGCTGGGTGGTCGCATGGGGTGCCTCTGGCTCTCATCCTTCTCCTGGGACCAGCCTGGGCCTGTTCTTTTCATGGCCACGGTGGACACACAAGAAGACAAGCAGACTCAGCCATAAAAAAGAATGAAATAGGGCTTCCCTGGTGGCGCAGTGGTTGAGAATCTGCCTGCCAATGCAGGGGGACACAGGTTCGAGCCCTGGTCTGGGAAGATCCCACATGCCGCGGAGCAACTGGGCCCGTGAGCCACAATTACTGAGCCTGCGCGTCTGGAGCCTGTGCTCCGCAACAAGAGAGGCCGTGATAGTGAGAAGCCCGCGCACCGCGATGAAGAGTGGCCCCCGCTTGACGCAACTGGAGAAAGCCCTCGCACAGAAACGGAGACTCAACACAGCCAAAAATAAATAAATAAACCTATCCCACTCTCTAGATACCACTTAGCACGTAAAGGAATATTAAAAAAAAAAAAAAAGAATGAAATAATGCCATATGCAGTAGCATGGGTGGACCTAGAGATGATCATACTAAGTGAAGTCAGTCAGACAGAGAAAGACAAATACCATATGACAGCACTTATATGTGGAATCTAAAATATGACACAAATGAACTTATCTATGAGGCAGAAACAGACTCACAGACATAGAGAACAGACTTGTAAGGAGGAGGGGGCATTGGGGGGATGGATTGGGAGTTTGGGATTAGCAGATGCAAACTGCTATACATAGGGTGGATAAACAACAAGGTCCTACTGTATAGCACAGGGAACTATCTTCAATATCCTGTGATAAACCATAATAGAAAAGAATATGAAAAAGAATCTGTATGTATGTATAACTGAATCACTTTGCTGTACAGCAGAAATTAACACAACATTGATTGTAAATCAACTATACTTCAATAGAATAAATTAAAAAAAAAAAAAAAAAAGACAAGCAGAAGCGCATGCAGTGCCGTGCAGCCTGGGCTGAGAACAGGAGCGCTGCTTCTAGCGGCCTGCTTGCCACAAGAGGACAAATGATTTTCTTTTTCTGTGTCTCGCCCCAGCCTCCTATATGCCAAGGAGAAAAAGCCTCTCACTTTCTCCTGAATTCCTCTCAGTAATAGCTCCTGTCACTTTGCGTTATCTGTTTATACTCAAGCTCATTTAAAACACCATCTGATAAAATAACCTGTATAATTTTCTTCACAGGTGACTATGAGGAAAAAATAATCATTATGTTATTAGATCATGGCACTCTATTTGACACGGGCTCTAAGCTCCCAGTGAAAGTGTTGAATAGCTTAAACTTCCCACAGAAATGGAAATGAAGAGGAGAATCCAGCCTGGGTTAATGCAGGCGCCTGGGACTCTGGGGGTTCACTGGTCTCCCTGGCGTCGGGGGGACTGGATTTTTTTTCTCAGCAGAGATGGAGAGAGGGGACCTCTGGGCTGAGGCTTGATGTGGGTAAATGTGGCCCTGCCCTTTGCCTGGCTCCTTTTTTTTTAACCACTTCATGTTGTCAGCATGTTTTCAAGGTCTAGTCCAGACAGAACAGTGTAACTGGGCCCCTGAGAGTCCTTGTGTGACGTAATCCCATTGAAAGAAAACCGAAAGTCACACATCCAAAACCCACCTCATCACTCTCCCAGGCCCTTCCTTGTGTCCTTAGAGGCCCCACCAGATGGGTCCCCTTCCCTTTTCTCAGCTCCCTTTTCTTAGAATGTCACTATTTTATTTCTCTATAAGGTTCCCTGCACCTGTGTCTTGGACAATGGTTTAACCTCAGGATGTAGATAAACTTCTAGATCAGTAGCTTCATTGCTTCATTTCATTTCCTCTTATTTGAAATCCCTTTCAGTGGCTTTAGAGTCTGAACTGTATCCGTCGATGGAAATATCCGAATATTTCCTGGGGGGTGATGGGCACACTCCTGTGTGAGAGGTAAGGAGAGGAGCACGCGGTGATCCAGGCTGCAGAAGAGAATTCAAGCTCCGCTCCTGCCGAGTGGCCTCCCAGCCTGAGCGTGCTCAAGACTGCCAAGTAAGGTTGTCCAGGTTGTGCACTGCTCATGGGCATGGCCACGGCCATGTCAGCCACACTCCAGACATTGTAGAGTTGGGAACTAAGTAGGACAGTTGTATAGCAGATGGCAATAAAGGGCCTCATTCTAACAAAATTGGTATATTATGGCAATTTTCTGCAGGATGGAAGAGGCACCATTTTCTAATTTGCAATGAGCTAACAATAGCTTTTCTGAATAGAAGTTTTTTTAGGGAACGTATTATTTCCTGCAGTGATCCAGAGTCATCATTCATTCAACACTTACCAAATATTAAATGAGCACCTATTATATGCCAGTCCCAGGGCGAGGCCAGTGGGATGCAATGGAGAGTGAAAGGAACAAAAAGCCTAGTCCTCCATTCTAACTGGGAAGTCACCTGTGAAACAACCAAGGACACGCTTGGTTATGTGATCACAATTGTGGGAGATGCTATAATGGGCAAGTCTGGGGTGCTATGAGAGCAGGGGGTGGGGAGTGAGCAAATTTGCTGAGGGCCCCGGGGAGGCTCTGAAGGTTGATGAGGACCATGGTGGCAGGTGAGGTTGGACAGTGTCGGGGAGGGGGTCTGAAGGAAGAAAGCTGTGAAGGCTTAGAGTTTCCTGGAGACACTACAGAGCAAGTATGATGAGTTTACACACTGCATGAACACCGTGTTAAGTAAAACCGAACGACGTCGGGAGAGAATGCTTTCCTTTAATTCTCTTTCAACCTTTTGATTAGGTCAAGAACGAAGTCTCTCTTGGGTTCTACTGTTTTTAACAATTCGTAAACATTTACTCATTTTTACTAGCGAACTAGTGAGCCTTTTGCCAAAGCCTTGGACAGGTAACAGCATCCAAATATCATTTAATAATAGTGCTTTAATTACAGGTAGCCCTGGCTTTGCATGGTGGTGTCAGACCACGTCAATGACCCTGCAGACCAACACCATGCAAAGCAATCTTACTAATCAATGGGGAAAATTGTGTTTGTTTTGTGACCTTTAAAACGTTTTGTCAGAACATTAAAACCTCTCTCACTGTTGATTATAAAATGTATGGGGAAATGAAAAAAACCAGTAAAACTAATATTGATTTGGAAAAATTGTAATTTAAAACAGTAGCAACATTGAGAAAGTATTTTATTTCTTTGTATAAAACTTATCAAGAACATTTTGAACAGTGTTTATCTTCTACTCATCATTTAACTTACGATAGGAAGTGAGCATCTTTTCCGTGGTTTGGCAGACTGTCACATTCTTCAGATCTAGCATCAGCTTCTCACATTTTATCCTTTGCACTTTCAATGTTGTGAAAGATTTCCGAGGATTTCTTTAATGTGGGATTGGTAGGCTGGTGTCATCTCCTCTGGGACATCTTTGGTGTCTTTGTTACGACCACTTTTTTTTTTCATTTATGTTGATGAGTTCACCTTTGTTAAGTTCCTCTAACTCCATAGCTGTAGTCTCTGGACTCTGATAGTGTCAACATTTGCTCCACCAGCCAGCTATTTTCTGCTATGACTCCATCCACATTTAATTTTAAGTTTACTTTCAGCATCATCGCTTTTCATTTCTTTGCCGCATCTTCAACTCTGTTGGCCTATCCCACCTTTTGAAGATCCATTTTGGCAGGTGGTCTTATCACTGAGAGACAAGGAGACAACACACTTTCATACTTTGCTGTCTGGGTGTGAACTGAATAACAGATGCAGTGTTATCAGCCACCAGCAGACTGTGAAGTAATTGATGTGATTGGTCACTCGTAATGACATCCATCTCTTTATTCACATAGTAATTTGTGGGCTGAAGAGCTAGCAAATGAGAAGAACTAGCTAGAAGTTTGTACTTTATATATTTACTCGAAGTTGGTACTTTAGATATTTTAGTGAATAGAGTAGATCTTGGTAACTGAAAATTGAACTGTGTTGTAGGGGAGATTTGTGTTATTTAACTAAACTGTGGTAACTGACATCTGTGCATGGCAGAACTTTGCAAAGCAGGGACTGCCTGTATATTTAGGGTTTTTTTGTTATTAAGATATAGTGGATGCACAATATTATATGTTTCAGGTGTACAACATAGCGATTCACAAGTTTTAAATGTTATATTCTAGTTCTGAATATTTAGTTTTAAGTTTCTTTTTATTTGTGGCAAGTAATGCTGACCCTTTCCACCCTTTCCATGTATGCTACAGAAAATGTCTTTTAACAAGTACCATATGACATCACTTATACGTGGAATCTAAAATATGACACAAATGGACTTATCTATGAGACAGAAACAGACTCGCAGACACAGAGAACAGACTTGTGGTTGCCGAGGGGAGGGAAGTGAGGGAGGGATGGATTGGGAGTTTGGGATTAGCAGATGCAAACTATTATATATAGAATAGATAAACAACAAGGTCCTACTGTAGAGCACAGGGAACTTTATTCAGTATCCTGTGGTAAACCATAATGGAAAAGAATATGAAAAAGAATATATATATGTGTATAACTGAATCACTTTGCCGTATACCAGAAACTAATACAACATTGTAAATCAACTATACTTCAATAAAATAAATTTTTAAAAAAAGAAAGAAAACATCTTTTAGGGACTTCCCTGGTGGTCCAGTGGGTAAGTCTCCACGCTCCCAATGCAGGGGGCCCGGGTTCGATCCCTGGTCAGGGAACTGGATCCCGCATGCAAGCCACAGCTAAGAGTTTGCATGCCACAACTAAGAGTCCGCATGCCCCAACTAAAAAAAAAAAAAAGAAAAAGAAAAAAAGATCCTGCATGATGCAATTAAGACCTGGCACAGCCTAAATAAATATTTTTTAAAAAGTCTTTTACAAATATGTATGTTTAAGTATCTAAGTAAAATCCTATAAAATGTGAATTGATTCAAAGAAATATTGATTATGGCCCATGATTATGGCAAACATTTTGAGGCCCATGCATGAAGGACTATAGTTTGGGAAATGCTGCTTGGGTACCAGTGGCTGGACGCAGGAGTGGTTGTGGTCCCTAAGGAAATGTCTCGTGGAATATAGGTGGCTTTCTCGACTCTCTTCCCCCAAATAATGCCTACGGGGCTGTCCTGGGCAAATCTAGGTGCTGGTTCCCATCATCACTTCCTCCAATTTGCCTGATCTAAGTATACAGCCCCACAGGGAAATATGGGATTATTCTATGCACATTTCTTTGTAAAATCATGACATATCTCTAGGCTGATATATAGAGACCCCAAACATTTTTCTTCCTAAATAGCCACATAATATTTCATAGGATGAGCATAATTTATTTAATCAATCTTCTTTTGTTACACAAAAGAAGGGATTGTTTTTCCTCCCTCCCTCCCCCTTCATTCCCTCCTTCCTTCCTTCCTTCCTCCCTCCCTCCCTCTCTCTCTCTCCTCCTTCCTTCCTTCCTTTCTTTCTCTCCTCCTTTCATTTTTTGCACTGCAAACAGTAATGGAACAAATAAATTTTATACAGATCCTTATTACTGGGATTGCTGGATCAAAGAACTGTGAATTATTCATTATAAATGATATTTCCAGGCTCATATTCCCATCAGCAGCATATGAAAGGGTCCATTGTGTCTCTTCTTTGCCAGCACAGTATATTTTCATTCTCGACAATGTTGGCAACATGATCGGGGGGTGGGGGAGTTGATTTCTTAGGTGTCTAGCAGGTTCAATGTTCTGTAGTTCTCACTGGGAAATTCAGACATTGACATGTCAAAATGGGGTTGATGGTTTACCATTACAGAAAGTTTCTTTCCTTTGAAAAAGGATTTGGGCTTGGTTCCTTAAAAAGCCATTGTTTTGATCTTGTCAAACATTTGTCAACACATCCTTTGAAGCATTTAACTTAGTATCTGTGAAGAAAGAAGGGGTGCTTGAGAAGATTCCACATAATTGTGGAGCTATAACACATTGAGTTGAATTTTTATCCACCTAGGTCTTTTTGGGCCAGAGGAATCATTCCTGTCACAATTAGGAATTTCCCCTTTGAGCACTTCCATGGCCAAAGTCTCAGGGGAAGGAGGAGTGATAGTCTGTTTCGCTATGACAAAAGGATGCATGCAGCTCTTGAAGAAAACAGGCATTTGAGATTCCTGTCTGCAACCTCTATATCATCCTGCCCAGGTTATGGGGTCCAGTCTTTACACTTGGAATCCTCTTTATTTTAAAGGCTGTAAGCACTCAATAACCAAGCTTCAAAATACATAAAGCAAAAGTTTCCACAACTGAGAGGAGAAATAAATAAATAAATCGACAATTGTAATTGGACATTTAAATACTTCTCCCTCAGTAATTGCTAGAACAAGTAGGCAGAAATTCAGTAAGTTGGGTCTTTGAGAAAACAAGTCATTTATCTAAGTCCATTCAGGGAGGGGAAGGTCCAGCATTCCAGGTCAAGAAAGACCCCACAGTCTTCCCTGTACTACAGTATATACACATACACTGTATATGTAGAATGTATCTACAGTGTACTGCCACACTGCAGATATATTCAATCCCTTACTAAAATAAGTCATAACAAAACTGCCCCAGTAGAAATATTTCCCTGGAAGATAGACGGCATATGTTCCTGCTCTGAGAAGATCTCATAACCAGCTCTGAGACCTTGGGCAGGCCAGGTGCCCTCTTGGAGCCTCAGTTTCCTCTTCTGTACGATGGGAATGGTCCTATCTTCCCTGCTTACCTCCCAGGGATGCTGTGGATCTCTCTCTCTCTTTTTTTTTTAAAAAATAAATTTATTTATTTATTTTTGGCTGCATTGGGTCTGCGTTGCTGCGAGCGGGCTTCCTCTAGTTGCGGCGAGCGGGGGCTACTCTTCGTTGCGGTGCACGTGCTTCTCATTTTGGTGGCTTCTCTTTGTTGCCGAGCACGGGCTCCAGGTGCGCAGGCTCAGTAGTTGTGGCTCGCGGGCTGTAGAGTGCAGGCTCAGTAGTTGTGGCGCACGGGCTTAGTTGCTCCCCGGCATGTGGGGTCTTCCTGGACCAGGGCTCGAACCCATGTCTTCTGCATTGACAGGCAGCTTCTTAACCACTGCACCACCAGGGAAGTGCAACGCTTGGACTTCAAGTGAATCTCTTGATGTAAAGGTGGTGTGAATGGCATGGGTGCTGTGGAAGTGAAGTCACAATTACTTTCAGGGGAGGGAGGTGTCACATGTAATTAGGAGAAAAAATTAATTAGAGCTCACTGAGCACACACCGTGGTGACCCTGGGGCTCTGTTATACACGGGAGTGTTGGTTTGGTCTCTAATTGAGACTGACGTCCTAAGCGACGATCGCTCTCTTAATTAGGCAGTAACTGGATTTAGGCCAGTACTGACTACGTTGTTTCAGAGTCTACCTGCAAATCAGATAAGCGTCAGGAGCATGTGGTGTCTCCATTTTTAAGGAGCCACTGAAAAGGACTTGCATTCCAGCCCTGCCAGCTTCTTAAACACAGCACGAGGAAGTCAGCCCCAACTCAGAGGCACGAAGTGAGGTTTAGAGCCGAGTCTCTAAAGCCTTTGGATCAGCCAGGAGGCTGCTGTTTACAAGTTACAGGAACCTGATCTGATTGGACCAGCCAGGGTCACGTGCCAGTCCTTGAATCAATCGCTGGGGCAAGAGGGATGCCAGAGGCTGACTGGCTGTAATCCTGAGTCCCAGAATGCATTTCTGGAACAGGTGGTGGCATCAGCCCTGTGGGAGCAACAAGGGCTGAGAAGGGTCAGGGGTCAAGTTCCCAGGATGGAAGAGAATCAGGGCCGACTTGGGGCCAGTGCTTAACTGACCACAGGAGTCTGGGCATGGCCAGTGTCCCGCTTGCGGAAATAGTGTCACTCTGTCCTCTCTCTCTTTGGGGTTTTGATGGCCCTTCAAAAATAGTTTCCAAAATCCATTATGACATATCAATGTAGACGTTAGATTAATTCTGGGCTTCAGTGAACATTACACGATCTAAATTACCGGGTTCAGTAACTGTCTCTTTGCTTCAGTCATGCTTCACCTGCCTTCCCCAAATCAAAAACAGCTCCTTAATTGAAGTGTCAAGTAAAGGCATGGATTTTTTTCTTTGTCTAGTAATAGGATTAGCTCAAATCAAATACTGAAAACTGCTTGTCTGGGGCCCATCTTTCAAAAGGAATTTAGAGGAATTTACATGGGGTGGCAAACCTGAAGGAAATCACTCCTGTGTAGCCGTAAATATGCTCATTTTTCTTTTCTGGTGGGTAGAGCCACCATCCAGCCCATTATCCACACTCTTTGGTAACCCCTACCTGTGCGCGACCTGAGCAGGGTGCTATAAAACAGTATCTCAGACCTTCCATGTGCTTAGACCTTGTGGCCCAGCCAGTGGCATGTTTTAGAGACGTGTGTGTCGTTGACCTCATCAGAGAGGAGGAGAGTGGCTTCCCGGCGACAGCTAAGTTAACACTACTCCTGTCTCTTAGAAATGGCCCAGCATTGTTTTCTGGGTCAATTCTTTGAAAGCAAAAATGACACTTTTTGACCTTCCAGCGTGTGTATACTGAATATGGTGATTCCTATTTACAGGTAAGGGGGTACCGGCAGTAGGCAAGTGCTTGTTTTGCAGTTTGAATTTGTTATGAAAATGGAAGAAAAAACCACTCCACTAGTTTCCCCAAAGTAGAGAGGGATTTGTTTGTTAAAGAATGAGAAAGTTCGAGCTTTTCTCTCAATACAGGGGAAGGCCAGAGTTTTGTCGTTGTTTTCCTAGTAACATAAAGGTCAGGGCTGGTCACTTAGTGCCTTACTTTATACAGTCCTGGAAAACAAGCCAGGTAGTGGATTGAATGGTATCTCCCAAAAAGCGATGTCCAAGTTCTTACCCCCTGGTACCTGTAATTATGACCTTATTTGGAAATAGGGTCTTTGCATATGTAATTAAGTCAAGCATCTCAAGAAAAGATCATCCTGGCCCCTAAATTCAGAAACCGATGTCCTTATGGGGGAAAAAAAGGGAAGGGGACTTAAGACACAGAGATACAGAGTTGAAACACAGAGCAGATGGCCATGTGAAGACGGAGGCAAAGGTCAGAGTAATGTTACCACAAGACAAGGGATGCTTGGAGCTGCCAGAAGCTAGAAGAGGTAAGGAAGGATCCTGCCCTAGAGCCCTTGGAGGGAGTGTGGCCCTGCCAGTACCTTGATTTCAGGCTTCTGACTGCCAGATGTGTGAGAGAATAGATTTCTGCTATTTCAAGTTACCAAGTTTGTGGTAATTTGTTATGGCAGCCCTAGAAAATGAATACAAGCCAACTATGTGCTTAAAGATTCCTGCAAAGAAAGGATGCAGTTGGATTTGATGTAACACAGCTGGGAAAACAAAAATAGGTTTGCAGCCAGCAGTTCCATTAATTTGAATCCTTGGGGCACGATTTCACAAATGCTGGGGCAACACTGCAGAGTGACTTTGGAGTATAACAATATAGTAAACTGCTTACTTTATATATTAATCTTAATACTTACATTTACTAAGGGAAAGATGGTGAATAACTTGTCAAACAGATTGGAAGGATGGCTTTTATCCTGACATCACACATTTCCTCTTGTCAGGTTCAATGTGGAAAAAATAGAGAATAGGACGTAATTTTCATTGAGTTCTGAGTCTTGCTACCTTCTTTCAGCCTTTCTTAAGACAGAAATTCTAAAATGCTCTGAGCAAAAAAAGTGTGGTTGTTTTGGTTAGGCTTGCTTATGATGACATGAAGCTTCTTCTTTACAGACAGACTTCATGAAGATTTCTTAGTTAGATAAGCTCTTCTGAGGTGGGTTTTCATTCTTGAAAGGAGAATGCTAGACCCACTTATAGGATTAAAGTGCCTACAAAACTGCTTGGGTTTTGTCTTTCTGAGGAGGTGATTTCCTGCTTTATCCCCCATGTCACCAGCACTTCTTACTACCCTGTATAGTCTATGTGAGTTCTGGTAAATACCAAATAAATCGGTATTTGTTAAGTTTGTTCAAACATCTTTAATGACTCCAGGCTAGTGCCAGACTTGGGGCGTTCAAAGCACACACTAAAGCACACCCAAGAGACAGGCTGCGCAAACTATGACACCGTGTATGAAAAGGAGGCATTTATTTATAAGGTGCTATGGGGACATATTTGAGGAAGCAGTTAATTTTGACTGCGGGAGTGTCATCTGGGAGGTTTGCATAGAGATAACACTTTAGTAGGGTCTTGAAAGATGAGTGGAGTTTTTCCATGAAAAAGAAAGATGAGGTAGGAGTAATAAAACCAATAACTAGCCTTCATTGAACACCTACAATGGGCCAGGCAGTGTTCTAAGTGTTTTAAATGCGTTACCTTAATTATCACTCAGGGCTGCTTTCTGAGGCATAGGGGGTTATTGACTACCTCTTACAGATGAGGAAATTGAGTCAGAGTGCGTTTCAGTGACTTTCCCAAGGGACACAGGCCAGATGGGGAGCAGGGGGTCAGGCTCCCCAGCCTAACTTGGAACCATTGCACCACACCGCCAGCTCTCTGGGCAGAAGGGGGCAATGTGGGAAAAGGGGAAGTTGGCAACCCATGAGTAGTTAAGGAGAGTATATGAGTTTTATCTGCCCAAGGACAGTATGTGGCGCTTACCAGCTGCGGCACTGCAAGGAAGTGACTGGACCTTGAACTTCGGCTTCTTCACACAGTAGGATCAGTAGTGGACTGACCATTGGTAAATGGACCCACCTGAATCCTTTCTCCTTCCTTCCCTTTTCTTTTTTTTTTTTTTCCTTCCCTTTTCTTTTAACAACTGTTTATTGAATGGAAGATACTGGGGATGCAGTAATGAACAATCAGAAAATGAGATCTAGTTTTTTGTTATGTTTACTGAGGGATATAAGGTATGTTCAGTAAAATTTACCCATTTTATAGTTTGATGGGTTTTATGAGTAGCTAGATCACCACCATCACAACGAAGATATGGACCATTTCCGTCAGCCCCCAAAGCTCCGTCTTATCTCTTTGTAACCGTTCTTCTCTCCAGCACGTCTTTGGTGACCACTGATCTGCCTTCTATCACTATAATTTTGCCTTTTTTTGGAATTTCATGTTAGTAAAATCATACAGTATATACTCTGGCTTCTTTCATTAGCATAATTGTTTTGCAGTTCATTTACATTTTTGTATGTACCAGTAGTTTATTGCTGAATACTATTCCATCGTATGGCTATGCCCTAATCTGTTTATCCATTCCCCAGTTAATGGACATGTGGCTTGTTTCCAGCTTTTGGCTCATATGAATAAAGCTTCTATGTTGCTGTAGGGATATAAGTTTTCATTTATCTTGAGTAAGCACTCAAAAGTCATTCCATTGTCTTTTAACTTGAATATTTTCTGTCTGTACAATCCCCCTACCTCATATACATAATTCCATCATCTCCACAATTTCTGGGTCTGTTCCTATTGCTTTATTTTCCTCCTGGTTACTTTTTGATTTCCTTCTGTACATGGTGACTTTTACCTTGTTGAGTGCTGGGTTTTGGTACATTCCTTTCCATGATGCTGACTTCGTTCTGGCATGCGGTTGTCTCTTGCAGATAGGTTTGATCCTTCTGAGGCTGCCTTTAAGCTTTGTTAGGGCAGGTCTAGAGCAGCCTTTACTTGGGCTAATTTAGCCCTACTATTTCGGCATGACCCTTCTGAGCATTCTATCCAGCGCCCCCTGTATTGCAAACTCTCCGGCCTGGCTGGTGGGGACGTGGACTCTTTTCAGCCCCGTGTAAGTTCTGGAATTGTTCAGCTTCCTGCTTTCTGAGATTTTCTCCTTGGCCCTGCATGCACAGATGTGTACAATCAGCCCTCTATATTCGCAGGTTCCACATCCCTGGATTCAACCAACCTCGAATGGAAAATATTTGAAAAAAAATTCTAGAAAGTTCCAGAAAGCAAAACTTGAACTGGCTGCACACTGCCAACTATTTACATAGCATTTACATTGTATTAGGTATTATACAGAATCTGGAGATGATTTAACGTATAGGGGAAGATGCTGACATGCAAACATTCTGCTATTTGATGTGAGACTTGAGCATCTGCAGATTTTGGTACCCTGGGGAGCACCAATCCCCTGTGGATCCCGAGGAACGACGTGGTGGGTCAGAGACCCCGAGGCCCCTTTGCAGATCTTAGGGATTCTTTCTCCCTGCAGCAGCCCCTTCTCTCTGACTACCTGCCTCTCAAATCCTAGTTGCTTTAACCTCCCTGAACGCCAATCTCTGTCTTCTCGGCTCAACAAAACTGTGGGGTTTTATTTCGATTTACTCTTCTTATGATAACCAAGGGACTCACCTTACGTTTTCGTTTTTGTTTTAAATTTCTGCCCATTTTCTAGTGTCTGAAGACAGTTGTTTCATGTATTTTGTCTGATTTTCTAGTTATAGAAGATGGAGCAGTTCTGGGTCATGAGTGGAAACAGAAGCCCAAGGATTAAGCTTTGATGAGTGAGGTAGATCAAAAGCAAGTAAAGGAGTAGAAAATTTCCAAATTGTGGTAATTCCTATAAAACAAAATAATGTGTAGAAATAATGCAAGGGAGAGAGGAATCAAAAAAGACCCTCCCTCTCAGTATTAATGAGCTAGAACATGCAAAGTGCTTAGCATTCTACTGGCATGGAGTGTTTTATGATTTTAATATTGATATTACTCTCTTTTAAAATAAATTTTATTTATTTATTTATTTATTTGTTTATTTTATTTATTTATTTTTGGCTGCGTTGGGTCTTCATTGCTGTGCGCAGGCTTTCTCTAGTTGGGGCGAGCGGGGGCTACTCTTCATTGCGGTGCGCAGGCTTCTCACTGCAGTGGCTTCTCTTGTTGCAGAGCACGGGCTCTAGGTGCGCGGGCTTCAGTAGTGTGGCGTGCGGGCTCAGTAGTTGTGGCTCGCGGGTTCTAGAGCACAGGTTCAGTAATTTTGGCACATGGGCTTAGTTGCTCTGCAGCACGTGGGATCTTCCCGGACCAGGGCTCGAACCCGTGTCCCCTGCATTGGCAGGCAGATTCTTAACCACTGCGCCACCAGGGAAGTCCCATCATATTGATATTATTTTTAATAAGCAGAATAGCACAGTGGATAAGGGCACAGACTCTAGAGTGAGACTTTCTGGGTTTTAGTAGTATAATGGCTAATAGTACAATGAGATATTTACTATATTAATCAAGTATATAGTGATATAAATTCGGGTGTGTTTTTTTGTGCCTCCACATTCTCATCTGTAAAATGGGGATGATAAGAGTTCCTCCTCATAGATTCAGTCTCAGAATTAAACAAACAGAACTGTGTAAGGTATACATGTTACCGAGTCCAAGCCCCTACTGCTCGACAAACGACAAATCAATAAATAGAGAGATGAATCGTTGGGGCAGGGACTAGAGACCTTGCTGGAAAGCCAGCAGACTGAGAAGACGGTGGACAAGTGTCCCAAAGAACCATCTTACCTGAGTTAAAATTCAGGCTTCTTTTATACTAAAAGAGCAGGTGGTGTGGTTAGTTGTTACAAATTTCTTGGTGTCAGACTCCTTTGTTCTTGCAGCTGTCCTAGTAAGTCAGGTCACAATGTATCTATAAAACTCCAATGGGATAAATGTTATTCTCTGTTCTGCAACTTTTTATCTCTCTATGAATGGGAAAGTGTTATACCTTTAAAGGTCAGAGCCTTGAGAATGGGCTCTCCTGTGTATTTCAGGCTAGAGGCAACATTCTTAACTTGTAGCAGAAGCAATAGAATACAAAGGTTAAAGTAAAAGAAACAGATTCCATAGGAGTCCGATTTGTTCTTTCCTATTACATACATAGAGCCCACACATCGTAAGTATTCCACAGAGCCTGCTAATTTTTGTTGCTTTTCGATTCCTTTTATGCCCAACAATGCCTTGAGCTGAACAAGCGTTTTTAGCTGTGTTGAGCTCTACTGGGAAGACTTGGTGGGCATGACCGTGTTGAGAACCCTGGTGGGTGCATCCCATTTCCAGGGGCATTTTGCCCACTGTCCCAGCAGGTGACAATGATCCTCCGTTCTGGGGCTGGGCGGAATCAGCTGCAGCTGAACGGGCCCAGGGAGCAAAGGTGGAGAGGGCTGGCCTGGGGCAGGTGAGTCCTTCAGCACATGCACTGAGCCACTTTGGTTCGTTCGCAGCAGAAAGCCCTGTGACTCACAAGCTCCAGGTCTTTTTTTTCTCTCTTCCCCGTTGCCCCTGTCCCTGTCTTGCTTCCTGCCCGTCATGGCCTGCCTTCATTTCTCGACTCGCCTTCATTTCTCGACTCGCCTTCATTTCTCGACTCGCCTTCATTTCTCGACTCGCCTTCATTTCTCGACTCGCCTTCATTTCTCGACTCGCCTTCATTTCTCGACTCGCTGGCTCTCTGCCTTTTCCTCCATTTGTCCGTGTCCCTCTGTCCTCTCACCCAATCTGTCTTTCTCTCTCTCTGTCTTTCTCTCTCTATCTCCCTGTCTGTTTCATGCTCTCTGTCTCTTTCTCTCTCTGTAGGGCCCTAAGTTCTCAGTGTTTCTTTCTCTCTCTTTTGGACCAGAAGCTCTTCCTCTCCCTCCCCTTCCCATCTCCCTCCCCATCTCCCTCTCCATCTCTCTCTCTCCCTCCCCTTCTCCCTCTCCATCTCCCTCCCCTTCTCCCTCTCCATCTCCCTCCCCATCTCTCCATCTCCCTCCCCTTCTCCCTCTCCATCTCCCTCCCCATCTCTCCATCTCCCTCCCCTTCTCCCTCTCCATCTCCCTCCCCTTCTCCCTCTCCATCTCCCTCCCCATCTCTCCATCTCCCTCCCCTTCTCCCTCTCCATCTCCCTCCCCATCTCTCCATCTCCCTCCCCTTCTCCCTCTCCATCTCCCTCCCCATCTCTCCATCTCCCTCCCCTTCTCCCTCTCCATCTCCCTCCCCATCTCTCCATCTCCCTCCCCTTCTCCCTCTCCATCTCCCTCCCCTTCTCCCTCTCCTCTCCCTCCCCATCTCTCCATCTCCCTCCCCTTCTCCCTCTCCATCTCCCTCCCCATCTCTCCATCTCCCTCCCCTTCTCCCTCTCCATCTCCCTCCCCATCTCTCCATCTCCCTCCCCTTCTCCCTCTCCATCTCCCTCCCCTTCTCCCTCTCCATCTCCCTCCCCTTCTCCCTCTCCATCTCCCTCCCCATC
This sequence comes from Balaenoptera musculus, assembly GCF_009873245.2. Lineage (NCBI taxonomy): Eukaryota > Metazoa > Chordata > Mammalia > Artiodactyla > Balaenopteridae > Balaenoptera > Balaenoptera musculus. The sequence goes on along the minus strand of NC_045798.1, from coordinate 5,226,848 downwards.
TCTCTCTCTCCCTCCCCATCTCCCCCCCCTCTCTCTCCCTCTCTTCTCCACCCTTCCACACATGGGGTCTGACTTAAGCATTGAGAATCAGCCCAACGCCTCCAGCCAAGCGTCTAACCCGTCACTGCACTCACCAAAGCACCAGCCCGTTCACAGTCACTGTACAGGAGGGCTTATCCATATTAAAATAAAGTTATTACTGTGGGCTTGGGTTTCAACAGAGCTAAGCTCTTCCTCGGGAACAATTTCTCTCATTAGTGCCATCAGATCTGGTTTCGATTTTAATTGAACCGATGTCACTTGCTTGCTGAGTCTCTGGCAACTGGAAGTTGTGTTAAATTTTAATTTACTTCAAGCTGGATGAGAAGGTGCCCCCGCCCCCGCCTTCCCCAGACAACGAAAAACACTATTTACAGGTTACAGTTGTAATTAAGGAAGTGCTAATAGTTAAGTAGAGGAATGAATTGGAGAAAACACATATAATTATTATTCAGTGTTGGAGCTGAGAGGTGTGGATAAACTGGACCCACCTGAACTGGGGGAAGCAGAGGACGCAGGAATGCCTGGCAGTGGAATTTAATCTCTGTGGGTTCTGTCCCTCTGCCGCTCTGCCTTTCACATTGCCTCTCTGACTGTCTCTGTGTGTCTCAGCTTCTTGTGCTCTGTTTTTCTCTCTGCCCCTGTCTCACTCTGTCTCTGTCTGACTGTCTGGCTTTTTTCAAACTTGTGTGTTTTCTTTGTCTTCCCCTCTCTCTGTTTTGCTCTTTTCTAAAGCTGTGTGTTCTTTGTCTTTGACTCTCACATCACAGTTGGATGGCTTCAGCTACGTTTGAGATCTTACTGCATCCCAGGCAGTGCAGGGGTCACAGGAAGAGAAGAAACCTGGTCCCTGTCCCCATGGAGTTCAGTCTCTTTGTGGCTTTCATTGGCTCAGTCTCCATTCCCTAAAGAACCTCCCTCCCTACAGAGAGGTGTAGGGACTCACCCATTGATAGCCTGTTGTGTCGGCCTTGGAGATAAATTTGACTTTAAGGCCCGTTGCACAACCATCTTTCCTGTGTGTGACCCCTAATCATGTCCATTAAGTAGCACTTTCCCCCTCATGCTCTTGGTCACCTGCAGTAATGAGCTTGCCCAGGGCACTGGTGATGCCTGATGGAAGCTCCTTCCAAATAACTTCTGCCTCTTCCCTCAGGGCTAAGACGTCTGGATAGTATTTTCACGGTGCCATCCTGTTTGAGATAACTTTCCTCGTGTTATTCAAGGATTCATAAAGAGCTGAGTTTTGAAATCACTTTCTGCTTTGTGTATAATAAATGATCAGAATCCAAACATAACTATCAAGAGGGAAAGAACTGGGGTGAGTTCAGAGTTACATAACACAGACAGTGGGACTGAGAACCATTACTTCAGTTGGAGCCAACATCTTGCTTATCTCTGAGCGAACTTTACATCTGTCTTGCAGATCCAGAACTTCACAGGCTGGGGGAGAGTCTGGAATGGAACATACCGGAAGCCACATGTGGTCATGGCTTGGGGCTTTGGGACTACTTGGCCATCTCTACTAAAATGTAATCCTCACATTTGTAAAACGTCTTTTTATAGGTTTTAAAATCAAAGCCTCTACAAATCTATCATATCCTTAAAGCTTTTGAGTGAGGCCAAGTAGATGGTTAGGTCCACTTTACAGGTGAGGGGCTGGGAGGAGAGCTAGCACGGCAGCCAGGGCAGTGGGCTTGGATTCACATCCTCGCTGGGTTGCTTAGCAGAAGAGTGATTCTGGCCAAATTAAGGAATCCTTTTCAGTTTTGGTTCCCCCGTTTGTAAAACGAGAATGAAAATAGTAATCCTTCCATAGGGATGTTTGAGGATTAAATGAGATTAGTAAAACCAATTAATATTTATCAAGTACTTAGGACGTACCAGGCACTGTTCTGTACTGCTTTTTTTGTTATTAGATGTTAATTCATATTATACTGTATTTATTATAATTATGCATTATTAACAGGTAATGCATGTAAATCACTTAGCACGGTACCAGACACTTATCTAAGTGTTTAAGGAGATTAATTGTCATGAATTATGTTCAGTAGGGACTTACCATATCTTCTATCTTTGTTCATTTATTCATTGATTTGCTTTTATTGTAGGTTCTTTTGGTTCTTCATGTTATTTAAAAATTTCCCCTGAATCTGAATAAATGCATTTGCCAAATACTTTCACTGAAGTTCCCCAAATGTTAACATTTTCTCTACACAAACACACATTATTACTGTTTTTATGAAATGTTTGAGATTTGTACACATAATGATCCTTTATCTGCACATACTTCAGTGTGAATTGCCCCCAAGCCCTTACATAAGTAGAGTGAAATTATCAAAATCAGGAAATTAATATTGGTACTAAGATTTATGTTATCCCCAGACCTTGTTCAAATTTCATCGATTGTCTCACCAACAGTCATTAAAGCCAAAGAAAAGTATTTTTTCCTGCTTGAGGATCTGATCTAGGATCACACACACCTTTGTTATGTCTCTTACTCCTCTTTAATCTGGAAGTTTCTCAGTCTTTGTCTTTCAGGCTAGGATGTACTTGAAATGTACAGACCAACGCTTTTGTAGAATGCCCCATAATTTAGGTTTGTCTGATGTTTCTTCATTATCAGATCCCTTTTTTTTGTTGCGGGGGTGGGGTGAGGGAGAACACTTCAGAAAATGTTATATCTTCTTTTAGGACATATGATGCCTCTTTATCCCATTACTAGTGACTTTATCTTTGATCATGTGGATAATGTGATGTATGTTAGCTTTTGGCACCATGAAGTTACTGTCTTTTCTCTTTGAAATTAATAAGTCTCTTGCACAGAGGTACACTGACACTCTACAAATACCCTCCGTCTTATCATACTTTTAATCACTAGCAGCATCCATAATGATTCCTGCTTGAAACAATTATAGTAATAAATGGTGGTTGCCAGATGATGGTATTCTAATTTCATCATTCTTTTTTACATTTATTAGTTGGAATTCTACCCTAAGAATGAAATTTTCTTTCTCCTCTGTTTGTTTGTTTATATCAGTATGGACTCAGAAGCTTATTGCATATTACATATAATATATTATATATTTTATATTATATTATTATAATTAGCACTTACAGTTATTTGTAGTGTTGTAAAATTGTCCCAGGTTGGCCAGTGGGAGCTCCTTCAAACTGTCTCCTGGGTCCTTTTGACATCCGTTCGAGCACTTTGTTACCTTCTGGGTCCACAATATATTTTAGGCTCGTTATCTTGTACTTTCTGGCCCTCAGCCCTAGAATCAGCCATTTCTCTAAGGAGCTCTGTTTCCTTTCTTGGAGAATGGTGTTTAGAACTAAAATCAGGGTCTAGGTGTGCTGATTACTAAGGCACCATTGTCTGTATCTAAGCCCTCTCAGCGAACGGAACTAGGAAAAGCACATACATACACACACACACCTACATTTACACACATATAAACACGCCTACACCCACCTTCCCCCAGGAGTTCATGCTGGTGTTTCTAATTCCAACTCATGACCGCAGAGTGCACTCTTCTTTCCATTTTTAAACTCACTTCTCTAGCAGTGAGAAACCCGGCTCTCATTAACCAACATATATTATTTGCTCCATCCTAGAACACACTAAAGTAGTTTTGGAATTGCTAACCCGTACTGCTGTGGAAAACAAACCTAACTAGAATTCAATGTGTTTAAAGTTATTTTTATCTTTAGCCTGAGAGTATAGAGTCAAAATAATATGCTGAAAAGTTACACGCAGACCCACCGCTCAGCTCCTGCGCTGCTGGCCACTCAGCTTCCGGGCTTCCGCGCCTCTGGTGAGACGGGGCCGGGAGACGCTCTCCTCGGCTCCTTGCCTGGGTGGGCACGTCAGGCTCTGGGGCCGGCAGAAATCCTCGTTTGAGGGTCTCACCGAGTTCCCCGGTCAGAGTGCTGCAGCTGCGCGGAGCGGCTGCTTGGGACTGCTGCTCAGGCGCTGCAGAAAGCCTTCTTGGAATCTGACATGTGATCACTTCGGGACCACTGGCCAGCTGCTCCTGACTTGGCCACATGAAGGCTCAGACTGTCCCAGCCTCTGAACTGAAGAGAACCAACACGATTAGCATATCTCTCACCACCATGAATGCAAGGTATTTCAATGAAGAGTATCAGGAGGACATCTACAGATCCCAGACTGGCATGTGCAAGTTCTGAGGAATGGTGGAACAGCCCAGTGTATCTGGGTGACCTTTGGAGACAGCTGAGACAGAGCTACAACAGGGCAGTGGCTGACACCCAACTTATAGCCCATCTTCTCCAGGGTCTTGGTGCTCCGGCCAGCTGTCAGGCCTGAGCCTCTGAGGTGGGAGAGCCGAGTTCAGGACATTGGTCCACCAGAGACCTCCCGGCACCATGTAATGTCAATCGGCGAGAGCTCTTCCAGAGTTCTCCATCTCAACGCTAAGACCCAGCTCCACTCAACGACCAGCAAGCTACAGTGCTGGACGCCCCACGCCAAACAACTAGCAAGACAGGAAAACAGCCCCACCCATTAGCAGAGAGGCTGCCTAAAATCATAATAAGTTCACAGACACCCCCAAACACAACACCGGACGTGGTCCTGCCCACCAGAAAGACGAGATCCAGCCTCATCCACCAGAACACAGGCACCAGTCCCCTCCACCAGGAAGCCTACACAACCCACTGAACCAACCTTACCCTCTGGGGGCAGACACCAAAAACAACGGGAACTACAAACCTGCAGCCTGCGAAAAAGAGACCCCAAACACAGTAAAGCAAAATGAGAAGACGTAGAAATACACAGCAGATGAAGGAGCAAGGTAAAAAACCACCAGACCAAACAAATGAAGAGGAAATAGGCAGTCTACCTGAAAAAGAATTCAGAGTAATGATAGTAAAGATGATCCAAAATCTTGGAAATAGAGTGGAGAAAGTACAAGAAACATTTAACAATGACCTAGAAGAACTAAAGAGCAAATAAACAATGATGAACAACACAATAAATGAAATAAAAAATTCTCTAGAAGGAATCAATAGCAGAATAACTGAGGCAGAAGAATGGATAAGTGGAAGGTAAAATAGTGGAAATAACTACTGCAGAGCAGAATAAAGGAAAAAGAATGAAAAGAATTGAGGACAGTCTCAGAGACCTCTGGGACTACATTAAATGCACCAACATTTGAATTATAGGGGTCCCAGAAGAAGAAGAGAAAAAGAAAGGGACTGAGAAAATATTTGAGGAGATTATAGTTGAAAAATTCCCTAATATGGGAAAGGAAATAGTCAATCAAGTCCAGGAAGCACAGAGAGTCCCATACAGGATAAATCCAAGGAGAAAAACACCAAGACAAATATTAATCAAACTATCAAAAATTAAATACAAAGAAAAAATATTAAAAGCAGCAAGGGAAAAGCAAAAAATAACACACAAGGGAATCCCCATAAGGTTAACAGCTGATCTTTCAGCAGAAACTCTGCAAGCCAGAAGGGAGTGGTAGGACATATTTAAAGTGATGAAAGGGAATAACCTACAACCAAGATTACTCTAACCAGCAAGGATCTCATTCAGATTTGATGGAGAAATTAAAACCTTTATAGACAAGCAAAAGCTAAGAGAATTCAGCACCACAAAACCAGCTTTACAACAAATGCTAAAGGAACTTCTCTATGCAGGAAACGCAAGAGAAGGAAAAGACCTACAATAACAAACCCAAAACAATTAAGAAAATGGTAATAGGAACATACATATCGATAATTACCTTAAATGTAAATGGATTAAATGCTCCAACCAAAAGACATAGACTGGCTGAATGGATAAAAAAACCAGACCTGTATATATGCTGTCTACAAGAGACCCACTTCAGACCTAGGGACGCATACAGACTGAAAGTGAGGGGATGGAAAAAGATATTTCATGCAAATGGAAATCAAAAGAAAGCTGGAGTAGCAATTCTCATATCAAACAAAATAGACTTTAAAATAAAGACTATTACAAGAGACAAAGAAGGACACTCCATAATGATCAAGAGATCAATCCAAGAAGAAGATATAACAATTGTAAATATTTATGCACCCAACACAGGAGCACCTCAATACATAAGGCAAACACTAACAGCCATAAAAGGGGATATCAACAGTAACACAATCATAGTAGGGGACTTTAACACCCCACTTTCACCAATAGACAGAGCATCCAAAATGGAAATAAATAAGGAAACACAAGCTTTAAATGACACATTAAGCAAGATGGACTTAATTGATATTTATAGGACATTCCATCCCAAAACAACAGAATACACTTTCTTTTCAAGTGCTCATGGAACATTCTCCAGGATAGATCATATCTTGGGTCACAAATCAAGCCTTGGTAAATTTAAGAAAATTGAAATCATTTCAAGTACCTTTTCCAACCACAACGCTATAAGACTAGATATCAATTACAGGAAAAAAACTGTAAAAAATACAAACACATGGAGGCTAAACAATATACTACTACATAACCAAGATATCACTGAAGAAATCAAAGAGGAAATCAAAAAATACCTAGAAACAAATGACAATGAAAACACAACGACCCAAAACCTATGGGATGCAGCAAAAGCAGTTCTAAGAGGGAAGTTTATAGCAATACAATCCTACCTCAAGAAACAAGAAATGTCTCAAATAAACAACCTAACCTTACACCTAAAGCAATTAGAGAAAGAAGAACAAAAAAAAACCCCAAAGTTAGTGGAAGGAAAGAAATCATAAAGATCAGATCAGAAATAAATGAAAAAGAAATGAAGAAAACGATAGCAAAGATCAATAAAACTAAAAGCTGGTTCTTTGAGAAGATAAACAAAACTGATAAACCATTAGCCAGACTCATCAAGAAAAAAAGGGAGAAGACTCAAATCAATAGACTTAGAAATGAAAAAGGAGAAGTAACAACTGACACTGCAGAAAGACAAAGGATCATGAGAGATTACTACAAGCAACTCTATGCCAATACTATGGGCAACCTGGAAGAAAAGGACAAATTCTTAGAAAAGCACAACCTTCCAAGACTGAACCAGGAAGAAATAGAAAATATAAACAGACCAATCACAAGCACTGAAATTGAAATTGTGATTAAAAATCTTCCAACAAACAAAAGCCCAGGACCAGATGGCTTCACAGGCTAATTCTATCAAACATTTAGAGGAGAGTTAACACCTATCCTTCTCAAACTCTTCCAAAATATAGCAGAGGGAAGAACACTCCCAAACTCATTCTACGAGGCCACCATCACCCTGATACCAAAACCAGACAAAGATGTCACAAAAAAAGAAAACTACAGGCCAATATCACTGATGAACATAGATGAAAAAATCCTCAACAAAATACTAGCAAACAGAATCTAACAGCACATTAAAAGGATCATACACCCTGATCAAGTGGGGTTTATCCCAGGAATACAAGGATTCTTCAATATACGCAAATCAATCAATGTGATAAACCATATTAACAAATTGAAGGAGAAAAACCATATGATCAACTTAATAGATGCAGAAAAAGCTTTTGACAAAATTCAACACCAATTTATGATAAAAACTCTCCAGAAAGTAGGCTTAGAGGGAACTTACCTCAACATAATAAAGGCCATATATGACAAACCCACAGCCAACATCGTTCTCAGTGGTGAAAAACTGAAACCATTTCCTCTAAGATCAGGAACAAGACAAAGTTGCCCACTCTTACCATTATTCAATACAGTTTTGGAAGTTTTAGCCACAGCAGTCAGAGAAGAAAAAGAAATAAAAGGAATCCAAGTCAAAAAAGAAGAAGTAAAACTGTCTCTGTTTGCAGATGACATGATACTATACATAGAGAATCCCAAAGATGCTACCAGAAAACTACTAGAGCTAATGAATGAATTTGGTAAAGTAGCAGGATACAAAATTAATGCACAGAAATCTCGTGCATTTCTATACACTAACGACAAAAAGCTTAAGGAGAAATTAAGGAAACACTCCCATTTACCATTGCAACAAAAAGAATAAAATACCTAGGGATAAACCTACCTAAGGAGACAAAAGACCTGTATGCAGAAAACTATAAGACACTGATGAAAGAAATTAAAGACGATACAAACAGATGGAGAGATATACCATGTTCTTGGATTGGAAGAATCAATATTGTGAAAATGACTATACTACCCAAAGCAATCTACAGATTCAGTGCAATCCCTATCAAACTACCAATGGCATTTTTCACAGAACTAGAACAAAAAATTTCACAATTTGTATGGAAACACAAAAGACCCCGAATAGCAAAAGGAATCTTGAGAAGGAAAAATGGAGCTGGAGGAATCAGGTTTCCTGACTTTCGACTATACTACAAAGCTACAGTAATCAAGATAGTATGATACTGGCACAAAAACAGAAATATAGATCAATGGAACAGGATAGAAAGCCCAGAGGTAAACCCACACACATATGGTCAACTTATCTTTGATAAAGGAGGCAAGAATATACAATGGAGAAAAGACAGCCTCTTCAATAAGTGGTGCTGGGAAAACTGGACAGCTACGTGTAAAAGAATGAAATTAGAACACTTCCTAACAACATACACAAAAATAAACTCAGAATGGATTAAAGACCAAAATGTAAGGCCAGACACTATAAAACTCCTGGAGGAAAACACACTGTATGACATAAATCACAGCAAGATCCTTTTTGACCCACCTTCTAGAGAAATGAAAATAAAAACAAATGTAAACAAATGGGACCTAATGAAACTTAAAAGCTTTTGCACAGCAAAGGAAACCATAAACAAGACGAAAAGACAACCCTCAGAATGGGAGAAAATATTTGCAAACTAAGCAACTGACAAAGGATTAATCTCCAAAATATACAAGCAGCTTATGCAGCTCAATATCCAAAAAACAAACAACCCAATCCAAAAATGGGCAGAAGACCTAAATAGACATTCTCCAAAGAAGATATACAGATTGCCAACAAACACATGAAAGGATGCTCAGCATCACTAATCATTAGAGAAATGCAAATCAAAACTACAATGAGGTATCACCTCACACTGGTCAAAATGGCCATCATCAAAAAGTCTACAAACAATAAATGCTGGAGAGGGTGTGGAGAAAAGGGAACCCTCTTGCACTGTTGGTGGGAATGTAAATTGATACAGCCACTATGGAGAACAGTATGGAGGTTCCTTAAAAAACTAAAAATAGAGCTACCATACTACCCAGCACTCCCACTACTGAGCATATACCCTGAGAAAACCATAATTCAAAAAGAGTCATGTACCACAATGTTCACTGCAGCATTATTTACAATAGCCAAGACATGGAAGCAACCTAAGTGTCTATCAACAGATGAATGGATAAAGAAGATGTGGCACATATATACAATGGAATATTACTCAGCCATAAAAAGAAACGAAATTGAGTTATTTGTAGTGAGGTGGATAGACCTAGAGTCTGTCATACAGAGTGAAGTAAGTTAGAAAGAAAAACAAATACCATATGCTAACGCATATATATGGAATCTAAAAAAAAAAAAGGTTCTGAAGAACCTAGCGGCAGGACAGGAATAAAGACGCAGACACAGAGAGTGGACTTGAGGACATGGGGAGGGGGAGGGGTGGGATGAGACAAGGTGAGAGAGTGGCATGGACATATATACACCACCAAGTGTAGAATGGATGGCTGGTGGGAAGCAGCTGCATAGCACAGGGAGATCAGGTCGGTGCTTTGTGACCACCTAGAGGGGTGGGATAGGGAGGGTGGGAGGGAGACGCAAGAGGGAGGCGATATGGGGCTATATGTATATGTATAGCTGATTCACTTTGTTATACAGCAGAAGCTAACACACCATTGTAGAGCAATTATACTCCAATAAAGATGTTGAAAAAAAAAGTTACATGCTACTCCTAGATTTTCATAGCTGAAAACAGTGAAGTTTTCTTCTTCTTTTTTTAAACAGTGAGATGAGAAACTTTATTTAAGAAAGCATTAGATGTTTTTGTAAGTCCATTAAATTTTCTTTGTGATTTACATGAAAATTCTGTTTCAATGTTTGTATATGGATAAGGAAATATTTTCTTTTTATTGAAGTATAGATGATTTACAATATTGTGTTAGTTTCAGATGTTCAGCAAAGTGATTCAGTTATACATATATATTTTTGGATTCTTTTCCATTATAGGTTATTAAGAGATATTGGATATAGTTCCCTGTGCTATAGAGTAAATCCTTGTTATTTATCTATTTTACATATAGTGGTGTGCCTCTGCTAATCCCAAGCTCCTAATTTATCCCTCCCCTCCCCTTTCCCCTTTGGGAACCATAAGTTTGTTTTCTATGTCTGTGAATCTGTTTCTGTTTTGTAAATAAATTCATTTGTGTTAATTTTTTAGATTCCACATATAAGTGATATCATATAATATTTATCTTTCTCTGTCTGACTTACTTCACTCATTTTGATAATCTCTAGTCCATCCATGTTGCTGCAAATGGCATTATTTCATTCTTTTTTATGGCTGAGTAATATTCCATTGTATATATGTATCACATCTTCTTTATCCATTCATCTGTCAGTGGACACTTAGGTTGCTTCCATGTCTTGGCTATTGTAAATAGTGCTGCTATGAACATTGGTGTGCATGCGTCTTTCCAAATTGGAGTTGCAATCCCACTCCTGGGCATATATCTGAAAAAAGATGAAAACTTATTGAATAAATTGGGGATTATTTCCTCTTCTAACTCATGGAAGAATTTCTGAAAATTGGAGACAATTTTTCTTTAAGCATTTTTTAGACTTTACTGGTGAAGCCATGTGGTACTGGACTTTTCTTTGTGGGAAATATTTTGATTTTTACTTCAATCTCTTTGTTATATAGGTCTATCAAAATTTGAACTTCTCCTTGAGTCAGTTTTGGTAGTTTGTGTCTCACTAGGGATTTGTTCTTTTGCATCTCGTTTTTAGCATACTATTGCTCTAGTATGCCTCTATAATTTTTTTTTCCATAAACTTGGTCCCCTCTTTCATTCCTAATTTTAGAAGTCTGTATTCTGTCTCTCTCTCTCTCATCAATCTAACTACAGCTTTGCCCATTTTTAAATCTTTCAAAATAACTTACTCTTGCTTTATTTTTACTGATTATATTGTTTTCTATTCCTTTTATTTATTTCTACTCTTTCTTATTTCTGCTGGTTTGGGTTTAGTTTGCTCTTTTTATTTTATTCCTGGTCCCTGAAGGTGGAAGTCTAGGTTACTGATTTGAGATGTTTCTTCTTTTATCATATAGGCATTTACAGCTATAAATTTCTGTCTAAGTATGACTTTCTCTGCATCTCATAAGTTTTGGTATGTTGTGTTTTTGTTTTCACTCACCTCAAAGCATTTTTCTAATTTCTTTTGTGATTTCTTCTCTGAACAATTGGTTGTTTAAAAGGAGGCTTTTACATTTTCACTTGTTTGTGGATTTCCTACATCTCCTCCTCTTATGCCTTTCTACTTTCCTTCCATACTTATTGGAGAAGATACATTTCAGTTGCTGTACTTTTCAACTCCAGAATTTCCATTTGGTTCTTTTTATCGTAATTAATCATAATTTATAGCCCTTTACTGGTATTCTCTCTTTGGGGAGACATCTTTCTCATACTTTCCTTTAGTTCTTTAGACATGAAATTTTTTTTTTTTTAGTTCTTTGAATGTATTTGAAATAGCTGATTTAAAATCTTTGTCTAGTAGATCCAACAGCTGGGCTTCTTCAAGGACACTTTCTATGGATAGTTTTTGTCCTGTGACTGGACCATGCTTTTTTGTTTTCTTGCCTGTCTCCTAAATTTTTTGTGGTTGTTGTTGTTGAAAAGTGGACATTTTAAATAATATAAGGTAGCAACTGAAAATTAGATGATCTCCCCTTCCTTGGGTTTGTTTTTGTTGTTGTCTGTAGCAGCAGTGGTAGTAGTTTGTTTGTTTAGTGACTTTTGTGAACGAATTCTGTGAAGTCTCTATTCTTTGTTGCACATGGCCACTGATTCTCTGTTTGGTTAGCTTGGTGGTCAGCCAGTGATTGGACAGAGATTTCCTTAGGCATCTGAAATCAATGCATCCCAAACTACCAAGGGTCTCTTTGAGTGTGTTCAGACATGCTTTCAATCCTCAGTCAGGCATTAGACAGCTCTGCCTTAGCTTTCACTTCCTGCTTCCATAGAACTTCAAGGTCAACCAGAGGTGAGAGCTTAGAGCTTTCTCAGGTCTTCCTTGAGTATGAAGTGGTCCTGGGCATGCACACAGCCCTAAGTATAGGCATGGTCTTATAGATTCCCCAGAATTTGTATTAACCTTTCAAAGCCCCCTGGACATTCCATTCCTCATCTTTTCCTATTAAGCTTTTTGATTAGTCTATTGTTTGCCACTACTGTTATCCCACTGCCTCAGGCAGCTAGCTATGAAGTTAACTAATTGCCTGTAATTGCTTTAAACAAATACCTCTACATAAAAAGCTTTTCACACTGGGTGAGTTCAGAGTCAGGTCAGTTACAGACAGCTTTGCAAGTGGGATCTTCCCGGGAAGTAGCAGACAAGTCAAATAATGGCAATTCTTTGGGAATGAGGTTTTGAAAGATCTCCAGCCCTGATCTGCTCTCTGTGGCTGTCAGATTGTGGTATTTTTCTGTGAATGTGAGCTGTTATTTTTCAAAGCTACTACTGAGCTGGAGAGTAGGGAATGGGAGTGAATCAAGTTAAAATGCCACAAAATTCTCTGTTTTTACCAAGATTCAGCCATTTTTCTTGAATAAATGCTCTCCTGGTTGTGCAAGCCTTTGTTTTATTTCTAGAGTTCTGAAAAGTTGATTTTGACTATTTTTTTTTTTTTGGCCAATTTTCTCATTGCTTTTACACAGAAGAGAATTTTCAGATGTCCCTAATTTGCCATTTTCACAGATGTCACACTAATGTGCAGCGTTAATGGAAACATCTTCATAAAGGAATATAAATATGCTTTCAAGACATAAAACCTAGAGCTGGCACAAAGAGGAACAGAATAAAAGAGTTGTATTTTGATAGATGGTGAATTTTTAGCAGTCTCTGGCACCAGGGGATGATTTAAATGTAATATTTAATATGACAAATTGCTTTCTCATTGTGCCAGAGGCAGGTCGAAACGGCCTTTGGGATTTTTGAGAAGCTGTTGGTGGACACTGGAAACCATTGTTGCAAAAATCTCAGCCACACACTAAAAAAGCTAAAGAAGGAAACATGGTCGCAAATGTATTTGAAATAAAATCAACAAGCTCCGATTGGTTGTGATTTGTTGTTATGAAAAATAAAGTCACCTCCCTTGAAACTCAGTTTGGGAAAATGATTATAGTGTCCACTTTAAAGGCTGTGAGCTTCTTCAGGGTAGAGACTGATGTTTATTTTTGTCTTTTCTCTTTCCCTAGAGCCCAGCATGTTGTCTAATCTCATGTGCATTAGTCAAGACCTTCAGTTTCAAGTGACATAAACCTAATTAAAAGTGGTTTAAGTAAAACAGTTTATTTTATATCTCTAAATTTCCAAAGATAACAGACACAGATGTAGCTGGGTTCAGGAACCCAGAAATCTTTCCCAGGAATCTGTCTTTCTCCTACCGTCGTGTCTGATTTCTTTTGTTTGGGTTTCACTTGAATCAGTCTTTGTGGACATGGAGATGGAATACCTTGATGGACCACAATTCAATTTAGTTAATCTGCTCATTTGTGAAGCCTGATTTGGTGTCCTGGGTCAGTGCCATCCAAGCCACATTCATTGATAGCAGAGTGGGATGATACCCAAAGGAAAAAATGAAATGTCATTTCAAAAAAAGGAAGGAGGGGTGGATGTTCAGTACCCATGGATGTGCATCAAGCAAAATTAATGCCTGTGTATTACACACAGAAAGCACCCATACTGATTTTTTCCAATTGTATCATGAGTTGAATTTAGCAATCTGTTCTAGAACCATGATTCTGTCTCTGTTCTTCGCACACACTGTGATTATTCCACACCATTATCCCACCTTTGGTAGGTTCTCATCTCAGCTTCTGCACTGCTTCCTGCTTCCTGTCTTCGCTGTACAGCTTACATGTAAAAGTACATAAATTTCATCTCCCTGGTGACAGTGGGATCTTCAGGAACATGGACTATATTTATACTCTTTTGGACATATCTCCTTGAGATTCCATCTAGAGGAAAAGAAATATGTAAAACAACAACCAACAACTTATTTTTTCATCTCTCTTAGATTGGGTTGGCATTGTTTTCAAATATTCATTACAAAGCTGATGTTTCCTATTGACAAGTAGGTACTATTTACAGCTTTAATATCAATGAAAAACAATCTGTAAACTGGGAACAATACTAGTAATTACTTTAGGAGCGTTGTTGAGAAAAGTCAATGAGCAATTAATTACATGTCAAGTACTCAGAACTCTCCCCCTCCTCCTCCCCCTCCCCCTCCTCCCCTCCCCCTCCTCCCCCTCCCCCTCCCCTCCTCCTCCCGCTCCTCCCCCCTCCCCTCCCCCTCCCCCTCCTCCCCTCCTCCCCCTCCCCCTCCTCCCCCTCCCCCTCCCCCCTCCCCTCCCCCTCCTCCCCCTCCTCCTCCCCTCCCCCTCCTCCCTTCCTCCTCCTCCTCCTCACCCCCCTTCTCCTTTTCCTTCTTCTTCTTTGACCGCATCTCTTACCCTTTTTCACATTTGGGGTGGAGAATGAGGGGCTGACTTAGAACATTGAATGTGGGACCCACTTAGTGCATGAGCTGAGAGTAGCGTCTCCCAGGAGTGAAAGGAACACTTGAAATGATGATCTGTTTGGTCCATTCTGGTGGAGCCAATTGCTGAGTGTTTGGTGAATCTCGCTGCTGAGCTGAGTTGCCCAGTGTCCACCAGCTTCTCTAGTTGACTTCTTCTCTTCAGACAAGTGTGGAAGTAGCATCTCCAGCACAGTCCCTTTGTGAACCCACTCAGTGGTTCTCTAATTCATTTGTGAAGCACATCTTTTACAGCATCCACTGTAACCTCTGTATTTATTGAGTTCTTGTGGCTCGTTATGTGCCATCTTTGTTCTAAATCTGGTACAGAGATTGACCCATTAAATCCTCATAAGGTCACCGCACAGTAGGTACTTTTATTATCCCTGTATTGCAGATCAGGGAACCCTGGCACATGGGGAAGTATCTTGTGGCAGATGCTGTTAATGGATTATAAAAAGCCATTTACAAACCCCTCCTCCACGACCAGCTCCACTATCAAAGCCCACTTCCCCAGCCTCCTTTACAGGTGGGCTGGCCGTGTGACAAGCTTTGGACTTCCTGATGAAGAGGAGCTGGTGCAGCAGGTGACCCCTCCCCCCTCAGCCTTCTCCCTGCTTAGACAGTGGATGGAGATGGCTGGTGTGATAGATGCCATCTTGCTATGTTGAGGGAGTGGCCAAGAGAGCTGCAGAGAAGTAGTAGCCCTCCCCTCACTGAGTCACTGGACCAGAGCCAGCAGATACATAGCTCCAGAATTCCGGTTATGAGTGAAGCGTATGAACCCGTGTTGGGTTATTTCACTTGAGTCAGATTTTCTGTAACTGCAGATCCACACGATCCTCACCGAATCAGAGGCTAAGCCAGTTTCAAACACAGTCCAGTCCCAGAGCCCATGCATGCTCTCTTCTGCACTGCTTCTCCCATGCCAGGTACTGTCCCAGGTTCTCTGGGTGCAGTGGAGGTCAGAGCAATGATGGCTTTGACCCTTGGGGAGTTTACAATCTCATGAGCAGTCAGAGATTAAAACATAAACACAAAATAAATATATAGTGATGACTTATGGTTCTTACCATGCAGGACGGACTAGGTGCTATGAGAAATAATAATGCAGTGCTAACACACACTGGGGGCAGGCAGAAAAGCCCCGTTTCTCCAAAGAAGTGGACATTTACGCTGAGATCTGAAGGATGGAAGGAACGGGGAGGCCTGTTTTCGGTAGAGAGCTCTGCGTATGAAAGATCAGGAGGCATGAATGAGATTCACTGTTGGAAGAACAGAAAAGACCTCTGTTTGAGGCTTGACTGTGATGAGGGGCAGCAGGAAGGGGGCAAGAAGGAGCTAGAGAGGTGGGCGAGGGTTAGGTCCCTTCACGTCAGAGAGTTTGGACTTCATCTCTAAGAACCCTAGGATGCTTTCAAAGAGTTTTGATCTAGGCGAGAAATCATCTGAATTACATTGAAATAAAAAAGATTATCTTCCAGCTGCGATAAAACCTACGGAACTTTGAAGGATGTCAGAGGGGGAGAGAAATTAACATGATGTCAGTTTCACAATCCCTAGCGCAGGGATTGTGGGCCAGGGATTGTGATTTCCCAGGCTTGGCTGGGAAATCCCGGGGAGGGGGGGCTCGGAGGTTTGGGGGTAGAGGGCGCTGGTGGTCAGCTCAGGAGTGCGGAGGCTTATAACCTGCAGCTAGTTCTCTTCTCTTCTGTGTGCTGCTGTCTTTCCTAATTTGAAACCAAAACGAAGGCTGTGTTCACTATGTGAATAAGCCCTGAAAACAGGCCGTCGTTTACCAAATGAACCTCGAGCTAAGATTTGGCAAATATCGAAAAGAACTCCTGCGCTGTGTGCGAGGGGTGTCTGTAGGGCACAGACAGTTTTTTAAATCGTAGAACAACAACTAAGGTCGGAGGTGGCCAGCTGGTCACCCCCCGCCCCCCCCCCGGGCACACGGGCGTGCCTGCGGCTGACACGCGCCCTCTTTTCTCCCGCGCAGGACACGGAGGTTCTGAACACGGCCATTCTCACCGGAAAGGCTGTTTCGGTACCCGTCAAGGTCGTGGCCGTTCAAGAGGACGGTTCGGTGGTGGACGTGTCGGAGGCTGTGGAATGCAGGTCTGCGGACGAAGACGTCGTCAAGGTACCGCGGGCTTCACCTCCAGATTCCCAGGCGTTCGGTCCTTTCCCTCCCCTTCTGTCCCGGGGCCGCTCTGAGCATCCCAGGCTCCGAAGGGCTTGACCGGGATGAGGATGCCGAGGAGGGCGGGAGTGATGGCAGGGACTCGCCTGGGGTCAGAGGAGGCTGCACGCGCCCTGCTGCTTCCTTCCCCGGGTCTTAATCGTGAGCAGAAACAATTCTCTTCCCCTTCTTGTGCTCATAGGACAATATTTCCCTAACTTTAGCCATCTACCTGCCATCTTCGCAATTTTTGCCAACTTCCTGTGCCAAATAATATAATTTACTCATTATATTTTCTTTAAATGCCTCACTTTTCAACCTTAAATATCTTAAATGTCTCATTAGAAGACAATAAAATCCATGAGCTTGATGTACTAATTTTTTCTTAGTATACATGAAAATAAATGACTATTAACTTTTTTAAAAGTCCATCCATGTGCCCCCTAACTTCCCTTGGGTACCAGTGGGACACAGCTCACAGTCGGGGGAAATCTGGCCATGGCACATTTCTGCTGCGTCTTCCATCCTAATTAGCTGGATTTAGGACTCCATATTCAGCCAGGAACCAGCCCATGATTTTTTTTCATGTCTTTGCAGGGGTCTGTTTGAATCACTGAATTTAGAGTTTCTGCCCGTTTTTTCTTGGCGCCCTGATTGGCAGTTTCCTTTTGCAGCAGAGACCCCGAGAGAAAGACTTACATCTTTAGAATGATCCTTTCTCTTTAAGCTGCTAAGAGAGCTCCCAGGTCCTATGTCTTCATTCATTTTAGAAAAACACAGTACCGCTGAGTTCTGCCTTCTTTCTGTTTTGCTGGCTCCTGTTCAGAGGTGAAATGAAACTTGGTCCCCGTCTGAAGAACTTTGTGGTGGACAGAAAATCCTGCAGGGTTTTCCCTGTGGTGGAAAAGATCTGGGAGGGACTCCTTCCTTCTTACAGTGACCTGCAGGAGGCTGTGACTTAACCCAGAGATGGTTTTGATGAGGAAGAATTGATGTGTCTGTGAGGCCTAATTAAAAAAAAAATTAATCCTTAGGAAACCCCAATTTGGCATTGCCTGCTTCCTGGGTGGAATGCTAATTCTCCCCTCGAGACAGAAGGTGGACCGGCTTCAAAGTACACACAGCCTTGCCCTGGGGCTCCTGGCAGGCCTCGGGCTCTGTGGGCAGGTTTGATTAAACAAATCTAAAGCCTTCGATATTGTGAGTCGAGAAAGATCTGAGCCAAGTCATACAAACTCATCTGCACAGAATGAAAAATATTGATTCATTGCCCTTGGTTGCCTTTGAAAATGCATGTTATTTACCATCCCCCGTCATTCCAGGAGGGAGACATTGGTGATGGCACACGGAGGTGGCATCTGTGTGATTATGCCACCCTGGGCTCAAACAGATGGCTCAGCTCTGTAGACCCCTCAGCCTTGTTCCCTCCCGAGAGCCTGGTGTGAAGCCCCCCAGGGCAGGGTCTCTGCTCTCCTGCCCTGGAGAGCTCTACCCTACAGAGGCAAGCCCAAGTTCATGGATCCCATCGTTGCCGTATACTTGGTTGTCTCCCCTTCGCAGAAATATACTAAAAATATCCTCCCCTGAGCCCGAGAGAGAAATTGCTTTGGAAGACAGTAATTTCTGGCTCAGCGGTCGCTTTCGTGGCCTCATGAAGATGGGGCTCTCTTCTAGCGAAGTGTGGCCTGATCTTAGCAAACGAGAGCGTGCAGATCCCCAAGCGCAGAGCTGCTGTAACACGTTTCTAGGGGAGCCCAGGCTCTGTTGCAAATCCCGGCACCTGGGTCAATCGAGGGGGATTCACTAAATGGCTGTGGTGCATTTGTCACAGGCTTCGTGTCAATATTTGTCGTGAATTTTGTCACAACACTAAGACGTACAGCGTCGTCCTCAGAGCTGTCCGCTGGCCTGGGCGTCACCCAGGGGCACCTAAACACGTGGATGCTCATTAGCACCCCAGGGAGAGACCCCCTTGGTCTGTGGATTTGTCACCCGGTCACTTCCTCACGGTGCAGGAAACGCTGTGTGATTCCGCAGGGAGAGCCTTGCAGGTTTCACCAAAGATCGTCATGCGATGGAAATTCTGAGCGTTGGGATTGTGACTTAGGTAAGGGACAAAGTATAAATTTAGGACGGTGTAAATTGTAGTGATACACAAATTGGCTTCTTTGACTTGGGACTGTATGACTTCAGGGGGAATAAATCTGAGAACATAAAGGATTTTGAAGGACTGGAACCTTGGCAAGATTGGAAGCGATCTGTGTCGCATTTTAAGTGGACAACTACTTCTATGTTAAAAAAAATACATAGAAGATGCATATTAATTGCATGTGTGTGTGTGCGAGAAACCTTGGCAGTTTTGTTCACAGTGAGATCTGATGAACCAGCTGTGTTTTTTAATTGAAGTATAGTGGATCTACAATATTGTATTAGTTTCAGGTGTACAGCATGGTGATTCCATATTTTTACAGCTTATACTCCATTAAAAGTTATTACAAGATCATGGCTCTAATTCCCTGTGGAACCACCTGTCTGAAGCGGCTTCCACAGGCTGATATGATTTTTGTTGGCAATAATGGGTGCGTGACGCCAGAACAGAGGTCACAGGCGGGCAGACTGCAGGCTGCACCTGGTTCAGAGGAGTGTGTGTGTGTGTGTGTGTGTGTGTGTGTGTGTGTGTATTTAATTTGCTGCCATCCTGTAAAAATTGGCAAATCACATAGAAATCTGGATTTCCAGCCTCTTATGAAATTCACAAGGTCGAGTAGCCCTGGGCCCACACTGCTTCCTGTGACCCTCAACCCGGAAGTGACCAGAGGACGCCCCTGTGCGTAAGGCCGGTGCGTCCAGATCACCACAGTCTCCACCCCTCCCTCTTGCCTCCCACATGGAGGTGGAGGGATATTGGTGATTTCTCATCACACTTGTGCTGCTGGTTTTTTGATAGTAGGTTTCAGAGGAAAGGGAGCTATTTCTTGTCCCCTGGTCTCTATAAGTCACAGATGATAGATGTCACTGGTCCCTCTGATGGAGAATTCTGTGTCTTTCTAGGCATAAGAGGAAAGCTCTAAATTGGATCGTATTCTGTCAAAGAGTGTCTGAGGGGCTGAGGGCCCTTGAAATCAAATCACAGGAGAAATGATTGAAGGAAGTGTGAGTGTTGAGCCTGGTGATGAGAAGAAAAGGCCCAGGGGCAGGTGAAGAGGGAAACACGACAGCTCTTTTGAAGTCTTTCAAGGGCCATCCTTTGGAATATGGGGTAGATTTGTGCTTTTTAGATTTCAAGAGTGGAAGTCAAAAGGGAACCACTCTAGCTCAACATAAAGAAAAATAATGCAGAGGGAGCGAGTTTGGGGGGCGGGGGTAAGCTTCCAAACAGGTGATGTCAGTTCAAATCCTGACTCCATGGGGGAACACCTTTATGAGCTAGTAGTAAAGTATCATTCCTGTGGCTTTCCCATCAGGGAGTCAGTTGATAAATGATGTTTTCTGAATTTGCAAAGGAATTTTGTTTCCATCCTCATGACCTGGAGGGCATGTGTGTCAGTTTCCTCTTGCTGCTGTAACAAATGAACGTGAATTTAGTAGCTTAAAACAATGCACATTTATTATCTGATGGTACTGGAGGTCGGGACCCTGACATGGGTTGGTTGGCAGGGCTACGTTGCTTCTGGAAGCTCTAGCAGAGAATCTGTTTGCCTTTTCCAGCTTCTAGAGGCTGCCTGCCTTTCTGGGCTGTGACCCCCTCCTCCATCTTAAAAGTCAACATCGTAGCATCTTCAAAGCTCTCTCTCTCTGACCTCTGGTTCCATCATCACCTCTGTTTCTCTGGCTCTGAGCCTCCTGCCTCTCTCTAATAAGGACCTTTGTGATTACATTAGGCCCACCTGGCTATCCCAGGATAATCCCTTCACCTCGAGATCCTTATCTCAATTACATGTGCAGAGTCCCTTTGCCACGTGTATTAGTTTCCTAGAGCTGCCATATCAGTTCCCACAAACTCAGTGGCTTAAAACAACATAAATCTGTTCTCTCCCTGTTCTGGAGGCCAGAAGTCTGAAATCAAGGTGTTGGCAGGGCCATACCTCCTCCAGAAGCTCTAGGGGAGGATCCTTCCCTGACTCTTCCAGCTTCTGGGGGCCCCAGGTGTCCCCGGCTTGTGGCCGCATCCCTCCCGTCTCTGCCTCCGTCTAAACATGGCCTTCTCTTCTGTCTCCGTGTGGCCTTATTCTCCTATAAGGGTGCTCGTCATTGGATTTAGGGGCCACTCTGATTCCCAATGATCTCATCTCACTATCCTTAAGTTAATTACATCTGCAAAGACCCTGTTTCCAAATAAGGTCACATTCACAGCTTCCAGGGGCTAGAGCTTGGATATATCATTCTGGGGTCACCGTTCCACCTACCGTGTAAAGTGACATATTAAGAGGTTTTGGGGATTAAGATCTAGACAGCTTTGGGGGTCTTTATGCTGCCAGCAAGAGCACATTTGCGGTTCTTTGCTAAGTGTCTTTCAAGGTCTTCAGAGGGAGGAAGAAAAATGCAATTTCCATGTTGTAATTGTGATTTAATCTTTGAGTGTCTATCTTGCTGACCAAGTGATGGCCTCCTGTTTTTAATGTGTTGGTAATTGTATTGTTGGTCAGTGAGTTGCGGTCTCCAGAACCGCAGAAGCCCGGCATACGTCACCAGCAGGGGATGAACTCATTCACGCTTGGAGAGAAATCAATGTAAACTCACGCTGATCTTGAAGAGGGTACCCTCCAACTTTTGGCTGCAATAATTAAGTTTCCAGCCTTCTGGTATCAGCCGGACTTGAAATAATGAGATGCTAAAGGCCTCCTAAAAGGATATTAACATTTTAAAGCCTTCTCTGCCCCAGGGAAGGTCTTTATTTCCAAACTTCGTCTGTGAAGGGCAAGGGTAGGCAGCAGATGTGCTGTCGGAAAAAAAAACACAAAGGTTTCTGCTGCTTGTGTGGGGTCACTAAACAGAGCCCAATGTCACCGCTGGAGGATGCAGGAAGCTTCTAGAGAGCAGCTGCATTTCCTGGGTCATCACGTAGCCCCTGCAAAAGGCTGTGTGACCCGATTTTCCTTAAGTGGTTGGATTCACAGAGAGGATAAGGTGGAAGGTGGGCGTGTCCTGAACATGGTCCTTAGAGAGGCATCTGAGAGCTGATGTCACTGAGCCAGAGACATCACGATTCAGGTGGAGGCGACTGGACAGGTGTAGGGGTTAGTGGGATCTGGCAGGCCTGCGGTGAAATCCTGTATTGGTGAGCTTTCTTTTGTTTTGGTTGCAAGTGATAGAAACGCAAATCCACCTGTCTTAAGCCCGGAAAGGGGAAATATATCGACTCATGCAGCTAGGCGAAGTTGAATCTAGAGGCACATCTGGACTCGATTTCTCTCCTTCTCTGATTTCTGCCTTCTTCTGTGTGGTTTTCACATCTTTTTCCTGGGCCCGTGCTACTTCCTGGGCCCAGCATCCCTCCCCGGCTCCCTGCATCTGGACACGCCCCAGCTGTCCTCTGGACACGCCCCAGCTGTCCTCTGGACACGCCCCAGCTGTCCTCTGGACTCTGGCTCAGGTGCCCCTGCCCTGTGCAGCCGCCTCCTTCCTACCGTTCTGCATCCCGCCCCCGACACCGGGGTCCTCACCTCTGTGCTTCTGTGCCCTGTGTAGACGCACGTATTAGGGACTCAGCATGTCGTGTGCCCCTGTACAGGTGGCAGGTTTGCCCCTTGAGGGCAGGTCCGTGTCTCACTTCTCTTCCTGCCCCGAAGGGTCTGTGAGAAGGAGCAGTGAGAACAGCCACAGCCCCTGGTGACACCGTGCCAGACTCTGGTCCACTGGTTCTTTACACATCGCAGCCTCCAACCCGCCCAGCACCTCCACAGAGTAGGTACCACTCTTGCGCCCATTTTACAGCCCAGGAAACTGAGGCCGGAGAGGTTTAAGTGTCTGGGCTCAGTGGGTGGTGAGTAAGCATTAGTCCACTGCATGTCCAAATTCATGGTACCGAAAAGTGGACAAACAGTCCCTTCCCATTTCCTCTCTCCTGTAAAGACAGAATTAAAGACAGGTGTTTCTGAAAATCCACATTTTATGTAAGAGTTTTGATTGTTGGCAAGTCCTCCAGTTGAAAGATGTGCAGACACGTTTTGCCCGGGGGCTGTGGTTCTCACCTTCCACGTGTCCTGCCCTATAGGAGGAGATAAACCTAATGGAAGGTGAGGCCCAGGCACCTGGGGGGTGGGATTGAGGACCTTGTGGGGATCCCCACAGTGTTGATGAAATAGGTTCAGAACAGTCTCTCTGCACTGACTTATCTCCAAAGGGTCCTTGTCTGCTGTGGGCTCCAACGGTCTTCCAGAGAAACCCTCAGACGGATCCTAATGCTATCAGAAGGAGATGTAGAAAAATCCAAAAGTGGTTTAAGCCCATTTCTTTCTCTTTTGGCAAGACTTGGCAAACATTCCTACAGAAAACACTGTTCTTCTGTCTCTCGGCATGAATTTCCTCCCCTTCACCCATCACCAGGAGCCAGGCAGCTAAGAATAAGTTGTCAGGCAGTTTGGATGTTATTGCCTAATTGTGTCCTTCTTGATGCTGGTAATTTGGACTTCCATTGTTCCATTCTAATGCGAGATGTGTCACGTATTTCCTGTTGGCGAGAGGATACATATTGCTCCATCCCCAACCTTTTGTTCCTGTCAACGTCATTCAGATTTCAATATTAATGAGATCTTTTGTCCCTTTCTGTCTTTAGCATCTCTAATGAAGAACTCACATTCTGGAATTGTTTGGGCATCATGCGGGGAGACCTTGGGACTAGCCAGTGTAGATATGCAGCCGCCCGGCTTCGCGCCCTCAGTTATCAGAGCCTCGTGGGGGAGGTGGTGTTACTGAGGTCTTGGGCCGACACCGAATTAAATCTCGGAGACAGAGTTTTGGGCGAACCAGAAAAGAATAGGTTCATTGCTTTGCCAGGCAAAGGGGGCCATAGCGGGCTAATGCCCTCAGAACTGTGCATCCTGACCTGGAGGGGGGCAGAGAGGAGTTTTATAGCAGTGGCTCAAAGAGGGCGTGGTCAGCTCGTGGACATTCTTCTGATTGGTTGGTGGGGAGGTAATCAGGAGTCGGCATCATCAACTTTCTGGTTCCTATTGGTCTGGGGTCTACGTGCTTGTGGGCAGCATACAGTTAACTTCTCCCACCTGATGGGGCTTTCAGTATCTGCAGAAGAGCTCAAAGATATTGTTCTGTGTATCCCTTGAGGGGGAACCAGGACCCTGACCCAAGGCTGCACTCTTGTCTCCTGACTGCTCCCCCCTTGTCTCTGCATCCCCTCCCTTCCCTGATTAGCAACTGCTTGAACCTGCCCTTTGGAACTCAGGGAAGGTCACGGAGGCTGAATGAAGCCTATTTCCTGTAATCAAGAAATGGGGGACACAGGAAGGCTTTTGTGCCCAGGAGCCCACAGTGTCCTACTCAGTATCAGGTCTGTGACTGTGTTTCGAATATCAGGCAGGGTCAACTACGGCCACTGTGCCTCTGTCTCCTGGCACGTTTATCCTTGATGTTTTGGGGCTTGGTTCACAATTTAAACTCCTTCTGTGAGCTTTGATGGTGGGCAGAATGTATCAGCTTCGTATTCAAATTCATTGAGTTTCCTAAAGAAACTCAAATCATTTCAATACACTTTATTTATTAAAAAATTTCTTTTTAATTTATACAATTTTTAAAGGTTACTTTCCATTTACAGTTATCACAAAATATTGGCTGTATTCTCCATGTTGTACATACAGCCTTGAACTTATCTTATACTCAGTAGTTTGTACCTCACACTCCCCAACCCCTCTATTGCCCCTGCCCTCCGTTTAAATAAACTTTAGAAGTTAACTGTCTAAGAAAAGTGATGCACAGGGCATTTAATTATTGTTGCCAAAATACAGGTCACCCAGTTACTAAGTGCCAGGGCTGGGGTTTGACCCCAGGAAGCTTGGCTCTCGGCCCCTGCTTTACAGAGAGCACCCCAGTTTCACAGGGAACTTAGCCCTGTGAACTTAGGGTGCTTATTTCAGGGGCAGGCTTCTTTCCCCCTTACTTTGGGATTATCCGTACACTGACTTATTTTATGCATATCCTAAGATTAAGATGACCTTCCAAAGATAAAAATGTAGCCCTCTTTTCTCTGAAACATTTCAAATGTCTAGAGGGACATTCAGTGATGTTAGGAACTGGTGAACATAAGAAGAAATCCCACAAAGAGCTAGAACTGACGTCTTCAGCCAAGAGTCACTGGTATAGCGGAGACTCAGTGAGCATTGATGAGAGAAGTCTTCGGAGAATCTCACACATTTTCCCCCGATTATGCAGGAGTCTTGCATGAGCAATTCATTCATGCTTTATTGATACATATCGCTACGCTGAGATGGACTTTGAGAAAGTAATGCTGCCTTTAGCAGCGGGTGGAAATACAGATTCTGTCTCAGTCAAAAACAATGGGATAAGATTTTTCTGGTACTGGATGGACCGGGTTACATAGCCACCTGTTAAACAAATGGGCCCATATCTCTTCTAATTCATTTTGCAGAGGGACGGGCTTCCAGCAGGCAATGATCATTTATATTCAATGTATATACTCAGTGTATTCCTTCTAAACTGCTCTTGGATTATCGCCTGGAGACATTTCAGGGTTTAACTTGAAATGCAAAGAGACGGTCTCAGATTTCAAAGCCCTGCTTTCGACTCCTAGTCCCCCCTGCAGCGTCCGCTTACCCTTCTTAAAGGGCCCCTCTCCAAATGTTTCAGATCGTTTTGACCACTTCTGAAGCTCAGTTTAACAGGCTCTTTTTTAAAAATGAAAGGCCTCAGCCCGAGGCGATTGCCCTAATATCGTCATCTTTTAATGCTCTGGACAACAGAGCAGTTTCCCGTCATCGAGGGTTTCAATCGTGTCACTCCCCAGGGAATACTTTCAGAGAGATGAATTTATCCACGGCTTCCTGACATCCTTTATGTCTGACACAATAAATATTTGGGTTACACTCTGACTTCTTTTCCTATGAGCAGCGTTTGTAGGGAGAGCAGTCGGTGGCCGTATGCTGAGACTGTCTGTGTGTCTGAAGCCCACTCGTGGGGACGGTGGATTTCCATGTGCCTTTCTTGACAGCCTCTTTGAGTGAAAGACTGATACTGAGAATCTTTTTTTTTTTTTTTTAAATTTGACAGGCCCAATATTTTTTTTTAAATTAATTAATTAATCAATTTATTTTTGGTTGTGTTGGGTCTTCGTTTCTGTGCGAGGGCTTTCTCCAGCTGTGGCAAGCGGGGGCCCCTCTTCATTGCGGTGCGCGGGCCTCTCACTATCGTGGCCTCTCTTGTTGCGGAGCACAGGCTCCAGACGCGCAGACTCAGTAATTGCGGCTCACGGGCCCAGCTGCTCCGCGGCACGTGGGATCTTCCCAGACCAGGGCTCGAACCCGTGTCCCCTGCATTGGCAGGCAGATTCTCAACCACTGCGCCACCAGGGAAGCCCTGATACTGAGAATCTTGAAGGATTTTCCAGTTCTGATACCAGTGCTTGCACCGTGGCCTGGGTTGGGACAGAAGGGACTTTGGTCAAGGATATTGGGCCAAAGCATTTTGGTTTCATAGATAGGATATAAACAATATAGAAAAAACAAAACTTGTGATAGGACCCCACTTCCTGGCATGTGCCCATCCAGACATCACTAATCAATCCCAGCACTCCTTCCTTCGACAGCCCGGATTCCTTCTCCAGCAGAGGTCCCTTGAGCAGCAGCTCAGAAGTGATTTGCATTGGCAAGTGGGATGAACCTATTTCCAATTGCTGGTAGAGTCTGTGGGGAACTAGCAAAAGTTTTATTAAGCACTGAAGAACGTGATGCTGATGAGGCCGTGGTATGGACCTCGAAGTTTGATATATTGGAGGGAGAAAAAAACCAAAACAACACTTCTGTGCCATTGCTCTGCGTCCTATCATCCGGATCAGGATGTCCTTAGGCCAAAGGTCATAAAATGATAGGCCTTGAGGCAAATCCAGACCCCAAGACGTGCGCCCCCAGACAGAGCAAAGTACTTTAAAAATGTATATACTTAGATTGCCAACGTTCAAACGTTAGTAGATTTCACCAGCGCTCTGGAATTCCCGTTTCCTTCGCAAAGTCCGAAGGTCTCTGAACACAGCCCGTGTGGCAGCGGTGGGCTCAAGGTAGTAGCCGCTGTCCCCTTTGGGCAGGGTTTGGGCTGCTCCCTAAAGTCTTTCACCGTCCCCAAGTTCCCTGACCTTCACAGCAGACCCACCTTCCTCGTTTATGTCACCTCCCTGGGCGGGGATGGTGAGTCAACCCCCATCACCATCCCCCGAAGCTCCACCATCCCAGGCCAATTGTGCTGAAAAAAATCTGGGTGAATTATACAGGTAAACTGAAATCTATTACAAATATATTAGATAAGTTAGTTGTATTAAGTGAGATGTATTAGACCGATGTATTAGATGCAATTATTTTAATTCATTGCTAACATAGGTAGAGGTTTTCACAAGGCAGAGTCACTTAGTGTAAGAACAGCTGTAATTTCACCATGGGGGCTACTTCTCAAGCTGTTCAGACTGGAATTTTTATATCCAGGATTTTAATTAGCCCATGTCACACTGGCAAGGACTCCAAGTTGATCCAGGGGGTGAATTCCAGGGACTTCTGTGCTGCTGAGGCATTGCTGAGCTCCACCCCTTCCTCTGTGACTGGCTCAGCCTGGCTGGGCTATGATTTGCTGGTCTCTCTGGAAATCTTCTCCGAGAGTGTGATTCTGGACACCCAGGCTTCTCTTGGCAGGGCTGAGCCAGTCTCGTCTCTGCCAGATCTTAGCTTGGGCCTTTCAACCCGCCTCTTTTCTACATTCTGATTTTGGAGAAATTAGTGAGGTCATCGTTGGCATTTTTCTTTTTCCCTTCCCCTGGAGCCTCAGAGATAAAAAACTCTCAGCTGCCGGTTTTTATACCTTGAGGTCTCAGTTCACAGCATTCTTTGATAGAAAAGTTTCTTTTCTTAGGGAAATTTTCAGAAATACTTTCAAGATAAGTTTGGAAAACACAAACCCTGCAGATCCCTCTTCCCCTGAGAATATGCTTATCCTGCCACAGTGCCTTTTTTTAATGTGACTAATTGATGCGCAAACCCCCGAACACCAAAGCTTGTGACTCCAGCACCTGTGCCGATGGGAGCCTCGTTCCCAGCGCTTCTCTCCACCAGGTTCAGTGTCTGCAGTCAGAGCCGGTGCAGGAGGCTGGGCGGCGCGATATGCTGGGCTCTCACCAGATAAAAAGCTCTTAATCCCACCTGGGCCACCGTTTGATGACTAGGAAGTGCTTGGATCTTTTCCTAAACTCACAAGCGTTGGTGGTACTTTGAAAATCTCCCAATGTTGAGGGGTAAAAAGCTAAAATGAAAACATTTCCCAGATGAGCGTATGCTAAACTTTACAACAAACCGTAATCTTGGGCCTCATTTGCTGGCGTGGTTTTGATAAGGGGCACGATTTCGGAAGCACTTGTCTGTCAAGGTAGAATCACACCTTGTTGAATGTGATTTGGACGGGGATTTATCATGGAGGTGACCCAACAGGCAGAATGCAGGAATTGACTGGTGATGCTGGGCCGGCGAGCCGGGAGATGAGGTTGGGTGGGAGCGGGTGTCCGCGGGTCTGTCGTGGAGGGCTGTCCTGAGCATCTCGGATGAAGGTGAGTTGAAGTTTGGGGACCGGAGACGACCAGTGAGGCCCGACCATCTTGTAAACACCGTACAGACCTTCCTGTTCTGTCAGTCACTGTTTTTGACAGTATTTTGCACGGGAGTCTGTCTCTTGCGCTCAGACCTCCTCGAGGGCAGAGACACTTGGGTTTGCTTTATGTCCTCAAAGCCCTGCCGGGAACCCAGCGTGTATCATCACTGAGTTTTAACCTCAGACTCGCTGTGACCTCTCCGTGCCTTTGAGATGGATCCTTGTCCTCCCTGGGCTGCACAAGAGTTGCATTCTCTGAGGTCTTTTTAGCACCAAGACTTTAAGATTCTCTAAGGAAGGCATGTGTTTTGGATGAGCTGGGAAGGGGTCTCCATTCTGCCCACGCTGGCTCCGAGATCTGCCTTTGCTGGGAGGCCTGGACGATCAGTCAGTTCCGGGCTGGGTGCTGGGCACACTGCTTCGGAGAGAGGAAGAAATAACATCCCAGCCATGGTTCAACTAGGGAAGTGAGACTGATCTGCGTGAAGAATTGATAAGAATAAAGGAGGCTGAGAGCAAAGCCTCATGATCAGAACTTGAGAGTGAATTAAGGAGTCCCTTAGAGTGGGAGCTTTCAGTGTGGTGATGGGCATGATGGATGGGTGAGGAGGGAGGGGCTCACGACACCTTCCCATTCCTGGTTGTACAGTCCTGAGCAGAGCACTTCCTCTCTCATTGATTCTGCGTAGTTCCCATATGTCTACAAGGTACCAGGCCTTGTGCCATGAGCCTGAGCTGCAGAAAATTAAATAAGGCAACATGCTTGTCCTTAAAGGCTTGCCTTATCATCTAGGAGGGGCAGAGAAGTAAGCATTACTATATTAAGTCATAGTCTACGAAGGTACAAAGGTGGATAGAAGGTCCCTCGAGCCAAGATCCATGGACTTATCTCCTAGAAATCTTCACGAGAATTATTTGACTTTGCATTTTCATTTTTTATGGTAGTCTACAGACTGTGTAAGCAACATGCACCATTGTCAGTAGACCCAATCACTGCTACTTGATTTCAGTTCTAATGTTTGGATTTGTGTCCATGATTGTACGAGGGGCCCAAAGGTCTTGCAGCTGTATCACATGAATGGTTTAACTCTTGAGAATTCAACTGTATGCATTTGGCCCAAAATAACGTGGTGTCCTTACATTTACATGCATACATATACACATATATGGGTAGAAACTGTGCATCTTTTAATCTCGTTATCTCTGTTCCTCTGCCTGGTAAAGTATTCGTCAGTGTATATTGACACAACTGGTGGGGGGCACTTGAGCACAACGGGAAGAGTCTCCCCATCTTCCAGAGGTGTGTGATGCCTTCTTCTAGTGGCCAAGCAAGCGAGTGGTGATGGTGTCAATGACCTCTTGCCTTCAGGAAGACATTAAAGACTGAACTGAGGCCTCCAAGAAACCCTTGACTAATGAAATGTTAGAAGAACTGGAAGATACTTTTACAGAAGGTGTAGGTGATAAAGCACACAGGGAGAGCCAACACACTATAAATTGCTCGAGTGTTCTGAGCAGAGAGAAATAATTGAATAATTTGCCTATACCACCCATCTGTACAATTGCATGCTACCTATAGTTTTATATATATATATATGTTTTATATATATATACATATATATATATATATTATGCATACATGTTGCTACATATTCTTTGTATTAAAAATCATAAATGCGGGCTTCCCTGATGGTGCAGTGGTTGAGAATCTGCCTGCCAATGCAGGGGACACGGGTTCGAGCCCTGGTCTGGGAAGATCCCACATGCCGCGGAGCAACTAAGTCCGTGAGCCACAACTACTGAGCCTGCGCGTCTGGAGCCTGTGCTCCGCAACAAGAGAGGCCGTGATAGTGAGAGGCCCGTGCACCGCGATGAAGAGTGGCCCCCGCTTGCCGCAACTAGAGAAAGCCCTCGCACAGAAACGAAGACCCAACACAGCCAAAAATACAAATAAATAAATAAATAAATAAAACTGACGTTAGAAAGAATAAAGCTTGATTGTTTTAAAAAAAAAATCATAAATGCTGTGCCTGGTGAATGAAAATAGGGATTTTCTTGTATAATACTGGTTGGGTGCAATTTTGCTTCAGTTAACTTTAGAACCCAACTGCCATTTGCATGGGACACTGAGAAAAGAAAGAGGTATGTTACAGGCAAATGCTATATTTGTGCCAGCTGAAGGCCAATTGACACTACAGATGAAGGAGCAGAAACTCAGGTTAAATTACCTGCTCAGAATCACACGGTATTATTCAGCACACTTCAGTAATGTTCTAGGGGAAAAAAAAGATGATGGAGGTGGTATGTTTACTTATCGAAGGGAAGGGGTAGACAGTTATGACTCGGGGTGGGGTGCCTCTGACCAACGAAAGCATAGTCTGGGGACCCACTGGGAACAGGAGTGCTGTTATGTCCTAGAGCTTCTTATTGTATAAATCTTATTGTATAAACTTTAATGAGGGAACTTAGTCACCAGGAACACATAGCTGTTTGCTAGAGTCAGGCAGGCCTCTTTTCAATAAAGCAGCTTAAATTTAACTCAAACTGGTTACTTTAGATACAACGGAATCCCCCTAGTGCCCTAAATGGCAGTTTTTATTATACTTCTGCCTAAAGACTGAGACTTTTGCCCCATAGGGGAGACAGAGGATATGGAACTGTGTAGAGTTTCCGCAGTGGCTGCTGTCCCCCTCCTGAGCCAGATGTCCCGGGGATGCCGCTAGCTCTTCCCTTGAGGGCCCGATGGGATTCATAGAGCAAGCCCGGGGGGTACAAGCTCCGTTGTTTACAGGCTCTAAAGCTTCACACTCACACCAGCCCCTACGGGGCCTTTAGCAAGTCAGTGCAGTTTTTCCCTTGGATTCTTTTTTTTTCTAGCTTATATGGCATCCAGCAGGGTCCACCCTGGGGAAGCAAATGCTCGATTTCTCTTCCTCCCTATGGGCATGTGTCTGTCTCCAGATTCCAGGTTAGTTTGTAGCCCTGCATCAGCAGTTCTCTGATGGGTTTAAGAAAAGCTTTTAATTTGCAGTTTGGTAAGGGCAAGAGAAGTGCTCTTTTCAGCCATCTACCTCTCTGAACTGAAACTGGAACTTGGCTGACTTGATTTTGTCTCTGATTTTTATCAAGCAGAGGATAAGCCAGGCCCCTCATTTTAAGAATACTGTAAGTGAAAACTAAGAATGAACTGAATATAGAGAGGGGGTCAGCGGTTACTGCAGCAGCTATTTGACCAATAGAAAAGGACAGTGTTGGGTCAGAATACACCGCTTGGGACACTGGCCTTCCATTACTGGCTAGGTGACCTAACTGAGTGTTAGTCTCCTCATCTGTAAAATGGGTAAAGGATAACTTTCCCACAATGCTCCGGTGCAGGATTGTTTTCAAATTAAGGGCCAGTTTTTATGGGATCTCACCAGCATTTTGTAAAAAGTGAAGGAATAGAATGGACTGGAATGGAATGGCACAGAGTGGAGTGGAGTGGAATAGAATGGGATGGGATGGAACAGAATAGAAAGTTCAGAGTGACTTGCATGTAATGAGGTTAAGTATTTTTTCATGAAACTTTGGCTTTTGCCTTTATGTATACTTTTTGTGTATTGGTCCTAATGTAAGATGTATTTTCTAATGTGGGTTGTGCTTCAAACACTATTTGAGACACATTGTCATAGACTGTATCAGTTAGTTACAGCTGCATAACAAACAGCCCCAGTATCTTAGTCACATGCCACCACGAGCTTTTTGTTATTGCTCACAGGTCTTCAGGTCAGCTGGGGTTCACCTCATCAAGGTTGCAGACACCAAGAGGGCAAACCCAATCCTTTAACTGTGTTTTTGGTTTTTTTTTAACTTTTTATTTTATATTGGAGTAGAGTTGATTAACAATGTTGTGTTAGGTTCAGGTGTACAGCAAAGTGAGTCAGTTATACATATACATGTATCTATTCTTTTTCAAATTCTTTTCCCATTTAAGTTGTTACATAATATTGAGCAGAGTTCCCTGTTCTGTGTTTTAAGTATTTTATGGAGAATTTTTTGTTAAAATTCTGCTGGGCAAAAGGAGTCATTTGCCCAAACCCAACATTGTTGAGATAAAGCATATTTTACCTCTGGTGGGGGGAACCACAAATTCACAAGGCAAAGGGTGAGGGTGCAGTGTTGGGTATGGCACTGAAATCTACCACATGAGGCAATCGAGAATATGAGGTGGAGGGGGAAATTCCCTGGCGGTCCAGTGGTTAGGACTCTGTGCTCTCACTGCTGAGGGCCCGGGTTCGATCCCTGGTCAGGGAACTAAAATCCCACAAGCCATGTGGTACGGCCAAAAAAAAAAAGAGAGAGAGACTGTCAAGTGGGATGATGTTTTATAAATTGTAAAATGCTGCATGTGTCAGGTTTCGTCTTTAAAGGTGTACCCCTGCTTCCTCCCTTCCTCCTTCCCATCTTTCCCCCTGCCATCGGGGTGAAGAGAAAGGTCATACATATGTAAAAGAATTCCTCACTTATCTTCACCTTTGGGTCCCGAAAATGTTCCTTGATGTCTCCTTCTTACTTCTGAGAAAGACTTCCCTCTATTTTGCTGCCAGTGTGCAATCTATTAATTTGCATGTCTGTATATGTTGATTTTTTCCTGCTTCCAGTTTTTGTAACTAGACTGAAAAATCTCTCTAGACATGACTTGTTCTCTTCTGTACTTTATCTTCTTGTTACACAACAGGTATTTGGTCAGGGGTGTTGGAAGACAGTATTATATCAGTGACTTATATTTAGTGATCACTCAGGAAATGGTGATTTTATTTGATTGTTTTTTGCCTGAAGCTCCAGGTGACAGGCAACTCATTTCTTCTCTCACCTCAGTCTCCGAACTCAGAGTGGATATTTGGTGAGTTTGGCATTAGTACGGGGCCGTTGGGTTGTACAATGCATGCTGGAAACTCTTGTGTCGACTTAGCATGGAAGAGCTGGACCGAAGATCAGCGCTCAGAAAACACTTGCTGTCTGTTAAGTGATTTTTGTGGTTCATCTTATTTAACACTTAGGGCAGGAATTATCATCCCTTGTCTCATTTCTCTGTTCCCCGTTCTGGAAAACGTCCTTGCAAAAGCTTTCTGTATCACACTCCCCCACCTCCCATTCTGTCATGAACCCACACCATCAGAGGTTTGCCTCTTCTCCGCTGAAGTCCCTTTGTCAAGGTGTCCAGGGTTCACGGCCAATTCCAACGGTTAGCTTTCAGTCCACAACTGACTCGACTTCCTCTCAGTGTTTGATATCAATCCCACCCTGTCTTCGGAGAATCTTCACCACCTACCTCTGAGATACCATTCTCTCTATGGCCTTTCCTTTTTTTTTTTTTTTTTTTTTTTGTTTTTAAAAATTTTTTGGCCATGCCGCGCGGCATGTGGGATCTTAGTTCCACGAGCAGGGATCGAACCCGAGCTCCCTGCAGTGGAAGCACGGAGTCTTAACCACTGGATCACCAGAAGTCCCCCTGGCTCTTCCTTTTTAACAAATTGGCCCCATATTGTCAGGTCCTTATATTCATGACCTCTAAGTGTTAGCAGGCTCAAGGCTGAAATGTGGGATATTATTCAATCTCCTGGCTTTAAATACTGCATATGCTGGCATAATCCAAATTTATTTCTTCAGCTTGAGCCCTTCTCCATGGACTCTGTACTTGTGCTTCCAACTTCTTACCTAACATCTTCATTCAGATGTCTAATAAGCATTTCACATTTAATATTTTTGAAATGGAACTCCGGATTCTTTCTCTCTTCCCCAAATCTGCCTTCCTGCAGGCCTCCCTTATCACAGGGATGGCAATGCCATTTTTCTGGTTGCTTGGGCCAGAAACCTAGCAGTCATCTGTGGCTTCTCCTTCCCTCACACCCAACAGCCACTCCAGTAGCAGCTCCTGCCAGGGCTGCCTTCAAAGGCATCCTGAATCTGACCACATCTCATTCCCTCCATCACACCAGCCTGATGGGAACCTCTTTCACGTCTCTGTTGCATGGGCTCCCCTTCTGCCATTCCTGCTAGAGGTATCCTGTTACATCGTCCAATCATGCTACTTCCTTGCTCCCAAACCCCACAGCTTCTCATTATACTTACACAGTGGAGTACAATCCAGCCCCCCTGGCTACTTTTGTGCTCCCTTGCCCTCCTTTTTGGTCCTTGAATATGGCAAGGACATACCTGTCTCAGGGCCTTTGCACTTCCTGACCTTCTGCATGTGCTCATGACTCACTTCCTCACTTCATTCAGGTCTCTACTCAAATGTGATCTCTCCAGGGGGGCCTTCCCTGCCCATTCTAACTGAAACCGTTATCACTGTTTTCTTACCTTGCTTGATTTTCCTTTTAAGCCCATCTCGCTACCTGATATTACATTTATATCTAGGTGTGTGTTGAGTTTGTCTGTCTCCCCCATTCCGCAGTCAGTTCCATCAGGGCAAGGACTGTATTGTTCATCACTCTATCCCCAGCACCTAGGACAGTTCCTGGGTCTTAGTTGACATTAAATAAATATTTATTAAATGAATGAATGATTTATTCTTATTTTACAGATGAGGGATCTGCAGCAGAGAAAAGCTATGTCAAAATACACTGGGACTCCAAGCTTGCTCTCTCCATCCTCCAGTGATAGGACGGGAGGGAGTCCAAGCTGGAAACTTCGGGTACCCATGGGTTCGCAGATGCAGAATCTGAGCCTGGAGATAGGGAGTGACTTATTCAGGTATGATGAGGGGAAGAGTTTGGACAAGGACCCAGGTTACTGGACCTCAGGCTGAGGCACCGAGCTGCTGCTTCCAGCTCCTTCTCCCTGGATTTGAGTACTAACTCTCAATCTGGTCTCTAATTAATTGATACCTAATGCTTACTGACACATCAGTGGTGGCCTGGGGCCAGGGGCAGAGGGAGCAATGGACCGAAAAGGGGCACAAGGGATGTTTTGGGAGGCTGGGAGTGTTCTGTGTCCGAGCATGACAGTGGTTTCACAGCGTATGCACCGTCAATCTCATCCACGTGTACCCTCCAAACTGATACGGTGCATTGAACAGAAATTACACCTTGATGAGTTTCATTAAAAAAATCCCAACGTGTGTATTTAGGTCTTGCCTTTCCCCATCAGGTCTTCCTTCTGTGGACTGTACGGAGGGGGTAACACACAGTTTGAGGGCCCCCTGCCCCCCGATTCAGAGGACCTGAGTGCGAATCCCTGCTCTGCCCCACACCAGCTGTGATCTCTGCACAAGCTGTCTCTCCTGGGCCTCAGTTTCCCCATCTATGATCTAGGGACAGAACACTTAACGAATGGGATATTTGGAGGATTTAATGGCTATCATTCTATGTAAAGTTTTAAAAACAATGCATGATGCATAGTAAGCACTCAATACATGATAGCTATTATTTTTGCTCTTTGTACTTCTTGGGGATATAAAAGCTCAAGGTAAAATAAATATTTTTTGAGTACCCACTGCTCCTCAGACACAATGTACTTGCTGAACTTGGTAATAAATACAAAATGTTTGATTTGATAATTGAATTGAATTGAAAGGTCTTTTTTCTTTTTTTTTTTTTAAAGGAATTCCTTTATTTTTTTTTAAAATAAATTTATTTATTTATTTTTGGCTGTGTTGGGTCTTCGTTTCTGTGCGAGGGCTTTCTCTAGTTGCGGCAAGCGGGGGCCACTCTTCATCGTGGTGCGCGGGCCTCTCACTGTCGTGGCCTCTCTTGTTGCGGAGCACAGGCTCCAGACGCGCAGGCTCAGCAGTTGTGGCTCACGGGCCTAGTTGCTCCGCGGCATGTGGGATCTTCCCAGACCAGGGCTCGAACCCGTGTCCCCTGCATTCGCAGGCAGATTCTCAACCACTGTGCCACCAGGGAAGCCCCAAAGGTGTTTCTTCTTTACACAGTTTCTTTTTGCCTATCTTAATATGTAATTCAGCATTTATTGTGAATTTGTGAGAAGCATACTCTTTGATTATATAGCTTTCCCCCCCCATTACTCAAATCTTTTTATTCTTCATGAATACACAAACACACGTAACATATATTTATAAAATTAGTATTAACACATCCATATAATTTTTAAAAATTTTAATTTTATTGAAGTATAGTTGATTTACGATGTTGTGTTAGTTTCAGGTGTACAGCCAAGTGATTCAGTTTTATAAGTGGGTCCATATAATTTTAACTCCATCATTTTTTCACTAAGTATTATATCATGATGATTTTTCCTTTTTCTTAAATTTTATTTAAATTTATTCTAGGATTCATAGTGTTTAATTTGTATGCACTGCTATTTATTGAACTAGGCATTGTTTCATTTTTATTTTCATTACGAACACTGCAGAAGGCACCCTTCACTTTATTCAGCTTAAACAAACACTATTTACCCTTGTTTAACTGCTCTTACCAAGTTGCCAAGGAGAGAGACTGCTTCCATTGCCATGATGATGTAGCTTTTTTCTTTCTAACACATTTCTCAAGGCGGGGGAGGGGTTAAGAGGGAAGCCTTGTACAGCAGGGGCAGCTGCTACGGTGCAGACACAGCCGTCTGGCAGACTCAGAGGGAGGGCACTGATACACAGACTCAATTCTTGCTTCTCTTCTAAATAGGAAATGAAGCGAACGCTGTGTCTCACATCGGGAGACCACCGTTGGCCTCTATGACTCTAAAGTACTGTAACTGTGAAAGTGTAATTTGACAGCAAAACAATGAACCTCTACAGGCAGCCTTCCTAAAATGACATTGACCAGCCATCTGGCACATGCTCACAGATCAACCTGGCACGAACCGTCATTTTCAATCTCCACTTTCCTGTCCTCGGCCCTTCTTATATCAGGATTCACAGCATTTGCTGTTCCAGCTTCCTCTGGGGGCTCAGAGAGCCCTGAAGGTATCTTTTGGATGAGTGGTGGGAACCTCACTCTAATCTTTACCTCGCAGTGTCTACCTGTCTCTTCCAAAAGCACACATGCCCTCACCGTGTGACATGACACAGGTCAGGTCTCTCAATTCCTAGCCAGAAGGCCGAATTCGCCACGGGGAATCCAAATTTCTCAGCTCATTGACCTCAGACTTCCTTAGGATTTGGACTAGGTTTCTTCTACCAGTCTATCTCCTCTCATGATATCCAAGAACATGATAACACTGCCTAAGGCACCTTCTCCCACTTCTAACCCAGACACAGGCTACTCCTGGGGCACAAGAATGAATGGAACCCAGAGGAAACCAGTGACATATTCACATTGAACACCTATGTATTGAACACTTTATGTGGGCCATCCCTGCGCTAGAAGTGGAGACACAGGAGATAAGAGGAGACAGGTCCGTGGTCTCAAGCAGATCACTTTCAGGTGGAGAACAGAGATAGGAAACAAGTAAACAACCAGGAGCATGCAGAGAGTGATAAATATTGAAAAGTAAATCATAAAATATAACACGGATAGAGCAATCCCGTGTAACTAACATAGTGTAAGCCATATGACTTAAGCAATACGAATAGTATAATATACTGTCAGTAACACAGAAATAGTGTAAATATAGTTTACATAGTAGCACACACAGTAACTTAGACAGAGGAGAGTAGTAGAGTGACCAGGTGAGGGGCGTGCAAATTTACATTAGAAATGACTCAAGCAATCCCTTCTGAGGAGTGACATTTGAGCTGAGTTCTTACATAATTTATGCCACTTTTGGTGGCAAGTAACAAAATACCATGGACCAAAATGGCTTTGACGACAACAGAAAGAAAAACACATGATAAGAAGTTGAAAAGTCAGGTGGTTCCAGGTGGGCTGGTCCGGTGGTCCATCCAGGTGGTCCCTGAGGATGTGCTTCCTTCCGTCTTTCTCTCCTTCCACACTCGCCGTGTCAGCCTGGTCCTTGGCCAGCCCTCCAAGGCTCTGAGATCACCACTGCAGCCCCTGTTGTCACCTCTCATGTGGCAGCATCCAGTGGGAGAAGGAGGGACCACTTTCTGGGCATCTCGGAGCCAGGAGGCCCTTCCCAGAATCCCCAGCAGACTCCTGACGCCTCCTTGGCCAGAATTGTGTCACATGCCTTTCCCTAAGCCAGTCACTGGCAAGGAGCATGGCTGGGCAGAGAAGAGGAAGATGTGCGCGTGTGTATGTGATGGGGCAGTGGTGCTGGTGTGTGATTGAGTGGCCCGTAGACAGCCAGTTATATCTGCCTCAGACCTGAACGACAGGCAGGTCTCAGTCATGGGGAGGTCGTGGTAAGGGCTTCAGATGGCGATAAGCTCAGGAGAGCCAAGGGAGAGAAGACCCATGGGGGACTGGTGGGGATTCTGTGCAGGGGACGGGGAGGGAAATGCAAAGGGAGCCTGGAGAAGGAGGTAGTACCAGGTCCTTAGGTCTTGTGAGCTGTGATAGGAGTTTGGACTTTGTCCCGTGTGCCGTGGGAAGTCTCTGGGGGGGACTGGCCTGAACAGGGAGGGGAAAGAGCACCGGGCCAGGCATCAGCAGTCCTGGGGGGCTGGCTGGCATCATTACGCACGCAGGTAAAGCCCTGGGAAGTGATGTTCCCTTTCTCTACACTGGATTCAGTCCAGGTGAAATGAGTATCATCATGCCCGCCCCGCAGTTATTTGTGGGGATTAAGGCTTTGAGAGGCGAGGAAGAGTATTGCAGGCAGTGAGGCCCTGTACCAATAAGAGATACCTACTGCAGTTGAGTCTCATTATTTGCAGTAGTTACGTCTTAGAAAGTCACTGCAAACACTGAATTAGCAAATACCAAACCATTCCTTCTAGAGGAAATACACACATGCACACACACATACATCTCATATAGATCATAATAATCCTGAAAATGCAGGACAGTTGAGGTCTGTACTGTAGAAGGTAGGATGGGGAAAGTTCTAGCAAGAGGTGATGCCCACCTGAGCCGGGAGAACTGAGGGCAGAGCCCCCTACTGCATCCGCTGTAGAGTTCTTGTCAATAAGGAACCTTGTTCTCTTGAGCTGGGTCTGCAGGTAGCCACTGAGTCCAGGGATCTCTAGGGGTCTCATCGAATGTCTCCCGGGGCAGTGCTCTGGAGGGAAGGCAGGGGTTTCTCTAGAATGGGTCTTCCACCCCTTTCTAAGTACTTGAGGAAGGGCGGTCGGGCTCAGCATTGGGTCAGCGTTGCAGGCACTTAAAATAACATGGCGCTCCATTCCATTTTCTGCTCTAATAGAAACTCTCGTTCTGATTGCTCTCTTTACAATCCTGGGCACAATAATGCAGATTGACATCCCTCAAACATGCCCTAAAAGACAGCTGATTTGCTTGTCTCATGGTTTTTCTTCTCCCTTTTAAAAAGTAAAGCAGACAAAGAGAGGGGACGGGCGAAGTAGATTCTTTTAAGCTTCGAAAAGTGATTGAATTGTCTTTTTTCAGCTCCCACTGGAATTTCAGGGGGAGAAACACATTAGCTGCCACTTTCCACTGCCATCTGAGGGCAGATTTGCTGCTCAGAGTAGTAGAGACTGGAGGGCAAGGGACTGTGGAGGGCTAAGTTCTGACAGGATGGGAAGGCAGCTCCCCAGATGAGCTCAGCCTGATGCACAGGTTCCCTCCAGCAGTGCGGCTCTTTGCTTTGTGGCCCAGGGTTATCAGGTCAGTGTCACTGTGATTTCTGCCCATCTTCCCGTTAGTGGCCTTGGTTAATTACGCTTAAAGATTCCTAAAGACGTTGGTGCCATTGTGAGGCAGCAATGGCAGGGACCTGTGTCTGCGAGGCTGATTCAGGAAGGGCTTTAAGCATCTCGTTAGTTATGTTCTCCTCGGTCTTTGATTTCACCCTACAATGAACCAGGCTCATCTTCTCCTTCTCGTGGGAGCAAATTCACATTCACGCCCTTTTTTGGGGGGAGGAGAGAGGTGATGATAATTTGTCCCAAACGACACAGAGGTTTGTTCTTTGACTTTCGACCTCGGCACTGCTGGCCTTGCTCTGAGCCGTTCACCTGGTCACATGGAGGGGACAGTTGGACGTGTGCACCTGGGGCTTGGAAGGGAGGCCTGGGCTGCAGGTACTGATTCAGGTGAGGAAGGGGAGGTCAAAAGTGAGTCTTCATTTGCGGCTTGCAAAACAGGCTGCCTGGTGGCATTCCAGGTGAGCTGGGGAGCCCTGACAGTGGCCCAGCACCGCACGGTACCCCTAAAAGTAGTGTGTGACCTCCAGCCAGTGACGTCGCATTGCTGGCCTCAGGTTCTTCATCTGTAAAATGAGATTGTGGACCCCTGGCAGTTTTGTGATTCTGTGCTGAACTGAGTGTTGGTTTTGTGTCTTCTGCACATAACGTGACCTTTGCTCCCTCCTCCCCCTCCCCACCCAGATACATGCGTAAAAGACGTTCATTCTCCTGATGGTCCAGGAGAGAAAGTCATCAACATTTTCCTTGCTTATCCGGAAGATGTGAAGTGAAATGGGGGCTTACGTTGTCTAACAGCCAACCCGCGAATGCCTGCACGCTAAAGGGTGCCTCCACATTCTGAGTCAGAAGTCCGTAACAAAATGCCGCGTCCTCGCCTCCATCCTGCAAAATTATAGTGTAATGGGGCAAAAATAACTATATCCACATTTCTAGTGCATTCCATGAGTATTTTCCTGCAAGGATTTTAATCTAGTGCAAAGCTCTCTTGGTTTTTCAGGGAAAAAAAATCCCCTTTATGGCTCGACCGAAGTGTTGTTTTAGTAACATATAGGTAACTTTTAAGCATCTCCAGATACGGTGCAAGAGTGAAATGTGTTGCAAGTGGGGTTTGATTAGCGGTGGTTTGAGTACATAAAGGAGGTGAGGTAAAGGGAAAAAACACACACACAAAAGGCAACAAAGGTTATGGAACTCCATTAAATTATGTTTATGATTTTACTTGTCAGTGGTTCGTAATACAGAATGGTTTTCCTGTGGTCTGTTTATCAGCGTTTGTCCCTAATCAGTGCTTACAAATTACCTTTTGTTCGAGTCACGTTCTCCTGGCTGTCTTGGGTCTCATAAATCAGAGCTGCTGCAGCCCATGAACTTTCATTGTCAGGTTTTGCACGTGCTTTTTCCTGCTGATGCATCTGGAGATTCTATCCCCTCCCCCAAGGTCTCCAACGGCTGCGATTCGATTTTTGCGAATGGGAAGGAGATGAAGAGCAAAGTGGACACGATCGTGAACTTCACCCACCAGCACTTCACCTCCCAGTTAGAGATCACCGTCTGGGCGCCCAGACTCCCCCTGCAGGTCGAGATCTCGGATACGGAGCTGAGCCAGATCAAAGGGTGGAGGATCCCAGTGGCTTCCAACCGAAGGTGAGGAACCAAGGGGGTGGGGGGATGAAGTTCATTGAGGACTGTGGGTCTGAGGTTCCTGGGGCTCAGATCTGAGGCAAACGTCCTCAGGGACCCAGGCCCTAGGGAAGCTGCATCCACAGTGGGTAATAGTGGGATTGGAGTTCGGATGGATCTGACTTGGGTACTTACTTTGACAGGAGGCGATCATAATAGGGATAATAATCATCTCTACCTCGTAGAATAGTTGCTAGGATTCAGTAAAACGATGCAACACATAAGAAGCACCTAGCACAAGGCCTGGCATTTAAGGGAATAGCTCTTTTTCTATTCCCTCCTTCCCTGTTCTTCTTTCCTACCTCACCTCAGTTTCCTGCTTGTAAATGTCGACCGTCCTCTATGGAGCACAGTACAATGGTTAAGTTGTGGGCTCTGGAATAAGGCCACTGAGTTTCACCCTGGCTTTGTCACGTATAGCTGTGTGACCTTGGGCAAGTCACTTAACCGCTCTCTTCCTGTTTCTTCATCTATAAATTGGAGATGACAATAGAGTTACTGAATAGAGTTATCCCAAGAATTCAGTGAAGGGATACATCCTGCAGTAGACAGAATTCTAAAGATAACATCCCTTCAAGAGTCCCATCTCCTGCTTATTCAATCAAGCACAAATCTGGGACTGCTGTGAAAGGATTTTACAGATGTAATTAAAATTCTAAATCCGTTAA
The DNA here is from genome assembly GCF_009873245.2 of Balaenoptera musculus. Classification (NCBI taxonomy): domain Eukaryota; kingdom Metazoa; phylum Chordata; class Mammalia; order Artiodactyla; family Balaenopteridae; genus Balaenoptera; species Balaenoptera musculus. Next base: position 5,184,037 of record NC_045798.1, on the reverse strand, counting down.
TCTTAAAATATGGAGATTATCCAGGTGGACCTGACCCATCAGTTGAGCCCTTTGAAAGCAGAAAGTTTTCTCTAGCTGGTAAATGGTACCATACAGTATGAAACCTTTAAGAATGGACATGTTTCTATTCAGCATAATTCCCTTGAGATCCACCCCAGTCGTTGCATGTTTCCATAATTCATTTATTTATTTTGCTGAGTGTATCCCCTGGTAGGGAGTATCACAGTTTGCTTAATCATGCATCCACGGAAGGACACGTGTTTTTTCCAGCGTGGGGCTATTTTGGATAGAGATGCTATGACAAAAGCTTGACATACAAGCTTTTGTCTGAATGTAGAGTTTCATTTTTCTGGGGAAGATGCCCGAGAGGGGAATTGTTGGGTTGTATGTTAAGGGCATATCTAGTTTTAAAGGAAACTGCCAAACTGTTTTCCAGAGAGGCTGCTCCATTTTTCATTCCCACCAGCAGTGTGTTAAGTCATCCAGTTACACCTCTACATCCTTACCAGTGCTTCAAAAGGTTATCTGCAGTGTGGTACCATTTATGATGATATAGGAAAGAGAAAGCAGATTAGTGGTTGCCATGAGTTAGAGATGGTATAGAGGTATAAGGCAGTACACAGGACACCCCTGTGGTGACGGACCAGTTCTGTATCTCGGTTATGGTGATGGTTACATGAATCTGCATGTGATAAAAATCACATAGAACTACATATACACACATACAAATGGGTATTCATTAACCTGTCGAAATCTGAATAAGCTCTGTGGTTGGTACCAATGTCAATTTGCTGGTCTGGGTATTGTACCACAGGTATGCAAGATGTTAAATCTGGGGGGCTGGGTAAAGAGTGTACAGGACCTCCCTGTATGATTTTTTAAACTTTCAATGAATTTGAAATGACCTCGAAATTTAAAGTTTTTTTTTTAACACAACAGAATGCAATTGTTTTATTAATATGGTATTTCTAAAACTTCATTTATTCACTCACCACTTTTATGAGACTGCAACTTTCGAGTACTGCCTAGAATATACTTACTATTGTTCTTTTTTCAGTTTTATCTATTTATTTAAGAGAAACTCCACATCACTATCAAAAATAGCCAACTAGTAAAAATTAATGCAAAGAAAATAAAATATTGTTATTAAATTCTGAGTAGATACAGTTGTTTGTCTGAATTTGTCTTTATGAGCTGGGAGAGACTAGGTATCAGAGAGCCCTTAAAGATCGCCTGGCACCAAACAGAGACGTTCCCTGTGATAGAATCAGGAGGATTGAAAACTAAAATGGAAATAACCTTTCTGTATGTCAGTCAGTGTTTTTAGTGCCACCTAAAATCATCCCACTTAACAGCAAGGATACTTACCCCTCACTTTGGGAAACCCAAATTGCTAGGTGCTGGTGAAATTTTTTTCCTGTAACTAATAATCTAATAATCTAAACTCAAATTAATTTTCCCATTTTAGAGAGTGTTGAGAAAAAAAAAATAATCTCATTTCTTTTACCAGTCAAGTCTGAATTAAACTCAGTCTAAGCAATCTCCCCCCAGTATGATAATTTACTTTATATACGTCACTAATAGAAGGTGGTAGAACCTGTGAAAGCTAGTTTTACTTTTCTAACCTTGAAGGTTAACCTTTCAGGGAGGTGGAATGACATATTGTTAAGAAAGTGGGTTTCAGAAGTGACATGGCGCTCGTCCCAATCTGCTAATAACGAGCTCTCTGGGCCTCATATTAACTGCTCTGAGCCTTGGTTTCTTCATGTAGAAACGGGAGCGTGCTTCGGGGCTGTTGTGAAAAGAAATGAAGTCCGTTATAAAAAGGGAGAGAAAGGGACATCTCTGGTGGTCCAGTGGTTAGGGCTCTGCGCTTTCACCGCCAAGGGCCTGGGTTCGATCCCTGGTTGGGGAACTGAGGTCCCACAAGCTGTGCGGGGCAGCCAAAAAAATTTTTTTTAATTTTTAGAAAAAGGGAGAGGACACCAGTAGAGGGACAGCGGCCAGGCTTGGACTCCGCGTCGAGGTGACCGGCTGTGCGGCTGTGACCCAGTGGCCCCTTCTCTCTGTGCCTGGGTTTCCTCCCCGGCGAGATCAGCTCCTAGAACACCCTGTTCCTCGGGGCCTGTGCAGATGACGGGGGTCACTTGTGTGTGGCTGGCAGGTGGCACGTGGCCCACTGATGTCAGCTCTTTACAAGAGCACGCAGGGCAGGACCTGGCACATGCAGGGTCTCACCCAGCGCGTATAAGTCTCTGCCCCTCTCTCCCCTGACCCAAGACCCACCCACCGAGGGCCACAGACCAGTCAGCCGCCATCAAACCAGGTCCTTTCGTAAAGGACACGGGACAGGTGCATCTCGAGGAGAAGGTTCTAGAATGGCCGAGCCAGAGAGGGTTTCTCAGGGCGGGTGTGGGCAGGCGAGTAGGGGGACAGCAGGAAGGGGGGGAAGCCAGGACGCAGGTGCCAGACGTGGTTCAGTAGTTTCAACAGCTCTGCGGGTCTGCGGCCACTCAGATCAGGGCGGATGGGAGGTAGGAGGCTTTACCCTGATCACCTTCAGGGCCCGCAGCTCAGAGGAAGCCGCTTCTATAGAGGTGGAAGGGCCTGATCCAGGCAAGGGGCTGCATGTGGGCACCGTCCCCAGGTGATGGTTCACGAGGGCCGACCTCAGGTGTGGTCGCACCTGGCCGACATCTCCTCACGCACACCTGCAGGGCGGTAAGGGGGGTCCTTCTCATCTCCGCTCCCAAGGTGAGGTGCCCATGTGGGGGTGACGGATGGCGCAAGGCCAGTAAGGGGAGGTCGATGCAGGCTCCACACGGCTCCTCCGACCCCAGACCTCCCGTTCGCTCCTCTAGCCCCAGTTCATCCCCGCACGGGGGATCGTGATGAAGGTGCAGGCTTCCAGAGCACAGGACAGAGATGCAGCCTCTGCCCGTGTGGGGCTGGTCCCCCCTGGTGCTGGGCGGGCGCGGCGGGGGCCGAGCTGGGCTTCCGTGCTCCGAGCACGTGGCAGTACACGTGGCGCTCGGTGACCACCGGACAGTGTCCGGGGAATGAACGCAGGAGCAGACGTCAGGTGACCCGATGGTGAGCAGGTCTGGCGGGAAGAAGATGCGGCTCGCGCCGAGCAGGGCGGTCTCAGGGCGTCAGGACAAAGGGGTACGCGGGGCCGCTCTCCACAACGATGACGTTCGCTCTGCCGTGTGTGTGTCCCAGGCCCACCAGAGACAGCGAAGACGAGGAGGACGAGGAGAAGAAGGGGAGGGGTTGCTCGCTGCAGTACCAGCACGCCCTCGTGCGCGTCCTCACCCAGTTCGTGGCCGAGTCACCCGACTCGGGTCAGCTGAGCTACATGCTGGGCCCCGACTGGCAGTTTGACATCACTGACCTTGTGATGGATTTCATGAAGGTGGAAGAGCCGAGGATTGCTCAGTTACAGGATGGCAGGACCCTGGTGGGCCGGGAGCCGGGCATCACCACCGTGCAGGTACAGGCACCCCCCCCCTCGCCGCCTCCCACAACCCCGGTCTGTATTGATGAGGGTCCAGGTCGATGCTGTCGTGCGGGGCTGTGTGCGCACGTGTCCGAGAATCACGGGCAGTAACAGAGGGTTCGTCAGTCCTAACAATCCAAACTCAAATTATATCTTGCGTTTTAGAGAGAGTCGAGAAAAAAATCTCATTTCTTTGACCAAAGCTGACTTAAACACACAGTCTAAGTAATCTTTCCCCCAATATGATAGTTTACTTTTCATGTATCACTGATAGAAGACGGTAGAACCTGTGAAAGCTAGCTTTATTTTCCTAAACTTGAGGATCAAACATTTAGCTATGCCTTACCTTAACAGTGGACAAAAAATTAAAAAATAAAACGTACTGCACTAAAATTAATAAAAAACACTCTCCATTTTATTATAGTAATAGTGAAACTATTTTCTAGCCAACGTTGACAGGATAATTCTGCAGAAAGAGGGCAGCATATTTTTTTAATAACAAATCAAAATGTTACTGCTCAGAGCTAATTAAGTCAGATTTTAGGTTTTGCCAAAGTTAATTTTTGACAAAGCCGTACTCAGCATTATATTTTTATTACTCTTCTATTTCTATGTCACAAATCACCGCCAATCTCCCAACTTAAAGCACCACTAATTTATCAACTCAGAGTTCTGAAGCTTGGGAGTCCAGCTGAGCCTGGAGTACCAAGCCAGGGGTACCACAAGGCTGTGGTCAAGGTGTGGGCCAGGCTGGGCTTACGTGCGGGCTTCGCAGAAGGGCTTGCTTCCCAGCTCAGGTTGCTGGCAGAATGCAGTTCCTCGTAGTGTGCGGTTGGGAACTCTGTGTCCTTGTGGACTGTCAGCCAGGGGTCATTCTCTGCTCCTAGAGGTCACCTGCATTCCTTCTCATGGGGCCTCTCCATCACTAGATTCTCACTCTTTGAATCTCTCTGACTTTTCCTTCTTCCGCCAACCAGGGAAAGCACCTTGCTCATGTGATTACATGGGACCCACCCGGCTGACCCAGCCTAATCTCTCTCTTCTAAGGCCAACTGTGCCATATCCTATAACATAGTCGGGGGGGTGATTTCTCATCATATTCACAGGTTTGAGAGATTAAGCAGGACCTCTTTGGCGGGACAGGTCTAGAAATTCTGCCCACTAGATATTCCTCTCCATTTGTTAGTCACCCCCGCTTGCAAGCTAGATGGTGCGTTAGGAGTGGTTTCTTAGAAGGAGAATAAGATTCTCTTTCCCACTTTGCTTACCTGGTTTATCCAATGATGACGCAGCAGCCCACGCAATGGTGATTAATGGCCCGTAGTGGATGTTTAACTGCCCACTGAAAGGAATAGGAGCAGGGAGAGATGGCCGAGCACCAGTCCTTTAAAGTTTTACCACAATTCTGCCATTTTCACACCTAAATATTAATTGTTGGAAAGATGTTACTCTTTGGTGCTTGGTACCCAGGTGGGCAATTTTTAGTTATTGCCTCTAAATTAAATCCTGCTTTTTTTTTTTTTTTTTTGAAAATCCAGTGGTGTTATCATGATGTGAATCAAAGTAAAGAAAATGGACCAAGATGATATTTGTAAAACTCCTTCACTTGGAGAGTGTAATTGAACAGGGGCATAACGCTCACACACACAATTTCCATATGTGCACTCATGTCGGGAAAACTGGGAGAACACGGTGGTGGAAACACCAGTTAAGGAGTTTTGAATGGTATGAGGGGCAGAGACTGAGGTGTCTCGCTGACCCTGCAGGTCCTGTCGCCTCTCTCTGACTCCATCCTGGCTGAGAAGACGGTGACCGTCTTGGATGACCGTGTCACCATCGTGGACCTGGGCGTGCAGTTGGTGGCCGGCTTGTCTCTTTCCCTGCAGCCTCACAGGTCGGACAAAAGAGCCATCATTTCAACAGCAGCTGCCCAGGATGTTCTTCAAGCCCCACAGCAAGTAAGATTGCAGAATCCTTTCGTCCCTGGCCAGTTGAGACAGCTTCTCTCTCTGTCACATCCTGCAAAGGAGATCCATAGAGAGAGCACTTGTAGCTGGGACTGGTGATTCTTGAAGCTTCTTCCTGTTTATCCAGTCTGTCCTGTCTCTGAGAAAAGTACTCAGTGGCTTAGATACATTTTCCTCATATGTGATTCTAATCCACCAACCACATGCCCAGATGCTACTTGCTTTACAGCAGCCTTATCTGTTTTAGGCACAGTCCGCTGCTAGACCGTGACCAAAGGCTCACATGTTTTCCCTTTTGCCAAAGCAGGTGCCTTTCGATACAGTAAGTAAGTCCCCTACATATGAACGAGTTCCGTTCCGAGAGTGCGTTCGTAAGCCCAACAAAGTTAGCCTAGGTACCCAGCTAACACAATCGGCCATATAGTACTGTACCATAATAGGCTTATAATACTTTCCACACAAATAATACATAAAAAACAAACACAAAAAATAAGACATTTTTAATCTTATAGTACAGGACCTTGAAAAGTACAGTAGTACAATTACAACAGCTGCATCCAGGGGCTGGCATCGAGTGAAGAGGCAAGAAGAATTACTGACTGGAGGAGGGTGAGGAGGTGGGAGATGGTAGAGTACTACTGTACTCTATACAGTCCTGCACAGTAAAGTACACAAAAGCACAACCACCTGTAGCGGATGCAGGCACGTGACAATGTACGCCGGACACGTGAACTAGTTTACGTGATTGGACATGCGAACACACGTTCACATCTTTGAAAGTTCACAACTTGAAGTTTCGTATGTAGGGGACTCACTGTACTCGGAAATTCCATTTCAGCTACTTGAACAAGCATGGCTAATAGGCACCCAATCACCACTGGTGACAATTATTGCCAACTCTCAAACTCTCCCCCATCTTTAAACTTTGACGTGTCATTGATAAAGATACCAGGGCACCGTGCCTTTCAAGCCAGCTGGTCTCGTAACGCATCCTTCCTTAAGTGCTTCCAGCAAAACATGCTTCGTCAGCGTTGGCTTCCTAATAAAGAATGATCAAAGTGATATTCTCTTGAGCAGGCGCCTGGTTAGTTGCACCTGAATATGATTCAGATAAATTGCCTGACCTTTCAAAATGTTTTTAGAAAGGTCAAAGTCAAATTCTGTTGTCTGGCATGCAATAAATTAATATACACTTTAATGCACTTGTTAAAGCATATTGTTTGTTTCTCACATCAACTATAGCTATAGCTTAGGGCTGATGCCAGTTCCAGGCATTGTCGAGAGCTATTCACGATGATAAAACATAGAAATTAATTTTTCTCAGATTGTATGTTTAAATAATATGACATAGGAAATCACGTTTACATTTGCAGGCTTGAAGGAACCGGATGATAACATAATGCTTTGCTTTCGTTTTTCTTAGGAAGCAATAGTCAGTTCTTGGATTCTGTTCAGTGACGGTTCGGTGACACCTTTAGACATTTATGATCCCAAGGATTTTTCAGTTACCGTCTCATCATTGGATGAAATGGTGGTGTCTGTCCAGGCAAACCTTCAGTCCAAATGGCCAGTTGTAGTTGCAGAGGGGGAAGGGCAAGGGCCCTTGATTAAACTGGAAATGATGATCAGTGAGCCCTGTCAGAAGACCAAGAGGAAGAGCATTCTTGCCGTGGGTAAAGGGAACATCAAGGTCAAATTTGAACCAAATATTGATGAGCACCAAGGGGGCACCAACGATATTGAGGGCATAAATCGGGAATATAAAGACCACCTCAGTAACACCATAGAGCGTGAAGGAAACCAGGAGAGAGCAGTGCAAGAGTGGTTCCAACATGGCGCCTCTGTCGGCCACGAGGAAAGTACCAACAAAAGCACAACCCCACAGTCTCCCATGGAAGGAAAGGATAAGAAGTTGCTCAAGAGTGGTGGTCCAGATGCCTTTACAAGCTTCCCCACTCATGGGAAGTTACCGGAACCCCATAATCCTAGTGACCTTACGGTGACCTCCAGGGGGTTGACCGACTTGGAGATCGGCATGTACGCCCTGCTCTGCGTCTTCTGCCTGGCCATCTTGGTCTTCTTAATTAACTGTGTGGCATTTGCTTGGAAATACAGACACAAAAGATTCGCCGTGAGTGAGCAAGGCAACATCCCCCATTCCCACGACTGGGTCTGGCTGGGGAACGACGTGGAGCTTTTGGAGAACCCGGTGGACGTGACCCTCCCTTCGGAGGAGTGCACGACCATGATCGACAGGGGGCTGCAGCCCGAGGAGAGGAACTTCCTTCTGAACGGCGGTTCCCAGAAGACTTTCCCTAGTCAGCTGCTCAGACCTTCTGACTATGTCTATGAGAAAGACGTGAAAAACGAACCTCTGGGTTCGTCCGGCCCCAAGAGGAAGAGGGTCAAGTTTACGTCCTACACCACCATCCTCCCGGAGGACGGCGGCCCGTATACCAACTCCATCCTGTTTGACAGTGATGACAGCATCCAGTGGGTCTGCCCAGATATGGGGCTGGGGGCGTCCCAGGGCTTTAGAGACTACGTGGAGAGGCTGCAGGACCAGATGTAAACTCCTTTCTCATGTTTGTATTCACCTTTATGCCTTCTGCTTTTTGAATGGTGGAGCCGTGCGTCTGATCAGCAATAGGGGATGAGTTAACAAAGCTTCGTTTGTGGAGGTCTGGCGGGATCCCTTTCGAAGCAGACATCAGAGAGAGCAAAGGCAGCTGCGTTCGAAGCTAGGCAATGTCTCTAAATAGGCCACATGTAGGTCCTGGAGAAATTCTAAGACCACGGTTTTATCTGCTGCCTGATACTAGCTTAGTTCAACTATGATAAACCTGACCCCACAGACATTGTTAATCATCTCATGGCAAAACGGCCGTGTGGAATTAGAAAAGACTTGGGTTTGATTTTTCTACTCCTAGACCTTTTAAAGCACAGTGGACATTTCTTGCCCTTGACCTGAGATTGGACATACGTGAAAGATGCTGAATGTAGCCGCCCATATTTGTTACGAGCACTGCTCATTATTTTTATATATCTTTGCACCTGCACCTGGTTCCTTTGACCTCTGCAATTCTTTTTGAGACATGAAGACAAGCAATTTCATTCTATTCTCTGAAATCTGTTTGATTTACATATGAATTTTAGTCCCTGTGATGTGCCACGTCCTGTTATTTCCTGGGTGTCTGTGCAGGATTTCAGGGTCTTTCCAGTTTTCCTCACTGCATCCCTTAGAGGCAATGTCTAAGAAGCTTAGCCTCATGCCGTCTTTCTTTCTTTTTGTTGTTGAACTTTCTTGTATCAGACGGGGACGTGGGATTTTACTTAAAATATTAATATACTGTAAGGGAGGGCCATCTTCTTTACAGTTTTCTACATGAAGCTTAAAAACTTTGGAGAAAAGTTGTGAACAGTGAACCTTTACTTTTATCTTCTGCTTGCGGGAGTCATGAGGACCTCTTTCCTGGGGTGCATTTCTGAGGACAAAAAAAAGTCCTCAAAATAGTTGTATTTATACTAATGCTTTGTGGTCAACACCATTTGTTATCCAAACTGAAATCAAGATCTAGAAATGATATGCAGAGAGAGGAAATTGCATAGGAAATATCTTCAGATTAAACTTTTCTTTTCCCAGAACAAAACTTCTTAAAAACAGTAAATGAAATGATGTTTCAACTTAGCAATATGTAGAAATCTACCCATACAATGATTTCCACCCACTACCAAAAAAAATCCCAAAAAACCAAAAACCCCAAAACATATATCTATCCTCAGTCATGACTCTGGCAGAAATAAAACCTATACAGGGTGTCCATTAATGGAGAACAGCAATGGGTTTACCCCCCAAATTCATAAAATAAATGACTCTTCCAGAAGCTTGAGAAGCAATTGTGATAAAAAACCATAGCTATTGGGAAATCGAAGTGGCAAGAGAGAAAAAAAAAAATCATGATTCCTGCATAATTTTTAAATAAACAGTGTTTTTCAAAGAACAGCATGCCTGGTCTCAAGCAAAGCAAGAATTTCAGATTAGGAAACTATGACAACATTCTATTAAGATGTGCTAGCTGGAAAAACAGACACTGGATGAGTATACCTCATTCTGAGCTTTCTTGAGCCATTTGCATCTCTGAGAGGTAGAATTTTAAAGGCCCAAACAGTCAGGGACCTGCAGGAGGTGTTGAAACAGTTTCTTGGCTCCTGATGGCTGTTGACTGAGCTCTTCAAAAGGCTGTGGTTCCGTGGTTCTCTTCTAGGGTTCCGTGGACGGGAGTGTGACAACCAGCCTTCTCCAACCATGACGTGGCAGACACAGAATTCTCCGTGTGTCTCTTGCCCACAGGACTACAATACGTTTGTAAACAGCACCTAAGTTACCAGTGATACGCTGCCTGACCTCAGAGGCTGGTGTTTCAGTTGCTCTTGTGTTTAAAATGGGGGTTAGGAGCTGAAGCTGGTGAGGTTCCCCAGATCTTCCAGTTTGATTGGGGAATGAAGCCAGGAGACCCAGGCATCAGCTTCCAAAGGAGTTTGCAAAGAGATGGCTGACACCTTGTAAGAAGAGCTCCTCTGGTGGCCACAGGAAGCTGCCTCTGCTTTTCAAAGGGCTTGGCAAGGAGGTAGCTCAAAACCAGCTGCGCAGGACTGGGGAGGGATTCACGTACCAGCTGAAATATAGCTGTCCACATGAGCCATGCTCCTCCTGTCAGATATTTTCCATGTTCTCTCCCTTTGGGTCTTGGACATTCCAGACGTAGTGGGGATGTCATTTCTGAAACTGAGGACCCTCAGCTGATACAGGGGGTGAGTCTGTCTCACACACACAGCAGGCTGCCTCGCACTGGTGAAATGAGACTTCCCGTGGGTAAAATTCGGGAGGGGACAAAGGAAGTTACTATTGTCACGGGGAGCCTTATTAAGGAGCATACAAATTAGACCATCTCCTATGGTCCGAGTGCTTGACGTGACACAGAAAGCAAACTGGGGAGAATTAGGAAGAGCCAGGCGTTGCTCTGCAGAGCCGGGAACTGACCGTGGTCCTAAAGACGCCTCCCGTGGGTAAGCGAACGTCACCCAGAGTGATGCAGTCTGCATAAACCACCTTTGCTGGTTTCTGTTGAGACTCAGTCAGTTCAAAATAAAAATCAAATGGAAGGTTTCAGGGCAAAGGTCCCTTTTACCATACCACACACACTCCCACATATGCACACGTACATACGTATTATACCCACGCGTGTGTGTGAATAGTGAAGAATCAGAAATTCAGTTTTTTTGTGGAAATCAACACTGTCAGTTGTTCTCAGATTTGGTGTGGACACTATTCAGCTTAACAGAATGTCACTGAAGTTCTTTCTGCTCTAAATATTCCCTGCTGACTAGAAACTATGGGTTATATCGGCTTGTTTTCCAACTAGTCAATTTAAAACAAATAGGAACTATACCTCCAAAATATTTCAGCTCAAATGGGGGGGCATGGGACTTCCCTGGTGGCACAGCGGTTAAGAATCCGCCTGCCAGTGCAGGGGACAGGGGTTCGATCCCTGGTCCAGGAAGATCCCACATGCCGCAGAGCAACTAAGCCCGTGCGCCACAACCACTGAGTCTGCGCTCTAGAGCCCACGAGCCACAAATGCTGAGTCCGCGTGCCACAACTACTGAAACCCATGCGCCTAGAGCCTGTGCTCCGCAACAAGAGAAGCCACTGCAATGAGAAGCCTGCGCACCGCAACGCAGAGCAGCCCCCTTTCGCCGGAGAAACTGGAGAAAGCCCACGCGCAGCAATGAAGACCCAATGCAGCCAAAAAAATAAATAAAATAAAATAAATTAATTAAATAAAATGGGGGGAGTGACGTAAATTGCTAAGCCTTGAAATATGGTTCGCTGGGGGCCATGCATTTGCCTGGATTTCCCAGGTTCTCACAGCTGAGATATCCAAAGGATAGTTGTCAGTAACCTGAAAGAAACGATGTCAATAGAGTCCCTTCCTCTCCCGTTAGAATGGGATGTTCAGACTCCCCTTGAGGCAGACACCAGCAGCCTCTAGAGGGGACACCAGGCCGCGAGCTCCGTCAGTCACACGCAGGGCAATTCAGATGCCCCATGAGGACCAGGTGACCTACACCCTTGGAGGATGTGAGACCCCTGTCTCCATGGGCCAGACGGGCTGCTTTCCAGGCCAGCGTACAGCTATCAAGGAGCGGCTGCCACACAAAAGTCCTGGAGTTTAAACCTACAGTGTTGCATTTGAGAGAAAGAAAGAAGAAAAGACACTGGAAGTTTCCCCTGGAAACTTCCCCCAAAGAACACACTGGCTAGCAGACCTCAGAATACTCTGTGTGAACCAAAAGGGAATAATTGACTTGCTGGCTGTCTTCTTTTGCACACTGGTCAGGCTGAGTTCCCAGACTATAATCATCCTTAAACCGTAGGCAGAGAGTTTTTATTTATAAAAATTAATGCCGGGAAAAAATGGATTAATTTTTGTCCCTTTGCTACATCTGTAGCTGAAGTATTTTGTACCTGGATAATTTTAAGTTTTAGGAAGTCTGCCGTTGTGTGTGTTGATCAACATTCTTGTCTCACTCTTTTAGAAGGGCGTCTTCCCAATGTTGAGATGTTGGGACCACGGTAAAGTGTCTGAGAAGATCCCAATGTTGAGATGTTGGGACCACAGTAAAGTGTCTGAGAAGATCATTCATTCCAACTCCACTGACCACAGAGGGTGGTTTCACCTGAATCTTTCCTTCACCATTGACACCATTGTTTTTCTACTCTTGTCAACTCAAAAATGGCCTCAATTCTCCGTTCTAGTCTCTGTAAATGACACGATAGACTGTTTATAAAGCCAGCGACCATCTCCTCCCTCAAAGTTATATTACGTGTAATGTATTGCGTGTCACCTGTTGTGTAAAGGAACAGTATGGGTGGTGGAAGAGTTATGCTAAAATATGGATAGCAGATATTTTTGTATGTAATATAGGCAATATACTGAAACACTGAAAGGTGTGTTGGAATAAATACATTTTAACATAAAAGCATGCAAAGCTATAGCTTTTAACTGTACAGACATCCCACTCAGAAATACCTAAATTGATTATGGGAAAATATCAGAACCTGACATCGTGAAATGCACTAAATTAAAGATGCAGCCTTTAGAGGGCGTGACTTCTGTTGGGATCGTTGATGGAATCTGCCAGGACATTTTGATCTTACTCTTCCTTACTTCTGGATTTTTTTCCTTTTTCTTTTTTTTTTTTTCCTGGAAATATCTCAGAAATAAAGTGACATCATTTTCCAGCATAAAGGTATATACTAACCACAGGGTAATTCATCCTTTTTAACATGAAAATAAACATTTAAACATTCTCCAGTGGTTTCATTATTTTATCCACATTTTTCTCTTTTACTTGCAGCATCTCTATGATTTGACTATCTTTCTATATTTTTCTTTTTAGCCAGTGATTTTAATACCTTTGACGCAGCAATAAATGGAAACCAAAAGAAAATGTTTCTTGAAAATTGCAAATAACTTTGACCTTTGAAAAAGGTAAACTTTTCATGTGTTGCCCTAGCAGACTGGGGGACACTTCTTCCCTGATGTTTCAGAAGGAGGACTCCTGTTTTTCAGGTCCCTGCCCAGGGTCAAACTCTCTTGGACTCAGTGCTGACATGTAATGCACCAGCCCTGCCATCTTCTCCCTTTTGGTCTCTACTTACCTGTGACTCACTCATGTGTCCGTATTTGGGGCAGGGGCTTGCGGTGCTGAGGGCCCAGAATAGGTAGAGCTCTAGACATGTAAGAAAAACAAAAGAGAGTCGGGGATCCTGCTTGGAAGGCTGATGATGTCTCAGCTGAAAGGTTGCCGGGTGCATTGCTGAGTCCCCACGGCTCTCTGTGGCTTGTATGCCCTTTCTGACGCTGCCAGCATCGTCTTTGGCATTTTGGCAAATGGCACTCCTCGTTATCAGGATGAAAAGTGCTGTCTCTATGGCAGTAACTTGACATGTCATAATAAATGCCCCACCCCGAGCCTGATCTTCCACTGGGCCCTCCAGACATCGTATGAGGAAGTGAGTGTCAACCTAGGAATTGGCCTCGTGAAATGAAACCTGCAGAGTGAGAGGCTTCAGATGAGCCCAAATGCTCTCCCAGTTTCCACACATACCCCCATCGGCAGGATTTCTCACACTTTGGGTGACTGTTTCCCGCTAACAGCCCCTTCTTCTTCTTCTTCTTCCTGGAATGGAGGAGGGCGGAGCCACAGACCCCGAAGCCTCTCCCCAGATCTCAGCGTGCATGTATGCAGTTTAGTAAAGCTGGTTTCTGAAAAAGAGGGAAAAAAGAAAGTTTGAAACGAGGCTTGTAAAAAAGTGAACCCTTTAGATTTAGACTCCTGTGTGCGCAAAATGCAAACACTGCATTGCAAACTTTTTGATATTGAAATGCTTAATGCCTGTTAGTTTCTTTATGGTTTTATACAATTTAGATCAGTTACAGAGGTAGGTTCTTTATTGGTTTATATAATTTAGATCACTTACGGAGGTTTTTTGTTGTTTGCTTTAAACTTTTATTTTTTTAAACACAAAAAAGTGCAGAAACATTCTACCCCGGTTACAGTGTTTGTAGCCTTTTCTCTGAGTCAAGAAGGCAGGACATGATCACTTTCCAGGTGGGAAGTAACAATTCAAGTCTGATAGAGAAATTATGTTACCTGTCCAAGAAAGCGACCATGCCATCAACTGACAAACTGGACAATCTTCCCATTTCATGAGATGCCCTTATAATTTCTTTGGCTCTTGGTCAGTTGTTCTGACGAAACCTTTACTTTTATCTTGAAGACTGCAATTTCTTTAGGTGCTGCAGCAACTGAGGTCAGTTTATACATCTATGCTGCCCATTGGAATAAAGCACTTTACAAACAGAGGGATGGATATTGCTTTGGGATTCAGGGTCCATGTGATGTTGACTTTTCCACCCCCTGGACGACATTACTTCTCTAAGATGGCTTAAATCACTTCTGACCTGAAACTTCTTTCTTTACTTCAATTGGCCAAAGAACAGAACAACGTTTTATTTTTCCATGATAAGGTTGGAGCTGAGATAATCTGCTATGTTATTGTTACCTCTTATAGGAATCTGAGTCACTGAATGAAATAACCCAAAAGGCCAGTGTAGACTCTTCCCCTTTGATATAGTTTTTTCACTTAGAGATGCTTCCTTAGACAGTGTGCCTTTTTCCCTCTGTTGTAATCACTGTAGGATCTCCATTTAACCCACGTATATTCCCACATGGCATGCTTTATTCCCATAAATATTTTAGGCTGACAAGGGTCACATGCCGGGCATTGTTAAGCACACCCTTCCAGGTTTTCAACGCTTTAATTTACTATTCTGGTTGGTTGTAATGCCACTTGGTGCATCTGAAAATTTGCATCAGATCTGCTACCATATCAGTTACTCCGGAGCAATGAATTGTTCAGTACCACCAGCTTATGTGCCAAAAGATGCCAGGACTGTCAGACGGAGGGACCCAAGTACTTCCTCTGGGCACAGACCACCAAGCGAGTGATTTCCTCTTTCTGTAGTTGTCTTCCACTGGGAGCCTTTTTCTGGACTTCTAGCAAGGGCATCAATTTAAAACCCAACGTGGATTCCAAGAACAAACCCATTGCCCGAACCCCATGACAGTTGATGTTCTAGGTACATCAGTGCAGGTTTAAGCAAACGCCCAAACTATGAAAGACAGGGGCTGAGAGTGGAGAATGAAATAATAAGCAACTGATCAAAGCCAGGAAAAAAGAAGTAGCTCTGCCACTCCCTCGCACACAATGAATATTGTACAGCAGATCTGTGCTCTTGCAGGGAGTCACATGTGTCTCCCCATGGCAAACAATTTTTCCAGTGCTGCTTATCTGTAACACGTGTCTGAAGGGCATGCTGTTTGCTGACGATTCAAATCTGTATCCTCAACCATCAGTTCCCAGCCCCAGACTCTTCTCGGGTGGATCCCATCTGGGCTGCAAAACACAGGGAGTGACCAAACCCACATCACCCAGCCAGTTCTGAACTTTTGGGTGGCTTCAAGGCCACAAATACAGTGGGAACAAATCCTGTCTGGCGTTTGAAACAAAAAAAAAGAGTGTGATCTTCTATCTCCGTTCTTCTGAGTTGGATTCTTATTCCCTGGTAAACACCAGCTATTACAAACAGAGCATGCTGTTACAACATTGTGCTTCTCTATACTTTTTTGGTTGTATAATGAACCCATCTCATACTACCCACGGCTTTCAGTATGATTGATCCGTTGTATCTGTCCCACAGTATATTTATCCTATCTGTAAAGGCACTTCCAAACATTTTGAAAATGAAGAAATAAAATGTGTTGGATGATTCCTTGTCATAGTAGAACAGTCAATGGGTAAGCTCCAGGAAATTATCTCATCCTCTAATAGTTGTTCAAAGGAAGATATTAAGAAGTTTTTAGGTTCCGTGTAGGGGCAGCTGTCTTCAGGGTTTTGAGGACAGTCATTGGCTGAGACCTTGAGAATTTGAGAAAAGCATGGTGTATTTAAATGTGAGAACAAGATTCCAAAGGAAAGAGGCTTGCTCTTGTGCCCTGGGGCAAGCACTCTGGCTAACCAGCCAGTTGAACTAACTTTCCCTACATTAAGAAGGTTCCTTCCAGAAAGAGGACAGTAGTGACTTTCTGTAGTGCAGACAGGCAAACTCAGTTCTTGGAGAAAGCCAAGAAAAGTCCATTTTTCCTTAAGGCTTACAAAGTTAAATTTTAATGAGCAGAAAAGGTGTATTCAGATTTATCCCTGCCAGCCAGGCGGAAGTCAATTCTATTTATAAAATTGGAGTCCCAGGAAAACTAAGTGAGGCATCAGACATTCCAATTTACATTCATTGTCTTGGGATGTGCTACGTTTAACTCCGGGACAACTTACACATTTCAATACATTGGGTCTCCTCCACCCTGTAAATTTTAACCAGGAAAAGGACTCTCATCACACCACACTCATGCCCTCTACAGATAATTGGCTCCAACAGCTATGTTGCCTGAACTAAAGGATGGCTGAGGAATCCTCTGTCAAAATTCAGCTTTAGGAAACCAAGTGCCCTCCCAGGACAGAGGCAGGGTAGCTGCCTCAGGCAACTGTGATAACCTTGATCCAACATCCCTGCTCCCAAGTTCACTGCGATAGTTACATGGGCTGATGGCAGCTTCTCAACCAGCCGTGCAATCGGCACTATTCCAGAAACAAACAGGTGTTTACAAAACTCCCTTCCCTTCACGCAAAGGGCAGTGACTATGAAGAAAGCATGGCTGGGCCTGCAAACATAGGTTCTTTGTTTTTTGTTTGTGTTTTTATTTGGCCGGGCCGTGCGGCTGGCGGGATCTTAGTTCCCAGAGCAGGGATCGAACCCGTGACCCCTGCAGTGGAAGCGGGGAGTCTTAACCACTGGACCACCAGGGAAGTCCCCAAATGCAGGTTCTTTGCCTTGACTCTCGTTTAAACAATGAGGTCAAGCAGAACTCAAGGAGGCAGCCTATCCAAGACGTTTGAAGCCACTTTGGAGCCAGATTGACGGACATGAAGAAACTCCAGGTGAGTTTCCAGGGGGAACTGGACTGAACCGCACACGGAGGACACTGCTGCTTGCTCCACGATGCCTCAGTGCTGTTGAAAGTGGGGTTTTTTGCATCCTAAATTTTTAAATGATGCTTGATCTAAAAATAGTTCACACGAACTTGAATGTTGTATATGCAGATATTCTTATATTAAGTGGCAAGATTAGCAACAGACGGTATGGAAGTTGACACTCCCTAATAGTATTATTTTTTTCATAGAACACAGGGGGAGCTTGTATTTTTTTTTTTTTACTTTATTTATCAAAATTTTAAGACCATCTATGACCTAGGGGCTTTGTCCCTTTCCGCAGAAATCAGAATGTAATTTGGATTGTACAGTTTATGGTGTCCTGTCAATTGAAAGAATAACGTCCTTTACTTGGGTGCATTGGGAAGGTGATCAGAGAACCAGAGAATGGAGCATAATTATTGCTCATCATTGTTACCCCACATGGGTCAGATCTACCTGGGGAGAGATTCCTTCCTGCTTAATCGGGAACTGCTACCTTTAAAGCTCATTTGAGGAGAAAGTAGCTGCTCTAAGCCTGAAGCATCTTTCAACTAATGAGGTCTTTGGTCCTAATCTTTGTCTGCTTCTCAGGGAGGCTCCAAACTTTCTGTCCAAACTTCAGTGATCTGAAATCCAGGTCTGACCTCAGGAGACCTGTCCCAGCCCTAGGGCAGTCCTCAACCCTGTACCCAACCTTTAAAATGCAAAGAGGGAACTACCGAACCCCAAATGACTTGCAAGATAATATTATGCCATCTCCATTTGCTGTGAAGTTTAGAACCCATACCATTTTCGTGACTTTTGAAAACAACTCATGGGTGAGATAACGTTCCGAGAATTTCTGAAGGCGTAGAGTGATCACCAAGAAATTGTAGCCCACTGTAAACAATAATGAGTTGCTTAAAGCTAGACATTTTCAGAGGCAAAATAATCATTTTTTCAAAGAATTACCTGTCACATTTCCATGTGGTTTTATTATAAATGTTCGAGATGCCTTGGAGTAGAACCTCTAGGTGGAAGGACATTTGGGGTGTCTCCTGAGCCCTCGAGAGAACCCTGGTTCCAGGGACCAGCCATCTGGAATTTTCTCTTCCCAGTGATGCGGTGTGTGCTCAGAGAAGACACAAGCCACAGGAGACCTATTAGTAAATTATGGAACTGAGGGTAGGTAACCGAACGTGGGGTCCGGCTTCTCGCCACTCAAAAGCCAAAAAAGAGGCAAGTTTATTGGAAAGGAAAGTTTACTTTATTTTGGAGGTTGGCAACCGGTGTGTGGGGTTGAACTTCTGTCCAAAGGTCGACAATGAGTGGGCAAGAGCTTTTATAGACGGAGGGAAGGGGCTCCGTGCAGAAACAGCACAGGCAGCTCCGACAGGCATCTTGACATTGGTCAGCGGTCATCTGACCCGTGTCGTCTTGATTGTTTTAAGTACAGTTAGGCTTCAGTTCCAGGGTCGGTTTGTTCCCATTTCCTTGAGGCCAGTTCTCAGAATTGTGGCAACTTATGTCATGGCTACAGTCTGGTCATCGTGTAGTTAACTTCTCCACCTGGTAGGGGTTTCAGCATCTATAAGACAGCTCACAGGACACGGCTCAGAATATGATCTATAGCCCTTGAGGAGGAACGAAAGGGCCTTGACTTTGCTTAGTGACTAAACCGTTATTATTTGGTCTCCTTTGACTGTTTTCCTTTGTTTCTGCATTTTCTCACTTATCTAATTCAACTTATTCTTTGGCCACAGTTTTTCCACAGACGAAAGAGGACATGGGGGACAAAGGCCATAAGGTCCTCTTCCATTTCAGGTACATTTTATCACTTTTCATTTTATCTATTTGTGATAATGAACCTGTAGTTGGGAAATATTAAATACTCTTTAAAAACGTATGTTACCTTAGCCTTCAATATTCTAGGTATTAAAACCACCAATATGCTTTACGGGACATTAACATAAAATTATAGAACAAAGCAAGAAAACTCCAGATTGTTTTCCACGTCAAGGGGAATATTTCCATTCATATGAAATGCCCAGTAAAGAGCCAAAATAACCACTCACTTGATTAATGTGACAGTAAAGGGTCAAAAATGTTAACTTTGTTACCAGGTTCATGGATGTGACACAAAGGCAATGAAACTCCATGTCTGCGGGTCCCTAACACTTTCAGGAGGAGAGGGTGCTGGCAGTAGCGACTGTGGGTGGTGTCGTTATGGGCATGTAAAATTGAAATACTGTTCCAGGTGGAGGGAAGAGAACATGCGAAGGCAGCCAGTTCCATGTGCTTGAACCCTCAGGGGCAGGGGATCCTGGCCGGGCTGGGGAGCCTGTGTTTGGGAATATGATTCTCGCAGGGAGGGGTCAGAGGCCCCCAGCAGGCAAGAGATGTGACCTGAATTGTAGTTTCAAAATAAACCTAAGGCATACCAGCCACACACAGGGCTCTAGATTTGGGTCTGGGGTGCTAGTATATTTCTTATTCCAAAGTGTTCACAGACATCTCAAGGTGGGGAGCCCAGGCATAAGCTGCCCAAATTCTGGAAAGTTCTAAATGAAAAAAAAGTACTGTTGGGCTAAGAGGATAGATTTGAAGTAAAACATGATCGACAAGACATGTTTGGGTTGTAAGGTAGTAACCTCTTAAGTGTAGCATTTCTCCAAGTGTGTTGCAATGAAGAAAGTTGTCCAGATTAGAGGGTGGGAAAAACGGAAACAAACAAACAAGTAAACACACACACACACACACACACACACACACACACAAGTCATTCCAAGAACATATCCTGCCATGGGAAACACTTTTTAATCTTCCCCGCTGAAGATTTTCAGGCCACTTTTAAGGCTTTGAGAAGTCTGCCTATAAAGAAACGTTTCGGGCTTCCCGGGTGGCGCAGTGGTTGAGAATCTGCCTGCTAATGCAGGGGACACGGGTTCGAGCCCTGGTCTGGGAGGATCCCACATGCTGCGGAGCAACTAAGCCCGTGTGCCACAACTACTGAGCCTGCGCGTCTGGAGCCTGTGCTCCGCAACAAGAGAGGCCGCGATAGTGAGAGGCCCGCGCACCGCGATGAAGAGTGGCCCCCACTTGCCGCAACTAGAGAAAGCCCTCGCACAGAAACGAAGACCCAACACAGCCATAAATAAATAAATTAATTAAATTAAATTTAATTTAATTTAAAAAATTAAAAGAAACGTTTCACATATTTCAAGTATTCCTCAACCTGCCTTTTCCGTAAGTTACTCACTTTAGTTTTCTTTTTCTGTTTTCCATTTTAATAACTTATTATTTATTATTTGCCTGTTTCTGCCTAAAACCGATCAAAACCCTAACGGACTGCACTGCACACTTTGAAGGATGCTGTTTTAGAGCGTTCTAGCGATCCTGTTAGGGCAGATTCTACGTTGCTTTCATGTTGCCAGTGTTTTCAGGAAAGAAATGTACCAGTGTGGGGAGGGGCTAGGGCAGCTGGGCAGGTGGTTGCTGAGTGCTTTCAGAACAGCTGCTTCCCTTTTGATCCCGTTCATTCCTTGCTGTGCTTCAAAGGCAGATCTGGGACCAGGCAAGCTTTGGGATCCAAGACAAACCACAAGACCCGTCCAGGAGTCAGGGATGGCTGGTGACTGCTTAGCCTGAGAAGCTTTGGGTCCTGCTCAAGCTAAGCACAATCAAGAAGGTAAATGCTTTTTATAAAAATCCATTTTGTAAGGACGAATCTGTCTCATATCAGGCCAAACACTAAGATGACATTCGCATTAGAAAACTGAAACCAGCTGCTTTTACTTGTTCCTGATGTTTGTTTATAAAAACAGGATTGAAATAGAATTCACCTACCACACCATTCATTCATTTAAAGCGTACAGTTCAGCAGCTTTCAGTATATTCACACCATGACAATAATCAATCTTAGAATATGCTCATCGTGCCTGAAAGAAACCCTATCCCACCACCAGGTTACTCCCCAAGTCTCCCAACCTACAACCTAGGGAACCACTAATCTACTTTCTGTGTGTATAGTTCTGCCTTTTCTGGGTATTTCATAGGAATGGAATCACGCAACATGGGGGTTTTGTGACTGGCTTCTTTCACTCAGAATAATGCTTTCAAGGTTAAGATGTACCTTAACCTTGGTACACCTAATACACCTTGATAGACCTAAATATAAAAACTAGAATTTACAACTTCTCAGAGAAAACATAGGAGAATATTTTTCTTTCAACTTTGGGGCCAGCAAAGCTTTCTTAATCAAGTCACAAGATCATTTAGCATAAGCAAAACATCAATAAAATTGACTTCATCAAAACCAAAAACCTGTTTTTCAAAAGACATCATTACGAAAATAAACAGGCAGTCCACAGAGTGGGTGAAAATGTTCTTGGTGCAGAAGACTTGTATTCAGAATATACAAAGAATGCCTGCAGCTCCATAAAAAGACAAACAGCACAGTTGAAAATGGGTCAAAGTTTTGAACAGAAATTTCCCAAAGGAAGATCTGTGATGGGTACAAGAATGAGTACCTTCCACCGTTTGCCGTCAGGGAAATGTCAGTTTCAGTGATGACGAGATACGAGTGCATACCATCTATCATGGCTAATATTAAAAAGAACGAAACATCCATCGTTGGCAAAGGTGTGGAAGAAAAATTTTCCGACATTGTTAGTAGGACTGTAAAATACTATCACTGCTTTGGGAAACATCTTGCCAGTTTCTGGTTAAGTTAAACATATACTTAACATATTAGCTAAGAATAGTGTTCTTTGGTATTTATCCAAGAGCAATAAAAACATGATTCTACACGAAGACATGTGCATAGCAGTTTTATTCATAATACACACCAAACACAGAAATAACCCAAACAGCCATCCACAGGAGAACGGATAAACAATTGTCTTTTTAAACAGTGGGATGTTACTAAAATAGGAACACTCTTCCGATTTATGCAACTTCATGGGCATAGTGAAATGAAAGAAGCAAAACATAAGAGTACTTACTATATGATTCCACTTACATGAGTTCAAGAATAGGCACAAAAAAAAAAAAATCCAAGGGCTTAGAAATCAGAGGAGTGTTTGCCTTTATTGTGGTGTGTGTTGACTAGTAGGGGCGTTAACGTGGGTGATGGAAATCTTCTTTGTCTCGATCAGGGACTGCCTGACGTTGGTAAAGGCCTTTTTAAAATTCACCAGACTATATACACTTAAGACCTGTCCCTTTAACTGTATGCAAATTACACTCAAAATAATGTCATGAAACAAAAATCTTCCAAAAAATACAAACAAAGCGAGCAAACCCCAAATATCCCTGGTGAGGCCCTTTTTGCTTCTGTCCCTACTTGTAGCTAGATTTCCCCCAGTCTCAGAATTGCTCCCCTTTGCCCTCCCCCCGCCTCACCCCCCCCCCCCCAAAAAAACAACCAAAAGAACACTAAGCAAGAAAACTTGGAGAGGGAGATTTCTGTGACCTTTGTTGGCGGGACCAGATTTCGGGGTTGGAGGAGGAAGACCTGAAATGAAGAAAGGAAGGACCCACCTTGACGCCCTGAGCCCCAGGTGCAGAGCATGGGAGCCCGGCTTAACTGGGGTGCTCTTGGTTTCCCGCGGGACCTGCACGGCTGGTCACCTCTGGCTTCAAGCATCCTTTTTCATTTCCACCTTTTTCATCATGTGTGTGCCTTGGCAGAGAAAGGTGGGACCACACTTCTTTATGGCACCTCTGGCCTCCTCTCAGCCTCATGAATGGTCTTCCCTGGGCCAGGCTTTTGTTTTTTTTTTTTAAGAAATTCTATATCTTTAAAAAATATATATATATATATATATTTTAAAGATTTTATTGATTGATTGATTGATTGCTATGTTGGGTCTTCGTTTCTGTGCGAGGGCTTTCTCTAGTTGTGGCAAGCGGGGCCACTCTTCATCGCGGTGCGTGGGCCTCTCACTATCGTGGCCTCTCTTGTTGCGGAGCACAGGCTCCAGACGCGCAGGCTCAGTAGTTGTGGCTCACGGGCCCAGCTGCTCCGCAGCATGTGGGGTCCTCCCAGCCAAGGGCTCGAACCCGTGTCCCCTGCATTGGCAGGCAGATTCTCAACCACTGCACCACCAGGGAAGCCCAAAAAATATATTTTTAAAATATTTATTTATTTAGGCTGCCCCGGGTCTTAGTTGCGGCATGCGGACTCTAAGTTGCAACATGCATGCGGGATCTAGTTCTCCGACCAGAGATCAAACCCAGGCCCCCGGCACCGGGGGCACGTGGAGTCTTACCCACTGGACATCCAGGAAGTCCCTGGGTCAGGCTCTTGATTGGAGTCCAAGTGGAATATTCCATGGGTTCCGTGTGGCCTGTCATGGCCCAGCAGGGGACTGGCCCCCAAAGGGCCCTTCGGCACTGACCGCCACAGCCTGTTGATCATAACTCGTCTTGGAAAAGCTGGGCAGGATGTCTATGGTGTTGTCTGAGGTTCTGAGACAGGTCCTAGTTGGGGTTTCCTTTGGGAGATGGTGGTAAATACTGCTGATTGCTTTCGTAGTCAATACACAAATTATTTTAAGGAAGGAAAAAAATGATAGCCTGAAGATTTTCTGCACAAGTTAAAACATATCATAGAATTCATGATGGTCCCTAGAAACAAATGATCTCCAATCTCAAGTGATTGAAGGCAAAAAAATCTCAAGTGGTTAAACCCTTTAGGATGAATGGCAACAGCTTCTGATATCACCAATGGATGATTTGGGTGAAAAATACTGACCTTCAGGAAAGTCTAAGCTTTCATGGGAAGGAGAAGGAGGGAAAGTAAGAGAGAGGGGTCTGACTGAACAGAGAACAATACTCAAGCAACGCTATGCATGGAGAATCGTCAGTGAGGGTCAGCTCAAGGATGGCGGATTCACCTGCTTTCCAACAAGGTACACGAGAAGTGGCAACTTGAACACAAAGAAGGAATCAGAAAACGATTCATCACATCAAAGCTGCTTAGTAGAAACCACACTTTATGCAGCTAAGTTAGTGCAAGGAGAAAGTTAGGAAATATACAAGCTACCAGGAGGAAATCAAATAAACAAAGCACTCAGCATCCAATTACAATCTCCAAACGGGAGCCAGGATCTCTGTAGTCAGAGAGTGCTGTCTGAAAGGGAAAATTTAAAACTCCGGTAGAAAATTAAAATGCAGCCTGAATTATACCAACAGCATGTGATGAAACGCTACAGAAAATTACATGAGGAGATGAATCACTTAGGGATAGAGAAGAAACTTTCCAAAATGCATGAAAAAAAAAAATCAGCCACACCCCTCAGAAGATGTAGAATCAGGAAAGAAGCAGTCTCTTTTGTCGAAGTCCGTTTATTTAAGAGATCAGAAATTTCAGAGAATTGGCTGGTGGCCCTGAGCACCACGAGAAAGCACAGGGACGTAGAGAAAAACAAAGTTCATGGCAGACACGAATTATCTGGAGTGGCTTAAATCAGAGCTTTTATCAAAAGGTTCCTATGCCCCTGCTTTTTGAATACAGAACTCCGCAGAAGCTGGAGTAATGAACGCGATGAAAAACTGAGTATTTAAACTGCTAGATTTATTTCCTCTCTCTACTGCCCAAATTCAGTAGAAAAAAATATCATCTTTAATGAAAGTAATTTATAGACATATTATTTTATGCCTGCCTTTTTGATTAGATGTTGGGATTGGGGCAGGGAATTTAACATTTAAGTGCAAGGGGTTTACCTGTACTTATATATTATCTAAGCATTTTGCAGCCCTCTCTCCAACTAGGCTCCTAGAAATCGAAACTGACAGGTGGCTCATGGAGGAGGGATATTGCTACTGCCCAAGCTGTCTATGACACGTCCAGATCTCACGAATATAGGATTAATCACTTCCAGATGATCGCTTGGGGTATATCCTCTTTCTCTGGATTGCAGGCTCCAAAAAGCAGAGACTAGTTCCTGATACAGAAGCTACTATACCCAAATAAAAAAAAAAAAGAAAGCAGAGACCAGTTCCTGATACAGAATCTACTATACTCCAATAATAATAAAAAAAAAAAAAGCAGAGACCAGGGCCTGATACAGAAGAGTGCTTGAGGACAGTTGGTGAATGAATATTTGAATGGACGAGTTTTATGATTGTCAGGATTCTTTGTCAGGATCGACAGTAACTGAAATCCATCAAACAAGCAAAAAAACACACCAAAAACCAAAACCAAACAGACAAACAAAAAGATCAACAACAACAAAAAAGAAAACAAAAAACCAAGGAATTTATTAGCCCTTGTAAGTGTAAAGTCAGGGATATGATTTCAGGCATAGCTTGATCCAGCTGCTCAATCAATATTCTTAAGAATCTGAAGCCACCCCCCCCCCAACCCATTCTCTTTCTTCATCTCTCAGGTATGTTTTCTTCTGCATTGACCTCATTTTCAGATAAGTTTTCTCCATTATTAGCAGATAAGGACCCGAGTTGATCTAGAATTACTTTCTGCCAGCTCAGTCCCCATAAACACACATTTAATTGGAAAAAGAGATACAAATGAGGAAGCTCCCATGCCTGGAAGTTGCTGGCAGCCATTTTGTGACCGTGAGGTGGGTGTGACTAGGATATAGCTGGCAGTGTGGAGAAGAAGCACAAGAAACAGAAAAACACCAGGGCCGTGGAGATACTGTTGAACTGCTGGATAGAGCTGCCCCGAGGTGCACTGTGCAACTTTATGTGAATCGATAAGTTGTCTTCATTTTTTAAGCCATTTTGAGTGCAGTTTTCTCTTATTTGCAATGGAGAGATTTCCAGCTGACAGGGACGAATGGCATGTTTTGTGTGTAGCCAAGAGGCACTTTAAAGGATTTTAAAAGTACATTTATTTGTGATGGAGGAGAAGTGAATAAGAAGTGGAAACCAAACTTACAGTTATTTTCAGAAGCTGCGTGATTAGTTTCCTGCTTAATGTCCCCATTTTTCAATCCACTGGTGAAAACACCCACTCCCACCTTCTCATTCTAAATTCAAAACAAGAAACAAACACGAGCATCTATTAGTGGACTTAATTTCACGTTGGTTGCTGGTGGTGTCACAAAGATTGATTAGGTACCAGCCTTACTGTTGAGAATGAGGTCACGATTGAAGTGTAAATTGAGGACGTAACACACAGCCCTGTGGGCTGGGCTGGTTGCGTAATCTGCAGGCGGGATTTAAAAAAAAAAGATAAAAGTACCAAGGTAATAAAATATTAAGCTTTTTCTTGTGGTCTCTCTCTCAACTTATGGTATTTCTTATTTGCTATTTAGTGCTGTTCTAGGTAAATAAAAATTTTAAATGATGGGAACAAATTTTGCCATTAATCTTTATACTGTGCAAGACCAGTTTTAGATGTAAATATCAGTGCATTTAACTTGTATGCAGAATCATCAAATATCAGTGCATTTAACATGCATTTTATAGATTTTAAATGCATATGTATTTTGTTCTTGCCAGGACAGTGGAAATGTTGCACAAAACCGACTCAACTGTTTTATTTCACGTCTTGAGATGCACACATTCTATGAAAAATCTCTCCCTTCAGCTTGCTGATGAATAAGGGAGAGATGGAAAGAAAAGGAACTCTAGATTGTTCTTTTTTTTTCTTTTCTTCTAGGACATCCTTTTCAGGATCAGTGGATGCTGAGTGTAGGAGAGTAACATGAGTTGGAAAGTCCACGGTAGGGTTCTCTGGTCATTCATGCTTCTTAGAATGCTGCTTCTTTTTGCATTCAGAGCAAGTTCAGGTTCAAAAGGAAAGTGAGGGAGAGGGTCGGTCAGTGACCCTGCTTGTCATTTGAAGATGGATCCACCAGCATTCTGGTATCACGGCTGCCATATGTGAACGGGGCAGCAGGGAATAGCAGGCACACACGTTACATGTATCTCCTCTGCTCTCACGCGTAGCTTTATAAATCTGACTTCCTTTATAAACACGAGTTCAAAGATAAACTCGTTAAGAATTTTAAGATGGTGACACCAGAGCATTAAACCAACCACGGGGCCCTTCTTAGCCTGGGGCCCCACGCACCTGCCCAGGTCACACACCTGAGCAGCTGGCTCTGCCTGCAGGGCATCAGAGGAAGGAAGGTTGTTGAGGTTTCATGGAAGTGGTGGCTTTGGAGACAATGAATGAGGGCGAGGATGGAGACACAAGGTTGGTTATTCCTGGGAACGGAGTGGGGAAGGACCAAGTAGGGTGAAGGACAAATCTAGTGCCCTGGGTCTGGATCTTCCAAACTCAGAAGAGGGAAAGCCAGGGGTGGGAGTGGGTTTTGAGGCACCATGGACTGTGGGATCAGAAAACCATGATCGTGAATCCAGCCGTGGTCATGCAGATGGTGCAGAATGTTGGATGTGATTTGCCCTCCCTGATCTGTTTCTCCATCTGTTTATGGAGAGAGGACTCCCTCCCTTGTAGGGTTATGGTTGAGAATTAAATGGGATCAGACAAGATGGTTGACCCTTAATCCATCTTAATCCATATTATTTCCCTTCTGTGTATATACTATGTCTTGCCAACGGTTGCACTCAACATATAATTGTTAAATGATTGGGTTGAGGCCACCCTATCCTGGGTGACACCCTGAATGGGCACGTGTTGACGACCCGTGACACCCACGCTGGTCCCTTGGTGGAACGCTGGGACCAGGTCAGGGCATCACAACGACCTTTGACGTCACACACCGCACCAGCGGTCTCATCCGGCTGCACGCTCGGGGGATCTTTCAAGCCTTGTCTGAACATCTGAAGGAAGAAGAGCATTCAGGATACTTCTGTTAATAATGATAAAAGCTGCCATACACTGACTTAATTTAATCCTCCCCGATAACTGAGATCCTATTTACCTCTGAGTTTTGCAATTGAGGAAACTGAGGCTTCGACATTAAAACAAACCAACAGAGGCAGGTGACAGCTCTGGAATTTGAGCCCAGGCATCCAGACTCTGTGCAGCCCATTATTCTCCACCCTGTGTGGTCCCCCAGTTTGGGGGGAGAACCCATATATCGCAAAGTGTATCAGAGTGGAGGTGACACATTGCAAAGAGGCTCACCTTACAATTTCACCACGACATTCCAGAATGGAGGTTTGATTGTGCAAAGCGAACTTCTTAAAGGATGAGGAGGAGAGACACTTCGAGCTGAATTGTCAGGCGGCTCCATCAGCTGAAGGCCAAGGAGAAATGAAAACAAAACAACTCAAAAATCAAAGTCATATCGGCCAGAAAAAGTGGCCCGTTTTGGCAATTTTTCAACAGGCTGCTTTGGAGACCGCCACCTCTGTTTTGTAGAGTGAGACCACATCTGCTTTTGTGTCCCGGTTTCTCCCATAAAAACCAGATGTCCCGTCATCCCTTCCCCTGACTTTGTCCCTTGTCACATTGCTGGGCACACCGACAAGCTAGCGACGTGCGGTCAGTAGCTCGTCCTTGTGTACAATGGGACACCAAATAGACTAGAAGCAGTAAATGAAGAAACAAACCCCAAAACCCCCAGAACCCTTTAGCTTTAACAAATCGACAAGTCTGTTTTCCTCTGAAAAAGGAGAAGTCAGGAATAAATCACCCAGTAGTTTCTGAAATAGAAAACTTAGTCGTTACCCCAGAACATGAGGCCGTTTGTGGGAAATTTGTAGGCATGTTAATTCTGCATAGGGCACGATCGGCCTCGAAAGAAAGTGAGTCACAAAGGGACTCTGACGGCCTCGCGCTACGTTTAATACCATAGCATTAAAGGGTAGGAGTGGGTCTGTGAAAATCGAAGTCAGACATTCTGTCCCCAAACCCCCAGAGCTCTCATCTCTCGGGGGAAAAGCCAACATCCTCACCAAGACCCACGTGGACACCCCTCTTCTGGCCTCCTCCCCTCTCTGATCTCATTTGCTGCCCTCGTTAGTTCTGCTCCTGGCCCTCCATCCCCACTTATTCCCAAACACCGGGATGTCTCCTGCCTCAGGGCCTTGGCACGTCTCTTCCTCTGCCTGCAAAACTCTACCCCCGGCACCGCACCCCGCACCTTTCAGAGGAAGTGAGTGTGTGGCTCCCTCCTCCTCCCCCGGAGGTCCCTGCTCTCCTGACCACACTATCATTCCTTGCATTCCCGCACTCCCTGTCTCCCTTTCCTGGTCTGTATTTCTCCAGAGCGGTCATCATAGTCTCCCATGCCCTCCAATCCACTGCTCCCCCTTCTGGAGTCTCAGCCTCATGAGGGCGGGTCCCTGTTTTGGCCACTGTTGTGCCCTTAGAGCGTAGAGCAGCTCCTGGCACACGGAAGGAGGTCAGCCAGACGTGTGAGTGGGTGGGCTAGAGAAGAAAACCAGCTCCCCCAGATCCGGGCTCAGCTCTCTTTCTAGTCTGAATGGTAGATGCCAACGGTAGGGGTCTAAGTCTGTGCACAGAAAACACCTACCGACGGACCATTTCCCCACCACCAGCAGGTGCGTACCGTGCGAGGATGGGACCAAGAAGCAACAGTAGTACGAAGCGTTATCTCTCAAACATGGCCTTCTACCAGTCATTGTGTCAGACACAGGCAACTTGCAAATATGGGGGGCCGTCCTAATAACCGACTGCAAACTGGTTGTATCCTGCGCATTTCGAGATGAGGAAACGGAAGGTCACAGAGGTGAAACCTCTGATGTAAGGCCATACAGCAGTGCAGCCAGCTCGGAAGATGATCCCGCTATAAAATTGTAGGTCAGGACCCAGGCACAGGGGGCAAGACCCTGCCAGCTGTTCCCTTTGTTGTCATTGCCATGACAATCCTGTTTATGGGGGAACTTTTCTGAGA
The DNA here is from genome assembly GCF_009873245.2 of Balaenoptera musculus. Classification (NCBI taxonomy): domain Eukaryota; kingdom Metazoa; phylum Chordata; class Mammalia; order Artiodactyla; family Balaenopteridae; genus Balaenoptera; species Balaenoptera musculus. The sequence goes on along the minus strand of NC_045798.1, from coordinate 5,154,133 downwards.
TGAGCTCTGAGCTGGGACATGGAAGAGGGGAAACGCTGGGGTCTTTATTTGGCCCGCGGAGCACTTATTTATATACTTTAGAATTTTATGACTAACACTTGAAAAATCAGGTTTTGCATTGTAAGGCATCCAATTCCCTTGCTTCTCTTGAAAACATGGAAGTAGAATTTCAACTCTCTAGAAACAGGTGTGGGTAGAGAAAGGGACCACCAGCTGGCCCATGTGTGTGGTGAACATTTATTCATTCTCTCTTTCTTTCTTCCAACGAATATTTATTGAGACCTACTCTCTGAGAGCCATTGTTCCAGGCACTGGTGATGTGATGGTAAACAGAACTTACACTTCTGAGGCAGGAGACAGATAATAGACAAATAAATAAGTAATTATAGAGTAGGTTTGGTGGGGTAAAGATCTATGGAGAACAGCACAGCAGGGGAGGGCATAGCGAGTGGCTGGTGGTGGAGATGGGAGTTGAAAACGAAATAATCAACAAAGACCCACTGATAAGCTGACATCTGAGCGTGGAGTAGAGGAAGCGAGTGAGTAAGCCATGGGATATCTGGGGGAGGGGAGGGTCCCAGAAAGAGGAACAGCAATTGCGAAGGTCCCAAACCTAATGCACGCCTGATGCATCCGAGGTCCAGAAAGATGACCAGAGCTACACCAGGGGGAGAGCAGCAGCTACACTGACCAAAGGGCCCCCGTCTGGTAGCCATGGGGGCTTGGACCATTCTGGAAGGGGGAAGGCGACATAAGCAGTGGTGTTTTTGCCTGCCGAAAACCAATTTCCCTTGTAACACGTCATGTCTGTTCCCAGCCCACGGGGCTCACGGGGTTAATCGCATGGCCCCCACCCACACAGAAGGGGTTGAGGGTTACAATCCTATTGCAAAGCAGGACTAAGAGCTGCTGTAGAATTATTATCTTATGGATGTGAGCACAAAGACGTTTAGTGAGACAAGTACACAATCAAAATGATTCAAAGAACTAAGAGCAATTCCAGCCTGAGAATTTTGCAGTCAGGTCATCTCCAAGGCTCCGGCTGTGACTGGTGTTGAACTCTGGGGAATTCTGAAGGGACTTGTATTCTAGTGGTTGACTCAGCAGCAAAAAGGGTGAAGTCGTCAAACCACGCAGAGGTCAAAAAGGCATCACAGGCGATGGATGTGACATTTCCACCTTGTCCGGCTGTCCTTCTATCCTTTCATCCCCTGTGTTGTATATTTCTCCAACATTGAGCAAGCTTTGTTGCAGAAAAACACATTATATCATTGATTTCCCGATGCTCAGATTCAGAAGTCAAGCCAACAGCCATTTCTGCCATGGGGAAACAATAATGATGGATTCTTTACACATGCAAATATATTCTGTGTGATGCTTTAGATGTATAATGATAAGACACTGGAAGATAATGAAATTAATATTTTAAATACCATGCCCTATTTAAATGACAGTTAAGCTTTTGGATGGATCAGGAAACATCACATTTTTTCATTCTGTTGGGTAAATACTCATCAGGCTGTGATGACATCCTGTAATTACCTAGGGCTTGGGGGAAAATTAGATTTCCTTTGCCACCTGTAGCTTTAGCTCCTGGTGTCCTCGAGGCCGATAGGGAGGAACCCTTCACCACACCAGGTGTCCTTCTGCTGCCAGGTAAGTTGTTGGAGCCGCTGAGAACGACTCTGCTTAGCTCAGGGTTAAAGTCTAATTCTAGACCTGGAAAAGTGGATTAATGGCCAGATCTAATCACGAACAAATAATGGAATGAGGTTCAGGCTGATTCGCTGTGCAGATTCATTATTCGGTTTAAGGGAAAGTGCACATTTCTCTTCCGGAGCAGCATCTGCACACAGAGCAGAGAGTGGGTTCTCACGTGAGTGTTGCACGTGCGTGTACCAGATGCCCTGCTACGTGGGCGCCTGCAGGCACAGGGTCTCATTTCATTCTCGCCCCGGCTGTACCATCTGGGCATGTCATTATCCCCATTTTAGGGGTGGAGAGGACTGAGGTTCAGAGAGGTGGATTCCTTGTCCAAGGTCACACAGCGAAGGGAGGAGTTGAGATTCTAATCCGGGGACACCTGCCTCTGAGACACCCCGAGACGAATTTGCAAAGGTCACTGGACTCAGTGCAATGCTCCCTCCAGCGACCCCAAAGCAAACGGCGACCTCTGGATTTGGAAGAGGTGGGGTCTCTTCCCCTGGTGGGCGGGGAAAACCTCCCTCCGGCCCCGCCCACCAGCCCCAGGGCCGCGGAGCCTCCCTCCACCGGGAAGGTGGCCGGGCTCAGAGTCTCCGGGTTGGGCTCCGTCCGTCCTTATACAGCGCCCCCTGTCGACCCCTTGGAGCGTCTCCGGGGTCCGCGCGGGGCGGGCTGTGCGCGGGCGCGCCCTCTAGCGTCGGCGGGCGGGAATGCACCGCGCGGCGCCGGGACCTGCAGGTGGGCGCCCCCTGGAGGCGGCCACGGCGTCGGAGGCGAATTCCCTCCCAACCGCACAGCGCTGCCTTCTCCGCTGCTTCTGTGTCCCTGTCGTTTCCCTCTTTCTTTTCTTCCTTCCTTCCTGCCTCCCTCCCTCCCTCTCTTTTCTTTCTTTCTTTCCTGTTCTGCCCTTTCTCGCCACTTCTAATAATCTAATTAAATCAGTGAACTCTATTGCACAAGGGCACAGAACTCAGCTTGAAATTTCAAATTTTTGTGGATCACAGGCCCTTTTCGAGGGTCATTCACAGGAGTACTGGCCATATCAGGCCCTCTGTTTTAAAGAGAGGATCAGGCCATTTAAATTTCTTTTTTCCCCCCAGATTTCTTTACTTAATACAAATAAAGCCTACGTGGAATTTCCAAATAGGTGGTATGTTTTCAGTGTTCACATTTGAATAAGCAAATGCTTTTAAATTGCAAACAGTATAATACATAATGCACAAGACTTAGAGGATTTGGGAACATCATTCCCAGCACAGTTCAGGAACTGCAGACAGAAGTTCTCACTGGTGTGATGAAGGGCTGTTTGCTCTGTCACTGGATGTGTACCTTTCTTTGGATGTGACATCAAAAGGCCCAACTTGATTGCTTTAAAAACGTGGAGACTGAGCCCAAACTATATCTGCTCTTAACCCCCCACTAAGATCCCCTGATGGAAGCGTTTGGCTTCTGTCTCCTGTTTCCAGCACCTGGGCATGTGTGGGTCCAGTGAGTGTTTGAGTGCCCCCCGCTCCTGGAAGCTTCCTAAGGCTTCTAGTAACAGCAGTGGCTGCCTTAGTGAGTGTGTGTGATGTGCGTCTGGACTTGTCTCATAGCAGCCCCTGAAGGAGGTGGAGGACTGACCCCCTTCCTTGGAGGAGGGGAGTGGGGTGCACAGGGATGTAGTTATACAAGCGTGAGTGGCGTGAGGACTTGCACCTAGGGATGTCTAGTCAAGAGTAACCCCTGGGCTATCCCGATTCTGCATGAGGAATACAGGAGAAAACTGGAAATCAGAAGGGGGAGCAAGCTGGGTTACACAGTGGGGGAACAGTTGAAGGCTGGCTAAGGTGCAGAGTCCCCCCCTCTAGACCCCAAATGCTGACCGTGGTTGTTAAGATTCAAAGATGCTTCTGACAGAGGGACACAACACAATGACCCTCAAAGAGATGAAAGGCAGAACTCTGTTATTTACAGCTCCTGTTGAAATGGAGCAGGACCCTATAGCCCTTCTCCCCCCATGTCCTCGGCCTGCTTTTTGTCTGTGGAAAAACTTTAGCCAAAGAATAAGTTGAATCAGAGAAGTGGGAAAATGCAGAAACAAAGGAAAACAGTCCAACAAGACTAAATAATAATAGTTTAGTCACTAAGCATAGTCAAGGCCCTTTCGTTCCTCCTCAAGGGCTAGAGATCATATTCTGAGCCGTGTCCTGGGAGCTGTCTTGCAGATGCTGAAACCCACATCAGGTGGCAAAGTTAACTACATGATGACCGGACTGTAGCCATGACATAAGCTGCCACAATTCCGAGAACTGGCCTCAAGGAAATGGGAACAAACCGACCCTGGATCTGAAGATGAACTGTACTGAAAGCAATCAAGATGACGCTGGTCAGACGACCGCATGACCAGTTTCAAGATGCCTGTCACAGCTGCCTGTGCTGGTTCTGCATGGAACCCCTCCCTCTGTCTATAACAGCTGTTGCCCCCGATTGTCAGCGGGGAGTGGTGGGGAGCTGGCCTTTGGACAGGAGTTCCCCTCCGCCGCTGGTTGCCGGCACCTAAAATAAAGCAAACTTTCCTTTCCACCAACCTGGCCTCTTTATTGGCTTTTGAGCGGTGAGCGGCCGGACCCCACTTCCGGTTATACTATGAGAGAAGGTTGCCAGCAGGGCCACACGGGGGGTTGCACCTGGGGACAGGTAACAGGAGCTGGGCTGTAGGGCACAGCAAGCAGGGTGGGCGTAGCTAAGTTTTGAGCTCCCCCTGTGGATTGGCAATTTGAATAATTTCATGGGCTCTTGGGCATAGAGGCTGTTTCGAGTGGCACCTGGTCCAGGGCACTTAGGGAGGTACATTGTGGCTGGGAGCCCCATAAGGGAAGTGGCTGGGGGGTGACTTAATCAGCTGCTCACGAAGGAGAATGGACCCTCCTCTAACAGAGACCTCAAAACCAGGTTAAGATAGCATGAAAACCCAAGCAAACAAGCTATACTACACAGTCTGTTACTTGGGAGGGCCACGGGCTGTTTCCATGAGAAATGTCTCCTCCATCTTCCAGACTGGTTTTCCCCTGATGTGTTGGCAGGACCAACTGAGACAGTGAACGAGGTTTCTTCCTGTTTTCCAGCGGAGGAGATGGAGGCACAGAAAGTTGGAAGGACGGATTTCAAGACGCAAAGACAGCTGGGCCAGCCCTGGACCTGTGTCTTTTCTCCCGCTTCCTTGGCTGGCAGTGTTTTTGGTGAAATCACCGGTCTTTTTAGAGCTCACGATCCACAGCTGATGACCAGGCATTTCTTCTGTGTTGTTATTATCCTAACGTAATTACCTTGGGAAACATCTGTCGTTGAACACGGCGCTGTAGGCACAGCCATGCCCGATTGATTTCTATTAATTCCACTCATAAATCATGGATTAAAGTGGATGCAGAAGCAGAGAGCAACGTGGCAGGAGCTGGGGGACGGTGAGATGCCATTAGAATTTCCCTTGTAGGGAAGTGGCTGGGACTCGGTCCATCTCCCTGTTGGCTACTTCCTCTTCCCCTCACCTGCTCTGACTTCCTCCACAGGGGTCAAAGGCTCTCCGCTCAGCTCTGCATCCTCTCACGTCACAGGAAAGCTCTTGCTCTAATGATGGACAGAGGCTTTCAATGCCGACACCTTTCAGACCCATCCTCCCATCTTTGATCTCCTGTAGGACGGTGCCCTTGTCAACTTTGCTTATATTTCCTGAAGGATGAAATGCATCAGCCTCTGTGAGCCGTGCTTGCTCCTGTGTATGTAACCCAGGCAGGACCTAGGAGACCTTGTGGTGCATTGGGGAGAACTCACCCCCGTGCTGTGTCCCTCCAGTGAGTGGAGTTGAGTTTCTCTGCCAGCCCAAGGGCAGCCTGCACTCCTGATGGGCATTCAGAGGACACCAGGCAGCTCTGGCTGAGTGACAGCACCTCAGGGTTCCGGGGGACCCTGAGCAGGAGTGACCCCGGGAAGCCCACGGCCGTGATGGGGATGGCGCCCCACGAATGAATGTATTTCTCCGCTGCACCTCAGCTGCTAGACTGCATTTAGCAGCGGATACACGGCCAGCATGTGCCAGAAGACAAATGTTTTCATCGGACATTCGGTTTGGGACCATTTGAAAATGCAACCTTGGCAGGAGAAAAATGTACCTCTTTTCACATAATTCCAATTCCACCAGCCTCATTTTCCGCTGACAGGGTGAGGGCTGGCTAGATTGGTCACCCCACTGCACCATTCGGGAACATTTTCGCATAATGAGGCATTTAATGACGAGCACAGTAGCCATTCCCGTGTTTTTCTCTAACTGCAGTGTCCATCAGTAAATCACCAGAATAATAATAATGAGCATTTTATTCAGCAGGTCTCAGGGGTCAGCGCTGACCATGGAGATGTCTCTGCAGCATGCTGGGGGCGTCCCGGTGACGTCCTTCCATTGCTGCAGTATGGAGGGAGCTGGAACGTTCTCGGCCTGAACCCTTCAGTCAGCTTGTCTTCATCCCTGACTCTGGTCGGGACGGTGTCGTTTCTCACTGGCCGGGTTCTTAGAGCCCAACCCCATTCTGTTACTGTCAGGAAAGACAGATGATCCTCTTTACCTGTTTCCTTCTGGTTTGCTTGGAGACAGTGACCAGGGATGTGTTCAAAAAATTTTTTTGAAAACCCAGATTTTCCTTACGATTGTCAACTTAAAAAAATGCACAACGTGAGAGTTGAGAGTTAAGTTTTATTTGGGGCAAAATGAGGACTGCAGCCCAGGAGACAGCGTTTCAGGTAGCTCTGAGGACCTGCTCAAAGAGGTGGAGAGGGGCTTCCCTGGTGGCGCAGTGGCTGGGAGTCTGCCTGCCAATGCAGGGGACGCGGGTTTGAGCCCTGGTCTGGGAAGATCCCACATGCCGCGGAGCAACTGGGCCCGTGAGCCACAATTACTGAGCCTGCGCGTCTGGAGCCTGTGCTCCGCAACGGGAGAGGCTGCGATGGTGAGAGGCCCGCGTACCGCGATGAAGAGTGGCCCCCACTTGCCACAACTAGAGAAAGCCCTCGCACAGAAACAAAGACCCAACACAGCCATAAATAAGTAAATAAATAAATTTAAAAAAAAAAAAAAGAGGTAGAGAGAAGGTCAGGATAGATGTGATTTTGGTGAAGGGGGGGGTACATGCAACTGAGCACATATTTTTTGCAGAAGGTTTCTTCTAGTCACGAGGAGCAGTCGTCACGGTGAAGGATTTTAGTGCTTTTCTAGATACAAGGAGATGCAAGAATTGGGCTCATAAAATTGGCTCCTGAAAATATCTAACATCTGAAGACCTGTTCTGCCAGTTTTTCCCAGAGCACCGAGGGCCTCCTTCCTGACCTCCACCCTGAACTCCTTTCAGGGGGTGTTGAAGGTCAGCAGCTGCAGGGCACGTGATTTAATCCTTGTAGAGGCAGATGGCAAGTGCCAATGGTGAGTGCCAATTTGTAGTTGACATGATACGATGCTTCTAATCTCCTCTTTCATGCAACAAATATTAATTTAGCATCTACCATGAGCCAGACATTTATTTCCTTGGTTGTGCCCATTTTATTAGTAAAAGAGGGGGCACGACTGCCAGCTGGGAAGGCGAATGGAGGGTAGATGCTGGGGCTTTGAGGAGAGAAAACACAAGCACACTGAATGCGAAAGAGGCAAAAGTCCTGCCCTCAAGAAGGGCATTTGCGGACTTCCCTGGTGGCACAGTGGTTAAGAATCCGCCTGCCAATGCAGGCGACACAGGTTCGAGCGCTGGTCTGGGAAGATCCCACATGCCATGGAGCAACTAAACCCGTGCGCCACAACTACTGAGCCTGAGCTCTAGAGCCCGCGAGCCACAACTACTGAGCCCGCGAGCTACAACTACAGAAGCCCATGTGCCTAGAGCCCGTGCTCTGCAGCAAGAGAAGCCACCTCAAGGAAGAGTAGCCCCTGCTCGCCGCAACTAGAGAAAGCCTGCAGGCAGCAACGAAGACCCAACGCAGCCAAAAATAATAAATAAATAAATTATTAATTAATTAAAAAAAAAAAGAACCTGCTTAAAAAAAAAAAGGCATTTGCGGTACAAATGAACTTATTTACAAAACAGAAACAGAGCCACAGATGTAGAAAACAAACTTATCATTACCAGGGGTAGGGCGGGGAAGAGGGAGAGGGATAAACTGGGAGATTGGGATTGACATATACACACTGCTATATATAAAACAGATAACTGGGCTTCCCTGGTGGTGCGGTGGTTGGGAGTCTGCCTGCCAATGCAGGGGACACGGGTTCGAGCCCTGGTCTGGGAAGATCCCACATGCCACGGGGCAACTAAGCCCGTGAGCCACAACTACTGAGCCTGCGCGTCTGGAGCCTGTGCTCCGCAACAAGAGAGGCCGCGATAGTGAGAGGCCCGCGCACCGCGATGAAGAGTGGCCCCCACTTGCCGCAGCTGGAGAAAGCCCTCGCACAGAAACGAAGACCCAACACAGCCATAAATAAATAGCATTCCCTTTAAAAAACAAAAAAAACAAAAAAAAAACAGATAACTCATAAGGACCTACTGTACAGCACAGGGAACTCTACTCTGTAATGACCTACATGGGAAAAGAATCTAAAAAAGAGTGGATATATGTATATGCATAACTGGTTCACTTTGCTGTACACCTTGAAACTAACACAACATTGTAAATCAACTATACTCCAATAAAAGTTTTTTTTAATTTTTAAAAATTAAAAAAAAAACGTGAAAAAAAGAAGGGCATTTCTGCACACAAGCGATCATAAACCTGCAAACAAAGTTCTAGCAAAATGTGATTTCAAATGCTGATGGCTGCCATCTCTGTGACTGCTTAGGCAAGATGAGAGATTCAGTGGAGAGCTGAAATCAATAAAATTGTTCTCTTTAGTTCTCCTTTCTTCAGTTAGTACGTTTGAAAGGGGCAGGAGAAGGCAAAATAACATTGTGTTTTGACCTCACATTACAAATTGCACGTTCAGTGTATCAGACACGTGTGAAATTGGGAGGAGATGGGAGAACGTGTTGTGTCATGGCCAATGTCACGATTACAAAATTATCGTGTCTCCTCTTCTGTCCCTCCTGCCCCCGGTGCCCCGTCCCGGTGAGGCTGCAGCCCTGCTGAGCTGGGCTCTGTCTTCCCCCAGGACCACACAACGTCGGGGTCATGATCACAGGACGTCGGGCTGTTAACTCCCGGCGGGAGGTGCTTCTTACTGTTCACCAGGCTTCACCCACCTCGCTTCATCTGGTCTTTGCAAGACCTTTGGTGTGGGTAGTACAGGTGTCGTCACCTTTACTCTACAGATGGGGAGATCAAGCTGGTGTGATGGCGGCAAGGGTGCTGTGAGTTGGCAGGATTTCTGGAGTAGGACTCCATCCTCTGACCCCCAGGGCCGTGCTACTCACTCCAGCGCTTGCAAGGGATCATGGGCCCCTGGCTGCCCTGGGCGCAGGAGACCGAGGCTGTCGTGTTGGGGGCAAAGGGCAATGGATAATTCAGCATCACTCCTGGGCCACTCATGAACCACTTTGGCGGAGGAAGCGCTGGGGTTGTCTTCAAGGATGCAAATGAAAGAAAAACCGCAAACCCCCTTGAGATGAGAATCTTCTCCTGCTGCTCTGAAAGCTTAGGCAAAACCCATCAATTTCACCCCCAACCAGGAGGGAGGGAGAAGAGGCCCTGAGGTTGGGAGGGGGGATTATGACATTTCATCTGGTCCTGAAGCCACATAGTCAATCCGCAGTCCAGCACTAATGCATTTTCCTCCCATCAGCATTTTCGATGCATGCCATTTAGTGTGACATCAGGAGCTGGGGGAAGCAATGCCCAGAGAGTTCATGATCGTGAGCGGTCTTGGGAAGTCTGGGAACAAGTTCTGAATTAATTGGAATTTCATTTGAATAATATGCACATGCTACTTATTTTATTGTTGGTTGTCTCCCAGGTAAGCCACAAGGCTCCCTCCTGCAGGTTGTCTGATGGTAGTGAGCTGCCGATCGTCACTCAAAGGACCAGGTGAGAGTGTATTTTTAACTCCCCATTGTTGGAGGAAACATACACACCTGGAACATTAAGGGGGGCGCCTATCAGATGTTCAGCTGAGATGGCCTGGGATCGGCCAGGCATCATTTTCCACCTGTTTTGATACTGCTCATTGATGTCAACTCTATAGGTGTCTAAAATGGGACGCATTTAATCTCCTTAAATTATATCCGGTCAGTCTGTCATGGAGCGATTGTTTAATGAAATCTCCACTTTTATCAGGCAGTGAAACTAAGATGGATGACATTCTGATGGGTATATTAGCCCCCCGTGGATGCAGTAGGAGACTCAGCTGGGGAGAGGGGGTCCTAACTCAGAAAATGTCTGGGACTTGATGTCAGTCTGGGTTCTGAGCAAGGATGAATGTTTCCGAACTGGAAAGCAATTGTTTGTATTCACAGTTGGCTAACGGGGCTTGGAGCTTTTTGTGGGGTCCCTTACCGGTCTGACAAAAGGAAGTTTCGTTTGAATATTTTCCTTGATGAATTTCTGGCAGATGGTGGTGTAGGAAGATTGCACCTCTCACACGGGATGGAAAGAAGTCAGCCAGATTGCTGGACCCCTATAATTGTACTCCACATACCCTGGTTTGACTAGTAGTCTTTTTGATGGAAACTATCCATCGCATAAATCTAGGTCAGAGCTCCGAACTGTGAGTAAAAGCATCAGAGGTGTCTGTCCACTTTCATGAGTGGGTCGTGTGAACATACCGCAGAGCTCACATAGACTTACAGCATTTGGAAATTGAGCTGAAAAAAACAGGGCCATTGTGCTCCAGTTAATTTTATAAAGGGACGTAAGCCATGCTATACCTTTGGTATTGTTGGAGCTTTGGGGAAGAATACACCTGATCCCAGAAAATAGTCTTCATATACATATTGTGGGTCTTGGAATTTCACAGATAGAATTTCAGTCTCTTGGGCATCCTAGATCTACCCTGCATTAGTGCCAAGTAACAGAAGCTTCAACTGGAAGGTTTTAAACCAGAGGACTGATTATCTCACACACCAAGAAGCCTCCTCAGCATTTCAGTTGGTTCTTTGTCTTGTCTCCTCATGGCCACAAGATGGCTGTCAGAGCTCCTAGCATCACATCCTCATCCATTCACATCCAAAGGCAGGCAGGAGGCAAGCTTTAGAGGGAGGGTGGAAAGGAGAGGCCTGGCTCCAACAGAGGTGAACCATCCTGTGTGTCTCTTTTTATTAAGAACGGAACATTACAGAAGCCCCCATCAGTGTCCTCTCAAGTCTCCTTTGGCCGACATTGGGTCACATGTCATCTCCAAAGAGCCTGAGAAAGTAACTCAGTATCCAGCATCTATTATGGGATGTGGGCTGCCAGCAATGAAGAGAAGAAGGGGGTCATTGGTGGGCAGTCAGGTCATCCTTGCCCCAGAAAAGGCCTTTGAATCCGGGTTCCTCCAGGGAGAGGTCACTGGTTAAGCTGTTACCGGTCATTATCTTCTTTGAGCATTGATTTACCATCTCCTTTTCCTTCTGGGAACATCTTCAGGTCTGATGAGGCATGAGAAGGGATTTGGAAGCAGTAGAGCATGGGATGAGGTGGGATGTGGGGAGGGTCCCCTGCGAGGGCCTTCAGCCATCAGTCAGAAGGAAAAAGATGTACAGAATCAGGGCAGGGAGCTTGGCCTGAATCCAACACACTGACCTGCTGTGGTAGAAATAGGCAGAAATAATTTATACGTTCTTGCACCTTAAAATTCAAGAGGTATCATATAAAGATCTGGATTTTTGGCCTCCTGTGAAAAATACAGAAGACCAGAGACACTGGGTCCACATCCTGGGGGCGGCACTGGGAGGGGATGTCAGGCCAGGCCCGGGCTCCTTGGGTACCGCCGTCCCCCACTCCTCACGCCTGGGTCTTCCTGGCTCTGGTGGGCATTTCAGCCGCCCCTCCAACACTTGTGCTTCTCCTTGTCTCTCCGCTGGGAGTGGCCCTCGTCTGGTGGAATCAGGAAAGGGCTGCTGTTTTGTGGAGGGAGGGGGAGGCACGTGGAGCAGGCCCAAGGGATGAGCCCGGCCTCAAATGCTGCTCCTGTGGCCGAGGGGCGGCCTGCATAGCGCCCAGGCTGCGGGCCACAGAGTAATAACGGCATGGCTCACAAAATCGACTTCAGCGATGTTTATGCCATATGAAGTGTTTCACGTGCAGCTTTGATCCTTGTGACCCTGCAAGGTGGGTCTGTTAGCATCCCCATAGTACAGATGAGAAGACTGAGCTGTGGAAAAGCTGAGTCACTTCCCCAGGTTACCTACCACACAGGGGACTCCGTCTCGGTCCTTTGCGGTTCTCTGCGGTTGGATTTCCTCCCAGTGAAGATGCAGGATGTTGAAGCTGACGACACTCCAGATGCCAAGAGAAGTTGAGAAGAAGTTCCCTCCTGAGGAGGGCAGGGCGGCACAGCAGGTCAGGCCTGAGTGAGGTGGATGGAAAGGGGGTGGTCCTTTCTAGTGGCTATGGGATGGGACAGGGAAAGACTTCCACGTGGGCTGGGTGTCTGCAATCTGTGAATTTCCCACTGGCACCGAAGGAGGGAGGGCCCAGGGGCTTTCTTGGGGACTGCCCAGATGGGAGGCTGACCGAGAGCTTCCATGTCCTGGAAGTTTCAGCTTCTGGCCTCAGAGAGGAGGATGACATGCCCTGAGACTGGGTGGGGGGACTTGATGCCCCCATAGTTCTCCTGGTGGGGGAGGGGCGCTGAAGGGCCTGGGAAGCAGGTGACTGGTGACGAGGGAGCGTGGCTCTGTGGTGCCTGATACGTGTCCTCTTATAGACGATGCCCATCCGTGCAGCAGGGCTGGAGGCCCCGGTCATGCTTGTTGTGATGACCTCAGGGCATAGTCGGAGCTTAGAAATGGCAGCCCAAGAGAAGGCTACCTCGCTCTTAAAATGCAACATATGCCAAGATACGGAAGCAACCTAAGTGTCCATCCACAGATGAATGGATAAAGAAGATGTGGTACATGTATCTACATCTATGTCTATATTGACATCTGTATCTGTATCTACACACACCCAATGGAATACTATTCAGCCATAAAAAAGAATGAAATTTTGCCATTTGCAACCACATGGATGGACTTGGAGGGCTTTATGCTAAGTGAAATAAGTCAGAAAATGAAAGGCAAGTAGTGTATGATATCACGTGTATGTAGTATCTAAAAAATACAACAAACTAGTGATTATAACAAAAAAGAAGTAGACTCACAGATATAGAGAACAAACTATTGGTTACCAGTGGGGAGAGGGCAGGGGGTGTGGTGGGCAACTCAGGGGTAGAGGAGTAAAAGGCACAAACTATTAGGTATAAAGTCAGCTACAAGGATATACTGTACAACATGGGGAATAGAACCAATATTTTATAATAACTATAAATGGAGTATAACCTTTAAAAATTGTGAATCACTATATTGCACACCTATAACTTATATAATATTGTACACCAACTATACTTCAATAAAAAAAGTACAGCACTGAAAATCTTCCTGTGATTTTTTTCCATCAGTGCAGCTAACCTGTCAATGTAGAATCCCACAAACCCCACTGATTCAGATGCGGTTAATTTGAAAGTCATGGTAATTGGGATGAGGCGAGTTGAAAGGTCATTAAGAAAACCTTTAATGCGCAGAGAAAAAGAGCCCGAGTTAACATGACAAATATGAGTAACCAGCAGGGTTATTGCAAACTCTTAAAGGAAAAACAACAAAATTCTCAGTCCTGACAAGATAATGACACTTCATTATTATTTATTATTATTATTCATTATTATGTAAAACGGTTGAGCTTTGATGTTTGTCCACATTATTTAAATTATCTTCCATGTGAATTTGACAGTAATAACATTGTATTTCTTTTTTCACATTTCTAATCCTTTAAACTTTTTCAATCTGCACAAGAGTCAGGATTGAAGAGGTTTTGATGTATTTTTCCACTGAGGACTCAACAGTTTGCTTTGAAAAAGAGAACATAAATATTCACCAAAAAAAAAAAAGGCAATTGGAACCTGCCTTTACCAGCTGGCACTTGTCACATGCTGCTTTTCTGGGTTCTGTCAAAAAATTTTTCCAGAAGAATCTATCCTTACGCTTTTGCTCAAAACTGCAGGTCCTAGATCAAGAAAATCACAAGTTGTCTAGACAGAGAGGTGAAGCCGTGTACTGTAGTCCTTTCTGGCTACAGAAAATGACACTCTTGTTTTGCTTAACATGCTTAATTTGTGTCGCACTTTGCCAGTTTACTTCACACTCTGTTACACACTGTGGTACCCAGGAGACCTCCAGAAATTGAAGAGCTTCTCAATCTGGGCGGATTCTGTGTGGAGACGGAAGGAAAGATAATACCAAGCATTACTCACAGATCTCTCCTTGGTGCTGGTATTCTGCTTGAACGGGCTCTTGACTTCTGCCCAAATTTCCCTGCATGCCTAGAGCTCAGTCCTTCCCAGATGTCCATCATTCATCTGTCATCCTCGTGCATTTTTAAAAAATCCACGCTTCACCCCACACCATCTCACAATGACCTTGTCCACTGAGCACTTTTCCTTTACTCAAGTTACTGCTTTACTTAGAAACAGGATTGAAAGATAAATCACACATCACTGACATAAATGTATCAGCTCGTGGCTTTTACCCGTCATTAGAAGTTGAGATTTCAGGACAAAAATCAATGTCTCCTGAATCATGACCTTGCATACCTCAGCTTCTTTTCAGAAACAAATGGCATTGTGGCAGCCCTCGAGGAGAAGTGGCCACGTGGCATTCAGTGAGTGATAAAAGAACCCGTTCTCTGTCCAGACAGAAATCTACAACAACCCCCGGACTGTTTGGGGATCTATTTGGAGAGGCGGGATGGCATCCTGGGAAAATAAGACCTGACACAACCTTAGGCTTTGGTTGATTTTGCCTTAAATGAATGTCAATACAGCTTCAGTTTCCCCTAATAGGTCTAAGTTATTCTAAAGGCTTTCAGAGGCCCGCAGACTTTCTTTCCCATTCCTTTGACCCAGGTTCCCAATTTTCAGTCTTTTATTTGACATCCTTATGATGATCATATTTGCAGTGCCATCTGCATTGTTAATTACTTAATATTTTCCTTTTAAAATACGTTGCTCAAATTAAAAAATGTTTACAATGGAAACCACATGAACACTATGAATGGAAAAGCAATATCATTGGCTATAAATAAAAGATAATTATGAAAATAGATATAATGAAAGGAAAACATTACACCAGGGGTGATCCTGATGCCGGCTTCCTATTTGTTAAAAAGGGAAATTAGTACGTGTTTGACAGAAGCTAGCAGCAAACAGAGTGGGAAAGCAATATTAGAATATCCCCCCAAAAAACTAGGATGGGGACCACTTACTTCTTTGCTGTGAATTTAATGTTCTATAAGCTCCAGTTGGATAACATTGGAAACCATCAACTTATAGAAAATCACCCCGTCCACCACCATGAGTATACGCTCCACACACAGTCACTGGTGTGGTTGGGTCTTTGTTCAGTTTTGTTCAGATGTTAGGTGGTAGCACTTTGCTGGCCCCTTAGTCCCGAGCACAGATCCTGATTGGTTTGAGCCAATCACGGGAGTGCCTTTCCTCTGTGCCCATCAGTGGTGCTGGGACGCATCGTGTGACCCACTGAGACATACTGAGAAATCTGCTGGCATTTCCAAGAAAATTTTTCTTCTCTGATGAAAGTAGAAGCAATGTAAGAAGGCCTCTCTCTGCCCCTTTATCTCCCGTTGGGGCTATGCTATGAGGATGCAGTGCCTGTATATATCACAGCCATCTTGATACTACGTGGTCCAAGATTCCGTACATAAGCCAATGTGCTGAGGATGGAGGTCAGAGTCTGGAGCCCTGATGGCATCGTTGGGTTGTTCACCCAATTCTGCATGCACTGCAGTGCTTCTTGCTAAATAATAAATATCCTTATGGATTAAGGAAATAATAACTGAATTTTCTATTACTTGCAGCTGAACACATTGCTAATGAATACATTGATTCTATTTACTCCTATTTATGTCCCAGTTATTCTCAAACTTTAGCTTTTACTCGGCCAGTCTGTGCCATCCTTGCCTTTCTGCCCTTGACCTACCCATTTCCCAGCCATTTTTTTCTAGGTCCTGTCCAGTATTCAGCTCCAAGACACTGAAGTGATGGTAGATTTCTGAGGGTTACAGTCTTCTTGGAGGTGGCTGATAAAATAATTAAAACATATAAAAATCACAATAACAACAAAATTATTTAGGATGTATATGGACCAAGAAGACCGGGAAAGCAAAATACATTGTGAATGAGTTTTTCTTCCTTTTTTTCTTGATTCATCCATCTGCTAAATATTTAATAATTACCTAGGAAATACCCAGCACTTTTCAGCATCAGGGATATAATATCAAATGACACAGAGACTGTCTTGTTTTCGTTACTGATATTGGTGATGTTGTTTCCTTGGGCAGTGTGTCTCATTTGGCCCCTGAGCAGATCAACAATCTGCAGTGTCCTCTGTCTAAACCCTGCAAGTTTTGCCAAAGTGGAAACTTGTGAAATTGTATAATTTGTCTGAAGGCTTTATTCCGTATGCTCTCTTGAGGAACATTAAAAGAGAAAATAAAATTAAAGTTGTGGGAAGGATGAAAGCCATCTTGTACTAATGAGAGACATCTGTTTATTCCTGTTGGTAAATGGGCATTCAACCACTAGACAGGATTTTTTTTTAAAGTTAGAAATAAAAGTTAAACAAAAAAGAAGTAAAAGAAATCAAAGATGGTTGTTGGTACTCAAGGAAAATTGACAGCATCAAGGCTAAATGTAGTTAGAAAAACTGTGTTAAGAGAAAAGATCGGCCATGTTATTTCACAGTTTCAGATGTATATGTTTGAAATTCAATCTTGCAAATGCTCAAATCCTACTCATCTGGACTGCCTTTCATGCGTCTATTTGATAGGGATTAATTGACGGTCTTCCGCGAGCTAGATGGTGCTAGGGCTGAGGATGTCTCGGTGAATAAACCCGACCTGGTCCCCACCCTCAGGGAGATTGTGATGTATAGGGTGACACGCTCACGGATCAATAACACTTAGTGGCTGGGGAGGTGTGTGAGACCCTGGACTCACCTCCTCCCACCGGCACACCACAATTACAACCATTTGCTGAGCAATCATTGACGAGAATGACCTGAAGACTAGCAGAAAACATTTTCTACAACTAAAGAAATAAAGAAGGAACCACAACGAGACAGGTAGGAGGGGCAGCAATCAAAAGAAGAATATTTCATGGCATGGAAAAATGATTTGATTAGGAAGTTGGGATTAACATATACACAGTACTGTATATAAAAGAGAGAACCAACAAGGACCTACTGTATAGCACCGGGAACTCTACTCAGTATTTCGTAATAACCTGTAAGGGAAGTGAAGCAGAAGAAGGCATGTATATATGTATAACTGAATCGCTGTGCTGTACGCCTGAAACTAACACAATATGGTAAATCAACTACACTTCAGTAAAAAATTTTTTTTAACAAAAATGATTTGAATTTCTAAGTTCAGTGTCCATAAAAAAAGTTTTATTGGAACACAGCACAGTCATTTGTTTAAGCATCTTCTGTGGTTGCTTTTGTGTGACGAGGGCAACAGGGGCCACAGGGCTGCCACAGTGAAAAATATTTCCCATGTGAGCATTGACTGAAAAAAAAATTGCTGACCTTGTTGTATAAACGGGGGGAGAGGGACTTCCCTGGCGGTCCAGTGGTTAAGACTCCGCGCTTCCACTGCAGGGGCTGCGGAGTTCGATCCCTGGTCGGGGAACTAAGGTCCCATATGCCACACGGCGTGGCCAAAAATAAATAAATAACTTTTTAAAAAGGAGGAAATCTGAACAAAAATATATAGAGCAGGTTGTGAGGATGTTTTGATGTCTTGCCTGGGGGGTTCGAGGAAGAGAGAGGGGCTGGTGGGGTGTAGACATGAAGAGGGGGAGGGTGGCAAGGTCCAGAGACCATGGGGTCGGGTCATATGGGATGGCGTGGTGAGGAAGCGTTAGTCGACCTTGGGACGGTGAGACCTAACGGAGATTATGAGCAGGGGGGCAGTGGCGGGCAAGGTGGGTGAGATGGAAGATTGGGCTCTGCTTTGAAGGTCGAGTTGACATGACTCGTAGGTGATGTAGGGTGCAAGAAAAAGAGGAAGAAGGAGTATGTCTCCCCGGCTGATGCACTGTGGCATCAGTTACTGAGAGAAGGATGTTGGGGGAAGGAGCAAAGTCATGGGTGTAGAAACTTGTGTCTCTGAATGTCAGAAGCCTGTTTAACATCAAAGCCTTCAGAGGGAGTGTGGCTTCACCCACACCTGGATTTCAGTCTTCTGGCCTCCAGAACTGTGAGAGAGTGGATTGCTGTTGTTCTAAGCAGTTTGGGGCATTTGCGTGGCTGCCCTAGAAGATGAATCTCGTCCCCATCTCTGCCTGCAAAGAGCCACCATCCAGGGGGAGAATGGATGCACAGACAGGGAAGCACCTTCTCTGGAAAAGCGCACAGCTTGGTCACTGTCAGTGGCTTTCTGTCTTGCCTGGCTAACCTGCCTATTTCCTAGGGACCACGTTTAGGTGAGAATAAACCCTCGAAAATGAACGAGACTGCACGTGACCAGCTTTGGTCAACTTCCAGCAGGCTGCCCACCGCTGAGGCCACTGCCATCGGCTTCTGCTGGGACATGGACGTTGCCCACAATTAATTACAGCTCTTTCACCCCAAAAATCCACCCCAGAAAAAAAATTACACCTTTGATGTTACATTCTGTTTATTGGGAATGTTTCCTCCTGCCCTTCTCTCCCTCCTGGGTTGCCTTCTGAGAATGACGTGTGGATCTTTCATGTGCAAAATTCTAGTGACTCTTCCCAGGATGGCAAGCCTCTTTTTCTTCTTGTACTTTCTCAAAAGCTTTATTTCTTGGTTCTTTTCTATTTCAGCACAGAAAAAGGCAGCCCTTGGCAGGGGCAGTGCATTTATTACCACTTGGGAACATGCCAGAGCATCTTAAGGGGGCATTTGGGGAGAGAGCCCATGAACTTCTAAGTGCAAAGGTGCATGCACACAAAAGGAAAGAGCGGAAAAGTCACAGCCTGCGGCTCAGAGCTGGACCACAGCCAACTCTGGAGTGGCTTTGTAGGCAGGATGCTTTCTGTTTAGGGTTGAGGAATGGTAGTGTCGACTGAAAAAAAAAAAGCACAATGTGACAGTTGTGAGTTAAGTTTTATTGGGGGCAAAATGAGGACTATAGTCCGGGAGACAGCAGATAGCTGTCAGATAGCTCTGAGAAACTGCTCCAAAGAGCTGGCGGGGGTAGGGGGGAGGTCAGTATAGATGTGCTTTTGGTGAAGGGGGAGTAGATGCAATCGAGCACATATTTTTTGCCGAAGGTTACTGCAAGTCACGAGGAGCAGACGTCACCATGAAGGATTTTAGGGGTTTTCTAGATACGAGGAGATGCAGGAATTGGACCCATAAAATCGTCTCCTGAAAATATCTATCTGAAGCCCTGTTCTGCTAGTTTTTCCCCGAGCACAGAGGGCCTCCTTCCTGACCTGCACCCTGAATTCCTTTCAGGGGGTGTTGAAAGTCAGCAGCTGCAGAAGCTCATAATTTGATCCCTGTAGAGGTAGATGGCAAGCGCCAGTTTGCAGGTGACAGTGGTGTCGGTCAAACGCAGAAGTAGCCCTGAACAGAGGGCTTGCTCTCCAAAGGCTGAGCTCTGGATCCTCGGGAGAATTGGTACCAAGGCTAGAATAAACCCAAAGTGCCCCCTTTTAAAGGTGATGATGGTGAGGTTTCTCCTTCGGACTCTATTCCCAGGATGAGAACTTGGAAACCTTTTCCTCTCCAGACCCTCCCACTTCCCCTCCTGCAAAATGAGACAGCTGGGTTGACTTCCCCATTCAGGTTTTTTTTTGGCTGGGCCATCGGCTTGTAGTCAGGGATTGAACATGCGCCCTCAGCAGTGACAGTGCGGAGTCCTAACCACTGGACTGCCAAGGAACTTCCCCCAATTCTGTTTTGTATGGAACACTTCTTAAGAGATGCCCTTCTGGGAATTCCCTGGTGGTCTAGTGATTTTCACTTCCAGGGGCATGGGTTAGATCCCTGGAGGGGGAACTAATATCCCACAAGCCGTGCAGCACAGCCAAAAAAAAAAAAAAAAAGATGTGCTTCTGAGAAAACAAATACTTTCATAGCCAAATCATTTCGTAGAAGTCTTAAACAATAGCTTATCTAAGTGACTTACGAGATATGCCAGGATATAAAAGCTCAATGTCTAGCAATAAGGAAACCTGTTTAAATGTGCCAAACTCTTTCATTTATTCACCTGTCTCATCTCATCCATATAGTTCTCACGAGAACGAAGAGACGCCTAAGATAATAACCTACCACATATTCATTTAAATGGGCATCCGTGTAGGTACAGATCTTTCCAGGTTCCTCTGTGTCCCTCCATTTTCACGCTTTCTTCCCTGCTCCCCATTTCATTCCAGCTTGCTCACTCCCCCTGGACTCTGTAGCCCACACCCCTTGATGGGCTAGAGCCTTCTAACTGGTCCCCCGCATCCTATCTTCGCCCCTCAGATTCATTCTCTGTCATTTTAAGCGGAAATCTCATCCTATTCTTTTTTCCCTACCAACCTCCTCCTCCCCGCTGTTCTTGGAATAAAAGCAAATATTTAACATTTTCCGTCAAAGCCAGGCGTCTTCGAGCCCTGCCCACCCTTCAGCCTCCCACCCCCGGCGCCCCCGCGCTTCCCCAGCCCAGCTCCACAGCCGACCTCTTCCATGTCCTTTAGCCCACGGTTTCCCTGTGCTCTGGACATTCCTCCCCTGCTGTTACCTGGTTAGCTCCTATCCACCCTCCAGGTATCGGCTCTCGAATTCTACTCGCTTAGGGAAGCCGGCTTTGATTCTACAAAAGCAGGTCAAAGCACACTATTTGACGTTCTTAGGCAACCACGTGGATTTCCTTTGTAGCCCTGATCCCATCACGCTATTTTACATGACAGCAGGACCACAGAGCTCTCTGCCTTCGCCCAGTGGTCGTTTTACACACCTTTTCCTGAAGAGCTGATTGACGTTTGTTTCCCCACTGGAACTGTGTGACTTCGTGGGGCTGCGGCAGGTCTGGTGTCACCCCCTCTTATATTCCCAGCTTTTATCTTAGGGGCAGGCATTGTAGGTGTGCAGTAAACCTGTTGGTCGTATAAACGGATGAATTAATATGCCAGGTTCTTTTCTAAGTATGAGAGGTAGAAGGATGGATAGGATTTGCCCATTGACCTCAGGAAGATGAATGACAATTAAAATAAAGTATGTATTAAACAGAAGTAGTGTCACAGATGTAGAAAACAAACTTATGGTTACCAGGGGGTAAGAGGAGGGAGGGATAAATTGGGAGATTGGGATTGATATACACACACTACTCTATATAAAATAGATAACAAATAAGGACCTACTATATAGCACAGGGAACTCTACTCAGTACTCTGTAATGGCCTATATGGAGAAAGAATCTAAAAAAGAGCGGATATATGTATATGTATAACTGATTCACTTTGCTGTACGCTGAAACTAACACAAGATTGTAAATCAACCATACCCCAATTAAAAAAAAAAAAAAGTGTGTATTGACAGGTCTGAGTACAAAATAGGACCGTATAGAGAGAAGTGTGGAAACTCTGAGAAAGAGGAAATAAGGAGGAAAATCTTCCCAGGGGGTGTTTCCTCTGAGCTCAGAGGAGAGGAATACACGGGTGTTACGGTGACCATATTTATTTTGTTAACACAGGTTCATGTGCCCGACGCACAGAGCGGCCAAACAAGGTGAAACGTCGGAGTTCGGAACAGAGAAAGGTTTATTGCAGGGCCATGCAAAGAGGCGAGGTGGGTCATGACCTAAAAAGCCTCGAGCTCCCAGAAGGGTTTTGGCAAAGTATTTTTAAAGGCCAGGTGAAGGGGCGGGGAGGGGGAGGAGGGGGGCGGGGGAGGGGGAGGAGGGGGGCGGGGGGGGGGGGGGGGGGGATGGCGCCTCAGGGTACGTGGTCAGCTCGTGCACAGTTCTGTGATTGGCTGACGGTGAGGCAGCAGGGTGGTGTCACAAGGGTTCACATTATCAGTCCTTAGGCTCCAGGAGGCCTGGGGCTACCGGCTCCTGGTCATCAAGCAGTTCTTCCATTTGGTGGGGGGTTTTCATATCTGCAAAACAACTCAGGAAATTTGCATCAAATACTATTATCTAGGTACTTCAGAGAGGAGCTAAAGCGGAGGATATGGAAGAAGGCCTGTCCCGGGAAGGCCCCGTAGGGTCCTGCTCGGTTACAATTTGTTTACATGGACAGCATCACTTCCTAATTTTTCTGGTATCAGCTCAGGTTTTATTCTTAGCCTGTGGAGGTGCAGTGAGGCCAGCCCAGGATACGGGATACCTCATCTGGGCCCATCCTGCTTCAGCATGACCTTGTCTTAACGAACTGAACCTCCAAAGACCCTATTTCCAAATAAAGGCACATTCTGCGGTACTGGGGTTAAGAACGTCAACACACACATTTGGGGGAACGCAGTTCAAACCATGACAGTTACGAAGTTCAACAGGAGGTTTAGGGGACTTCTGAGGAGTTCTCGTTTTATCCTTCAGGGGACACATTGCCTGAATCATAGATGATCCAAATGGCTCTTTCCCATATCATCTGTAAGCAAACAGGGGGGTCGGTCGGCATCCTCACTTTCTCTTTGCTCCCTGACACCAACAGCTGCAAAACCGCAAAGCTGACGTTCTGCACGAACCCTTAGGGTTGCTGCTTTTAAGCTGAAGTGTTTTCTTTTTTTGACGCAACGAGGCGCGGTGAACTGCTGCCATGTGAATTTTCCTGAGCTGTAACGGGTCTTAGGCTGCTGCCGTCACACCCTCCGTTCTCACCCTCAAGGTCCTAATCACCTTCTTGGGTGCAGACCAGGATGGAGGCTGTAGAGTGACCTCTATTTGTCTGGAGAATCTGCACCATATGGTGGGGACATAGCTCATGGGAAAGGCTACGGGGGCACAGCCCATACTGGGTTCAAAGGACAGACGCAAGCAGTTACTAATTAGGGGAGGGAGGGGATACACAAACAAAGCAGGAACAGCCAAGAAGCAATAGTGCAGCTCTGGGGCAGAGTCCTGGCTCCTCCTGAGGGGATACACGTAACAATCTGATATAATACCTCTGAGTTCTTCTACAGGAACTAAGGCCCCCCCACCCAGGTGGAGGATGGTAACTTCCGCACGAACATGTGGAGCCCAGCCTGGTTGGAACCAGAAGGCTGATGTTTGAGATTCCCGGAACTTCACTCTGCTCTCTCCCCACCAACCAATCAGAGGAAGGTCACACGCCCTGCAACCTTCCCTCCAAATTGTGCCTATAAAAAGCTCTTCCCCAAAACCCAAACATTGGGATCAAATTATACTTCTTCGTTTTTATAACTACATTTTTACAATAACTGAAGGGATGGTCTTTTATTTTCTACCAAATTGAAACTAACACATCCCTCTGGTAGCGCATATTTTCTCCTAGGGTGTGTAATTTACTACCTCTGGCCTCTGAAGGAGACTGGGGGATTGTTTTAATCTGTTCTCATATTTATGCCACAATATTAGGCTCTTTTCCACGAGAAAGTAAAGAACACTCTCAGAAATAGGTTACCTTTTGATCAAGAAGGGGAAAACTTCCTTTTTCTTCTCTGGTGCATTCACTTAAATAGAACACTTTTGGAAAAACAGCGTTATGAATGTCATTTAGGTTAAAGCTTCTTACAAAGTGTCCCAAATGGTTCGCACCATTTCGTTTCTTTGGTGGATATTGAAAGGAGTCAGATGCTAGGTGGAAAAAAAGTGCTACCCAGGTTCAGGTAGGGGTGTGTGTGTGTGTGTGTCTTAGTACAAGGGAGTCTTGACCTATGGCAGGTGTATAGCTTTGCTTTTCATCTGTTATTCTAGATGCGAGCTAAGTGGCCCCTGATACTGGGGGGAAATGGAGATCAGAAAGCGTTTATGATCACAGAGTAGCGATCCCGGTAAAAGATACACATTTGTATGATCTTTTAGAAACAGTCGCAAAGGACCTCAACTTCAAGTCTGATTGTGTACAAATGATACAGAAAGGAGAACGTGATGCTGAGGGTTAATGGGAAAGAAAGAGGTGGAAAGGGGGTGAGGAAGGGGAGAAGGGAGGGAAGGAGAAAGGGGTTTATTGAATTAAGTTATTTTAAAGGCAAAGGAAGCTAATGAATCATGAGATATTGATTCTGCTGGAGAAGGGTTCTGCTCCTAGCAGGTTCTCAGTGCGGGTTCAGGTGCTGGAGAGAAGGTAAAGCTGGACAGATGTTTGCTTACCTGGATCCAGGGAAGACAGGGCAATATCAGCATGTGGCCTGCCCTGAAAAGCTGCCCTGAGCCTCTTTCAGGGTCCTGGGTGTCCCGAAGAGTCCCCAAGAGAGGGAGGTTTGCAGGTGCCGTAGGTGAGGTGGTTCTTATTTCACCTGAAAGCAGGACAGCGTCTGGTTTCCACTCCCATCTCCGGTGTGTGTGCCAGAGCAGAAAAAGCCTCATCCTTTCTCTCCATCCCTGTTCTTCTCTTGTTGAGCTGCCTGACTGTGCTCCTTAGTATCAAAAAGAGATAAAACTGCTCCTGGACAAGCTGACGGGCAGAAACGTGTCTCTGTAGGTCCTGAAATTCAGATAAACATCTGAACTTCTGAGTGCTTCTTGAACAGAATTGCACTGCCGAAACTTCAGGGCAGAATCCATCACTCCCTCTAACTTTATAAAACCGAGACAATTATCTTTCCGGTCCAAGCTTCACATAATGGTTGTACAATGATTTTTGTTACTGCATGGCACTGGGAGAGACATACTTTTCAGCAGATATTATTAAAAGGCTTTTAATCCATGAAAGCTTAACCAGCTCAAATGGGTTGAAAGCACCATTGCTCCCTTGTTGAGGATACATGAGGCATCTTTATCTAATAACCACCATTTCCTATAATAAAGATTTTGGATCAAAGCTGATGAATCAAAATGTGTTATTTAAAATCTGTTCCTTCCAATAACTCTAGACATTCATCACCTTTTTTATTGCTTTCTCCTCCTTTGAGAATGGAAGGAAAGGGTATTATATTACCTCTAAAGTCCCTCCGGCATCTGAATTGAATTCTCTCTTTTTTTTTTTTTTGCTCCACCTATAAGGATATTTTAGCCTACTCCCACAGGAATGGTTTAGAGCTTCGAGGGAAACAGGAAATCTTGGGTCTCTGAGCTCCATTGTATGCTCAGAGGAAGCTGCTCCAGGGAAAGCTGCCTTTTCACATAGTACATTTTTCATATCTGTTTGTCTCCAGAAAAATGATGTCGAGTAGTTTTGCACCCATGTTCCTTTCTAGAAGGAGGACTTCCATCCACTTCTGGCTCACTGGCTTTACAGAAAGGGCTCACATACAACTCTGAAACAATGACCTGATAGTAATAATGATAACAGCCAGTGCTTATTGGGTATCTGGGCTTGTCTGCAATTATTTTCAGATCTAATTTGCACACCGAATAAAAGAATAGCTAATACCTATTAGGTCATGAGCCAGACATAGAGCAAAATCTGCACTTGCACTGTCTCCTGCAGCTGTCTCAACAATGCTCAAGGATCGAGAATATTATTGTCGCAGAAACTGCCTATTTGGTTACCAGACATTGCCCTTGCCTCCTGGACACCTAATTCAATGATGTTCTCAGCATCCTTAGACTGAGTTCTGGCCAATGGGATGTGATGTGCACATTTCTACCCCTGGTCCGTGTTACCACCTGCTCAGTCCTTCACACGACCCCTTCCCTCATCTCTTGGCCAGATGAAGAGGACGGCCAAACACTATAAGCTGGAAGGAGGCTGGGTCCCTGAATGACTACATAGAGCCACCATAAAAATGTGAGTGTAGACACTTGTCTGCCTATTAATCCAGTGCATTAGTCCGCTCAGGCTGCCATAAAACACTGCCACACGCCAGGTGGCTTCAGGAACAGAAATTCGTCCTCTCACAGTCCTGGACACTGGAAGTCTAAGATCAAGGTGTCGGCAGCATTGGTCTTTCTCCTTGTCTTGCAGACGGCCACCTTCTTGTTGTATCATGTGGTCTTTCTCCGTGCAAGCACGTTCCTGATCTCCTTTCCTCTTCTTATAAGACACCAGCCTTATTGGATTAGGGCCCCACCCTTATGACCTCATTTAACATTAATTACCTCTTTCAAGGCCCTATCTCCAAATTCAGTGATGTTGGGGGTTAGGGTCTCAACGTATGAATTTTGTGGAACACAATTCACCACCATAACAGGCAGTGTGGCCCAACCTTGGATTATGACTCTGCTGGATATTAACAGAATGTAGTCACACAGGAGAGAAATCCGTCACCCAACTTACCAGGAGTAGATCATGACTTTTCAGTTTGTCCTTGTCTAGTGTTCATAAAGGCTGTGCTAAATTCTCAGTATTTGAGCCTTTGGTTTACATACATATATATATATATATATAAAATCTACAGTATATATAAATATATAAACTACAGGTACTTATTTAGTGGGATCCTGGTTGGGAGGGATGAGAAAAAAACAGATGAGATACCACAAAGCTTTGGATTGTCAAACTGGACTCCTGGGAACCACTGATAATACCCAACAGCAAGCTTTACTAATAATTTCAAAGACATAAGTGATTCTGAGGCAGAGGTGAGGCAGGCAGTGGTCCAACACCATCAGCCCAGCTCTCCAGCTCCTTTCTTGACTCATTTGGACTCAAGATGGATCAGATTTAGCAAAATGAGGTCTCCAAGTGATGCATTTTTGTGCTAGTTTTTTGTCCTCCTCAAAGCATATGCTCAAAGGGGATTCAACGGGATAGATTCATTGGGGGAGATGCCCGTGAGGTAGGGGAAGGCAAGGAGAGCCTTCAGTCCGTGGAGCAGGGCTGACACCTGTGAAAGGAGAGGGGGAAGGAAGGACTGAGCAGGCAGGGCAGTCCCGAGAAGGTCTTGGCCAGGTCATTAGGAAGTCTCCGAGCCAAAGATGACCATTAGAGAAACCCCGCGTCAGGCAGGAATGGCCCAGCACCACGCCATGCTCCCCATGTGTGTGGGGGCAGTCTGGGAGACGCATGGCCTGAGATGAAGCTACAGTGGAATCACAGGTGTCACAGCTGGCGTTTGTCACCCAGCTCTGCTCCCATGAAGCAGGCCCTTCTGCAGGAGATGTGAGTAGGGCATGTATGTGGTCATCAAATATGTGGTCACGAATGGTCCCCAAAGGTTGGTGTTTGGTTATGAAACACCTTTATCTTTCAATAGTTACACAACGTATGGGTCATTTTTCAAGCAGTCGTGTCTTATACATACTTGGATTCCAGATATATTTACCATATGCCCACTAGACAGACCAGGTATATCGTGCTAACAAATAAGGCATCTCCTGCTGGCAAATACCATTGTTGTGTTTCCCAGAAGGTTTCCTGATAAGATCATCAGATTTAACATATATAAACACAAGATGCCCAGTTAAATGTTGATTTCAGATAAACAAGGAGGGACTTTCCTGGCGGTCCAGTGGGTAAGACTCTGCACTCCCAATGCAGGGGGCATGGGTTCGATCCCTGGTTGGGAGTAAGATCCCGCAAGCCGCATGCCATGGCCAAAAAAAAAAAAAAGATAAACAGGAATATATTTTTAGTATAAGTGTATCCCATGCAATATTGGGGACATTTTCATACTAAAAAATAATTTACCTGAAAAATCAAATTTAACTGGGTAGCCTGTATTTCATCTGGCAACAATGCCATCTTCTGTTTATTAAGAAGTGAGAGTGTGTGGTCTTTCTTCCTTCCCAGGGCGCTCCCAGTAAAGGAAGAGAGTGGTTTGCAGGCCTGCTGCTAACCCTTTTCTTCCTAGTGGATATTTGGGAGGAGTTTGGGAAAGATGCTTTCTCTCTACCCATTCATTATCTGTGTTCCTTTCACCCAGCCATTAACACACATAGACTAAGTTAGGAAGAGTTTTGAGTGTGGGAAGGGCCTCTCTGGGAAGAAATACAATAGGAGACTGGGCAAGACATTCAGGGAAGCTGCTGACATGGGACATAGTCTTTTCTTCAAGGGTTGAGCGTTTGCAACCCCCTTGGGCTCCCTATTTTTTTTGAGCAAAACTTTTTCTTGTTTTCACATTTTTCTTGTTCCTCCTCTCTGTGCAGAGTGACTTAAAGTTCAGAGCACACTATAATGTGACATGAACAGAAAATACATGATCAGTTATGCTGTAAGGCCTGTGCCCATCCATCAGAAGAGGCTAAATCAGTCAGAAAGGCCAAGTGCTGTTAACTGTGGGCCAGCATAGGCTAGGGTACTTGTGGTGACCCGTGACATCAATCCATTCTCAGTCTGACTTAAATAACTGAGAGAATTTATTGGTTCTCATAAACAAAAAAGAACAGCAGCAGGGTGGCCTTCAGGCAAGTCTTGATCAAGGTCTCATTTAATTTCTCTGTGAAACTCTAAGCTGAGTTTCTCTTAGCTTGATCCTCCTGGCATTGCCTACATCCTCACAGCTGCTGCAGTTCTGCAATACGCTTCCTAAGGTGATAGAACAGGGTAAGGAAGAGGTGGAGCCTGGGTGTATACCCAGGGCATCTGAATCCAGAATCTGAGCTCATAACCAAGAGGCTGAACCCAGGCTGGATATTATGTACATTACATTTAAACAGCCACTGCCCTCAACTCAAAGGATCAGTAAGTAGAACGTTAAAGAAAATCAAATGTAGCAGCTTCCTACATTTGAGGATCTCTTTCTTATAATATTGATCTTAATTTCAGGGGGTGATTTTGGCCAGTTCTTCAGTCTTTCAGTATATTTCTTTTGGTTCAGGGAGTAGAAGGTTAAAGAAAATCAGATGTAGTATTTCTCTACCTTTAGAGGATCTCCTTCTTAGAGCGTTCATATTAACAGCACAAGTGATTTTTGGTCCGTTCTTCAACCTTTCAATAAATTTCTTTTGGTTACTGAAATGTGGTAAGAGATTAACTTGGGGATTGTAATGAGAACAACAGAATGAGAAATTTCATATACAGGGAAGGAGTAATTAAAAAGCTATTTTAACAATCTTTCCTGGAGCCTTTAGGAGAGAAACACTTGGGCTTGCAGTTGTAGGAAAAAATATATATTTGAGACTCATGCATATTTATATTAAATCACGTATAAGAGTAAACATCAGATCAGTTTTTCTCTTGTTGGCTTAATACACCATAAAATAAATATCCCATGAAGAAGAAAGAAAGGGTTTCTTTAATAAGAAAAGGTTTAAATATGCGAATATTTTGACAGCCTATAGGGCAGGTAGTAAAAAGAGTCTGATGCATTTTCTTGATAGATGGTTTACAAGGCTTTTATAAGAATTTTTGCTAGAATAAAAATTAAACATGAGCATATTACCTTCTGTGACCAGTTTGCCAAATAATTCCCACTATGTTCATATTATCATTCTTGTAAATATTCTTGTAAATATCATTCTTGTAAATAGAAGGTGTTTTGATTAAAAGTGAACACCAGGAACTTTCAAAACTCTTTAACGCTCGGAGTTCGAGATGACAGAATTATCCTTTTAATGATTTCTGGAGTTTCTAAAATTTTTATTTAAAGAAATTTTAGAGATAGAAGCTAATTTTGTATTGAAGTCATACTGCTTCTGCAGGAGGTATCTATCTACTATTCTACGCTGCCCTGTATTAGTTAAAATAATGCTAGCTTCAACAACAGATAACCCCCAAAGCTTAGTGGCCTGACCCAACTGAAGGGTACTTTAGCGAAGTTTATTTCTTACACAAGTTAAATGTAGTCAGCTGGGGAGCAGGATAGAGGCAGAGGCAGTTCTTGTGGGACCCAGGCTCCTTCCATCTTGTGGCTCTGCCCTCCTATGAGGGCTCAGAGTCTTCTGCTGACTTTGGCCAATAGATGGATGAAGAGAGTCAGTGAGGTAAGTTTCATGGGTCATCTTGTTGCCCCAGTGGCAGAATCTGCTAGTGTTCGCCAGTATCTGTTTCACCCCTTCTTCCTGGCTGCACTGCTCACCTCCTTTGCAATCCACTGGGACGACGAGACTATTTCTTGCAGGTGGAATGAGAACAGAAGTGACGTGTGTCACCCCCCCAGATGATGCCGTGGAGAGCAGGTCTGGCTTATCCACTGTTTTTCTCCTATTTCTCCCATTAGTTGATTGCAGAGAAGTCTGAGGCTTAAGAGGAAGGCAGAGCCACGGGATGGAACAAGCTTGGATCCATGAATGATTTCATGGAGTATAAGCCGTCCACCATTACCTTGTGGTGGATGACTTGTCTCCAGGGTTTTACAAGTCTACAGATGGAGGGGAATTTTGCTCCAGGATGGACCATACCCCAATTCTCACCCTTAACTGATTCAGATAAAATTTTACGCTTAGAGTTGAAGTTGGAGTGGATTAAGAATTTGAGAGATGTTGGGATGTGGTATTCTGCCTATGGGAAGGATAGCAATTTTAGGGGGTTAGAGAGTAAACTTTTATAGACTGAATTGTGTCCCTCCCCACACACACACAAAAAGATATTTTGAAGTTCTAACCCCCAGTACCTTAGAATGTAACTGTATTAGTCAGGGTTCTCTAGAGAAACAACCAATAGGAGGTTATCTATCTATCTATCATCTGTCTATCTATCTATCTATATCTATCTATCTATCTATCTATCTATCTATCTATCTCTATCTATCTATCTATCTATCTATCTATCTATCTATCTATCTATCTATCTATCTATCTATCTATCATCTATCTATCTCTCTATCCCTCTATCTATCTATGTATTGAGAAGAAGGATGTCCCAGCTCAAGCAAAGAGAGCAGATTCACCCTTTTGTTCTATTCAGGCCCTCAGGGGATTGGATGGTGCCCTGCTCACATTGATCTGAAGGGTCAGAGCATCTTTCTTACACCAGCCGTTTCTTAAGTAACTTTAATTCAAAATAATCAATGTGCCAAAGTGGTCCACTTTGGGGTGACATGTTCTGCTCTTCTTCATCTACTTTTTTGCTGTGTGGCCAAAAGGAAACAGTATTCCAGGGCTATGACAAACACCATCCTTAACATAATTATCCTTAACATTTCAGCGGCTGATTTTTCCTCTGTGGACATGGAAGTTTTCAAGCATTGAATTGAGCTGTTTGTTTGGTTTTGGTTTGTGTGCCTGTATATGAAATAATTGCTCATTCCCCAGGAAAAGCAAGCTCTGGCAGCTTTGCCAATGTGGCTTTTCTGGATCTCCAAGCTCTTATAAATTTCAGTTTTTCAGAGGGAGGTTGGAGCCATTGGGGTTATCTGGGGAGGGTCGTCTGTCCTGGGGTATAAATATCCTCCATCCTGGATACCAGATGAGGTCTGAGGCATACAATCTAATTCAGTATTAATTGTTTTAGAAGTGTTTTTTCTAGTGTATCAGTTTAGAACAGGCTTGTGTACTAAAGTCTACTCATTAGAGTAATTCACCAACTAAAATTACTTAAATTACTTTCTTTCAAAACAGTATACTATTTAAAGGTGGTTGTTAGTTACAACACACCCATTGGAGAGGCAGATAAGCCTCAAAGAGCATTTTATTTCATGGGTAATACCATGTGGACACAATTTTTTGGGTGGAGATTCTAAGACCACCCATATATACCCGTCCTAGTTCTCAGGTTGGCCGTTCTGCTAAAACTTCCACTCCAATTCCCACTCCCCCCTTCCTTCCCCCTCCCTCCTGTGTCCACTTGGCTGTAGATGTTATTCTACAAAGTAGGGAGACTGAGATTAACAATACGTGGTCCTGAATTTATGACATGTATCAGGTTGGCCTCTTTCTTTTGTAACAGAGAATCCAATTCAAATTGGCTTAAACAAACAACAAAAAATTACGTTTTGTGTTGCTAAAGTATTCATGGGCAGTTTGGCCTGCAGGTTCAGCTGGATCCAGGAGCTCATCAGAATAGAGTTTCTCTTAACCTCATTTCTTGCCTTCTGCTGTGTGTGTTGCATTGTCAGACAGGATCTTCCCTCGTGGGGACAGTATGGGCTGCCTGTGCCTCCAGGCTGACATCCAGCAGAAAAGAGCATATCATTTCTCAATAGGTCCCACCAAGCCCTGGGATGCACTCTGGTTGCAGCTTGGGTGGGTGGGGGAGGGTCCTGGCTGGGCCTTCTGGATGCAGCCCCTCTGAGGCATTAAGCTGATGGCTCCTGTCCACAGAATAGCCGTTGTACGTAGTTGCAAAGCAGCTGGGCAGGTATGATGTCCGGCCATCACTGTGTGGTCTGTGGACCGTGGGTAAGATGGCACTGCTAGTGACAGCACTTTTTACAAATGCACCAGGTCATCGTTTCAGAGTTTTCGGATGCCGTCATTGGGGAGATAAGAAACTCGGTAAGCCTTTACTCCCCAAACCGACAGGACCTCAGCATGGATGGGCAGATGTCATCGCCAAACAGCCCCCAGCTTGAGGTCTCCTAAAATACGGACCGTGTGTGCTTCTTGCAAGATTTTATGCAGCAGAAGGCTCATTTCTTGCAGGCCACTAACCTAGTGGGACTACCGGGATCAAATGTCCATTCCTGAAACAACCACTGTGGCCGGACGCATGTGGATGACTCGCCGGCCCAGCCCCTTCCTCGATTTGCACGGTGGCGTCGTTCATGTCAAGCATTTGCAGATCCAAGAGGCGGCACTGAACATGGGAGGAGGCTGGGAGTGACAAGGGCAGCAAGGTGACATTACACCACAGCAATGCAGACGACGTCACGTGGCGCATACAGCATCCCAACTCTTCAGTCTGGGCTTTCAGGGAGGCTGGGTCCTCAGGCATGGGGACATTTCCTCGGGGCCTGTGGATTTGGCTCCTGTCCCCACCGTGACCACTCCCCGTAGACCTGCAAGACGTGCCGTGTGCAGACGCCTGGTGAAGGAAGGGGTGGAGGGCCTGGGGTGCAGCTCCTGCTCTGCCCACCAGGTTCTGGGACAGAGGAACGGACCCCTCGTAACGCACACAAGGGGTCTTGTGGGCTAGCTGCCCTGGCTCCTTTCCTACCCTTCTGGACCCCTCCCCTCTGCTTACCCTGCTCATCTTATTTTTACAATGAATAGATTAGTAATAAATTCCTCTCATTATCTCATGAAGAATGGCTAAAAACATTATTTCTGTTTTTTTTAACTTTTTATTTTATACTGGAGTAGAGTTGATTAACAATGTAGTGATTGTTTCAGGTGTACAGCAAAGTGGTTCAGTTATACAGATACATGTATCTATTCTTTTTCAAATACTTTTCCCATTTAGGTTGTTACATACTATTGAGCAGAGCTCCCCGTGCTATCCAGTAAGTCCCTGTTGGTTATCCATTTTAAATAGAGCAGTGCTTATGTGTCAGTTCTAAACACCCTATCCCTCCCCCCGACCCTTCCTAAAAACATTATTTCTGATTGTTTCACACTCAAGAGCTCTGTTTTCCCCTCAAATGGCCTCTGCATATATCTTTTCAAGCATAGGGTCTCCTTCCTTACAGATCTGCCACCTGATGTTGAGATGATAGGCATTTCAGTTTGTTTCACTTGCTCTCTGCCTTTTTCTATGCCTATTTTCCCCTTCCTTTCCTGTATGATTTGAGTTGGGTGATTATTCTTTTTCTCCACTTACTGGTTTGGCCACTTTCCATTCTGTTGCATTTTTTAATGAGTGGCTGACGTTTCGACTTGTTATGCCTAATTGTGAATATATCTTCTGAAAATAATTCATTGACTGTCAGGACTCTTACGAGGTGCTATAAAATCCTCCCAGAGGAAGAAGACTTGCCGGGGTTCCCCTGTGTTCCCAGCCGTGTGCGAACCCCCTGTTTTTTCTGAGACAGATTCTTAGCGCCGTCCTTTGCTCCATTTCTAGTCTTCTTCTCGGCCATCCCAGCTGGCAAAGCTCGGCTCTGCTGCGGGCTTTCCTCAGTATCCTCCACGTGATTGTTGATTTCAGAGCTGTTTTGGAACAGCTCCCTGTGCAAATACTTTCTTTGCTTCCTCTGAAACAAAGGCTTCAATTTATGACTTTCAATAAGCTGTGAAAAACTTAAAACTCAACCGTTTGCATGGCTATTTTTATAATAGCTTTTCTACTGTGTTTTTACAGCATGGCGTGGGGGGTGGTCATTGTGCTTTGTCTTCCATTTGAATAATTTCTGATAATCATGTGTTTTTTCCCCTAAATGCGGATGTTTGAGAACGTTGTATCTAAAATGACTTGCATTAGAATGAAGCATCTAATGTTTGTTCAAATTACGGTCTACTTCTTTGAGAATTGACATTCATTCTCCTGTTTCTGTGTTATTAATTTTGTATCTTGACGTGACGCACTTTTTTTTTTTTTAATTTTATTTTTGGCTGCGTTGGGTCTTCTTTGCTGCGCGCGGGCTTCCTCTAGTTGCGGCGAGAGGGGGCTACTCTTCATTGCGGTGCGTGGGCTTCTCATTGCAGTGGCTTCTCTTGTTGCGGAGCATGGGCTCTAGGCGCGCGGGCTTCAGTAGTTGTGGCACTCGGGCTCAGTAGTTGTGGCTCACGGGCTCTAGAGCGCAGGCTCAGTAGTTGTGGCATATGGGCTTAGTCGCTCCGCGGCATGTGGGATCTTCCCGGACCAGGGCTTGAACCCGTGTCCCCTGTGTTGGCAGGTGGATTCTTAACCACTGCGCCACCAGGGAAGCCTGACATACTGTTGTTTGACCACTTGAAACAGTTTTGGAGTCGGTTTTGTTGGACTGGGTACAGGTCACAGGGTGATACTCTCTCACTGTCTGCAGAAATTTTATGGCTCTACTTTCTCTATCTTGCGATGATCCTTAACCTTTATTAGCCCAGATTAGTCACCTAACCAGGGCAATAGAGGATAGGAAAATATGGCTTACTCTGTGGTGTTTCATGCCAGACCTGGCACACAGGGTCAGGCAGGTGGTTCATAGCTCTGTTCTAGAAGATACTTTCACACGATACAGAACTGATCCTTGAACAACCTGGGTTTGAACTGCGCGGGTCCACTTATATGTGTGTTTTTCTTTTTTCAATAGTAAATGCTTGAGTATTACACGATCCATGGTTGGTTGAATTTGTGGATACGGAGGGTCAACTATAAGTTATACATGGATTGGAGGGTCAGCACCCCTAACCCCTCATTCTTCAAGCGTCAACTGTAGTTTGTTGTGGTCAGACCAGGTACTTCACTGGGTTTTGCTGTGTGGCCAGACTAGGAGGACAACCCCATCAAAAAGATGACCACGATCACTCCTTCCACATCTTTTTCTTATTTTTGCTTCCTTACTTCACCCCTCTTGAAATTCTTTGAGTGCTATCCTGTTTCATTAGCAGCTGTTCACATCCATTTAAATATCTCCAAATTATCAAGGCTAAGTTGCTTTTTCCCTGGTAATGAACTGACACAGATGTTACCATGTGGGGTATTTGGTTAAAGAATCAATATGAAGTGTGGGCATTCTTTTCCATGTACCCTGACATCACTCCCCTGCAACCCCAGGGGGGAAGTTAAGCGGCAAAATTGATCATTCTACTTATTTTAGTGAGAAAATAATTCCCTTTTCATGTTCTTAACATCATGAGGGCTACGAGGCAGATGACTGACATCCTGACCGTGATGATGCAAAACACCCTCTTCCCATTGCTGAAGAGAAGGCAATCTTAAAACCCTTTTGCCTCTTACAAAATCTAATTATTTCTCTTGTTCAATATAACCTTGCAACTTTAGAAATCTTTTTAAACGATAAGCTACTGAAAATTCCCCAAATGTTCCCTTGACCCTCACAAATCATTATCCTTTTGAAAATGTACAGTAAACATGTCAATAAGCACTATTATCAAATGCTTCCGATTATATATTTCCACAAAAGGATTCTAGCTTTTGTCTTTTTTCCATCAGAATTTCATTTCTTGAGGCTGGAAGTATCAAACCCTGCATTAGAATATCAAAGCTTGTAAACATATATCACCTCCTTATAAATTCTAGTTTTCAAAATTGTTATTTATTAAAGGGAATGAATAGGATTTTGCATTGGGACTTTGGATTATGCATGTACTTTATAGGTTGCTTATTTTTCCTTTGAGACTTGAAGTGTAAGTAATCAATGTAGAAAGGAATTATTTAAAATATTTCCCCCCAGCATCTAATTCTTTTATTAATTAGGATTTCTAAAGATGAAAAAGAGCATAAAGTAAAATGGGAATAATTATGTAGACACTGTACGTGCTTCATAGAAAAAGGAAGAGGAGAGATATGCTCTGTGTAGAATGATCATATTTACCAAATAAAAATGCAGGACCGCCAGTTAAATTTGAATTTC
The DNA here is from genome assembly GCF_009873245.2 of Balaenoptera musculus. Taxonomy (NCBI): domain Eukaryota; kingdom Metazoa; phylum Chordata; class Mammalia; order Artiodactyla; family Balaenopteridae; genus Balaenoptera; species Balaenoptera musculus. The sequence goes on along the minus strand of NC_045798.1, from coordinate 5,117,876 downwards.
AGATAAATAATCATAATTTTAATGTAAGTATATCCAAAGCAATATTTGGGACATACTTATACTAAAAATTCATAACCTATGTGAAATTCAAATTTAGTCAGATGTCCCTTATGTCACCTGGCAACCCTAGTTCTGAGAGAGGTGATGGGGAGGGACATGTAAGGAAGAGAAAAGAATGACTGATATATTTCACATCTACAGGGATTCACCAGACAGTTAAGGGGGACAACGTAGCTTGGTGAAAATGAGAATAAAAGGTATATTAACAAATCAGGACGGGCTCATGAGAAGATGCTCAACATCGCTAATCATCAGGCAAATGCAAGTCAAAACCACCATGAGATATCACCTCATGACTGTCAGAATGGCGATCATCAAAAAGAACACAAATAACAAATGTTGGTGAGGATGTGGAGAAAAGGGAACCCTCCTACGCTGTTGCTGGGAATGTAAATTAGTGCAGCTACTATGGAGAACAGTATGGAGTTTCCATAAAAAAACTAAAAATAGAACTACTGTATGATCCAGCAATCCCACTGTTGGGTATATATCCGAAAAAAACAAAGGCACTAACTCCAAAAGATACTTGTGCCCCAATGTTCATAGTAGCATTATTTACAGTTGCCAAGATATGGAAACAACCCAAGTGTTCGTCAGCAGATGAATGGATAAAGAAGATGTGGTGTATATGTACAATGGAATACTACTCAGCCATAAAAAAGAATGAAAATTTGACATTTGCAGCAACATGGATGGACTTGGAAGCATTATGCTAAGTGAAATAAGTCAGAAAGTGAAAGGCAAGTACTGTATGTTATCACTTATATGTGGAATCTAAAAAATACAATGAACTAGTGGTTCTAACAACAAAAAAAAGTAGACACAGATATAGAGAACCAACTAGTGGTTACCAATGGGGAGGGAGTGGGAGATACAAAATACTGGGAGTAAAATAGGCTACAGGGATGTATTGTACAACATAGGGAATATAGCCAATATTTTGTAATAACTGTAAGTGGAGTGTAAAATTGCATTAAAAATAAAATTTAAAATTGCATTAAAAATAAAAATTATTTAAAAAATCAGGATAGAAAAAAATAGTAGAATTAATGTCAAAGGGTGATGATTGCATTTTCATCATTGCCTAGCAGGTTCCTTCCCTGGGATAGTCTTAGAGATCCTGACAGATGAACGAGTAGTGCCGTCCTTGCCTAAGATAGGAGGTGTGAAAGGAGGAACATTCGATTCGGACTCAGGAATTCATTCAGCCTGAGCCCCGTGTTGGCCACGTGACCTATTTTGCTGGACCTCAATTGTCACACTTGGAAATGGAGCCAACAGCCCATGTCTTGCCAACTTTCTAGCGATGTTCTCTGGGAATGAGATGCTTTGATGGATGTCTTTAGAGACTGTCAGGGACTGCACGACCTTATTTGTATCTTTTAGATGCTAAGTCTGGAGGATCAGAGACCAGAGCTGTCTTGTTCACTGTCTCATCCATAGCTCCTAATCAATACCTAGCACAGAGTCAGACAAAAACAAAAATTTATTGTAGGAGCGGATGAATATCAGTATATACATTGTTAAATTTAACCAGTCGTGTAGAAAACAGAAATGCACAATGTAATGTAAACGACTGCTGTAACAACTGATTAGGGGTGGAGACTAGCAGTTTCAGACCCTCCTGATTTCCCCAGATGTCAAGACAGCACAAAATATTGTTAAAATAAGTAAGTCCTTAATTTTAGAAGTTACTACAAAACTGCTCCACGAATAAAAATAATTCTGTTGAAAGAAAACGGGTGATGATGTTATGGAAGAGAAACTGGAAAGGCACACACACAAATTAGGCTTGGAATGTCCACCTCATTGGGTAGAACACTTTTTTATTCTCATCTTTCCTCTCTCAGTGGGGAGCTTTATTTGCATAACAAGACTCCAATCAACCATCAGTGTGGCACAAACCAAAGGCATTTCAACCCCTTTTTGCTAGTTGATGATTGCATTGGCATTATGTGGGGTTCCAAGCGTGAAAATGATCAATGTGTAATTAATTACTATTCATCATGGGATGAAATAGAAACCAACATGATTGAGATGTTTGTTCGCAGGAGCTGAACAGTCCTTTTCCATTTAATAAAAAAGTGATCATTTTTAGCCTAATAATGGCCTAAGCAGGGACTTCCCTGGTGGTGCAGTGGTTAAGAATCCGCCTGCCAATGCAGGGGACACGGGTTCTATCCCTGGTCCAGAAAGATCCCACATGCTGCGGAGCAACTAAGCCTGTGCGCCACAACTACTGAGCCTGTGCTCTAGAGCCTGTGAGCCACAGCTACTGAAGCCCACGTGCCACAACTACTGAAGCCCGCACGCCTAGAGCCCGTGCTCCACCACAAGAGAAGCCACCGCAGTGAGAAGCCCACGCACCGCAACGAAGAATAGCCCCCGCTCGCCGCAACTAGGGAAAGCCCGCACGCAGCAACCAAGACCCAACACAGCCAAAAATAAATAAATAAATAAATAAATAAATTTATTTTAAAAAAAGAAGGTCTAAGCACCCAAATTAAGCTTTTATTTTCCTATCTTTCAGCATTTTCAGCACGAGCGTTCTCTGCTACAAAAAACGTAGCCTCAGAGGGAGAGGTTTAGTACTGACAGTCAACCGTGAATCCAACCGTAGTTTCTTTGGCACATTTAGCTGAATGTCTGAGTGGGCAAAATAGATATGATTTTGTTCACTAGGCTTTGTCATGAAGAATAAAGCCCAGAATATGTTCACTTTTTCCTTCTTCGTACTAGGATCCTTTTACTCTGCATGGGCGTTCTTACCTAGATTAAAAAATAAATAAACAAAAACTAAGATTTCAGTAGACTCACTTTTAAAAAAGTATTCATAGACTTTTCTCCTATTACAAAGTAAGCCACAAGGTTATTTAAATGATTTTAATGTCTCAGGGCTGTACCTTCTGTTTCTCCTGCACTCATTTCATGTATAGGGGAATGTTTGCTCTGTGAGACCTGTACCCAGGTTCTGGTATATTCTGTATTTCCTAGACTCTTTCATACCTGGGGTGGGTGACTCATTCTAGGTATTTAATTGTATTTCCTAAAGACACCTAAGTTTTAACATGTGAAAGCAAGGTCAAGTCACAGTCATTTGTGATATCACTGGCTTCCTTGATTCCATATCTAGTCACTTAACTTTTCCTTTGAATTCAGCTCCTGACTCTCCCTGCATCTGTTTTTTTTTTTAATTTTTAAAAATTTTATATGGGAGTATAGTTGATCTATAATGTTGTGTTAGTTTCAGGTGTACAGCAAAGTGATTCAGTTATACATATACATATATCCATTCTTTTTCAGATTCTTTTCCTGTTTAGGTTATTACAGAATATTGAGTCGAATTCCCTGTGTTATACTGTAGATTCTTGTTTTTTATCTACTTTATATATAGTAGTGTGTATATGTTAATCCCAAACTCCTAATTTATCCCTTTCCCCTTTGGTAACCATAAGTCTGTTTTCTATGTCTGAGTCTTTGTCTATTTTGTAAATAAGTTCATTTGTATTATTTTTTTAGAGTCCACATACAAGTGTATCATATGATATTTGTCTCACTTTGTCTGACTTCACTTAGTATGATAATCTCTAGGTCCATCCATGTTGCTGCAAATGGCATTATTTCATTTTTTTTATGGCTCAGTAATATTCCATTGTATATGTGTACCACATCTTCTTTATCCATTCGTCTGTCGTCGGACGTCTAGGTTGTTTCCATGTCTTGGCTATAGTGAATAGTGCTGCAGTGAACACTGGGGTGCATGTATCTTTTCGAATTATGGTTTTTCTCTAGATATATGCCCAGGAGTGGGATTGCTGGATCATATGGTAGTTCTAGTTTTAGTTTTTTAAGGAACCTCCATACTGTTCTCCACAGTGGTTGCTTCTTTTCCTTTTAAGATGCAAGAATTATGTCCTGGAATTGGGCTATTGTGGTGGCCTTTTTACTGAACTTCTCACGTTCATTTGCATCTGCCCCAATTCATCTTTCATTTGCTACCCAGTTAATTTCCCATCGTATGATAGATCCAGTTCCTGAATTTTTGCGTCATCCCATACTGAAACTCCACACCCATTAAACAGTAACTGCCCAGTTGGGGAGATCCACATTCCACAGAGATGGAGACTCATTACTCTAGCCCCCCGGGAATGACTCACCATCTACTGTGAATCGCAGCTGTTGAGATAAAAGCCCTTTGAATTATCTGGTCCTTGGAAGCAGCATACTGGTTCCCAAATGGTCCCTGATGGTCGGTTTAAATGACCTGGCCTCGGGGAATTAGTACATTTGGGGTACTTATCATTTATATTTTACTTGTCCGACTCTTTTCACATTTCGCACAAATGCCCATGCCCTGGTGAGTAAGGAAGGAGAGGCCGTAGAAATACCCCATCCACACTTGGGAGGACCAAGGTCAAGGGCTCACACTTCAGCATCATTTGAATCACCTGCAGGGTTTGGAAACCACTGATCAGCGGTTCTCAAACTGCCTGACAGTCATTGGCCAGGGGAGGGGGGCTTTGAAAATTACTGACTTCTGAGTCCCACCCCAGACAATGTGGTTGAATTGGTCTGTGGCAAGACCTGGGAGAGGGAAAGAGGGAGGGAGAGAGAGAGAGAGAGAGAGAGGAGGATATGGAAGCATTATATTTGATAACAAAAAAATATTTTTCCATTTTTGCAGTCAGCCAAAACTACTGCATTCGTTTAGTTTGGAGTGGAAATGTACTTAAATTTTTGTATATATTTCGATTAGATAATTATAAGAATTTTTTTTTGGTCAGGTAACTATTTTTAAAGACATAATATGGAGGGTAGACTATTATGTTTTGTTCTCTGATCCCAAGTTTCCAACACTCACCAAGCCCATCTCCCTGAATAGTGCTGTCCCAGGACCCGTGACTGGAACCACATCGGCCCTTCATCCTCAAATTCACATCAAAAGTGCAGAGTAAAATTATTTTTAATAGCTATTGCTGTTTGAAAAATTTTAATAGTATATTTCATAATGATGATAGTGATTACTGAGAAGTATACTTGAGAGACCGCGGTGGTGTAATCACTTTACAACTTGTATCTCATATGGTCTCTCCAACCAGCCAACAGACCTCTGTTTTATGCATGAGGAAATTGAAATTTCCTAAAAGATGACTTTTGCCTACTAAGTATCAGAGTCAGGAATGAAACTCAATTCTCTGACTCCAAAGCCTTGCTGGTCACCATTGAAGATGAATCCATTCAAATGGCCTTTCCATGGGATGGGGGTGAGTAGGGGGGTGCTTGCAGAACTAGTTTGCCTGGGGCCCCCGTTCCAAAAGCGCCTCAGGTGAAGACCTTAAGCGTTGTCTACAAGGAAGGCTGTGATGACACAGGAGTCCCACCGGAGGATGGGAGGGAGGCGTCCGATGGTCACTAAAACATTTCAGGCTTCTGTCTTATTCACCAAAAACAGATTGGCAGTGGCTGTAAATTAACATTTTTATAAATGCCATAATTATCTTGTGACTAGTACCATTATGTCACAATGTTTTTGCCTGTGTTGACAGCATTTATTTAGAAAGTGTCAACATTTACAGTACTCCACAGTTTCTGTCAACTTGTGTTGGCATCTCTCTTTAAAAAAAAATGAAAGGAATCAGCTGGGCTTTTTTGGCCTTTACGGGGCACCCTGATCTTGTAAGTGAGTTCCTGCTGGTATGAAAAAAAACTGTTTAAATGATAAGGGATGTCAAGGAGATGGGAAACTTCCATCAGGCAGAGTGATTTTTTTTTTTTTTTTAGGCAGAGTGATTATGGTCATGGTCAATGTTAGTTCATCCAATGATCATTTTGTCTTTGTAATCAGACAAAAACACATAAACCCAGGAGAATTAACAAAGGGATCCCTAAAATCCTAAAGCACCTCATCCTCTCTTGAAGACATGTTTTCTTCCATCCTGAGGCAGCGTCGCCCTCAGGTGAGGTTTATGTTTTTATTTATTTTTTATTTATTATTTTATTTTTTGGCTGCGTTGGGTCTTCATTGCTGCTTTCGGGCTTTCTCTAGTTGTGGCGAGCGGGGGCTACTCTTCCTTGTGGTGCACGGGCTTCTTCTTGCAGTGGTTTCTCTTGTTGCAGAGCATGAGCTTTAGGTGCGTGGGCTTCAGTAGTTGTGGCATGCGGGCTCAGTAGTTGTGGCTCGCGGGCTCTAGAGCACAGGCTCAGTAGTTGTGGCGCATGGGCTTAGCTGCTCCGTGGCATGTGGGATCTTACCGGACCAGGGCTCAAACCCGCGTCCCCTGAGTTGGCAAGCGGATTCTTAACCGCTGCGCCACCAGGGAAGTCCCTGGTTATCTATTTTAGATGTAGTCGTGTGTATCTGTTAATCCCAACCTCCTAATTTATCCCTCCCCTCCCTCCATTTCCCCTTTAGTAACCATAAGTTTGTCTTCTATGTCAGTGGGTCTATTTCTGTTTTGTAAATAAGTTCCTTTGTATCATTTTTCGAGAAGTGTTTTCTCTTAAGAGAGGACTTCAAGCTGAGGAGAGACCAGCCAAACAGCCAGGAAACACAACACCCCGGGAACAGCCCTAGAGGTGAGTGGAGGCCTCACACATCCTGGGATCTATATGGTTGCCCATGGTCAGTGGAGGGGAAGGGGATGGGGTTGGATGCTTGGGCGGGTCGGTGTGGGATGACGGCTCCTGATATCAGGCAGAAACCAAATGAGGACAAACTTTGTTACCCCAGCACGGGTTTGGGGCTTTAGCCTGAAGGCAGTGATGAACCGCTGGAAAGTTTTCAGCAGGAGGTGGCCTAATTAGATTGCATTTCAGGAAGACGTTTCCCCTGCCTGCTTCTGTCCCTAGGCTCATATTAGAGTCTGTATCGAATAACTTAATCTTTAATTACACATCCCATAAACAAACAAACACCAAGCTCCATTGAAAGGGAACATTATCTTACATAGCACTAAAAACCAAACACTGCATATGATAAAACACTATGTATGGTAAGATTGATCTGAAATTAAGTGATACGAAACTGAAAAAAATGTCATGTAAGAATGTATGAAATACCCAGAGTCACTTAAGGCTTTGATGTCTTCCCAGTTTCTTTCTCCAGCGAGTTTGGGGGTTCTGTGAGTTCAGACCAGGCTTTATACTTCTATAAACATGGCTTTGTAGAAGTATATACTTCATGACTGATTGACCTATTTTTCAATCGGTTATGCAGTAGGTGTTAAATGCATGCATACCAATGAACTGAACTAGAAAATATCAGATCATTTGAAGGGAAGACCAAAAGTTCCAGTGTGTATGAGACGGTTTCATCTTTTAAGAAATTGGCCATTTGGGAGAAAAACTACAAAGAAAATTTGTAAAAATTCACTGCATGAAAAATATCAAAAAAAAAAAAAAAAAAATCAAAGCCCTGCATGACATAATTTAAAGAATCATGCATTTCAACCAGACTTGTGACAAATCAAAACAAAACAAAAACAAAACAGTCCCATCTGCCCATTTCCCACTCATCACCCCCCCCCCCTTATTTTTGGCCACATCACGTGGCATGTGGGATCTTCCCCGACCAGGGATCTGCAGTGGAAGTGTGGAGTCTCGACCACCGGACCGCCAGGGAAGTCCCTGCCCATTTTCCCTTGCTGGAGACAACCACTCTATTTTGATAAATTTGGGGCATTTATCTCTATAGTTCTAAGTAGTATGTTTTATTGAAATGTTTCTTTTTGTTTTGGTTCTTATTGACTTTATTAAAAGAAAATTCAGAGAACTTTATTTGTGAATCTCAGGATTTACACCTGAAATGGGGTTAACGATCTCCGCCTTGCACACACTAAAGGAAAGTTGTGGGAATCACATCAGTTAATGGAGGTGAAAATGACTTCATATATTACATGTTACATAAATGGAAAGCCTGTTATTACTTGACTGCATACTAGGATATTGAAAACTAAACTTATCTATAGGTCCTAGGAAAATACTTAGCAAATGATAGGATTTCAGTAAATATGTGTGGCATGAATAGACATACGGTGTCCAAAACAAAACAGTCACATGTAGAAACAGAAATTTTCATGGTGGGTGTGTATCTGAATGTGCTATTGAAGATAATTCTGGTTGCTATGACAAAGAAACCTAACACTATGATGGATACACGTAGTACCTTGATTGTGGTGATGGTATTTTGGGTGTATGCGTTTGCCCACACTCATCAAAATGCATACATTAAATATGTGCATTTTTTTTGTATATCAGTTATACCTCAATAAAGCTTTAAAGATCACCCTGAAAAAATAAACCGAAAAATATAAAACGGCTCAAACTCAGTAGAAGTTTATTTCTCACAGCTAGAGCCCTCCATGTGGTTTTTCTGAGTCGTTGACCAGAACCCTTCAAAGCAGCAATCTGTTCCATATGTGGCTCTGGCAACGTGAGCACAAGGCTTCTAAAATGGACGTGAGGGACTCCCCGGCGGTCCAGGGGTTAGGACTCAGTACTTTCACTGCTGGGGCCCTGGTTCAATCCCTAGTCGGGAAACTAAGATCTTGCAAGCCACGCGGCGTGGCCAATAAATAAATAAATAAATAAATAAAGTGGATGTGATATCCCATGACAAGATGGAAAAAAGGAAAAAATAAGCAGAGAAGGCACATCTGCATCTTTAAGACACTTAATATCTGCTTATATTGCCTAGTCAAGGTCTGGTCACATGACTCCATCTAGATGACAGGAAATGGGATGCTGGGAAATGTAGTTGTGGGATGAGCGACTGCTTCCAGCAAGAGCACCAGGAAGGCATATTTGATGAACAGGTAGCCATGCCGACACTGTCTGTGTCTTCGCCAACCCAGGTATTCTGGTTCGGAGCCAACGCTCTGTTTGACCTTTTGATGCCTGTGTTAAATTGTGTGTGTGTGTGTGTGTGTGTGTGTGTAAAATGAAAAAATGATTCTTACTTTGTTTCAAAATATAAAGACATGCAGTATTTTCCACATTGTGGTACAGAATTTCTTTCTTCCTCTTTTCCTTTACTGAGAGATCTTCCCAATTCATATCCATGAACTGGTTGGGTGTTCTTGATGGGCAAGGATACTACATATTCTTCAGACTGTCCAGTCAAACTCCGGGCATGGAATTGGTACTCAGTAGCTATATTAGTAAATCAAAAATATTTAAAAATATGTGGGTATACTGGCGAGACTTCTTTCTTTGTAAGCAGAAAGAAACCCACTTGGGTTAACTTAAGCCAAAGGTGATTTAATGGACAGAGATTAGGGGGTTCCTGGAACTAGTGGGAAGCTTGATATTGGCTCAGGAATGGCAGCTCAAGGCAGCCCAGGGAGACTGGGCGTGGGGACTTCATTAGTGCTTCCTTGGCACAAAGGGACTAGAAAACAAGCCACTTTTGGAGTGAAATGGAACACAAGCTATATTCAATTCTTTGTACCTCTGTTCAAGGTGGAGAGAGGGGTGTAACTGGTCTAGCTTGGCTCACAGTGACCAGCTGAATAGAATGTATCCGATGCTGAAAAAGAATTCTGATGCAAATAAATATGGGATTGTTAAGAAAGAGCAACTGATTCTGGGGGAGTCACATGGAGAAATGAATACATAAGAAATGCCCAGCACATTCAGTATAATTCTTTTTTATTTTCAACTCAAACCACCTGGTCCTCCGGGGGTAAGTATTATTTGCATTACAAGACTCCAATCCCTCACCATTGAAGGGAAAGTCAAAGGAATTTTGACCTCCCTTTGCTAGTTGATTTTTAATATTAGCATTACTTGAGGTTGGGTAAACACATTACTACATCTCATTCTTAGTCCAAAGCTCAGAGACAGTTAACTTGCCATTACTGTTGATTTGTCATAAATTGCTTCTCATCGTGGGTGTAAGTAGGTACCATACAGATTAAGTCACTTGTTAGTAGAAGCTGAGACTAAGTTTCATCCACTTACGAGTTCATCACAGAAATGAAATTCAGTTACAGAAAACCTCTCTTTCTCTCTCTCTGTGTACACACACACAGACACACATACACACACACTTAGGGCAATACATTTTTATGTATATAGGGAAGCTAAAGGGAAGAAATGATGTAGCATGTGCATAAAAATTCAATTCACATGTATAAAGAGAGAAAGGAGTTAATTTTGATTTTCTTTTCCCTGCAACGTCTTAAAAAACAAACAAACAAACAAAAAACAGTTCAACACAAAAGCAAGAGGGGCCAGCCGTCTTCATTCAGCCTCTGTTAACGCAAGCAGAGTCAGCCACAAGATGCAGGAAATACTCCACAACCAAAGCGGGATCATAATTGAATGTTTCTGTCAACAGAGACCAAATTCATCTGTGAAATCTCTCACGGTCTTAGCTCCAGCTGAAATGCCCGTATTGAAGGCAAAAGGCAATAAAGAGAATATCTTGCCCTTTCCCTGACCAGCTGAGAGGCCTGATTCGTGAGTGCGTGGGACCAGCCTTAGTGGGTTCCTTAACTGCAGTCTTGGCACATCACACGTCACTCCCATGTGACATCTAAGGGCAGCACAAGTGCTTAGGGGAAGCACTAGTGTTACCAAACACAAGTCCATGTGCCTGGTGCATCGTGAGGCCAAACAAACTGAAATGTCAGTTTGGAGCGGAGAAAGGTTTATTGCAGGGCCAAACAAGGAGAACGGGTGCTTTTGAAACCGTGGAACTCCGATTGGGACTTGAACCAATGCACCGGGACTCGAACCCAGCCAAAACCCAGACTGGGACTTGAACCCACGGTCTTTTAACTGAGATCACACACCTGGTCTCAGGATTTAATGAAGTTCCGGCCTTGATGTCTCATCGCAGAAAGAATCCAGTGAGAGACAAAGTGATAGGCAAGAAGTGGATTTATTTAGAGAGAAATACACTCACAGACAGAGTGTGGGCCATCTCAGAAGGCGAAAGTGGTGCCAGGGTATAGGGTTGTCAGTTTTTAGAGCAGTGGGTAACTTCATAGGCTAATGAGTGGGAGGAGTATTCCAGCTATTTTGGGGAAGGGGTGGGGATTTTCAGAAATTGGGCCACTGCCCACTTTTTTACCTTTATGGTCATCTTGGAACTGTCATGGCGCCTGTGGGTGTGTCATTTAGCTCATGTGTTGCTATGAGCGTATACTGAGGCTCAAGGTCTAGTGGAAGTTGACTTGTCTGCCATCTTGGACCCGTTTGGTTCTAATAAGTTTATGTTGTGTCTGAGAGCTATGTCATTCTTCTTAAGGTTGTGCCCTGCCCCCTTCCCTCCTGTTTGAGTTTGTGCTCAAAAACCCCGAACTCCCCAATGGTTTGGGGAGAGAAGTTTTTATAGGCAAAATTTGGGGTGAGGGATGCAGGGTGCGTGACTTTCTTCTGATTGGTTGGTGGTGAGGTAACAGGCGGTGCTCCAGGAAGCTTGTGCTCAGCCTGAAGTTACCATCGTCCACCTGGGTGCTGCACTATTGTCTCCTGACTGCTCCTCCTTTGTTTCTGCATCCCCTCCCTTCCCTAATGAGCAACTGTTTGAATCTGCACTTTGGTACTCAGGGAAGGTATAGGAGGCTGAAGCCTACAAATAAGAAATGGGGGACTCGGAAAGGCTTTTGTGCCCAGGAGGGTCCCACAGGGTCCTGCTTGGTTTCAGCCTCAGACCCTACCTCCTTCTCCTTAGTCCAGAATATATACACATATGTGAAATAAAATTTATATTTTATGGCAAGACAAGAAAAATTTAAACATGAAAAATTCTTTTCTGCCCTTTGCCCTCTCCTCTCTCCTGCACTGTGCGTTGTGTATCTGCATTAGGCATCAACCAAACCTCCCCCATCAGATAAATACCTGCTCAACCATAAAGAGTAACATTTTCCTAGCATCAACAAGACAACTCCTTAAAAGATGACATTCCTTCCTGATCTTGTAAGGGGTCACATGACCCACCACAATGGCAATTAGATCTGGATTATGTAAACTGTCAATATACGTCATTTGATGTACAGCCCTTTGTCTCAAAAAAACTTTTATAAACTATGTCTTGACTTCTAATGGGCAGAACAGTTCTCAGAGCTTTCTGAGATGCTCTTCCTGGGTTGTAACCCTCAAATTTGACTCGAATAAAACTTTCCAATTTTTTCTTAGATCGAATGATTAATTTTTCATTGACACATACCTCACCTTGCCTGGCTGTCTTTGGAGTTCCTCAAAATTATGTGGATTCCTCGTGCACATGTTAATACCTTTGATTTTCTCCTGTTAATCTGCCTTATGTCGTTTTAATTGCCAGCCAAAAGAACTGAGAGGGAAAAGAGGGAAAATTTCTTTCCCCCATCCACTCAAGCTTGAGCTGATTACATCCACGATGCACCCTTGGCTTCTGTGCATGGGGTGGAGTGAAAGGTCTTTAGGCTGAGTCTAAAGAACTTTTGTTTCAACCAAATGGTTAGCACTTGCATTTGCTGGGGTTCACCATCTAAGAAATGATGGCGCCCTTGTAGGCCATCATGTCCTTGCAGAAGACGCCGCACCTAGAGAAGGCGCCAGGAGAGAAGAGGAGCCTGGCATTCCTTGGTACGGCAGCCTTGCCCCTTATCTTTGTCTTCTCTGTAACTCTTGGAGGTGGCAAAAGCCAAAGACAACCTTGTGAATAGCTTTGCTTTCCATATTGATTTGCCTTCCTGGGAAAGATGTCACTGGGTACAGCTGACATTAACAAAAGAACAAGACTTTGAAATATGCATCACCGTTACTAACTGAATCCACTTACTGCGCAAGTATGCTTTTGGTTGATTTTGCTTGATATAATTAGGGTTTCTCAACCCTGGCTGCACAGTGGCGTGAATAATCTTAGGAGCTTTTGAAAATAATCATGCCTGGGACTCAGCCCCAAAGACTCTGATTCAATTGTTGTGAGATGAGACCCAGTTGATGGATGACATTATTAAACAACTTCTAGGGTGATTATAATGGGCAGACAGAGCTGAGAATCGCTGACCAACTTCTGTGATCTCTGCCAGGAAGATTTATCATTTGGATCGGAGTGTATGTCAGGGCAGCTCCATGTCCTGACAGGCTATGGAGGATTTCTCCCACATTAAAGTGTGACAGTGACAGAAAACTCGAGATACACTCTGCTGTGACCATTTGTTATGAACATCAGCATGCATGTGTCACCTGCATTATGACTAGTGGCAGAATATCCTTCAGAGCCAGGATCTGGGGGGATGTGTTTCTAATGATTAAATGTTCTAATGTCGAAGTCTTGCCATGGCTCAGGAGAGTAAATTATAGCTCTGGGTAAAGTTTAACAAAATAAGCCATAAAGTTGGGTTGGGCGTCAGTTTCCCAGTTTGCTAGACTGGAGTTGTTTTGTGGGACTTTAGGGCAATGATCAATTCTTGTTAATTAGGATTCTCCCTGTCTTAGAACTTCTCTTACCTGTTATGACCAAAATGGACAGAAAAAGGAAGCTCACAACCATGAAGTTGTCATGATTTTTAAGAAAAATTATGGTGATTTAAAAATACCTATCAGATGTGCCCTTCAGTTTTGTTTTGTTTTTTTTTGTTTGCAGCTTTATTGTGATGTAATTGACATAACGTAAAATTCATTCCTTTAAAGTATACAATTGAGTTTTTTTGGTACATTCACAAAATTGTATAAACATTACCACTATCTAATTCCAGAATATTTTCATCACCTCCATCCCCCCACCCCCAAACACTGGCCCTGGCAACTACTAATCGGTTTTGGTGAATTTTGCCATTATGGATATTTCATATAAATGGACTCGTATGATATAATGATACAATGATAAATGGAATTATATGATAGTCTTTTGTGTCTGGCTTCTTTCACTTAGTGTATTGTTTTCAAGATTCTTCATTCCCTAGCATGAATCAGTACTTTATTCCTTTTTATGGTCGAATAATATTCCATTGGATGGATAGGCCATACTTTGTTTACCAATACATCAATTAATGAACATTTTGTTTCAGTTCTTGTCTATTATGAATAATGATGATATGGACATTTGTGTACATGTTTTTGTGTAGCCATATGTTTTCGATTCTGTTGGGTATTATTTAGGAGTGGAATTTCTGGGTCATATAGTAACTTTATGTTTAAGTTTTTGAAGAATTACCAAAATGTTTTCCAAAGCAGTTGCACAATTTTACATTCCCACCAGCAGTGTGTGAGGGTTTCAGTTTTTCCATTTCTTTGCCAAAACATGTTATTGTCTAACTTTTAGATTCTAGCAGTCCTAGTGGGTTTAAAATGGTATCTCATAGTAGTTTTGATTTTTCACTTCCCTAATGACTAATGATGTTGAGCAAACTTTCGTGTGATTATTCACCATTTGAATATCTTGTATATAGAACGTTTAACTCAAATTCTTTGCCCATTTTTAAAATTAGGTTGTCTTTTGATGTTGAATTGTATGGGATATTTATATCTTCTGGATACAAGTTCCTTGTCAGTTATATGAATTTCAAATATTTTCTTCCACTGAGGTTTGCCTTGTCACTTTCTTGATGGTGTCTTTTGGTGAACAGAAGTTTTAATTTTGATGAAGTCCAATATCTATTTTTTCTTTTGTCACCTATGCTTTTGGTGTCGTAGCTAAGAAACCATAACCTAATCCAAGGTCATGAAGATTTACTTCCATGTTTTCTTTTAAGAGCTTTACAGATTCAGAAATTACATTTAGGTCTATAGTCCAATTTTGAGTAAATTTTTGTATATGATGTAAAGAAGAGGCCTAATTTTATATGCAGGATGGGGTGCCAATCCTACCATTTTCCACAATGTTTAAAGAGAAATCTGAATTTTTAAATATGAAATCTCGGGACTTCCCTGGTGGCGCAGTGGTTAAGAATCCGCCTGCCAGTGCAGGGGACATGGGTTCGAGCCCTGGTCCAGGAGGAGCCCAAATGCCACGGAGCAACTAAGCCCGTGCGCCACAACTACTGAGCCTGTGTGCCACAACTACTGAAACAGGCGCACCTAGAGCCTGTGCTCCGCAACAAGAGAAGCCACAGCCTGTGCACTGCAACGAAGAGTAGCCCCTGCTCGCCGCAACTACAGAAAGCCGCGCACAGCAACAAAGACGGAACACAGCCAAAAATAAATAAATAAATTTATTTTAAAAAATATGAAATCTCATGTATTTGAAATTTTGGTGACTAAATTTTTTTTTAACATTACAAGATCAAAAAATCAAAAATATCTGTGCGTCTGATTTGGCCAACAAAACACTTTCAACCTCTTACTTTAGTTCCCTGCACCTCATTTTCTTCAACTGTAAAATGAAAATAAGAATGCTTGACTTGAAGAGTCGTAGGGATTTGAAAATTCATAATATTAAATCATGGCTCTTAGAATATCATGAATGTTTGATAAATGTCAGCTCCTCCAGGTATCCCCAATAATTTATTGACCTATTAATTCTCTCTTGGTTCCTTCCCCAGAGAAATCTGTGTATAACAGGCAGAATTATATGATCACGCAACTCAAATTGATCATCCAAAGAGCAATCACCGTTTTGCGTTCTAACTAAGTGGCACCTGAAATTCCAGAAAAAGCAATTTGTAAGCCTAGAGGGGAATTCATAAATCAGGTCAAGCCTTTGACTTACCGATACTTTCTAAGCCATCGATGCTCTTTGAACAGCTGTTGTATGTTGGTACATACCCCATTCTCAGTGCATTTGGTTGAATTCCTCTTTCTTTCTCTTTGTCTCCGTGTCTTCTGTCTTCTTTGTTCCCCTTTTATTTGGGGAAGGAAGGTATTAGGAAAGTCATTTGCCCACTTTTCTTTCTCGACACTGCACAAGAATTAAGTTCCAGGAAGGCAGGGTTTCCATCCGCTTTGCTCGCTGCTATAGTTCTGCCAGTCTGTCACAGATAGATGCTCAAGAAATCATAGTTAAATGATTTTAAAGGCATAGTTAAATGCATATATAGACTCGCAATGTGCCCTTTGCCTGGCGGGGGGTGCAGGGCTGAAATGAGTAAGTGGTGAGGCCATACGTGCTCACCACCCAGGCCCTCCCCCCAGCGCGCGGGGAATGGCAGGCTGTGCCCGGGCATCAGGGCGTCGCCAAGGACCCTGCCACGTGCTCCTCTCCGCCCCTGGGTGCGACGCTCATGGTTTGTTAAACAGCTCCCTGATGAATGTCATTTAAAGCTTCTCTCCTGCTTCATTTGAATAGAGATTCGCATTTATCTCTCCTTGCAGTGAATTCTGTGTCATGGGTGGGGTGAGGGAGAGAGCGGCCCCATCAGTGAGTTCCTTCCGTCTGTTTACCATCCGTCTCTGGGCCAGGGAGCAGCACCGTGTCACCTGCGGAAGCAGACGCTCCGCTGCCCTGGTGTCTGGAGAAAAGACGACGCCAAGATGAAGGTCCTGGAGCGTCTTTCATCTCCCCGCGCTCGCGGCTTCATCAGCATCGCGGCCTCGCTGCCGAGACTGATGAAACGCTTAGAAACTTCCCGGCTCCTGCGCTCTCAGTGCCGTGTGCGCTGGCAGCTGCCACCTCGTCCTCCCTGTGACCCACGCGTGTCTTCCCGGAACGGCCAAAAACAAACTTTCTCCACCCATTTGAGCTTCTTCTCAAAGTCGATCAGCAATGCCGATCAAGTCTGTGCGCTCAGTTAGGAGCTTAAAGGCGTCTGGAAACCAGACCGCTTTCCTGGGGGCGGAATGTCGCCGTGCATCCATCGGATAAGTAACCCCTGTCACTGTGCCCAGCGAGGAAGAGGGGGTCCCAGAGGAAGGTGGGTCAGTGAGCTGGGGTCCGGTCATGCAGAGCCTCAGTGACCACTCCTGGGATTCTTTACATAAACACAATATATATATATATATATGTAATTTTTTTGTTTTGTTTGTATCAGTTCTTTAGATAGCGAGTTTGTTATGTTCACTACATTATCTGAAACCCCACAGTGTCCTGTGGGGAAGTGATATTAGTCCAGGGTTCGGTTAGCATGGGCAGTTTGAACAATAAATCATTTTGCATTCTTTAATCCCTATCTTACTCTCCCATTGCATTTAGGATAAAAAATTTTAATTAGTTTTTATTGGCATATAGTTGCTTTACAATGTTGTGTTAGTTTCTGCTGTACAGCAAAGTGAATCAGCTATACGTATACATATATCACCTCTCTTTTGGATTTCCTTCCCATTTAGGTCACCACAGAGCGTGGAGTAGAGTTCCCTGTGCTATACAGTAGGTTCTCATTAGTTACCTATTTTATACATAGTATTAATAGTGTATATATGTCAATCCCAATCTCCCAATTCATCCCACCCACCCCCCTTTCCCCCTTGGTATCCACCATACATTTGTTCTCTACGCCTGTGTCTCCATTTCTGCTTTGCAAATAAGATCATCTATACCATTTTTCTAGGTTCCACATATATGTGTTAATATACAATATTTGTTTTTCTCTTTCTGACTTACTTCACTCTGTATGACAGTCTCTAGGTCCATCCACGTGTCTGCAAATGACCCAGTTTCGTTCCTTTTTATGGCTGAGTAATATTCCAGTGTATATATGTACCACATCTTCTTTATCCATTCCTCTGCTGATGGACATTTAGGTTGCTTCCATGTCTTGGCTAATGCAATAGTGCTGCAATAAACATTGGGGTGCATGTGTCTTTTTGAATTATGGTTTTCTCTGGGTATATGCCCAGTAGTGGGATTTCTGGGTCATATGGTAGTTCTATTTTTAGTTTTTTAAGGAACCTCCATACTGTTCTCCATAGTGGCTGTATCAATTTACATTCCCACCAACAGTGTAGGAGGGTTCCCTTTTCTCCACACCCTCTCCAGCATTTGTTGTTTGTAGATTTTTTGACAATGGCCATTCTGACCGGTGTGAGGTGATACCTCATTGTAGTTTTGATTTGCATTTCTCTAATAATTAGTGATGTTGAACATCTTTTCATGTGTTTGTTGGCCATCTGTCTGTCTTCTTTGGAGAAATGTCTGTTTAGGTCTTCTGCCCATTTTTGGATTGGGTTGTTTGTTTTTTTTGATATTGTGCTGCACAAGCTGTTTGTATATTTTGGAGATTAATCCTTTGTCAGTTGCTTCGTTTGCAAATATTTCCTCCCATTCTGAGGGTTGTCTTTTCATCTTGTTTATAGTTCCTTTGCTGTGCAAAAGCTTTTAAGTTTCATTAGGTCCCATTTGTTTATTAGGATACAATTTTTACACAAAGAATTGCATAAAGAATGTGTCCAAAAGGTACAAACTTCCAGTTATAAGAGAAATAATTTCAGGGGATGTAATGTACAGTGTGGTGACTATAGTATATTTGAAAGCCGCTAAGAGAGGAGACTTTAAAAGTTCGCATCACAAGAAAAAAATTGTAACTATGTTAGATGCTGGATGTTAATTAAACTCATTGTGGTAATCATTTCACAATTCATACAAATATCAAACCATCACGTTGTACACCTAAAATCAATACGACGTTATTTGTCAATTAAAAAAAAATAACAGCGGATGTTGTTGAAGGCTTTTGAGTGGGAAGGTGGTGTGGTCTGATTTATTATTTATAACAGTTGCTCTGGCAGAGACATGAGAGGGATCGGGAAGGCAACTAGGGGCTCTTTAACTGCCCACACAGGAGGAGATGGTGTGTGGACAAGGTTGGTGCCGAAGGACGTGGTAAGATGTGGACAGATGGATGTGCCAATTGGGAATCTGCAGGCTACTTTAGTAGCCGTGGTTCTGTCCCCACTGCTGTATATGGGTTGGACGATCGTCTGGGCGATAGAGGTGGTAGATCTTTCTGGGTTGAATCTCCTTGGGGAACCCTCAGGAACCACTTGGCTTCTAGTAGATTAACCCCAGATATTCCCAGCTTAGCCGAGCAGGTGGGCATGCCTGGGAAAATGGCTTCAGCTGAGGAAAACTGGAGTGTCAGCGCACTGAACAGAGCCTACCCATTCTCAAGTGTCGATAACTAGAAAATAATAAGGATAACCAGCTGCCTTGGGGTACCCAGAGGAGACAGTGTTTCCTAAAGCATGGTACCTCCACAAACTGTCTTTCTAAAAGCAAACTCTTTAAAAATATTTGATGATAGTAACAGCCAGCATTTATAGATGGCCTCATCTGTACCAGGCACAGTGCTTTAGTGTTCAGGGTGGGAAAAAGTGGTTACTGGATAACGCAACATCCGTTATCTAACTCCCTTCTCCTTGGTCATCTTTGAGTTGCAGTGGCCAAATTCTAGCCAATGAGGTACAAGTAGAACTCTTCCGCAGGATTTTGTAAAAAGCATTTGTTTTGCTAATAATCACTGCCTCCCTTCTGTCTTTCTTCTTCTTCCTGCTGTAGACACAGCTGTGATGTCTAGAGCTGCAGCAGCCATCTTGTGATTATGGGTCAAAGGACCAAAAATATCAAAACTTTTGGTCCAGACATCACTAAGCCCCTGAGCTAAAGTCATCTGTTTCTAGACATCTTGTCATACAAGGAAGATAAACCTGTTTATTATTTAAGTCACTGTGGTTAGGTTTGACTACCTGTAACCAAAAGCATTTCTTACTGATACACAAATGCTGTATCATTTTATCTTTAAATAGTGACCCTTGTTACAGAGGACAATATTAATGTTATTTATGGTGGTTCAGCTAATAAGTAGTAGAACCACGTTCTGTGCCCAGATAAGACTAACCATTTCTATTTTGTCTTGTGGCTTCTCTGAAAAATATTAGCCTCAGAGAATAAGTTCTTAACATACCGTGTTGTGGATTATTTAGAAAACTACTCTAAAATAAAATAGAAATTACCCTCCCAGAGATAACAGATATAATTTTTTTGGAAAGGGCATCATTTTCTTGTGTATTTTTCCTGTTATTTAAAATCACTTACATGCACTCAACCCTCATGCCCTGCCTTACTATGTATTTTTATAACACTTACCACTTTCCAATATCCTTTATAATTTGCCTACTTATTGTTTATCACCCTGTTTTGCTGAAAGACCTGCTTTCAGCTTCAGGTTCAGAGAATTCACCAGCAAAATAACCACTCCACGCTTTAATAAGCAAGAAATAAGGAAATTTATTATATTAGTAGTAATTTTAGTATAAGGACAAGTAATATATATATATAGAGAGAGAGAGAGAGAAAGAGAGAGAGAAATAAATGTACATATATCACCAAATTGGGAAAAACAAGCAACATCACTAACCTGGGAGAATTTGCATCACCAAGTTGGGAGAACAAGCAATATATATAGAGATAAAAGCTCACACATTACCAGTTGGGGAAACACCACATCCAGATCCAAGCAATGCTGGGAAGTCCCTGGAACAGCATTCTGGAGTCGCAGTTGGGAAGGGTCCCAGGTGGTGTGTCCACCCCTCGCGTGAGACTTCACAGTACTGCTCAAAGGCGTCCTGCTTTTAATGCCACACCGCAAGTGGGTAATCATCAGCTTACGTGCAAATATGCAGCTCCGGCTATTATCATAAATGCTTTGATAGTTTAGTCGTAAGTTTCAGAATGTTCACTGATCCCTGTGAACTGGCCAGATTCCCAAGGTCCAGGAAGCTTCATGACTTACTCCCTTCTTTATCTGTCGGTTCTCAAGACCTACTTTCACCGTTTCTGCTGACCGGCACATGGTCCAGCAGTTGGGCATGTAGCTTCTTTCGGGGTTTTTATTTAGTCAAAGGCCTATTGTTGCCTCTGAAGCCTGAACAAGACTATTAATTTTCCCAACAGCCCACCCCCAGCCAGAATATAAACGTCACAAGAGAGAGATCTTTGTTTTTTTAACTAGCAAATTCACATGAATGCATGAGATGAATACAGCCCTGTGTGTTCCCACAGCTACATACACGTTTCATAAAAACTGTTCCATTTGTTTTCTTGAAATAATTGGCTCCCTGAATAAATGAAATGTAATTACTACATGCGTAGATCATAAAACAGTGCTGTGCCCAGCACATGGTTAGGGCTTAATAAATATTGACTATTGTTTTGATATTATTATAAAATTGGTCCTCTGTCTTCTAAATAGAGAAACAAAAATCCAGTCCAGAGGCTAGGTGGGAAACTCATGCCATGCCACTCTCTCCCCATCATTGCTTTGTCTCCATCTTGTTTTCCCTGCGTCCAACCCACCATTCATCTCCAGTTAGAAAACCAAACTCACAAAACATGCATGTTAACAGGCTGCTGCTTCCCTGCCTCTGCTACACATGTGAGCTTGCAGAGCAAGGTTGCCTACATCTACCCCAGCAGAAGCAAGCTTTCAAGGAGAACATTATTCCAGCGTTATTCTTTATAGTATTATATAAAAACCATTTTACTGCAGCTATTAAAACAATCTGTGTAAACAATTTTTATGGCTGAATGATACTCCAGCATATGGCTACACTATCATTTACTTAACTCTTTCTCTATTGTTGGATATTTAGGACATTTCTTGTTTTTCATGATTATGAGCAGGGTGAGGATATTCTTCTTGGATACAAAAGAGAAAGTCCTCCTTGAGGGGAACCTTGATGATGGCATAATAAAGACAAAACTCAGCTATAAACATCTGTGGGGGGATGATTTGCTCTAGCTGAGATAAAAAGTACTTTTATGGAGGAGGGGCTTCACCAAGGCCCTGGGAAGGGAGCCCTGACCTCCCAAGACCTGGTGTGACCTGCACGCAGGTCCAGAGAAAAGATGCCTCAGGCTGAGGACATGTCACTGGGTGTGTCCACAGAGGTTTATCAATACACAGGAGACACCATAGAGTGTTCATTCATCTATTCATTTAATGACTATTTATTGAGCACCTACTATGTACCAAGAATTTTTGGAGCAGTGCTTCTCAAAGTGCAGTCATCCCCAACAAGCAGAATCAGCATCGCCTGGGAACTTGGTAGAAATGCAGATTCTTGGGTACCACCCCAGACCTACTGCATCAGAAACTCTAGGAGTGGGGACCCCAAATCTCTGTTTTGACAAAGCTTCTGGGAGATTCTGATACATTCTAACATTTGAGGATCATGGTTGTAAAGTGGCCCAGGATTACAGCAGTGGATAAAATCCCTGCTTGCTTTGAACTTACATTGTAATGAGAGAAGATAGACAGCAAACATGTGTTTAAATACAACACAATATGTCAAGTGATGAGTTTGGAGGAGGAAAATAAAGCAGGGGTATTTGGGCAGATACCTGAAGGAGATGAAGGAACATCTGGATACTGGAGGGAAGAGTGTTCCAGACAGAGGGCACGGCAAGCATGAAGACACGCCGAGATGCTCTGGGTTTACTTGTAAGATTCTCTGTCTCCACGCCAGGCAATGGACTAGATTGCTGATCTACCATCTCTGTGCTGTTGGGTTTTGCTGTTTGTGGTGATTAATTTGATTTGTCAGCTTGACCGGGCTAAGGGATGCCCACCTAGCCGGTAAAACACTATTTCTGGATGTGATTATTTCTGGAAGAGATTAGCATTTGAATCAGTAGACTGAGTAAAGATAATCGCCCTCACCAGTGTGTGTGTGTGTGTGTGTGTGTGTATGTGGGATGGGGATGGGGGGCGGGGGGCTTTGAGAGCCAAAAGAGAACAAAAAGGCAGGGAAAGGGTAAATTTGCTCTCTGCTTGAGCTGGGATGTTTATCTTCTTCTCTTTGGACCCAGATGGAACTGTGACCTGGTTCTCCAGTTTGCATAGGGCAGATGCTGGAACTTCTCAGCCTCCACGATCACGTGATCCCATCCCTCATAATAGATCTCTTTCTGTGTATATCTATCTATGTCCTCTGGGTTCTGTTTCCCTGGAGACCCCTGACGAATACACAGTTGGTTGGAGATCTTGCAACGGAGGGTAGGGGACCCAGAGATGAGGATGCCCTGGGTAGTGTGGACGAAGTAAAGAGTCCCAGGAGGAGAGCCCAGGAGAACTGTGTGTGTGTGTGTGTGTGTGTGTGTGTGTGTGTGTGTGTGCCCGCACGCATGCACGTGCATGTTGACTGTTATTCTGACTTTCCCCGGAAGATATGCATTAGCTCCCAGATCTGAAATCATCCAGGGCAATTTAAAAAGCATTATGGGGAATTCCTTGGTGGTCCAGTGGTTAAGACTCCACGTTTCCACTGCAGGGGGCACAGGTTCAATCCCTGGTTGGGGAACTAAGATCCTGCATGTGGCACGGTGTGGCCAAAAAACCAAACCAAAACAAAAAAAAAAACAACTCTAAGTAAAAAAAATTTTTAAAAGCATTGTGAGTTGATGAGTTTCTCACTCTTTCCTCCCCTACTCAGGCACCTCAAACAGGATGAGGGTGAGACAGGGTGAGAAAACTTTGAAAAGCTTTGTGGAGCAGGTTTAGAATCTCTGGCGTGTTTGGAAAAGCTCTCCAGTTGACGTCATCCTCAAAGAGCCCAAGATGACTATAGTCCTTTGCCTGAAGTCATCAGGTAACGCAAGGACACGATTGCAACTGTTCCTAAAGTCGCCTCCTTCAGAGTTGCTTTTTTTAATTCCGAGAGAAGCTCATTAACATGAAAATCTGCCATCTGCATTCGGTCAACCCGTCGATCCTGAACATATTATCTGAAACATCTTCTCTGTTACCGAGCTGTCATCTTGGGAATGAAAGAGATGAGGCGCTGAATGGGTTTTGATGGGCTCGGGAATCAGGAGAAAAGTCCAAATGATCTCAACTCACTTCTTTGACGGTGTTATGATTTGGGCTTCCTGCTAAAGTCTTGGTTTGATTAATAGGAAAGCGTGTATGTCCCTAAGTGGCATTTCAGAAGAGAAGCGAGACATCTATGTATTTGAGTGACATCCTCCTGTGAATTTACCCGTGTAAGTGATGAATTCTAACGTATGACTGACTCTCAAAGTGTGTACCCTGGGTTGGGCACGGTGGGATGGGTCTTACTGCTATATTCATACTTTAGACCAGGACACAGGAGCAAGCGAGAGTCCTATCGTGCAAGTTTACAGCTGAAATTAGACGGCAGGGATTGGTATTTCCGTTTACCATGTAGAGGGACCCTGATCACTGCTTTATGTTTGGAAAAGGGAAAAGACCACCCCCTTCATTGAGATATTGAACTTGGTTACTTACATGGGCCTGGGGCAGCCTTTGAAAAGTACTAGACGTCTCCCATGAAACAGCATCTGGAAAACACTTGGCAACTGCTGTCAATATAAAGAATTCACTGTTAATTGATTACAGATGTGCTTCTGAAACCGACATGCCACATGGAGTAATAGGATGATGGTGTAATGGAAAGTGATAATGTGAGGATTATTATTCCTACCCCACCTCTGCGGGTTGTAGCAGAGAGAAGACCCCGGCTTCTTTTGATTCATCTATGAATCAGCCATGGACAGATGTTTAAAGAAATCCCATGTTCTGTGGTCTTTACACTCTGAGTAAGGAAGGTACCGTTTTAATTTAATGATGACATGTTCTCTTTGGGAATCTGATTTTAATCAGCAATTTTGAAATAACATCTATTTGGCTAAAATGAACCAATCTGAGTCATGGATTGTCTACTCAAGTGTCCACAGTTTATCACGGGGGTGGGAGAGAAACAAGATGGTAGAAAGGACATTTATCCAGGTCTGAAACCCACAGAAGACCTCATATATAATCATATCACTTTATCTCAAAAGACCACCATTCTACTTGGGAGCAAATATTTAAAAGAACATTAATTTGCAAGCATTTAAAATTTTACATGATTTTTGTTACCTTACTTCTAGAAACTTTAATAGACATAGAGACTTAGAATAAGCCCCTGGTCTGGGTGTGATTCAGCCTCTGAGAGATGAGGGTAAACCCTTTTTTCTAGGACTCTCACCTACTCCAGATTTCTCATCCCCTCCTTACATTAGAACTCATGAACCACAAAGGGACTTCCATAGACCTTTTTCTTCCCAGAACTGAACTACTGAACTCAGTGGTGACGGGCTCCTTATACAAGTAACCGATTGCTTATTGTCTTCTCTGCCCTTAGATTGTGAGCTCACGTCCACTTCTAATTATTATTGTTTTATTATTGTCTCAGCATCTTTTTATAAGGCTGGACCTGACACATGGTAATATTTGAAAGTGGATTCATAAGATCGAAGCACAGGGCTTCCCTGGTGGCGCAGTTGTTGAGAGTCTGCCTGCTAATGCAGGGGACACGGGTTCGAGCCCTGGTCTGGGAAGATCCCACATGCCGCGGAGCAGCTAGGCCCATGAGCCACAACTACTGAGCCTGCTCGTCTGGAGCCTGTGCTCCACAACGAGAGGCCGCGATAGTGAGAGGCCCGCGCACCGCGATGAAGAGTGGCCCCCCCGCTCGCCGCAACTAGAGAAAGCCCTCGCACAGAAACAAAGACCCAACACAGCGAAAAATAAATAAATAAATAAATTTATTTAAAAAAAAAAAGATCAAAGCACAATTATGCTGGAAAATTTGATGTGTTCCTGGAATCACTGAAGATGTAAATGCAAATAGAAAAAATGACTACGTACAACATGGGCATGTTTTTAAGCCAATTTATAATTTTCATTTGTGGTCAGCAGGCAGCTTAAACAGAAGTGAGTTCGAACAATATCATTTCTAGTTCCTTGTAAAGATTTCTGAATCAAAATCTCAGCTTTGTAACTGGTTAAAAAAATAGGCTCTCCTGTACCTGAAGGATATTTTTAAGAAATCCTCAATTCTACCAGACAGAGCCATGATCCATTCATTTTCTCCGCCTGCAGGAAGCCTTCCCTGACTGCTGCAGACTCTTCCTTCATCTTGGCTCCATTGGCGGACTATTCAGATGGGGAACACCCTGGATCATCTCAGGGTGTGAGCTCCAAGCCATTAGGGGCCCAGAAGATGATATAAGATATAAATGGGGTTAGCCTTAGTGCTAGTTATTTTCTCAGAGTAACGGAGTAGGAACCTATGAGGCCTTCCCAGAATAGACTCCCACCCATGTTCTCCACCTGCCTTTTGTCTGTAGAAAAACTTTAGCCAAAGAAGAAATTTAATCAGAGAAGTGAGAACATGCAGAAAAAAAGGAAAACAATCAAGCAAGACAAAATAATACTTTAGCCATTAAACAAAGTCAAGGGCTTGTAGTTTTTCCTCAAGACTATAAATAATATTCTGAGCCACGTCCTTTGAGCTGTTTTGCAGATACAGAAACCCCCGCCAGGCGGAAGATGTTAATGCGTGCTGCCCACCAGCACGTAGACCCCAGACCGGTTGGAACCAGAAGGTTGATGATGCCGACTCCCACTTACCTCCCCACCAACCAATCAGAAGAAGGTCCACGAGCTTACCACGCCCTGCTCCTTGGACACTGTAAGACTCCTCACTACCCCCTCCAGGTTGGGACACACAGTCTTGAGGGCATTAGCCCACTGTGGTCCGTCCCCTTTGCCTGGCAAAGCAATAAAGCTACTTCTTTATACTTCACCCAAAACTCTGTCTCCAAGGTTTAATTCGCCTCGGGTGTACAGAGGCCGAATTTTGGCAACATTAGTGCTAGTTATTTTCTATTATGTCACTCCATAATCTTATTCATAGCACTTATCTCTACCTGAAATGATTGTTTCTTTGCTAATTATTTATTATCTTTTTCTTCCCATTATGAGATAAGCTCCAAGAGAGAAGGAATCATATATGTCCTGTTCAGAGAAGTAATGCTGATGACAGGAACTGTTCCTGACTCCTAATAGGTCCTCAATAAATATATCTGTTGATGGAATGAATGAGGCCGTAGTGCCTACACGAATAAATATTCATGACTCCTTCTGAATGGCTGATGTTGCTTTATGCAAACACCTGTTCCGATGACATTTTCCCTCAAATGATGTGGCAATAAATATTCTTGTGCCTGTAGTTTTGGTGGCTGGTGAAAAATATGAATTAGATATATTCCTGAAAGTAGATTGCTATGCCCTGGAAAGTCTTTATAGATATTGTCAAAAGGTTAAGCAATTTGCATCCCCATCAGAAGGGTGCAAGAAGGCCTTTTTTTCCCAGGCCCTAAGCAAAATGGAGAGTATCAATGTTTTGAGCTTTAGAAGGGAGTTTGAAGGGTGGAAAGATGCTCTCCTTCTGGAGACCTTCCTTGGGTACAAATCTCAAGGGTATAATGGCAGGAACAGAGGAGGGTTCATATTGTCAAAACGTGTATGTGTCTGTGTGTGTAAGTAGGTGTAGGTGTGCAAGTGTGTGTCTGTGTATAAGTGTGTGTAAGTATGTGTAGGTGTGTGAGTGTGTGCCTGTGTGTGTAAATAGGTGTAGGTGTGTAAGCAGGTGTCTGTGTGTGTAAGTAGGTGCAGGTGTGTAAGCAGGTGTCCGTGTGTGTAAGTAGGTGTAGGTGTGTAAGCGGGTATCTATGTGTGTCTGTGTACAAGCGTGTGTGTGTCTGTGTCTGTGTGTAAGTAGGTGTAGGTGTGTAAGCGGGTGTGTGTCTGTGTATAAGCATGTGTCTGTGTGTGTAAGTAGGTGTAGGTGTGTAAGCGGGTGTCTCTGTGTAAGTAGGTGTAGGTGTGTAAGCAGGTGTCTGTGTATGTAAGTAGGTATAGGTGTGTAAGTGGGTGTCTGTGTATAAGTGTGTGTCTGTGTGGGTGTGTAAGTAGGTGTAGGTGTGTAAGCGGGTGCCTGTGTGTCTCTGTGTGTAAGTAGGTGTAGGTGTGTAAGCGGGTGTGTGTGTCTGTGTATAAGCATGTGTCTGTGTGTGTAAGTAGGTGTAGGTGTGTAAGCAGGTGTCTGTGTGGGTGTGTAAGTAGGTGTAGGTGTGTGAGTGGGTGTCTATGTGTCTGTGTACAAGCATGTGTGTGTGTAAGTAGGTGTAGGTGTGTAAGTGGGTATGTGTGTCTGTGTATAAGCATGTGTCTGTGTGTGTAGGTGTGTAAGCGGGTGTCTGTGTGTGTAAGTAGGTAAGGTGTGTAAGTGGTTGTCTGTGTGTGTCTGTGTATAAGTCTGTGTCTGTCCGTGTGTGTAAGTAGGTGTAGGTGTGTAAGCGGGTGTGTGTGTCTGTGTATAAGCACGTGTCTGTGTGTGTAAGTAGGTTGTAAGCGGGTGTCTGTGTGGGTGTGTAAGTAGGTGTGGGTGTGTAAATGGGTGTCTGTGTTTGTGTATAAGTGTGTGTCTGTGTGTGTAAGTATGTGTAGGTGTGTGAGTATCTGTGTGTGTCTGTGTATAAGTGTATGTGTGTGTGTGCTTGAAAAGACTAAGTTGCTGCTCGAAAAACTTGGAAGCTCCAGGAAGTGTCACGCTGACTCTAAATGAACTTCCTCAGGCGAGGGTGGGAGTTCGTGTGGGATGCAAAGTTCTGAACTTCCTTAGGACTCAAGGTTTTCCAAGCCCCCATTAGCCTGGGAACGAGTAAGAGAATCCAAGGACCTCATTTTCCTGGACATGGTTCTGTGACAGCCGGGAAATGAAGGAAAGTTCTTTCAAGTGTAGGGGCAGCTAGGAAAACATTTTTAAAGCATAACACCTTGTTATTTAAACCTGGAATCAAAACCTCTGGCAAAGTCAGTCGGGAGGCAGATTTGCCATGGAATTTGATGTTTGGTGCAACTTTGAACTTTGATAGCCATAATAGTGAGATATAAATAGATGAATACAATCTCACTTGATGTGCCCGTTTTCAAATAGCAGTTTTATCATAAAGGTAATAATTCACTTACAGTCGTAGAGCTTTAAAATGTGCAGATTCAGTCATTACAGTGGTAATGTCACTTTGACTAATAATCAGATACACCTGCCACTCTTTATGAGGATCAAATGAGAATTATGCAAATTTTGAATTATTTTGCATTTCCAGGAGTGCACTCTTCTCAGAAAATAGCCCTGCTCTGTGTGAAAAGCAGGCCACGACACAAAAGCCTTGGTACTCCCTGCCATGGATAAGCGCTGAATGGTTTTGAAAAGCATTGGCTCATTGCAAAAAGAGGAAGCAGTTAGCGGTAGGTGAATTATTTTAAAATCCTCCTAACAGAATAGATTTTTACTGAGTACTTAATATGTAAGTACTCTTTGTGCTAGGATCTCTGTTAAATGCTTTTAATTATGTATCTGAATTAATGCTCACGATGAGCCTAGAAGTGGGAAAAGTTACTTTCCCCATTTTACTGATGGAGACACTGAGCCTTAAAGATGCTAAGCAATTTTTCTTTCTTTTTTTAAAATTTTGATTTTATATTTGAGTATAGTTGATTAACAATGTTGGGTTAGTTTCCGGTGTACAGTAAAGTGATTCAGTTATACATAGATATGTATCTATTCCAGCAATTTTTCTACACTTATACTGTCAGTGAGTCATAGAGCCAGTTCTTGAAGTGACCCAAGCAAAACCTATCTAATACCTTCTCCTCAAAAGAACAAAACCCTGAGGCCTGTGAGGGAAGGGAAGTAAGCGCTACCCCACCTCCACCCCAGGGAAAGGGTGAAGACTCTTTGTACTGGGAAAAGCATCAAAGAAAATTCCTCTCCTCCTGGAGGAGAGAAGGAAACCATTCTGGGCAAAGAACATTAGACATCTCTAACATGAGTGTATTAGTCAGCTCGTGCTGCTATAACACAATACTTCCCCAAAGCCCTACCTTCCAACACCATGGCATTGCATGTCAGGTCTGGAACTGATGCTTTCCTGCAGTCTGGGGGTAGGTCAGCCCCAGTGGGACCAGATGGAGGCAGAGTAGGGAAGGGCTATTTCCCCTCAAGAAAGAGAGAGATGGCGAAAGCAGGGAATCAAGTGTTCATCATAAGCGGTTGTCAGAAGAGGAAATTGGAAAAAAATTTGGGGCCACCATGTGACCTAAATTGAAAGCTGGGGGGAATGTAGCTGGAGAAGAAAGAAACAGGACATCCAAGGGCCAGACAAATAGTTCTCTTTCTATTGTTTTGCTCTGTTATGAAAATAAATAAAATGCTGAAGCAATTTAAGAAACAATTTCCTCTCTTTGGAGCAAAACTCTAGCTTGGCTCAGAAATATTGCTTTTATCGTCTCCCCACTGTTTGCAACGCTACAAGAACTGTTTACTAGAGTGCTATTAAAATGAGATGGGACGTTTTTATTTGTCTGCAAGTTTATACATGAGAGCCAAGACTTTGGATGCGTGTGTCTGGAGGGGAGGTGCGGGGGTGTACCTAAATGCACAGTTTAAAGTAAAAAGAGAGAGAGAGAAAGCAAACCCTCTTCTTCCTCCATGTACTCAGACCTGCAGTCTTTGAAGGAGTGAAGGCATGGATGCACTGACTGGATGGCTTGCCTGTCTTCTGAACAGTAGGGATAAAACAATCTCTAGCCCAGGCTGGGGGGCTGTCACTCCTTGGACATCTCAGTCCTGGTCTTGGTGTTTGTGTTTAAACACCAGGTTCAAGGAACTGAGTATTTAACTAAGGAAGAGACAAGAAAGCAAGCTCCTGGGTCACTGGTTTGAAGTATATCTGTGGGTCTTCCAGATGCATCGCATCCTTCCTACTCCGGGTGAGCAAAGGCTGCCCTTGTCTCTACTATAGTTGCATCTCAGGCGTGAGAAAGGATGAAGGAAGTTGGATGCCCTCTGTGTGCTGACGGATGCTGTATTTCACACAAGGCTGGAATAATCCTTTCCATTGTGTGAAAAGGGGATGCTAAAAATGTCAATTTCTCATTCGTCAACACCATAATTGCTTAATTCTGATGAATAGCAATGGAAAGGGGAAATTTTGCACCTGTGATTTAATCAAGACTCCAACTGCTTTATCCCACTAAGTGTTGATATATTTTGCCAAGTTTCTTTGTTAGGCCAAATGTTTAGAGAACTCCACCTCCCAATTATCTCCCCAGAGTTAAGAGTTCCACCTATTATGACTGAAGGGTCATTTCAATAAGAGCAACTTTTTTCCGTCATAACTTTTCATTTACTCTGTGTCCCCTGTTCCCGAATAGCATAATTTTCATGAGGATAAAGTGCCTCTGTAATAAGATGGTCAATGGCTAGCATTTCAGATTAAATCCAAAGTCCACCCACCTCAAATAGCAATGACTTCATTAAAATGGTATATTTTCATTCAATTTGATAACATAATATAATGTATTTGGTAACAACCGACTTAAAGATGAGCTATTGAATTAAGGTTCTTCACATACCATTGGGATAAGACCCTAGTGCACCACTCAGGATTTTTATATCGAGGAGGGGTTATATCAAGGATGGGGGGGGGTGTAAATTGTCCCTTCTCTGCAGCCACTGGGATCTTGATGGGACAGAGGAGCTGAGAGTTTACATACCAGGGACGTCAGTTATCGGGTGGTTCTAAAGAGGGAGAGGGCAGCTTTGATGCTAAGCTTCAGGGAGTTCCTGAGAACTTCCTCGGCTCCAAAGTGAGTCTGAAGAAAATGAGTTACCTTTACAGACCTACTCCCACTGGAAATGGTAATTGGTGTCTGTGACACCACAGTCCCTAAGGAGACAAGTTCAGAAGTTGTATGACTCATGACTGACATGCAGTTGGAGAGAGCTGTCCACGAATGTCTTTACATTCTGTGCATTCTCTAGAGTTTTCCAAAGAGTGGGCATGGCTACAATTGACATGGCCAGTGATGACTCCATCACATAGGCTGATGAAAACCCTTGGTAAAAATAGTGATGATGTGCTGGGAGTGGAACAGTGGTCCTCCGAGGATGGGTGTCCAGCCACAAGAAGGGACAGCCTCCTGGGAAGGTGGACCTTACAGCTGCTGTGTCCCTGTCTCTCTCTGTCAGCCTCTGCCCAGAAGATGCTTTGACCTCAAGCCCCATCCTCTGCACGGACAGCTGGCTGGCTGTGCGGACCTTGGAGAATCCTCCCGTGTCTTTGCTCTGCAGCTCACAACGGCCATGCCCTGTCAGTCCGTGTGTAGCAGCCGCGATTGATGCCTGTCTGAGATGCTCATTCTCTGCCTTGTGGGTCAGTCGGGGTCACTGTCTGTGGAAGAAGAAGACAGGAAGTGCCAATCATGGGAAAGTCTTCTGTACAATAAGATCTGCAGCTCTCGTGCCTTCTTCAGTATCTCTGCAATGCTGACAGCAGACCATGCCCTGTCTGTACCTTTGAGACCCAGCCCCTTTAAAAATAAACAGCTTGTGAGCATTTGGGCTCCTTTACGGCATTCTCTCCTGATTTAAAATACTCTGACTCTGACAAAGTTTGCATAAGGAGATGGAGGGGGATAGGTAGACGGGGCAGGTTGCGGGGAGAGAGAGAAGAAGAGAGGTCTCTAATATTTATTTTTAAATCTTTAGTATTCTTCAGGGTAGGAGCCATAGGAGACCAGCAGCTAATGTACAGGCCAGTTCATATGTTTGTCTTCAGGAGACCTCCGCATTATTTCTGTTTTCTAAGAAGCCCATGAGCTGTGTCTGCAATTTCACCCCAGTCTGGGGCTGCTATTAAATTAGCAGCCACTGAGCCCCAAGCAGAAGAAAATGTCCTATAGTCCCTGAAGAGTTGACATCTTTTGAGAATTCTCTGGCGGTCCAGCGGTTAGGACTCGGTGCTTTCACGGCTGGGACCCAGGTTCAGTCCCTGGTCGGGGAACTAAGATCCCACAAGCCACGCGGTGAGCCAAAAAAAAAAAAAAAAAAAAAAAGTTGACATCTTTTCCTCCAGAGCCAGACCCACAGTCATGTTCACAGCTCTGCTTTGGCAGCAAAGCTCAGCAAACACATCCCAACATCCTTTCTGCTAAGTTCAAAGTATTGACATATCTTAGCAGACTTTGGTCTGTGTAAAACCAGAATGTCATTTTTCTCTTTAGAGCATTAGAAACCAAAATGAATTTGAGCTATTTTGCAGGGTGGGAGGGGTGGCGAGGATATTTTGACTTTCTTTTAACATTTATTTCACCCCAAGGAGCATTTCCGTGCTTCTGTGAAAGTGCTTGGATTGATCTCTGAGAGGGAAGACACAGCATGTCCTTGATTTGACTGTTTTAGGACCAATTAAGGTTCCCTGCTCGCAGCCAGCAGTGCAGTTGGTGAGCCTGCACAAGACACTTCATTCCATCCCGTGTGATGCTTTAATGGTGCAGGTGAGTGCACGAAGCAACTTCTCTGAAAATGCAAATCCCCAGGGAGTGGTGAGCACACTGGAAACATGAACTCTGGCCATTTGGGAGAGGATTATTAGATCCTTGATAGAGAGCTTTACAAAAGAGGGAGGTTATAAAGACTGAAATCCACACATGATGCATCTGTAGATTTTTCTTTCTTTTCCTTTTTCTTTTGTTTCCGTCAAGGGATTTTATTTTCTGTAGCAAAGCAGAGGGCACGAGAATGGATGTTTGGGAGACGCAGAAATAGGATAGAGACTCAAAGTGATAAGGAAAGAATCGATCATTCACGCAGGCAGGACGACCAGGATTTCCAGTGAGAGGAAGCAGTGAGAATGAATGGGCAGGTTTTCTTCCGTTGATCCACGCAAGATGGATGGTATCCGGGCTATTCTGCAGTCCGCAAAAAGTCATAGCTGTGATATACAATATTTTACCAAGAGCAATGATACTGCGGTTTAAAGTCGGGGAAAAAAGAACTTTCAATAGTCAACACTCTTGGTGAGCTAAAGCCAATAGTGTGAGGAGATGCAGCCACTTTGGAAGCAGAAGTAGGTTTGCTGGTGTCCTGGAAAGCTAAACCTACCCTTGCCTTCGAGCCCAACGTCTTTGCTCCTAGATGTACACGCAAGAGAAATACGTGCCTGTATCCAACAGAAGACATGGCTATAAATTTCCATTGAGGTTTTATTAATAATAACCCAACCTGGAAACGACACAATGTATATTCATATAATGGAATACTAGACAGCAACTAAAAGCATAAACTCAAATTTCACTTCTGGGCAAGAGAGAGTAACACGAACTGGATTCCCACCCCCTCCCCACCTAAAAAACGACGGCAAAAGGAAATAGACAGAACATGTGAAACAACATTTTTAAAGGCATCAGACCACAGAAGACAGCATCCCTGAGACACAGGAGACAGGTGAGGTGAGAGCTATGATCGTACTGGCTCAGGGCCTGGAGAGAGTTTTCTGGCCACGGTGCAAGGAAGGGTATCCAGGTGGAGCCCGTGGAAGCCTTGACTTGAGGGATGGAGTTGAGATTCCCCGGGGACAAGGCGGCTTGATTTCACAGGGTATCGAAGAGAGGACAGCTCCGAGGGAGGGGGGCCTGGAGATCTGCAGAGGGTTTTCCGGAAGCCTTCAGCAGAGGGCTCATCAGCCTGTGTGTCTCAGCAGCTCCCCGAGGCAGAGGAACAGAACCATCTGGAAGGATTGGTGAACAATCCTGCTGCTGATACAGGCTGGGAATAGTCCCTTCTGAGAACTTGGGGTGGAAATTCTTCATATACCCCCATGGCACGGAAATAAACATGGGTAGCACTGCTCAGATCACACTTACCAACGCTGGACACACAGTCCACTCACCTGGAGAGCTTTACAAGCCAGGGATGCTCAGCTCCCAACCCAGACCAATTCATCAGACTCTCTGGGGGAAAGCCCGCTAACTCCCCATGTGATTCCTACACCCAGCCAGTGTGGATACCCACCGCTCTAGGGCATCCTTCCCTGCACAGGTGGTGACAGAACAGGTGAGGCCACCTGGGTCCACATACTTTCCTTATTGTTATTTGCTGTGCTTAAAATCACTGGGTTGGACCAGAAGCCTGTGATGAGCCTTGGGGTCCTTCTGACCAATTCTGCTGCAGACCACGTGTGTCGTGCTCACCAGGGCCATTCACCCCGGAGACATCTCTTTCCTTGTGTTCCTCTCTGCTTGTGCCCCTGGTCGAAATGAACATGGCCACGTATGGCTTTAATCTAATTCGCACCAGATCCGTTTGCCTGTGCTAAGGTCACAGGTCCCGGGAAAATAGTAGGTTTTCCAGCAACTTGATGGACAGCACCAGAGGGAGACAGGGGTAAACCAATCCGGATCCACAATCTCTAGGAACAAGAGATTCTCAGTTTATTCCAAGGGACAGAGGGCTGAGGAGTAAGGGCTTTTACTACTCAGAGGAGACCTGGTTGAATTCTAACAATCTGACAACAATAATCATCTACCGCTAATAGCAATGTAACCTGATATATGTCAATATACATCAGTAAATCAATAACCTGACATAAGGTCATCTGGATGTCTGATGAGGCCTCTCCACCTGGATCTCTCTGTGTTATCTTAGTTTTTTCCTCAAATCACTCCAGTTGCAAAGTCCCGCCCTCTCAGACTCCACAGCAAATCGACTCATAACAGAAATGTATTGGGGGGAGCGATAAATTAGGAGTTTGGGATGAACCTACACATGCTACTATATATAAAATACATAACCAACAAGGACCTGCTGTAGAGCACAGGGAACTCTACTCAATATTCTGTAACGACCTATATGGCAAAAGAATCTGAAAAAGAATGGATATATGTACATGTATCACTGAATCACTTTGCTGTACACCGGAAACTAACACAACATTGTAAATCCACTATACTCCAATCTAAACTAACATTAAATTAAAAAAAAAAGAAATGTATTGAAGATTTGGGTAGTTACCCGAGTTTGATTAAATGGTACAGAATTCCCCTGATTTCTAGCTTCACTCTATCTCCCACCCCATCTCTACCTCTCAGCTCCACCTCAGGGGTGCTAGCCTTCCCCCACCCAAGGTGCTCCAAATTCTCCAGTTATATGAATATCCTCCCCTCAGGAAGAAACTTGGGCCTTAGATGCCTGTCCTACACACAGACATTGGATTAATGTCACCCCTTCACATAATAACAATATTCCTCTTAAGAAAAATGATTATCTAGAACGTCTTCAATCTCATTACAATAATAAGAAAAACTGGCAGTGATAGTAGCAGCTAATGTTTATTGAGTGCTTTCCAAGTGCCAGGCATTGTTCTAAGAATTTGGGATTAATAATTCCTATACTCCTCACTGTACCTCTCGGAGGGAGGTGCTGTGTTTAATAGACTTTATTTGTTTTAGGACAGTTTTAGACTTACAGAAAAATTGTGAGGATAGCACAGAGAGTTCCCATAGCCCCTACCTCAGTTTCCTCTACCTTGCATACCACTGGTACCATATATTTGTTGCAATTAATGACCCAGTGTTGATACATTATTATTAGCTAAAGTCCAGTGTTTATTCTGATTGCCTAAGTTTTCAGCTAATGTCCTTTTGCTGCTCCATGACCCCATCCAGGATGTCACATTACACATACTTGTCAGGTCTCCGTGGCCCCCTCTTGGCTGTGGCAGTTTCTCAGATTTTCTTACCTTTTTTTAAGGGTGAATATTCATACTTTTTAATTGAGGTATAGTTTATTTACAACATTATATTAACTTCAGGTGTACAACATAGTGATTCAATATTTATATAGATTATGCTCCATTTATAGTTATTATAAAATATATCTTTGTAGCTTATTTATTTTATACATAGTAGTTTGTACCTCTTCATCCTCTCCCCCTATCTGATCCCTCCCCGGTCCCTCTCCCCGCTGGTAACCACTAGTTTGTTCTCTATATCTGTAAGTCAGTTTCTGTTTTGTTGTATTCATTTTTTTTTTTTTTTTTGAAAGCTGCGTTTTATAGCTACTTTTATTTATTTATTTATTTATTTATGGCTGTGTTGGGTCTTCAGTTCGTGCGAGGGCTTTCTCCAGTTGCGGCAAGCGGGGGCCACTCTTCATCGCGGTGCGGGGACCGCTCTTCATCGCAGTGCGCGGGTCTCTCACTATCGCGGCCTCTCTTGTTGCGGAGCACAGGCTCCAGACGCGCAGGCTCAGTAGTTGTGGCTCACGGGCCTAGTTGCTCCGCGGCATGTGGGATCTTCCCAGACCAGGGCTCGAACCCGTGTCCCCTGCATTAGCAGGCAGATTCTCAACCACTGCGCCACCAGGGAAGCCCTGTATTCATTTTTAAATTTAAAAAAAATGTATTCTTTTATTTCTTTTGGCCTCACTGCACTGCATGCAGGATCTTAGTTCCCCGACCAGGGATTGAACCCGTGCCCCCTGCAGTGGAAGCATGGAGTCCTAACCACCGGACTGCCAGGGAATTACCCTATATTCATTTTTAAAAACTGAAGTATAGTTGATTTACAATGTTGTGGTAGTTTCTGGTGTACAGCAAAGTGATTTAGTTATACATATATATACATATTCATTTTCATATTCTTTTCTGTTATGGTTTATCACAGGATATTGACTATAGTTCCCTGTGCTCTCCAGTAGGACCTTGTTTATCTATTTTATATATGGTGGTTTGTATCTGCTTATCCCAAACTCTTAATTTATTCTCCCCCATCCTCTTTCCCCTTTGGTAACTGTAAGTTCATTTTCTATGTCTGTTTCAGACTTTCTTATTTTTGATGACTTTGATGGTTTTGAGATATACTCGTCAGTATTTTGCAGGATGCCCCAGGGCTGGAATTTGTCTGATGTTTTTTCTCATGTTTGCACATGGGGATATAGTTTTTGGGGAAGGAGACCACAGAGGTAAGGCATCATCTGTTACCATGTCATACCAAGGGTACGCGCCACCAACGTGACTTATCATAATTGAGCTGACCTTGATCGCCTGGCTGGGGTCTCCACTGTAAATTTACTTGTATCCCTCCTTTTCCATGCTGTCTTCCTTGGAAGGAAATCACTATGTGTAGCCCACACGGAAGGAGTGGGGTGGGAGATGCAGGTTATATTCATCCTCCTTGAGGGCAGAATGTCTACATAAGTTAGTTGGAATTCTTGTTGCATGGAAAATTTTCTCTTTGCCCCATTTATTAATCTATTCATCATTTATTTATATCAGTATAGACTCATGGACAGTTATTTTATACTTGGGGTTATAATCCAGTACTGCTTCATTTATTTATTTATCTTTGCTCCAAGTGTTCCAACTTTGCCCATTGAAAGCTCTTTCAGTTGACTCCTATGTTCCAGTGACATACCACCATCAATGTGGATCTTTTTTAATGCATTTCCTTCGTTTCTGGCACTTTAAGATGCTCCAGACTCATCTTGTGTATTTCATGCCCCAGTCCTAGCATCAGCCTTTCTCAAAAGAACCCTGGTTCCTTGTACTGGACAATGATATTAGAAACCAAGTTCTAGATGCTAGGTGTGCTCACGGCTACTGGGTGTCATTATTTTTAAGCCCTTTCAGCTGCCGAAGCAAGGAGATATATGTGGGTATACTAACCCTTGTATATCCAACACTTATCTATAAATATTTCCATATGTGGCCATCTGTATCTATATGAAAGTACACGTGAGTTCATATTGATGTCTCCAACTCTGGTCCATTACCACAGGGATTATTCCAGTGTCCTCCTCTTGTTTATCTGTAAATTCCAACTCCCACAGTCAGAAGTATGGTTCCCACCATCTGCCATCTGCTTACTGAATTGTTCAATTCTACATGCATGCTATTTTTAAGAACTTTGGAAATAATTTTAGACTCACATAAAAGTTGCAAAAATAGTGCTGAGAGTTTCTGTGTACCTTCCACCCAGCTTTCCTACTAACATCTTACATAACCACGGTGCCATTAGTAAAGCCAAGAAATCAACATTGCTGCAGTACTCTTAACTGACCTTTACAACTCATTTGGATTTTACCAGTTTTACATGCACTCTTTGTGTGTGTTTGAGTGTGAATAGTTCTATGAGGTTTAATCACATCTATAGATTCATGTAACCACCACCACAATCAGGAAACTCCCTAGTGTTACTATTCTCTCCAACTCTGCCTCTTGTTCTCCGTCACTATAATTTGGTCATTCAAATCATACAGTATGTAACCCTTCTAGATTAGCTTTAAAAAAAATCAGCATAATGCTCTTATAAGCCATCCACGTTGTTTTGTGTATTAGTAACTCATTTTTTATGGCTTAGTATTTCATCCTGAGTATGTACCTTAGTTTATTCATCCTTTCACATTTTGATGGACATTTGGATTGTTTCCGGTCTGTGGCTATTACAATGAAAACTGCTATGAACATCTGTGCACAGGTTTCCGTGGAAACACAAGTTTTCTTCTCTCCAGGATTAATGCCTAGGAGTGGGATTGTTGGATTACAGATCTGGTACCCCAGCCATGCAGCGGTTAAGAAACATGTCCGAGTTCATTCAATTTGTAAGGGGACGAACCAAGATTTGGCCGTGAGGAGTCGAACCCCAGATGCTGTGTTTTTAACCACCATACTATGCTGCTATTTATTTATTTATATTTATTTATTTACTTATTTATTTATTGCTGCACTGCACAGCATGCAGCATCTTAGTTCCCCCACCAGGGGTCGAACCCGCGCCCCCTGCAGTGGAAGCACAGAGTCTTAACCACTGGCCAGGGAAGTCCTGTGCTGCCTTTTAATAACCATAATCACAATAATAATAAGACTCATGTTAACTGAGCATTTATCACAATCGGACCATACATGAAGCTCTGTACTTTAACCATCTCTAATGTTCAGAGCACCCCTGTGTGAGGGAGGTCCGTCCTGTCATGACCCTTCATTTATAGATAAATAATGGAGGCTTCAGGAGGTTAAAGAATGTGGCCAGGATGAGACAGAAGCTCAGTGGTTAGGGACCAGACCCAGGGCCAAAGCAGCTGCTCTCCAGACGGAAGGGGATCTGCCTTTGTTCTTGGCTGTGCAGTGTTTACCACGTGCATAAAGGCTGCTAATCCTAGCTCCACAATGAGAGGGGGACACGTCTCAGTCAGTGTGACGTGGGGCCATGAAGCTTCTAGAAAGTGCTTCCCACTGGGAAGCAGAAAATCCAACTCATTCTTCCTGGGAGCATGACGGCTCTGTGCCAGCTTTGTTTTTGCTCTTCAGGGTTTTAGGGACAGTTTATTAACTGACAATTCCACTTCATGCAGCATCATGAGAACTTTGGACCTTGAAATGTCAAACGAATGTCTAGGACTGGAGAGCTATTTGTGTTGACCGGATGACAGATGTTCCTGCTTGAAGCATTAAGCCTCTTTGGTCCAGACAACAGAAATCACCTCTGGCTCTCTGATGCAATCAGAAAGGTATCTGGAAGAAATGTCAGGTGGCTGCAAGAATCTATAAGAACGGGACTTCCCTGGTGGCGCAGTGGTTAAGAATCCACCTACCAACGCAGGGGACACGGGTTCAAGCCCTAGTCCGGGAAGATCCCACATGCCGCGGAGCAACTAAGCCCGCGCGCCACAACTACTGAGCCTGCGCTCTAGAGCCCACGAGCCACAACTACTGAGCTCTCGTGCCACAACTACTGAAGCCTGCGTGCCTAGAGCCCGTGCTCTGCAACGAGAAGCCACCGCAATGAGAAGCCCACGCACAGGAATGAAGACCCAACACAGCCAAAAATAAATAAATAAATAAACTTAAAAAAAAAAAAAAAACGAATCTACGAGAAGACTGGGGAACAGACTCGAACCAGGTATAAAAAAATACCTTGGATTTTCTGCAGACAGTTGTTGCCAAAGGAAGTTCCAGTCCTTTCCAACTCCCTGCATTCATCAGACCTGCTCTGAGTTTCTGCTCTCAGTTACTTTAAGTGCCTGTGTATTCAGATTCTGTCTCCAGGGGCTATTTACAGTCTCACCTTTGCTTCCATTTATAGTTTGAAAGCTCCTGATTTTCCCAGATTGAAGACTTCTTTTCTTTTTTTTTAAATTCCAAATCATGTGTAGGTGGGAATTGGTTTTCTAGGCGGGGAGCCCTCTTTCCACGTTTACTATCTTGCCACTTAGGCCCCCTCCCCGGGGGGTTGGCATTTAATTACAATATTGGCTTCTCACGGAGGGAGGATATTCATTCCTTGGGGGCAGGGGGGAGGAATGGCAGGGTCCAGCAAAACCACCACCAGGGCAGGCTCTCGGATGCTAACCTTGGCTAAGCCCCGTGCATTACCTCAAGGTGATCACGCTGCTGCATCTCATGCGTTCAGATCCACTTCCCTCCTCAGAGAAGGCAGTGTGGGTGCAGCCCCCATTCTGGAAGAGGAAAAAGGGTCGCTGTCCTGGATTCTGATATAAGACTTTGGGTGAGGACGAGCACATGGGAGTGGGGGAAAACATCCCATCTCAGGCCACTGCAAAAGAGAAACTTTACCCGAAGGCCCAAGCCCCAGTATTTTGATTTTTACAGCCCATCCCTCCCATGTAGTGAAAGCCCATCCCTCCCATGTAGTGAAAGCCCATCCCCAGTTTCAAAGCCTCAAAACCTCAATATCCTTCTACCACCTGCCTTTCACGGTATTCAAGTCATAGGTCTTGATCTTTTCACCCAGAGAAACAGGGAAAATTTTCAGAAGACATGCATTCCCATGAGCCTCTCAGCTGCAGGCAAATACCGTCCCGAAGAAGCTAGCACTTTGCCCCAGAAGCTCCATATGGAGTTAGTTTTTCCCACCAATGGTTCCCTTTTTCTTGAAGAATGTCGTTGGGCTCTTCTTAAAAGTGGAGGTGAAAGGAACACTGTGGGAGATCTTGTGTCTGTTCGCTGGGGTGTTCTGTGCTGAAATGACCTATAATGGGAAAAAGAGTCACTTGTTTTTTCACCATCTGGACCAAGGTTAGATTCTCAAGATATCACTCCAAGGCAGAGGCTGTGTTTTCTAGTGAGTATTGGATGCCCATATACATTCACGGAGGTGGGAGACCTATTGGGTTGGCCAAAAAGTTTGTTTGGGTTTTCTGTAACATCCTACGGAAAATCTGAACAAACTTTTTGGGCAACCCAATACTTCTCTTGCTGCCCTGGTGTATATCTCAAGATGTGTTTCACTGGATTCTGTAGTCTTTCTGACACTGAATCTTCTGGGTACCCATTGATCAGGGAGGCAGTGAGGAAGGGGTGAAAAGACCTGGGTTGGAATCATAGCTGACATTAATTAGGCACCCAGTGTGTTCCAAGAACCTTTCCAAGTCCCCGTATGTGTGTTTTTATAAAATCTTCACGTTAGCTCTGCAAATGGCATCGGTGGAGAAGTCCCTGTTGGTGCGTGGATTCAGGACTCTGTAGGTCATGGCTGAGTCATCGCCATAAGCTCTTCTGGGTCTGATTTGCTGCTCAGTAATTCCTGCGTTCTCTGTGTGCACAGCAGATCTTCCTACCGTTCTTCTTCCTCGCAGGCCGTGGGGATCTTGGTGGTGCTGTTTTCAATCCACGCTATTTCTTTGCAGCTGCTCTCAGTTGTGGAAGAATTTACCCACTGCTTCTCCGACTCTCTGGGCCGCGGTGGAACCCTTTGGTATTTCCTCCTAGAGCATCAAGCAGGCATTGCACTCTGTGGTCTTGCCGCTTCCCTGGAGAATGGGATGGAGGCCGAGTCCCCCAAACCTGTCTGAGGTTTTGTGGTTCTGTCCCTGGGGACCCCTAATGTCCCATGCTCCTCAGGGATCAATAATGTCTATTCCTGCTTCCCCAAGTTCCAGAATTCCTAACCAGAGGGCTTCTTTTTCTTTCCTAGTGGGGTAAGAGAGAGGTAAAGTATTCCTTTGACCCAATATGCATTTTTCCAAATTTCTTTCATCATCTTGTTTGTATCTCCACGGAGAGTTTAGAGTTTTCAACGCCCCCCGCCAAAATCAGGTGAATACTCTTACTTTTCTTTCTCCATCACATCCTACCTTCCTTGAGGCAATAAACACAGAATGCGTTACTGCTCCCGAGATGTGGGTACGAGTCACAAGACAACGTTTAATACATGGGTTCGTATTGCAAAAATACGTTTCTACCACTTGTGCCATATTCTTAAAGCTGTATTTTGTTCACAAGTGGGGTAGAGGTATATGCCGGGGAAGCTAGTATGTTAGTCTGAGATCTTCTCCTTTTTTGGCCGTGCCGTGTGGCTTGCAGGATCTTTGTTCCCCGACCAGGGATTGAACCCGTGCCCCCTGCAGTGGAAGCATAGAGTCCCAACCACTGGACCGCCAGGGAAGTGGTCCCAGTCTGAGATCTTCTTACTTGTCCGTGCCTTTTGTGTTCTTGTTATTTTTCCACCTTTCCGTGACTCAATAGTCCACAGAAAGCATGATTCTTTGCCTAAATGAGACAACATGTCCAAGCCCGTCCCTCTGTGCCTGTGTCATCACCTGACACACTCATCTATGTCATGATTGCCTCGAGCTCACCTGCCATCGGCCACCAATCTCATTTCTGGGAACACCTTTTGCTCTTGGATTTCTCCTTATCTCTCTTAAAAGTTCCTCTTCGTTCTCCATCCTCTTAATACTAGCCTCTCAAGGCTCGGTCTTGAACGTCTTCTCCTACGCTCCTTCCCGGGGTAACTTCATTGAGTCTTGTGGCTTTAAATACCATTTTTCACTAGTGTCTCTCAAAGTCTTCCCTCTGACTCTAAGGCCACATACCCAAGTTTGTACTTAACATCTCCTATGATGCATATAAAATATATGTCGAACCGAACACCTCCCAGATTAACCCTCATCGTCCCAGGGCGTCTCCTACCACTTTCATTATCTCATTCAAAGGCGTCATCATTCATGGAGTTGCTCAGTCAAACTCCTTGAAATTGTCCTTGACGCCTTCCTTTTTCTTAGAACCCAGAACATTTCCCCATTTCTGCTATTACTTCCTCAACAAGAATGTAAGCACCAGGAAGGCAGAATCTGGGGTTTGTTCCCTCCTGATTCCCGAGTCTAGAAAAATGCCAACAAGTATCAAGAATTCCAAACATATGTGATGAATGAACAAATCTTTTACGTAGCCGATCCCATTAAAGATTTTTTTATTCTAAACATTTAGAGGAATAAGATTATTTAAAACAAAAAATCCCTGTCTAGAAGATTCAACAGTTGGTGTATTTCAGGACCAACAGCGTCTCACATTTTGATCTTCCATTTGCCTGGTCCTCAGGGGCCAGAAGATCAGGAGGGCTGATGCAGAGGAAATTCTGGCGAACGGGGCATTTGAGCGAAAAATTTATACCATATCCTTGTTCGCAATCATGTACAGAAAAGACTGAACTCAGGAGGTGCTTTAGAAAAAGCTTTCCAATTGACATCGAA
This sequence comes from Balaenoptera musculus, assembly GCF_009873245.2. Lineage (NCBI taxonomy): Eukaryota > Metazoa > Chordata > Mammalia > Artiodactyla > Balaenopteridae > Balaenoptera > Balaenoptera musculus. Next base: position 5,073,770 of record NC_045798.1, on the reverse strand, counting down.
TCTAGACCCCCTCCCTTTTTTGTTGGGACAGCACAGTCTCCTCAACCAAAAATACACTGTTCCCCTCAAGCCACTGCTGTCATAAAACACTGTTTAACAACACAGGTGCCACCTCGTATTTTTAGCTCTTGGCTTTGGATGAGAGAAGCAACAAGAGATTTATGTGCCTGTCAAAGAAGGGCAAGATAAAGCACATCCTACCTATGCCTCATATATTTTTAGTTATATATTCCGTTCGTGGTGCTGGTGATATTCCCTTGTTTTGGTTTCTGTCTTCTCTCTGCTTTGATTCATATTAATCACTAGGAGACAAAGATGTCATCTCTATGGGTGAGACTTAAAAGAAATTTACAAGTGAAGGAGAACATCATTTTCTACGGCGGGGACTTTTCCTTCTCATCCAATCAATTCTCAGAATGTCGCCTGCTTAGGACAGACATAGAGGTGTGCCATGTGGGTGAAGTTACGGTGCCTACATACACTCAGGTCTTTTAACTCCTGGGCAGTGCAAAAGAAATGGCCTGCGCTGTTCATTATTGACTACTGACAATGATTCAATAGCAGTCAGAACTGATGAATGTCTGGTCTCCAAGTCTTTCAGCAGCTCAATGTTTGATTTGCATTGTGCCTGAGTTTTCAAGAGCCATAAAAGATTTTAGCCCATAGGATAAATCAGACTATGGATTGATGTGTGGTTGCTATGGCAGTTGATATTGTCACCATTTAATGACCTCATCAAACTTGAGTATTTGGTCACAATGCAGCACCTGTACATAATTTAACAACAAACCACAACAACTTGTGACTCCATCTGAAACATTCCAGGAAAAAAATTAAAAGCAACTGGAAATAAATCACCTCAAGCCTGAGATGTGTAAATATTTGAGCTGTGAGAATGGATATTTTCTGGAAAAGATTTTATGATTGGAAGCGCTATTTTTGATGAACGCTGCAAAACCATGATTGGTTGTGAGGGATATACCTTTGTAGCCAGACCAGTTTTTCCTGCTCACTTTCAAATAGGCAAAGAAAAATACATGCTTTTCCACAGGCTTCAGGGATGTGTTTATATCACTGACCACTGGGATTATGGAACGTGAGTTTTGGCCATGGATTCTGGTATTTAAAGATAAGATTTTTTTTTAAGGTTATTTTATGACATCTAGTTTTTTTTTTTTATAAATTTACTTATTTATTTATTTATTTTTGGCTGCACTGGGTCTTTGTTACTGTGAACGGGCTTTCTCTAGTTGCGGCAAGCGGGGGCTACTCTTCGTTGTGGAGCACGGGCTCTAGGTACGCGGGCTTCAGTAGTTGTGGCACATGGGCTCAGTAGTTGTGGCTCATGAGCTCTAGAGCACAGGCTCAGTAGTTGTGGCACATGGGCTTAGTTGCTCTGTGGCATGTGGGATCTTCCTGGACCAGGGCTCAAACCCATGTCCCCTGCATTGGCAGGAGGATTCTTAACTACTGTGCCACCAGGGAAGTCCTAAAGATATGATTACTACAGACTGAATCTGTGTCAAAAGTATTGCCAGTGGGTTAAATTGTTAATGGCGTTGGTCTTGATGACGTGATTATTTGTATTTCTATATATTCTTTTTTAAAAACTCAAGTGTGTTTTGTGAAGAAAGCTACATCCGTACTTTTCTGATTTTTCTAGTGTGTCATCTTGGTCAACGTGGTTGAAATAAATTACAGAGTTAAGGGAGCCCTGCATCCTCCCATTTACACGTTTCCCCAAATTCCACATCACCATCCGGGACCATATAACAGGCTATTGGTGAGGTCCTATGTACCAATCTCATATTTTGTTTTCAGAGTTAAGTGCAGAAGATGCTGTTAAAATAATGGGTGAATGGATAAAGAATGTATAGATAAGGTCAGAATTGTTTTCTCTCTCTCATTTTTTCTACATTATTTAATCTTTTGACTTTACCACCATTAAGCTCCGCCTTGTATCAGGAGTTAGTTATGTGCGTACTTGGCTATGTCTAGATCCTGAGCTCTTGGAAGAAGAGCTTATTTCTCGATTCCTGTCTCCCCAGTAACTTAGCCCAATTCTTCATTGCATGTAGTAAGTTCTCAGTCAACATTGTTGAAATCACTCATTGGGATTCCAAGACTCTGGGGGCTTCAAGGAGTGATGAAGTGGGGGCATGATTTCTTTTTAAAATTTACTTAATTTTGTTATTGGATGTGCATTAAATGTCATTTCTTCAAAAGGTGTTGTGAACAGATATGACAGGAGAAAAATAAATACTTGTCATCTCATCTTAAAATCTTGAGCAAGTGGGTACCTCCCTACTCATCAAATTATTTACATTTCTGGGGCATAAGCAAAGCACAGTAAGTATCAGCCCAATAAATCTTTTGTTGTCCCCTCTTCGTCAAGAATAAGCACAACAAACACAACCTTGTAAAGCAACAATACTCCAATAAAAGTTAATAATAAAAAAAAAGAATAAGCACAAAATAAGCAGGTGTTTCCAGAAGTCACTGACCAGCCTCTCTCCTCGTGTGCATGATACCATCTTCAGATCACCGGCTGGCAGCTCGGCTGCAGTTAAACAATGTTATCAGAATTTCTGGTTGGGTCTTTGAGTAACTGGAACCCCTGGGACTGGTTTTCAGCTAAACTGGCCCTGAATAGCATTTGTGTTCGTCAAGGGCATCAGGTCAGCCCTGCACAGTTAGAGATGCTGGAGCTCTGGTATTGTATTTTTACTGCACCATTTTTAATTATTCCACTTGCCTGGCTGCCTTCAGAGAGTCTGCTGCCTCATGCCTTACTGAGTGGGTGGTGGGTTTAGTGATCTTGACCTGGTGTCAAGATGATTAGATGAGAGTGAGCACTGAGGCCAGAGCTGGACCACTCAGAACCTCTTTCCCGGGACTCTGGACTTGAGACACAGATTTTCTATTCAGTCTCTGTTAGACAGCGGAGGGGCTGTGGTTCAGACATTCTGTGAAGGGATTAGAGAAAGTCTACCTGCAGGAGGGAAAAGAAAGGGGCAGGTGGTCAGAGAGAAGCAGAGGAAGAGAGGTCAGAAGTCTTTAGAAACAGGATAAAGAGTGGAGCTGTCTTGTTTATTGGGAATGATCACTCTGAATCCTTGTGTCTTACCAGTAAAGCCCCTCTTTGCCTCAGTAAGGCAAAGCAGGTGCTGTTCCTTGCAAATAAAACAAAGATTGGCTGAGTCAGAGTAATTTATAAAATAAACCTCTGAAGCATGTCTCTTCCCTCCTTAGGTGGGCCTGAAATGGACTTGGATCATGGCTTCTCTCTGCATGTATTGGTTACTATTTCTTTTCAAACTACCGGCAATGGATAATACATAAAGGAAGGCTTAGATATTTAAGGAAGTGAAGTTACTTGGTATTCAGATCAATGTTTATTTTTTAGTTTTTCTTTCTCTTCATTTTCTTGGTTAAAATACAACATACTATTGGGACAAAATAATCTGCATAATGACTTGAGTAAGAAAAAACACAAAATATTTGGCTTTGGTTGTCACTTGGCATTATCTAATGATATTTTACGATTCTTAAATGCAAAATTTTTGGAAACCAGTTTGAAATTGCCTCAAAGATTCCATCAATTTACTGAGAAAACACCACCATTGATATTTCTGGCTTTTTTTTTTTTTTTTTTTGCTGAATAATGGCTACATACCTAAACGTGGATATATATTGCATATATATGTGTGTGTGTGTGTGTGTGTGTGTGTGTGTATGTCAATTAATGTTTCTTTCCGTTTGGCAGTGTTTAATACAGCAAAGAAACTTTTGACAATACCTAAGTACAGGACAGAATTCATTTTTCCTAAGATGTTATAACGAGAGAAATAATGAAAACGTTCACGGTTCAGATTGACCATCTTCTAGGAGTACTACGTGCTGAACTGAAACCTAACCCCCTACGAAAGCTTCAGCACAAATGGGCGGTGACCAGGTCCCATTCTTAAAGTCCTTGGATGATGACAATTGTCAAATACTGGGGCTGAGAAACATCAGGAACAAATGTAATAATAAAAATGTGGCAGAAGCAATTTTTCTGTCAATAGAACAGCCGTTTTGTCCCAGGAGGAGTGTTTTCAGAAGATCAGACTCATTTGGGGTTGGTTCTGTGTTTCTGCGCTTGAGGACTTTTTACATAGAATACATTCAACGTACAGGGATCCGGATCCATGCACTGCTGTCAAATACGTGTGTGTTTAGACACCCTGATGGAGTGACCCCGGAAAGAGGGGCAGCTGAAGGTGCGGGGACGAAAGGGAGAATTGCTGGAGCTGTTTCCTTGAACAGGTGAGGGCAGATGCAACCTCCTCTGGGGGCGGAGGGGTCTTGAAATAGGAGCCTGGCCGCTTCCCAGATGCTGTAGGCGGGGGAAGGCACCGGATTCAGTCACAGGCAGGTGGGAGCTTGGGGAAAACCTCGGCTGCTTCAATACTGTTCGCGAAATGGAAGTAGCTCGTGTCAGGACATCGTTCGGTCAGCGTCCTCCGCTCGGAAAGGTCCGGTCTTGATCCGAGGTTCCGCGAGTTCCCACGGACGCCTGTGCTGCTGGGATCCCCGCATCCCGGAGCTTCTGTTCTGCTCAGACAGGGGTGCTGGGAGGGGCTTGCTCCTTAAAGGAAACCCGATGCACGATGGTCTGGAAGCCGATGCCTTCCGGGACACCTGGAGGGTGACTTAACGGGGTGTCTGAAGCCCTGTGGCCTCGACCTCTCTCCATTTCAAGTGCGAGCCCCCCAGGAAGGCGGGCCTTCAACTGTGGGGAGACAGCGCGTGTCTACACCGCCGGACCTGGAGAGGGTCTACACCACCCGCAACGCGCGGGCCGGATTATTCCTTCGCGTGGCCGCCAGGTGGCCCACGCGTCGTCATGTCATTTCACAATCAATCCACAGCCTGAGAGTCCACGTCCTGAGGGTGCCCAAGACTGTAGCGCGCCGGTGTCGAACGCGTATATCCATGACAAGGGGGGCGGAGTGACCCGAAGTCCTGGGACCGGGCGGCAGCTCTAGTGCCCTGATCCCGCGGCCCCACCAAGTGGCTGGAGTGGCCCCGCCCCTCGGCCCCGCCCCTCGGCCCCGCCCCTCGGCCCCGCCCCTGCCGCCTCCAGAGGTCGGAGCCTCCGGGCGGACAGGGCGCGCAGGCGCAGAGCGGCCGCGGAGGGCTTGGCGGGGCGGGGCCGAACGGCTTCTAAGCGCAGGCGCAGTAGTCGGGCCGAGGGTGGGTGAGGGCGTGGTAGCAGGGCCTGCAGGTTTGCAGAGAGGGTGGGACGGATCAGGACAGTTTTTTAAAAGTTTCTTTGAATAACAGGGTCTTACTGTATAGCTCAGGGAACTATAGTCAGTATCCTGTGATAAACCATAATGGAAAAGGATGTATGTATATGTATAACTGAATCACTTTGCTATAGAGCAGAAATTAACACAACGTTGTAAGCCAACTGTACTTCAATAAAATTTTTTTAAAAAGTTTCTTTGAACATTTATGGATGTTAGCATTTTTAAGAATCACATTCTGGGAAGAAAGACTTCCCCTTTCAAAGTGAAATATCACTGTTTTCCACTGTGGCAAGGCTAAGTTTGGGGAGGGGGGAAGGGTTGCAGATAAAGGGGCAAATTGGCACTTTTCCTTATTTTTTCTGATATTTTCAAGTAATTATTGATTAAGTCTGGGTCAGCCCCATTTTTACCTTTTTGGTCACATTTAACTACTCGTCCCCAGCACGGAATGTTCCTAGTTTTGGGGGGAGTGTTGGAATATAAGTGAAAACAAAATCCTCTCCCAACCCAGAAAAACCTCTCCACAAACGTAGTAGAGAAAGAAAACAGACTTATTATTGAATAAACTTTAAACCAGAATGTAATGTGCATCACAGGGCAGTGCCTAACGGCTAAGAGATTGGGAAAACAATAATGTCACCCTCTTATAAAGCCAACCCGTTATATGCGTGTCCTCAAGTGAGAGGACTTTGCAACACCCATTTTTCACACAGCGTTGGTCCTAACTTTACCTGATCATTGGGTTAGCTAATTGGCTTTCTCCAGAGGAAAAACAAACTTCACATCTTTATGACAGGGGGTGGTCTTGGGAGGGAAGCACCTGCCAAAGTTGAACGACTCCCATCCCACAGAAACTGGGAGATAAGGGTGCTGTCTTCCTTGAGGTTTACATTCCAGAGATGAGAACTGCTCTAAAGAAGCATTGGAAGACGGTACCTTTGGTACCCATTTTACAGATGAGGACACAGAGGTTAAGTTACCTGCCTGAGTTTCATGCATGGTAAATGAGAGATCCAGGACCTCTCTCAGAATATGTATTTTATCTTTTCTACCACATTTCTCCATGAGTGCCAGAAGGATTGACACATAGCTCCCTGGCTGGGGAGAGTGGGGGGGTTGCTGAGTCCCATACAGGAGACATTCTTACTGAACCAAACTTGCGTCCACTTGCCAATGTGCAGTAAAGCCAATCTACTGACACTAGCTTGTGCTGAAGGAAAGTGCAGCATTTACTGCAGGCACCAAACAAGGAGTCCAAGACAGCTAGTGCTCAAAACACCCAAACTCCCTGATGGGTTTCAGCAAAGCATTTTTAAAGACCAGGTGAGGGAGGGACATCCCAGGATAGGTGATCAGCTCATGCAAAATTCTCTGATTCGTTGATGGTGAGGTAACAGGGTAGTGTCACAGGGGTTAATACTATCAATCCTTAAGTGCCAGTAGGTCTTGGGGGCTACATGCTCATGGTCATCAAGTAGTTAATTTCTTCCATTTGGTGTGGCTTTAGCATCTGTAAAACAACTCAGGAATGTGCATCAGATACTATTATCAGGGTACTTCAGAGAGGAGCTACAGCAGAGGATATGGGAGAGGGGTCTGTCCCCGGGACGGCCCCATAGGGTTCTGCTTGGTTACGACAACATGAGTCTCACCCAACCAGGAACAAAATGAGAAGTGCTGTCATCAGTGCTCCTTGGTGCCCCACTCTGAGTCCCTCTGTCTCTGGGAATTTTTATTATTATACTAGTAATAGTTCCAAGAACTCCTGTGGCTGGATTTCCTGTTGTTGAGAAAAGGAGAGTTCAGCATATTTACCAAGATGCTCTCAGTGATTCAAGTCTTTGTACTACTGTGGTCCTATTCCACAGGTGATAAAACTGAGGCCCAGGGTGGCTTCAATATTCAGAGGAGGACTTGAATGACTTCAGCTCTCAGATAGGAGGGAGGGGAGGGTGAATGAGTTAGGTCCCTGCCCTTTGCTGTAAATGGATCTGGGTGAGATTCCAGGCTCTGCCACCTCCATGCTTTGTGACCTTGGGCAATGGCTTAATTTCTTGGAGTTTCATTTCTTGATCTTCAAAAAGAGGTTTATAACTCCTGCCACAGGAGGCTGTTGTAGAAATTAAATGAGATAAACGGGGTTGTTGGCCAAGGGGATGCCAGAGTCCATGGGTCAGTCACTGCGTTACATCCATCATTGTTCTTAACTGTGGGAGGTGAGGTGGACCAAGTTTCTGAAGTCATTGCACATATTCCATCGCATCTATTTCCAAATACCATCATGTTAGTGTTTAGGGCTTAAAGATATGAATTGGGGGGGGGGGGGGGGGGGGGGGGGGGGGGCGGACACAAAGATTCAGTCACTAATAGTGTGCTCATACCCAGAAGGAAAGACAAAATATGTCCAAAAAGTCCTGAAGGCTTACACATTTGTACAAAACAACTGTGCTAAGGATGGTGCTATTGCTTCCAGAGAAGAGCCTCCATATCCAACTCTTCCCCTATCTTGGAAGGTGAGCTTGTTATTGAAGACCTGTAGCTCATGATGGAGGAGCAGCAATTGTTACCAAACACAAGTTGGTGTGCCCGCCGCACAGTGAGGCCAAACAAATTGAAACGTCGGAGTTTGGAGTGGAGAAAGGCTTATTGCAGGGCTAAGCGAGGAGAATGGGTGGCTTGTGCTCAGAAAAAATTGAACTCTCTGTTGGTTTTCAGGGAGAAGTTTTTATAGGCAAAATTTGTGGTAAGGGTTGCAAGGTGTGTGACTTTCTTTGGATTGGTTGGTGGTGAGGTAACAGGGCGGTGCTCCAAGAATCTTGAGCTCAGGCTGAAGTTGCCACCCCCCACCTGGGTGAGGGTCTTAGTTCCTGCAGAAGAACTCAAAGATATTGTTCTGTGTATCCCTCGAGGGGGGACCGGGACCCTGCCCCAAGGCGGCACTATTGTCTCCTGACTGCTCCTCCTTTGTTTCTGCATCCCCTCCCTTCCCTGATAAGCAACTGTTCAAATCTGCCCTTTCTAACTCAGGGAAGGTCAAGGAGGCTGAATAAAGCCTATTTCCTACAAACAAGAAACAGGGGACAGGGAAAAGATTGTATCCAGGAGGGCCCCACAGGGTCCTGCTTGGTTTCACTATCACAACCTGGAACCAAGGGGCCACTTCCAAGGTTTAAGCTCAGGGATTCTGGACCTGCCATCCATGTAGCTGCAATTTACCCATATGATCAGGCCAATCTGATATCCAATAGAAGATACTGAAAATAGCCTCACAAGTGCTGGTCCACAAAGCCAGCAGCTGTGAAGGTCAGAAGAAAAGGCTTGCATGGGTTAGAGAAAGGGGTCAAGGCCCCTACAGTGGAGAATGATGGACATGGCTTGGGGATGGTCACTATAGAGCTTGAAATACCAATTAGAGAGCATCTGGCATCTGTGCTTTACAGAGACAAACTTTTAAGCTACATTGATGAGCAAGAAACAAAATGCTCTATCAGCTAAACAGAGCCATTACTCATGAAGTGAATGCAAATGTGACATTATCCTCTTTCATCACCATCTGATGTCATACTAATTAGTAGTAAAGATTCTATAAACTGGACCTGATGTTCTACTCTAAAATTAAATGGAAAAAAAAATAAATGGGGAACATGATAATTTTGTCTGTATCTTGAGAATAAGAGATTATGCAGGATTATACCTCTGATTCTGACACCAAGTAAAGTTCTGGTACCAATTCCTGTGTGTGTGTGTGTGTGTGTGTGTGTGTGGTTTTTCCACACCACCAAGCAACCCTCCAATTGCTGGATGTGCTACAATTCAATTCAATTCTGACATTATTCACCTGGAATTAGCATCTGATCCCACAAGACTGTGCACCCGCCACCTTTAGGTGCCAATCACAACTCCAGATTTTTACCTGTGCTTCTGATAGTTTCGCTATAGATGGAAGATTCCAAAGACTCCCTTCTTGGGTTTAGTTACTTTGCTAAAGCAGCTCATGGAACCCAGGGAAGCATTTTATTGACTAGATCACCAGTTATTATGAAAGGATATAACTCAGGAACAGCCAGATGGAAGAGATGCACAGGGCAAAGTATAGGGAAAGGGGGCAGAGCTTCCATGCCCTCTCCAGCTGCTATGCTCCTCCAATCTCCACGCGTTCACCAACACAGAAACCTTCAAACTCCGTCCTTTAGTGTTTTCTGTGGAGGCCTCATTGTTAGGGGAACCACTGACCAAAACCACCTGCCCTGGACAGGCATAGTAGCCACTTGCATGAGTTATCTTACAACAGGAGGTCCTGGTAAGGAACACGGAACTAACAAGCTACCACCAACCGGAAGATTTCGGGAAAGGTCAAGAGGAGGGAGGATACAGACACCAGTCCGTATGTCCTACCAACCTCCCAGAATCCTCCTTGCTGGAATCCACCTTGGTTGAGCAATGCACACGCCACCAGCAAGGACCCTGAGTCAGAATGATCGGCCAGAGACAACCTGGAAACTAACCCCATCACCATAAAACCCGAGACTGCGAGCCACGTGGCAGAGCAGTGCTCCTGGGTTCCCTTACCCTGCTTCCCTCTGCCCTGGTGCCCCTTCCCAATCAAGTCTCTTGCTTTGTCAGCACATGTGTCTCCTCAGACAATTCATTTCCGAGTGTTAGACAAGAGCCCACTCTCGGGCCCTGGAAGGGGTCCCCCTTCTTTCAACATCACCCCATAGGCACGATTGATTGAATCATTGGCCATTTATCCCCATTTGTGTTCACCATGCAGGGTGCTGTGAAGGCTCAGCTATGCCCCATTTACCCCAAAGCTTCCCCAGCTGCCTTTCCACTCACCCCAAAGAAGACTGAGACCCACTGTTACTTATTCGTATTTTTTTCACTCTATCCCTTAGTTCCGTTAAAGAAGGTTCTGGCCCTTTTACCCCTGTCATCCCAGAGTTTAGCACAAGGCTGACCCACAGAGAGCAGTGCTTAGATATTGAATAAATTGCCATATATTGTTTGGTCCAAGTAGCATGGGAGAGCTCTGGAAGAAATGAAGAATTCAGAAATAAAATCCCACCCTTGGGGAGCCTCGTAGATCTGCATGTTTGCTGAGGGATGGAGAATTTGGGGGTATTATTCAAGGAAACCTCAAGCATATAGGATTCTTCTTGCCCTCACATTGTGCTTTGGGGTAATTGAGAAGAAACCTATGAATACAATTTAAATTTTTATACAATTTTTAAAGGTTATTTTCCATTTACATTTATTACAAAATTATTGGCTATATTCTCTGTGTCGTAAAATACATCCTTGAGCCCATCTTACACCAAGTAGTTTGTACCTCTCACTCTCCCACCCCTAAGAGTAATTTCAATGGTGAACTAAGCTTTCTGAACAACCAAGAATGGAGGCCTATTTCCTTAGACAGCTACAGATAGGAGTGTCAAAGCATTTCTTCTGCAAAAATTATTTCGTCTGAATTTGTTTATTAACTAAAAAGATGTCTGAGCAGAAATAAGACAATGGTTAGAAAAAAAAATAATGGAAATCATACGTGCTTTCATTTACTGACCTTTTCCTTCTTCGTCGTAAAGAATATCAATTGCAAAAGCTAATTAAAAGTTCCTCTACTTCTCTCATGAGATAAGATAAAATATGGACTATAACATATAAATAAAATAAAACCCTGATGTAAGACCAGGAACACAATTATTTGCTCAAAAAACCTCCTTTGCTTTCCATTCTGATCGCTAAGTGAGAAAGCATTTCAAAGCTTTTGAGACAGTAAAACAGGCTCTCTGAAGATTGTTGGAATTTCCAATTTGAGAGGAAGTTTCCTCAGACATCGATGATGCAGCGATGAAAACTTCAACCTCCCTAACCATCATGAAATGAGATCTTTCCCAAACCCAACATTTCAATCTCCTCTCAGGAATGCAAGGCAAGGGTTCATTCTGTTGTGAAGATCGCTCCCCACACAGGTAAGGCGGGCAGGTGATGGGGAACCCGGCCAAGATTGCCGCCCCCAGGGCTGTGCCTGCCCTTCCAGCATCAGAGGTCTCTACACAAAACTCTGATGGTCCTCTTGCCGGGAGGGCCCGCAGTAGGACACAGCAATGAAGTCTGCCTTTAAATATGGCAATTATTCCTAAAATGTCTTTGTTGACAGCTGGCGAGGCACAAAATAAACACAGGACTCTTTGCAAGCAAGCAGGAATTAGCATAACCGGCAGCTGCTGCGTTACCCACAGACACAGAACCATAAAGAACCTCGTTCCTTCTGAAACAAAGTTAAAGAAGGGACACGCGTGGAATCATGAGTTACCACCTGCCAATGTCCAGCGAACCAAAGCAAAGCAAAAAAAAAAAAAAAAAAGAAAGAAAAGAAAAAAGCCATTGCTTCCAGCCTAAGCGTTCTCCAGAGTTCATTTTCTAATTAAAATAGGAACTAATCTTACAATAAAAATATGGCAGTCCAGCAATTAAATGCCCTTGTAGATAATAAAAAAAATATTGAATTCATTCTCCATTATCCAAAAGGCAGCAGATCATTATCAGAGTCAGCTATAGAGAGTGTTCAGTAAGAGTCTCCTCTGTTTTGTCATCCCAGATGATGATCAAAATGCAAGAGCACATAAAAGGGAATTTGAGAAAATAATGGTTTTGTAGTTTGTTCTGGATGAGTGCCAGCCTATGTGCCCTCCGAGACCATGATATCCAAATCTGGGGAAAGTTAGTCTCGGTGGCTATAATTAGAAATGGAACACCACCCTATGTGACCATCGGATTTTCTGCACAGCCCAGCTCCCTTCTGGTGCCTGAGTGACCGACAACAAAATTATTTGCACACTCAGGTCAAATGTGTACTTTCCTCTTAACAGAGCTGGGGACGATTCTTAGGAAAATGGCTTTTTATTGCTCAAAAAATCTGTGAGAACCAGAGACACACGGAGGGCAGAGAGAGCTCTAATTAATCAGTGTCTTTCTGTCTTCTTCAAAAATACCGTTTCCTGATGGATACGCCGGTGTCTGCCTTTTGGCTGCAAATTTCTGTGTTTTGAAGTCTATCTTGAAGGCGTCGTTTTATTCAGACCAAACCTTTTTGAAATAGACTTTTATTTTCTCACGCCCCGTTACAATAAGGGATCTTCCCTGAAAGACTTTCTCTCTCTCAACCCAGTGCTGTTAAGACGTTGCTGAATCCCTAGTCATGTTTCATAGTCCCCATTGGCTGCGAGGTACCTTTATACCTTCACAAAGCTCTAAAGGCAGCTGCCATCAGGGCACGACATTTTTGTGCACCCACATAATCAGCCCCATGGCCTTTCTCTCCGACGCTGCAGAGGCAAGCTGCCCGCGATAGCTTTTTTTCCCACTTTAGTCGTCGAAAGTAGGTCAATTTTAAAAATAAACACCAGTGCGTGACCCCAATCCCAGAATGTGTAGAGCAGGCCTGGGGATGGTTCTGAAGTAAGAAAGTGACTGGTTTTAGTGTGACCGAGTGGCTTTGTTTCCAAATTCTCTGCACATTTCAGATGGAAGAGAATGAAAATCCAATGTAATCACTCAACCCGCAGCGCTTGGTCATGTAGTATCATCCAGCCCCCAAGGCCTCAGTAGCAGGGCTGCAAATTGGTGCAAAATACACGAATTTCAGGACTATTGCAGGAATTATCAGAGAAACATTTTTTTTTTAACTTCAGGGACTGAAAGGCATATGGATAATTAGAGCCGGGAACCGTGGGGTGGATCAGAAAAGGAAACCGTCATCACCGAGGGCAGAGCTAAGAGGAACTGGAGACTGATGACTTGCTTGGATCCCTGGATCCCAGCAGAGCCAGCTATGCTCTTAAACATTTTATTTGTATCAGACTACATTGAACCGCTTTTTGCTGAATCCAGTTTGAGTGGGTTTTCTGATAGCTGCAAGCAGGGGGAGAACCACTGGCGCAGGGCTTTTGGAAGAAGCTACCAACCTGTCCTACCCTGGGGGAGGGACATGAGGAGAGGAAAGACCATCAGCAGATGAGCACACATCCCTGGGGAGTCCTTGGAAAATCGACAGGCTGCAGAGCAGCGCTGATGGTAAGCTCTGATATCAGGCCGGGCCCAGCCGCATGTGGCCGGTCTTCCTACCCCACCCTGTGTGACAGCCTGAGGAAGAGGCTGGCCACGTGGTCTGTGCAACGTGGAGGGAGGCCAAACAGAAGAGCAGATACAGACAGCTGAACACGACTGCGGTGGAACCACCAAGCATGAGGAGGATGCAGCACAGAGGCAAAACTGCCCTCTCAGGACCACCTAGAACCCTGGATCCTCTTCTTTCTCCCAGGCCTTTGAATTCCCAGACATTTATCCTGATCCGCACCTTCCAAGTGTGTTCACTCCTTCAGGGATGAGTCAACAGAACACACACATGCACGTGTGTGCACACACACATACACGTACACACATGACATGGGTTATACAAATTAATTAATAAAATGGAAAGAATGCACCCTCTGAATACAGAGGAAAGAGCCTCTTTTTAATAAAGATTTACTAAAGGAAATAAACATAAATTTTAGACAGTCTGGGCCCACAAGTAAGGCTAGTCCTGGCGGGCAAAAGTGAGAGAGACTTATAATTCTTGTCCTATTGCTGTAAATATTGCCTCTGGCTGTCATCTATCTTGAGAAACTGAAGGAATTAAGTACAGGAAACTGGGAAAGAGGCACAGCCAGCAGAGGGAGGGACTGTCTTCCATGTATCTGATTTCCCAGGTTTAAATGAGTAGAAGGTGAGGATGGATGTGATCTCTATTGGGACAGGTCTGTAAGGCTCTCCTCCAGGCCCCCGCAGACCCTTCTTTCACCAGCAAATATACTTCTGTAAGGTCCTCACACATTCTTTAAATGGATTTTTCCAAATGCAGGGTGATCACGCCGTGCAGCTAAACGAGTAATCAAGCCCCCAAGCAGCCTGTCTGCTCACAGAGGAGCAGATTTAGGGTAACCCCATAAGGAAGGAATACGACACTGGGGACGCCCAGAATTGCAGCAGTGAAGGAAGTCGGGAAGCATCATTAGTAAAGAACTCTGGGCAGAACTGAAGTCAAGTAGGCATTTTTTTCCCTTCTCATAATTGTATCTCTTACTTTAGAGAAACAACAGAAAATAGAAATTTTTTAGGATTCTAAGGCCAAAGTCGATCTTAGCATCCTGCTCTGCCATGTCCTGCTGTTGGTGAGGACAGGTTTATTTATTCATGACCCTGTGAATATTTAGGATGGCAAAGCAAGACACCAAAGGGAAGCCCTCAACCAAAGCGGTATGGCTACTAAGCTCACTCTTAGACTTTTTCTAGTGAGGCGATTTCTTTTGTCATCATGGAGAAATTAAACGAACTTCAGAAATGAATTGTAAAAGAAGGCTATGCATATGTAATTTAGTAAATGTAAATATATACATGCAAATATATTTAAATATACATTATGTATTACATATGTGTTCTACACTTAGTAGTACCGTTTATTAAATATAACATATATAGCACATGTGTAATAGATACACTTTACAAAAACAATGTGAAATACACTGTATATCGTGTTTTATATGTAGAGTTTCAATATTATATATATATATATATATATATTCTTTTTTTTTTTTTTTTTTACTGTTTGAACGTCTGCTTTAATCAATGTGATAAACTCTGGTGTCCAAGGAGAGTGGGCAGCGGGAGGGAACTGAAGGGCGAAACGATTGACAGACCCCTGCGTTCACCTACTAAGCTGAGTGCAGCAGCAAAAGGTTTCTTTGAGCTGTGCCGTGGGCAGCCATGTGGCACCAGCTTTCTGGGACAATCTCAGTTTCTGAGACAGAAGACACTGGCCCTTTGTCAGGCCACCCATCAGACTGCCACCAATTCTCTGTTCTTGTGACAGCTGTTATCTCCTCAGGAATGACCTTACCCAGGCTGTGAAGCCGACGCAGATCTCCGGAGTCCCTGCACTCGTCGGGGTATGCCCGATTCCTCCTCTTCCCTTATAATGTAAGTCTTTTGGTAATAATTACTTGCATTTGTAGGACCTTAAAGAATTTTTGATACAGCAAGACAGAAATTTGTTATCTACCTTTTTCAGTTTAGGTGGCAAACCTCTTCTTTGGTGATTAAAAAACAAAAATCAAAGATGAGAAGAAAATGGAACATGCAATGGAGACCAATTCTAGAAAAAAAAATGATTTGTGCCAGTCCCAGCTGAGGCACACAAATCTGGGAAGACTTACCCTTTTTACAGAAATAGTCTTCACTTTACCAGAGATTCATGCTCGCACTTATATTGTTTTATTTTAATTAATTCTATAGTTGCATAAATATTTCACAAAGTAATGTAAAAAATGACATAATATATAGCACAGACATACATATTATATGTCCGAAATGGATCACATATATACATATTATACATCCAAAATGTGTCACAAAAAATAATGGATTACAGGGGTCCGTTTCTGATTACCCAGATGGCTTTTTCCTGTACTTTCTGCCAAAGGCACCCTCACCTGCTTTATTATTATCATCATTTCTTTTTTCCCCTCTCCCCAGCCACTGGTACAGAACTCCATAGTCATTAGTAACCTGCCTGTCACATTTTTCTATCGTTAGACATGCAAGCTCTTCCAACCGCTTTGAAGTCCAATTTTAATTTCCATGCAAACTAATCCCGTCGTACTAATAGTCTAAGAAGAACCTGAGGCCGACTGTAATTACCCAGGGTTGGCCTTTGCCATCTATTAGAATGTCATTTCCTCTATTCCTGCCAAACAGCACCCTTGAACCTCCTGTTCATCTAGCCTGGCCCCCTACCTCCCCACCCCCCAGAACACCTGTTTATCACATGAGATTCCTCACATTTCGTTGGCTCTTTGTTTATTTAGACGTCTGGGAGCAACAAAGTCTGAATTAAGGCAAGGCATTTATATACATAGATATTTATAAAGAGGTTTATGATAAGAAATTGGCTCATGCAATTACAGAGGTGGCAAAATCCAAGACCTGCAGGATGAATCAGAAGCTGGGGACCCAGAAGAAGTGATGGGTTAGCTCTAGTCTGAGCCCAGAGGCCTGAACCAGGAGAGCTGTTGCCATGTTTCCGGTCCAAAGGCCACATGGAGCCCCACACGTGGGAAGAGCCTCGCTGATGTGAGGCATTGCTCTCGTTCACAGCAATCATCAGACTCTTCCATTAATTAAAAAAAAAAAAAAGAAAGAAAGAGGACTTCCCTGGCGGTCCAGTGGTTAAGACTCTGCGCTTCCATTACAGGGGTCATGGGTTCAATCCCTGGTCAGGGAACTAAGATCCCACAAGCCACATGGCGAGGCCAATGAATGAATGAATGAATGAATAAATAAATAAATAAATAAAGCCGCATATAGTTGGGTCTGGGTTAAAAAAAAAAAAGAGTATCATCAGATGCCCCCTCTCATCGTGGTGGAGGAGGCCCTTGGTAGTGGTGGCTCATGTGACTCTTCTGCTTCCCCCTCTCCCTCCTCTGCTCCCCAAACCCACGTCTCAGCTGCCCCAGTACACCCTGCTCTTTCTTGTCTCCAACACTTTGCAACTGGGATGCATAGCCCCCCCAGGCATGATCTCTGCTGGGAGTCGCTTTCTTTCTTCCTTCCTTCCTTTCTTTCTTTCTTTCTTTTCATATTTATTTATTTATTTATTTGGCTGCACCAGGTCTTAGATGCGACATGCATGTGGGATCTAGTTTCCTGACCAGGGATCAAACCCGGGTTCCCTACATTGGGAGTTCACAAAGTCTTAACCGCTGGACCACCAGGGGAGTCCCTGCTGGGAGTCCTTTCTGATCTCTCCTCCCCAGGGCACAGCTCATCACTCCCTCTCCTGACCTGCTGCAATGCCTCCCAATTCTCCCTGTCTTGCTCTTACCTGGGTGATTCTGATTGTTGGGTAAGGGGTCTGTACTCATCAGAGCCTGCACACTCGGAGGGGAAGATTCACATCTTGGTCTTTCTTGACTTCTTAGCATATGATGGTGCAGGTAGATAGTCCAATGCTTGTGGAATGCATTAGCCAAGGTTCTGCTTGATTTTTTCCCATTTCATTACCCCATTTTCCATTCTTACCTTTCCCTGTCTCTTTTCTTTTCAATAGCTTTCTCACAATATAATTTATACACTCTAAGATTCATCCATTAAAGTCTACAATGCAATGATTTTTAGTCTATTCACAAAGTTGTACAACCATCACTACAATCAATTTTAGGACTTTTTCATCATCCCATTAGCAGTGGCTTCCCCATTCCCTTCTCCCTCAAGCCCTAGGGATATGCCAATCTACTTTCGGTCTCTACAGATTTGCCTGTTATGGAGATTTCACATAAATGGAATCATACAATATGGGACATTTCGTGTCTGGCTTCTTTCACTCAGCCTCATGTTTTCAAGGTTCATCCACACTGTGGCATGTGTCGGAACTCCATTACTTTATATGGCTGAATAATATTCAATTAGATGGATATGCTCTATTTTATATATCACTTCATGTGTTGATGGACATTTGGAATGTTTCCATTTTTTGTCTATTATGAATAATGCTGCTATGAAACATTCATGCATAGGTTTTTGTGTAGATGGCTGTTTTCAATTTTCTTGGGTATATACCTAGGGTTGAAAACTGTTAGATTTCATTTTCACTTTATTTGGTCTGCTCAGAAAGCTTGCCTTCCCCCACTTTTGTGGGAAGATCGCCACTCCTGCCTGCCCTTAGCCAAAGGCGACACATGGCCTTATTGCGGCCAATCATATGAGTATGACACCCAGGCCAGGCCTCTCTGAGTCCTTCTCTTGAGACTTTACAGTTGCACCTGGAGAAGCAGCTGTAACTCTGGTGTCTCGGGGCTGGAAGAAGGAGGTTGGGACCGTTGGCACTGGCTTCCCCCTCATGGTAAAGGCCTGTCTGCTCTGGGAAAGAGTAGAGGCCATCTCAGCAGGGATGGACTTGACCTGCAGAGAGAGGACAGCTTTGCATCCTCTTCCCACCCCCAAGGTGCTGGCTCTGTGGCTGTCCCCTCTTCCCTCCAAGTCCATGAGATGTCCCCACCAGACACATGTGCTCAAACCACCGCTTCAATTCTTAGCTGTGTCTGGCTCTGTTTATGTCACTTGCAACTGTTGCTGAAAAACCCGGCCTCTGTTCACCAGTGCACAATAGAAACGCGGAGACAGAGCTTTGGAGGAGTAGAAGGGAGTAGATTTATTACTTTGCCAGGCAAAGGAGCCCACAGCAGGCTAATGTTCTCAAGACTGTGCCCCAGTTCCTGGGAAACAGGAAGGGGTCTTATAGTTTCAGGGTGGAAAATAAGGATGCAGATAAGGACGTGGGCTGAGGTAGTCTTGCATTCTTCTTTTCTCCCTGAAACACTGAGATCATTAGGTCTGGCATCAGGTGGTTCCATATTAGGTTCTGGTGGTGCTTGAGGTTATTGTTGCATGACCTTCTTTCTGGAATGAAGAATGTTCGCAAAGGAAAGGAGTGTTATCTTGGAGGACTAAACATCAGGTGCGTAGTTCAACTTTAGCTAGGGGGCAATCATTTTCAGGGTGCAATTGAGAAGGAAAGAGGGGGGAAAAACATCAGTAGGAGATCGGTTGAATGGGCGGAAAGAATAAGGGCTGAATAAGGGCTAACATAATGGGGGTGTCTCAACTAAGTTTCTGCTACAGCACAACTGGATAAATCTTGTGAAATAGAATGAAATTCAAACAATATCTTCTGAATGTCGATCATTTTCAAAGCTGTGTGCAAGGCAATTTTGATGATCAGAAAAGAGACATGACCGTATGCTCTGGGAGCATCTTAGGAACTGTACCAGTCTTTTTGTTTTTTTAATATTTATTTTTCTTTGGCTGCACCGGGTCTTAGTTTCAGCACGTGCGATCTTCGATGCGGCATCCGGACTTCTTAGTTGAAACATGAGGGCTTCTTAGTTGTGGCATGCATGCGGGATCTAGTTCCCTGACCAGGGATCAAATCCGGGCCCCCTGCATTGGGAGCGAGGAGTCTTAGCCACTGGACCACCAGGTAAGTCCTTGTACCAGGTTTATAGCCGAAATTCGGCCTCTGTACCCCGGTACCGAATTGAATCTCAGAAACAAGAGTTTTGGGTGAAATCGAAAAGAATAGCTTTATTGCTATTCCTGTACGTAATCAAGCCTATGTTTCATAGGAAACATTTCTATTCAAAAGAAAAATCAAAAAGACTAAAAGGGAGCATTTGAGGTAATGTTTTGAACCTTCAAAGAAAGATGTTAAGCTGAGATTTCTCATAATTGTACTCCCTCCGTAGAATGATCGCTCCATTAATTTAAAAATCTCTTCTGAAAGGAGGAGGAGTGAAGGAAGGAAGAAGCACATGAGCAGCAGTTCTGTTGGTGAAACAGCCCCTGGGACGTGATCAAAACACTTTTTAAAAATGTGTTTAGAGGATAATCCTCCCTCTACCTGGTTGAAAACTTTCTCTATTCCACCACCAGGTAAAAAATAGTCCAGTGGTCCTGCCTAAACGAAAAGAGCCCATCTAAGCTATTAATCAAAATTCTAAACATGATGGAACGTCAACACTGGTCTCAGCCTGGAAGACTGCAGGGAAAAGCGTTTCTCTCTTTCTGCACCCACCTCAGCCCCAACCATCTGTGAGCCAGGAAGCAGACCCTCATCTGCCATCCAACCTGCTAGTGCCTTGACCTTGGACTTCCCCAGCCTCCAGAACTGGGAGAAATAAATACCTGTTGTTTATAAGGCACCCAGTCTGTGGAACTTGGTTCTAGCAGTCACTTTGGACAGCGTCATCAAGAAAGACACAAGAAGTGAGAGAGACCAGGGTAAGGAGGAGATGAACCTGCAGGCAGAGGGGAGGGGGACGCATGTCCTCAGGGAGGGGAGGAGGGGTGTGCTAGGCGTGCATCTGCGTGCTGCCATCACACCAGATCGCTCTGGTTCCTGCCCTTCAAAACGTGCATTACCATCTGAAAAAATATTGATGATTTACTGGTTTGTTGTTTGTCTCACTTGCTAAGATGTTAGTTGCGGGAACATACAGATGGTGCCAGTTGCTGCTTCAGGACCTAGAAAACAGCATGACAGATGAGATGTTCGGCCAGGTTTGTGGGATGAGTGAGGTAATAAGGTGAGGCTCCCTGCTGCCCCCAGTCCAAATCCCACACCAGGAGACTATTGTCTTGCTCATTAACCTCATGGGGTTCTCTCTGCCCAGAAGCACCCTGTTTGTCACTTTTTTGTCATCATCCTGCAAAGCTGAGCTCAGGTGTTGGCTCCAACCCAGCCTCCCCTAATTTCCCACTCTGGTGGTCTCCTTTGAAACTCCCCAGGTGGGTGTCTGGTAGGCATCTCTGTTCCCCGTATTTGACTGTGGAACTAACTTCTTAAATTTGAATCCTGATCCTACCACTTTCTAACCCCTACCTGGGGAGTTTGGAACTTGGAGACTTTGTGAACGGTGATGTGAACCCCACCCAAGATGTGTGGGGGTCTCAGAGGGGCCTGGTTACCTGCCCAGGTGAGGTGCTGTTGAGGCTGCTCTGGGGGGAGGGGCTGACACGTCCAGAGTGAGTTAAGACCTGGGAGACTGCATATCCTTATGACCAGGTGTGGGCCAGGCTTAGGCAATCATGCCATTTACGTCCAAACAGGGGCACTTTGGAAACCAAGCAGGACCCTGTGGGGCCCTCGCAGGGACAGACCCTCCCCACAACCCCGTGTCAGCTGCCTCTTGTTTGTAGAGAAGCTGTAGCCTCTTAAGCATTCCCTAGGTTCCAAAGAGCAAATTTAATCAGGGAAGTGAGAAAATGCAGAAACATAGAAAAACAGTCAAGCAAGACAAAATAATAAGTTTAGTCATAAAACAAAGTCAAGAACCCTTAGTTCCTCCACAAGGGCTGTAGACAACATCCTGAGCCATGTCCTTAAGTTGTTTGGCAGGTACTGAAACCCCACCAGTTGGAAGAGGTTAACTGCATGCTGACCACCGGCAGTTAGACCCCAGACCGCTGGAGCCTAAGACTGATAATGTTGACCCCCATGACCTCACCTGGTTACCTCACCACCCACCAATCAGAAAATTGTCCATGAGCTGATCATGTGCCCCATGACCCTCGCCCTCACTTTGTCTTTAAAAAAAAGCCATCGGGAAGTTCAGGCCTTTTGGGCATGAGCTGCCTGTTCTCCTTGCTTGGCACCTGCAATAAACACTGTACTTTCCTTCACCACTGTCACTAGATTGGCTTTGCTGTGTGTCGGGTGAGTGGACCCAAGTTTGGTTCAGTAGCACTTTCTTGAGTAAACTAGTCACGGTTAACATCCATGCTGGGGCAACAGGCAGAAACCATGATGTCCCTGGGCAAACAGGGGCTTTTGGTGACCCTGCCCATGCAGGACAGGGAACCAGTCCAGAGCCCTGCTGAGGACTGTCTGGGGGCTCCTGCTGCAGGACAAGGGGACCCCAACAGTGAGAGTTTATGTGGGATGGGTAACAGGTTTAGCAGCTGGGTGGGGTTTAGGAGGGGAAACAGAAGCAAAATGTGCACAGCCCAGCACTTGACCCTTTCTTGGTTGGCTCATGACACATTAATGCAGCAGCTCATAGAGAATTCTGCACATTTAAACCAGAGCCCCTCGGTCTGTACCCCTCAGAGAGAGAAGCCCACAACCCTTCCACATTTTGTGTTTAAGTGGTCCATGCATTTCGCATTATGATCTTTGGTGCACATTTCCTCGTATGTGTTCTCCTAGGTGTACGCTGTCACTTGCTTAAATAGCTCAAATGCTGCTGGCAGAAAAGACACAGTTCTGACAGATGCACAGTGTGGAGCCCTGTAGCGAAATGTGTTAGAGCTACAGAGCCGTGAGCAGTCTATGACTCACCCACACAAGGTACCGTGCTGGCTGGCACATTTGCACTTAGAAGTGAGTATTTAAAGCAAAACAAAAATACCTAATAGCCAGGCAGTCTTCTAAATTCGCCTCATGGGATCATCCCCTGTGGGCTTCAGGTGTTTCCAAATGGAAGAGATTAAACAATTTGGTCGGATGTGGGTCTTGGGTTAAGTAACTGCTCAGAAGATTCCAGAGGACTACAGGCAGACCTTAGGGAGACTGTGTGTTCCAGAGCACCACAATAAGGCGAATATTGCAATAAAGTGAGTCACTTGAATTTTCTGGTTTCCCAGTGCCTATAAAAGTTATATTTACACTGTAGTCTATAAAGCGTGCCATAGCATTATGTCTAAGAAAAACAATGTACACACCTTAATTAAAAGTGTGAAGTGATATCTCATTTTGGTTTTGATTTGCATTTCTCTGATGATTATGATGTAGAGCATCTTTTCCTGTGCTTCTTTGGAAAAACGTCTATTCAGGTCTGCCCATTTCTTAATTGTGTTGTTTGTTTTTATTTTGTTATGGAGTTGTATGAGCTGTTTAAATATTCTGGATATTAACTCCTTATCTGTCATATTATATGCAAATATTTTTTTCCTATTCAGTAGGTTGTCTTTTCATTTTGTCAATGGATTGCTTTGCTGTGCAAAAGCTTCTAAGTTTAATTAGATCCCATTTGTTTATGTGTGGGACCTTTTTGCTGTGCTTTGGACCTCTGCCATTGGAATTACCCTGCAAGATGATGTCTTCATTGCTTTGAACCCCTTTGCAATTCCCTAAGGAAAACCATGTTCCTGGGACAGGCGAGAAAGCAGGTGCCACAATATTGTCATCACAGAGTGTTTCTTTAACTAGAATGAAGAATACTTATTTTCATATATTGCCTTTTTATTGACTCAAATAAAATCCATCCAGAAAACAATTTCCCTCCATTTACCATAAGTATTTGGTGCATAATAAAGCGAGCAAGGCATTGCAATGTGGCATGCTGATAGAGGCAATCAAAAAGGATCAACAGGAAATAAATTACCAGATGTAGGTGCCATCATAAGAACAAATTCACAAGGAGTGTCAGTGAGTAGTCCCAGTTAGATAAGAAACCTCGAACATAACAGCATCCCTAGAAGAGATCATGGGCTGCACAGCCCGATGCAGCCACTCTGCCTCAAGGTGAAAAATTGCATCTTGCAAGAGTCTACCTCTACAGCGCACCTTTAAGGACAAGGATTGTTAGGAGTGCACTCTGCTGGGGAAAAATTACTCACCTGTCTTTTCTTCCATAAAATAAAAGGAAAACAGCAGGGTGTCTCCCTGAAGAAGAGTCTGGAAGCACCCTCTGGATGGCACTCAGGTCTCCATCAGGGCAAGAGTCCAAGACGTATCTTCCCAACTGCTCTGATATGGACACATTCCAAACTCTAGCAAAACACATTTGTTTTAGTGGGTGATGGCTCATCCCAGGTTGGCTTTGAAGCATCCCAATGGCTTAGAGATTAGGGTTATTCTTAAATATTATGCCTCTAGAGTGGGAGGAGGCATATCTCACCTAAGTCAGAAGACACCCAAACATAGCAAGGGGCTTCAAATGCAGGAAGGGGCCAAAAACACAGATGTTCTTGTCACTGTGAGGATATGCCCTGGGGTCCTCCATGCAACCTCCAAGAAGTTGCGATCTGTTAACTTTGCTTTTTAATTTTCCCTTAGCATTTTCTAACAGGATACTAGTAATGATAATATCTAACACTTAGCACTGATTATGTGAGCTAACTACAGCTGTCATCATGCCCAGCTTACCAGTGAAGAACTAGATAGCTTGTCTCAGCTCTTGCAGGTAGAATGTGATGGAGTCAGACTCTAAGCCCTGTGCTATATCCCCTCTACCTTCCATCATCCTGAGGACATGCAGTTTCACTATGGGTGTCTCCCACACGTAAACCAAAAAGGGGCACTTTTCTCTTTCAGTTCCCTAGTTGCTGTCTCCAGAAATTTCCCTTTGATTTACTATGTCAATAGGTTATTGATATCATCAATTGCGTGGTGCATTCTGTCTCCCAGGCATAAGAAGCCACATTGCAGCCATGAGCTGTTCATTGAAAATTCACTAATAAAATTTATCAGCACTTTTAGCTACTTAATACACAGGATAAAAAGGCATCATAAACTCAACAAGAGTGGTGAGGGATAGATTACATTCCTATAAAAATCAGATCAAACTGAAGGATAGAAAGTAAAATTGATTTTGTTCATCAGATAAAAATACATGTTCCTTGTTGTAAGAAAGAAACTTGACATAAGCTTTAATGTAGATTTTGAGAACCCAGCCATCCTTCTTTTCTTGCATTTCCACAGTCATAATTAATTGACGTTGTACCATTCCAGTGGTAGGTAGAATAATGGCCTCAAAGATGTCCATGTTCTAATCCCTACAATGTGTGAATATGTTACCTTATGTGGCAAGAGGGACTTTGCAGATGTGATTCAGTTAAGGGCCCTGAGACAGGGAGATGCTCCTGGGTTATCCAGGTGGTTCAGTGTGATCACAGGGGTCCTAATAAGTGAAAGAGGGAGGTAGGTCAGAATCAGAGGAGATGTGAGGATGGAAGCAGAAGTTGGAAGGATGCTTTCATGAACCAAGGAATGTGGGAAGCCTCTAAACCTGGAAAAGGCAAGTAACAGATTCTCCCCTGGAGCCCCCAGACGGAACACAGACTGGTCAACACCTCGATTTTAGCCCAGTGAGACCCATTTCAGACTTCTGACTTCCAGAACTGCAAGATAATAAATTTGTGTTCTTTTGAGTTACTATGACTGTGGCGATTTGTTACAACAGATGGGAAACTGATGCATCCCCCCTGAGTGGAAATTCTCTGAGGGCTGGTATCAGACCTCTCTCATTAACTAATGGCCTGGGACAGTGCCGGGACCATAATGGGCATCATCACACATGTTGAATGAGTCAATAAATGGGTTAATAGGTTAAGACGTGTAGCTTCTGGCTAAAAATGTTTTAAGCACCCCTAACCCTATACCCCACTAACAAAAATGCTCTGGCTCTGGTCCAGTGTATGGGCAGCAATATTCCAACATTTACCTGGGCACTGAGACTCCATCCATGGAACTTGGGGGGTCATCTCCATCTCCTTTAATTCCAGGCAGTGCTGGTGTAATCTCCCACGTGCCTGCCCATGGCACAGTTCACTGATTCTGTACAAACTTTCAGAATCCACTCTACAAAGACACCAGCTATCAGAATTGATAGGAATTGAATAGGAATCAGAACTGATGGATAGAAAGTATTTGCCAACTCTCTCTAGAGGCATGAGGCACAGCTGGATCTTGGGGAGAGTGCCCAGGTAGAAGGAAGGTCTCCCCGGCATCTGTTATGTTGAGGACACCCACAGGTGGAGGCGTTTCTGAAGATGCAAGTTCTCCTTGGCCCCGAAACGACTTCACACTTCCGGACGGTAAACCACCTCCCTCAAGTCTAATGAGTGAGCGGCAAAAGCTTCCCCTAACTGAAAGTTACAGATCGTTTCTTTATGCTCAAGAGGAAAGCATCTTTGCTTTTTCCCCTTAGATGACCACTTTATTAATTCAGAGACCACCCCAGAAAACAAACATTCGCGTTAAACTAAACATAAGAATGCAGTACACATATGACGAGCAAGGCATTAACATGTAGCACGCTGATCAAGGTAAACAAAAATGCAAACTAGGAAATAACTACTCAGAAGCAGCTGTCATCAAGAGAACAAATTCCCAGGGAGCAGAGAGATAGATTGGTGCGAAGTGGGAAGCCCTTAACACAGCAGCAGCAGGTGGGCAGGAGGCAACTGGCCCCGAGGTAAGATGTACCAGCTCTGCCTGGGAGTGAAGAATCACCTTTTGCAAAATGTATCTTTATATATCATCTTTAAAGAAAAAGTGTGTTAGGAATGCATTCTGTCGGGAATACATAGTTGGCTATCAATTTTTTTTCTTTACTGAAAAACAAAGGGAGACAGCAGAAGTCTGTTCCAATCTCGTATAAGTGCTTTCTGTGCCTCTGAAGCCCTTTCTAAGGAGAGGGGCCACTAGTGTGACCTGTGGCATCCTGGACCACTCTCACCACAGCAGTGGCAGCGTGGGGGGCATGAACTCCCGAGACGCAGGCGAGCATCTGTGCATCCCTCAGCCCTTCTCCCCACGACGTCACCGTGGCTCAGCGATGATGTCGAAGAGAATGAGAATTCTTTTTTTTTTTTTTTTTAATTTTTATTGGGGTAGCGTTGATTTACAATGTTGTGTTAGCTTCAGGCGAACAGCAAAGTGAATCAGTTATACATATACATATATCCACTCTTTTTTAGATTCTTTTCCCATATAGGTCATTACAGGGTATTGAGAAGAGTTCCCTGTGCTCTACAGTAGGTGTTTATTAGTTACCTATTTTATATAGAGTAGTGTGTATATGTCCATCCCAATCTCCCAATTTATCCCTTCCCACCCCCGGCTTTCCCCCTGGTAACCATAAGTTTGTTTTCTACATCTGTGACTCTATTTCTGTTTTGTAAATAAGTTCATTTGTATCATTTCTTTAGATTCCACATGTAAGTGATATCATATGATATTTGTCTTTCTCTGACTGACTTCACTTAGTATGATAATCTCTAGGTCTATCCATGTTGCTGCAAATGGCATTATCTCATTCCTTTTTTTATGGCTGAGTAATATTCTATTGTGTATATATACCATTTTCATTCCTTTTTTTTTAAACATCTTTATTGGAGTATATTTGCTTTACAATGGTGTGTTAGTTTCTGCTTTATGACAAAGTGAATCAGTTATACATATACATATATCCCCATATCTCTTCCCGCTTGCGTCTCCCTCCCTCCCACCCTCCCTATCCCACCCCTCTAGGTGGTCACAAAGCACCGAGCTGATCTCCCTGTGCTATGCGGCTGCTTCCCACTAGCTATCTATTTTACGTTTGGTAGTGTATATACGTCCATGCCACTCTCTCACTTTGTCCCAGCTTACCCTTACCCCTCCCCATATCCTCAAGTCCATTCTCTAGTAGGTCTGTGTCTTTATTCCCGTCTTGCCCCTCGGTTCTTCATGACCATTTTTTGTTTGTTTGTTTTTTAGATTCCGTATATATGTGTTAGCATACGGTATTTGTTTTTCTCTTTCTGACTTACTTCACTCTGTATGACAGACTCTAGGTCCATCCACCTCACTACAAATAACTCCATTTCATTTCTTTTTATGGCTGAGTAATATTCCATTGTATATAAGTGCCACATCTTCTTTATCCATTCCTCTGTTGATGGACATTCAGGTTGCTTCTATGTTCTGGCTATTGTAAATAGTGCTGTTATGGACATTGGGGTGCATGTATCTTTTCTAATTATGGTTTTCTTTAGATATATGTGCAGGGCAGAATGAGAAATCTTGAAGCAGATTTATTAATAGTTTAAATCTCCACTTGCATCACCTGCTAAATTTTGTTGATTCTTCTCTTTGCCTGTGTATTTAATCCTTTCTTTGCATCAGGGGTTCAGTTGATGAGGAATAGAAGATGAATCAGAAACCCACAGACCAGGAGATCAAGCCACCGCACCATGTCAATGGCTACTATTAGAGTGGAGGATAAAATTCAAAGCTGTTGCCATGATTTGACTCTGTCTCGCTCTCCAGCTCCATCACTACCCATTCTCGGGCCACACTGACCTTCCTTATACTGTTCAGAGATGTGAATTTTTCTCCCTCCTGCGGTCTTTGAGCCCAGAGTTTTCTCTTCCCCATCAGCCCTTCCACCATAGCCTCCTAAAACCACCTCCTTCTCTCCACTTGGGTCTCAGCACTAATATCCCTGCTAAGATACGTGATCCATCCCCTGGGGCTAGGACCACCATCTTGGAACTCAAAGTCCCAGTACAAAGACTCGATGACCACATTTCCTACCTCCTGGCCCAGGTTCTTAACCACATACCAGGCTTCCCCTCTGCTTTCTGCAATGAGAATCCTTTAAAAGATGAAAAGCTTCTGAAATTCGAAAATCTCCAAGTATTCCCTGAATATAAAATTCTAATTGCCCACGGAGTGCAGTAAACCTCAACAGATTCTTTCTTTAAAAAATAAGAGTAACTCACACACACAGTCTTTCAGTGTACCAGCACCCTTCCAAGTCCTTTATATATTATAACTAACTTAATCCTCGTAAGAACTCTGCAGGACATGAACGATTCATATTCCAGTGTTACCTATGACAAAGCTGAGGCACAAATGGTGAAGTCGCTTGCCCAAGGTCAACAGCTAGTAACAGAGCTAGGATTCGGACCCAGGCTAGGGTTTGGGTCCAGACGGCTGTGCCATGGAAGAGATTAGTGTCTTCTGACAACACAGTTCTGAGACCAGAGGCATGAAATCAGCCTCATCCATTTTAAAAAGAACCATATATCCAAGCCGAGTAAATTATATCTTGTAGTCTATACATTTCCCCAAACCACAAATGAAAGAAAAAGAAAAAGTTTAATTGAAATGAGCATGACTATTTTGGACAACTGTTTGGCAGAATCTACTAAATCTGAACAAATATATAACTTTAGATATTCCTAAGTTATATACCCAATGGATAGGTGTGAATACGTCACTGAAAGAAAGGTGCTAGAATGTTCTAGCTGCACTGTTTGCACAAGTCAGAAAGTGGCAACTTCCCAAATGTACATCAGGAGTAGAATGGATGAATGAAGTAATAAATTATACTATACAGCAGTGAAAATGAACAATATACAGCTACACACTGCAGTGGAAACAATTCTCACAAATATAATGTTGACTTGTATGAGCCCAAGTTACCAAGGGATCCCATTTCTTTAAGGCAGAAAAACAGGCGATGCTAATCCATGCTGTTGAAGGTGGTTGCCCTTGCGGGGGACATGCCTGGAGGGGGACAAAGGAGCGTCTGCTGTGCAGGTGATACCCTATCCTGCTGTGCAATCATATATTCACTTTCCATGTGTGCGCATTTCAATGAAAAGTTTTTACAAATTTAATTGATTGACTTTATTTCAATACGTCCTGCTCTTCCTCTTCTTCAACTTCGTTTAGTACTTTTATTGTTTTTGGTTGCACTGGGTCTTCGTTGCTGCGTGTGGGCTTTCTCTAGTTGCGGCGAGCGGGGGCAACTCTTTGTTGTGGTACACGGGATTCTCATTGCGGTGGCTTCTCCTGTTGCGGAGCACGGGCTCTAGGCACGCAGGCTTCAATTGTGGCACGTGTGCTCAGTAGTTGTGGCTCGTGGGCTTCAGTAGTTGTGGCGCACGGGCTTAGTTGCTCCGCGGAATGTGGGATCTTCCCGGACCAGGGCTCGAACCCGTGTCTCCTGCATTGGCAGGTGGATTCTCAACCACTGCACCACCAGGGAAGTCTCCTTTTAGTACTTATTTTTTGTTTCCCTTCTTGGAAATTCAGTGATGTCTAAAATAATTATATTGTATTTGTTTTTCATGTTTTCTCCCAATAATGTTTTCTTCCTGTGGTGGTAGACCGATTCTCACCTTGGAACGACTCATGGCCGTTTTATTACAGTGAACTCAGGTGGCCCAGAGAAGGGAAAGCTCTGCTGAGATGGAAGATGGAGAGAGTTCTCTCCTGTCTTCAAGCCCCCTGGTGGTCATGGTGTTCAGGTGAGTCTCACCATCCATCCGGCAGGAACCCGAGTCCCCCTCCTGCAGCTGAGGGCAGGGCTGACTTCTAACAAGTGCCCCCTGGGGGCTCCTTCTCACGGGTCCTCAGACCTGAGCCAGGTTTGGGGGGTTCAGCCTGTGGAGTTTACCTCATGCTCATTTGCAGTCAAGGAAGCAGCTGGAGAGAGAAACTTCTGGCCAGGTATATTCATGGAGGAGGGAGATGACAACGTCCCGACTGGTGTGACCCCAGTTTCTCATAAACACATGCGCAACCTCCTGCAATGGGGGAAACAGCCAGTGTTCATTCCAAGCCTTATGCATCTTGCAAAATTCTACTTCTAGCAAATTCTTCTGGAAAATAATTAGAAAAGCGATGAATCATGGTATCGAAAAGGATTTGTAATGGTGACATGTATGACACAGTTTAAATATCCAGCGACAGGGAACTGCTTGTGTAGAATCTAGCCACACACTGAAATACACTGAAAGCATTTAAAAAATGATGCTGCAAAAGAAAAATGTGCTTAATGACATGGGAAAATGACAATTATGTACAGTGAAAATTAAATCAGCAGCATGCACTGTATGCTATTTTAAGAAAATCTAGAGCAACTTTAATATTTTTGAGTGAAATAGACAATATTCTTCACACATCATATTAATTCCTACTTTAATCTTAAAATTGCCCTGGAACAGGATAATGGTTTTAGAAAAAAGAATGAAAAACTATACATCATTTCTTAGTAGAACAAGGTTACTGCCTTATTCTTCTAAAAAACTGTTTTAAAATAATTACAGATTCACAGAAAGTTACAAAGAAACACACAGGGAGATCCCATGCAGTCTTCACCCAACCTGTTCCCAAATTAACATCTTGTATAACTGTAATATCAAATATCAAAAATATTGCAAAACTGTGAGGTCAAAATCAAGAAATTGATGACACTGGTCCAATCTACAGACAGCTCTCTGTATCTGCGGTTTCAAATCAATCCACGGTTGGTTGAATCCACGAATGTGGAACTTGCTGGTATGGAAGACCGACTCTATCAGTTATTTTACATAAGGGACTTGAGCATCTGCGGATCTTGGTATTCATGGGGAGTCCTGGAACTAGTCCCTGTGGATACTGAGGTGTGACTGTACATGCATTCCTGTGTGTATGTCTGAAGTTTTATCACACATGTACTTTCGTGTAGCTACCACCCCAAACCAGGTATATAACTCTCCCTGCCACAAAGTGCCTTAATGCTGCCCCTTTATACCCTCCCAAACTCCTGGCAACCGCTATTCTGCTCTCATTGCTATAACTGTGTTATTTCACAAATGTTATATGAATGGAATCTTCAGCATGTATCCTTTTGAGACGGGCTCTTCCACTCAAAATAATGTCCTTGAGGTTCACCCAGGGCACCATGTGCATCAGTGGTCCATTCTTTTGATTGCTGAGCCATATTCCTCAGTAAGGCTGGACCACCGTTTATCTAACTGCTCATCTGTTAAAGATATCCAGGTATTTTTCAGTTTGGGGCTACTGCTTGAACATTAGTGTACATTTTCTGCATAGAAATCAGTTCACATTTCTTTGGAATAAATGCCCAAGAATTACTGAGTCATGTGTTAAGTCCACTTTTAGTTTTAAAGTGAACTGCCAAACTATTTTCCAGAGAGGCCATGCCATTTTATATTCCCAGGTGTGAAGAGTGCTTTTATCAATGTGTCTGGTTTTTTAAAAATTATTATTTATTAAAAAAAAATTTTCTTTTTCTCGGCCCTACTGCGTGGCTTACAGGGTCTTAGTTCCCCGACCAGGGATTGAACCCACTCCCTCAGCAGTGAGAGTGTAGAGTCCTAACCACTGGACCGCCAGGGAGTTCCCTCAATGTGTCTGTTTTCTTAAGGAAAAAAACAAAAAGACTGAAAGGACATACACTAAACACGGTTAACCATCATGGGTGGTAGAATTGATAAGACTGCAAATGATTTTCCTTTTTTCCCCCTGAATTTTCTACCTTGAATATCTGTTGCTTTTGTAGTCCAAAAAAAAAGTTACGGCTTTACTCAAGAAAGTGTTAGGATACTCTTGAGCTGGGATCAAACGTAATAAAGGATCTTACAGACTGCAAAGTGCAGGTTTCT
This sequence comes from Balaenoptera musculus, assembly GCF_009873245.2. NCBI lineage: Eukaryota > Metazoa > Chordata > Mammalia > Artiodactyla > Balaenopteridae > Balaenoptera > Balaenoptera musculus. The sequence goes on along the minus strand of NC_045798.1, from coordinate 5,041,707 downwards.
AAGGGCTTATGTGGCAAGGATCCTCCCCAGCTGATGTGTCTGAATGAAATAATATTGAGTTTGCTCCCTATTAATTATATTCCTGTTTTACTGCTGTTGTGGGCAACCATAATTGGAATTTAACCAATATTTGAGTCAAACACAGTACAAGTTAGATTGACATGCCTTGGGAATCACAAGTGAGTGAAGATAAAAGATGCTTTGAGAACCACAATTTTTAGTTGGCAGAAGAAGGGAAAATCATTAGCTGGTGGCATATCGGGGGCAAGGTTTCTGAAGGAATGAATCTGTTCATTTTCATTCCGAATTCAGGGATCTAGCTGTATTTATTGTTCCTTTCAAAAACCAATTTAACCCAAAAGGGACACATACAGAGATTGTATTTGATGCTGGTTTTGTCACCAAAGCTTAATAGTTGAATCTCCAAAATAGATTTTTAAAAGTAAATTTAACCAGAAGCAGAGATTATAAATTGCACTGTTTATTATGTTCACTCTACCCAGTGGAAGTCATTTTAAACTAAATCCTTTTTTTCCCTTAGCTGTCAGGGTAAAATTAATTAGAACTGTGGACTGATTATGTTGGTTCACATGAATTTCCAGAACTCCTGGAAGTTTGTTGTTGCTGGGTGAGGCAAGCCGAACTATAAAAACCCTGCAAAAATCAAACAACACCTGTGAGTTTGGAATTTTCTTCCCATTTTTCTGAATCCCTAAAGGGTCCCTTTTCTTATTTTAGGACCTCACAAGAGGCATCTGGACAAAGACTTTCTGGCTGGAGGTTCCGGCCAGTAGCCTTTATAGCAGGGCTGGTGCAAAAAGAATGAACACGTGACACCTGAAATTCTCACCCCTGCCACCAGAAGACAAGGGGAAAATGCCAAACATCCTAACTGCACTTTAAAGTTTTTTTGCCCAGAGTTCAACTGACCTGTTGTTTTTCTACATGGAAAGTTGGATGAGACATGCACAGATGTCTCTGCTACTTGGAGATTTCTCTGTAAATTGTCATCTTGCCCATGGGAGCCAGGAGAGAGGATATTATTTCCTTAAGCCCTGTGGCCTCTGCTGCTTTGTAAGACAGACTCAGGTTTTCACATCCTTGGCAATTCAAGCCACAGAAATCCACGAGAGGGAAAAGGTGGCCCTGACCACATGCATCTCCCTCCCCTGGTCTCCTGCCCTATTTTTTTATGTGGATAGGAGAAGAGTGGTTATGTGTGTTAAAAATTGTTGAGCCCCTTTGAGAACGGGGCATCCATGGGCTCCCAGAGGGGACATGGCGGTGGAAGGAACAATGGATCAAGAGGCAGCATGCACGGGAGGGGGGTGGGGAAGGAGGCAGCAAACCACGGGAACAGTGAGAGCTGGGTGCAGAGAGAGGGGAGGATGGAGGGCACCTGGGGCCTAGGGCGGTCACGGGGCCAGAGTCCCTCAGCCTGATGTGCATAAGATGATCAATGTATAGTCCCCGGCGTGTTACAACTTAGAATCCCGCCCCATTCTCTATCTTAGTGATGCTTGGAAGTTAGGCAGCATCATCCTACATCCTGTAGGAGCAAATCAAGGTTCAGAGGAAAGAGGGTGGCTTTTCCCGGTCACCTGGGCGCTGGACAGCCCAGCAGAGCCCCCAGGCTGGAGTATGGACAGAGCTCAGACTTCGGCGCCAGGCTGCCCGGGTCTGACCCCAGCTGTGTGCTCCCCTCCCTGTGGACCCTGGCAGGAAGGATCTCAGCCCCTCTGTGCTTCTGTTTTCTTGGTTGTAAAATGAAGATGGCGCTAGCTCCTGGAGCGGTGCCTGACACTCGTACCCAATGGGATAAATCGCCTAAATATGTACCCTAAAAAAAATGTATAACTTCTGAATGGAGTGTGTTTAATATGTACGTAGATGCAAACGACCAGGTCCTACCGCACAGCACAGGGAACTATATTCCATATCCTGTAATAGACCGTAATGGTAAGGAATATGAAAAAGGACTGTATACATATGTATATATAGGTGTGTGTATCTATCTATCTATATATAAAAAACTGAATCACTTTGCTGTACAGCGGAAATTAACACAACATTGTAAATCAACTACAGTTCAATAAAATAAAATTTTAAAAAGTGTACATGGATGCTAGTGGACAGTTCTTCCTGCAAAGATGATATTTAATAATTTTTTAGATGATTCCTAATAATCCCATGATCCTTTTCTCCCACCTCCACAAACACACACACACACGAACACATACACACACACCCCTGCTTCTATTTTCTCTCTCTGGCTGTTTTAGGTAATATAATTCCCAATGTCTTCCGTTGGTCCTACTTTACAGTGAATTGTGCTGGAACATTCTCGGGATGGGTTTGTGTCTTCTGGATGAGGCTGGAGGAGTGTCTGATTAAATGCAGCTCATACGAGACCCACCGTGAGGACCAAGAGCTTCAGCACGGGGAGCAAAGACACTGCTGCAAGGAAGAAGTGTTGCTGCAATCTGGCCTCTGTACCCCGACACCGAATTAAATCTTGAAGACACAGTTTTGGGTGAAGTAGGAATGAAAAGCTTTATTGCTTTGCCAGGCAAAGGGGGCCATAGCGGGCTAATGCCCTCAAGACTGTGTGTCCTGACCTGGACAGGGTAGTGAGGGGTTTTATAGCAATGGTTCAAAGAGGGCGTGGTCAGCTTGTGGACATTCTTCTGATTGGTTGGTGGTGAGGTAAGTGGGAGTCGGCATCATCAACTTTCTGGTTAGAGCTGGTCTGGGGTCTACTTGCCTGTGGGCAGCAGACAGTTAACTTCTTCCACCCAGTGGGGCTTTCAGTATCTGCAAAACAGCTCAAAAATATTTTTCTGTGTATCCCTTGAGGGGGAACCAGGACCCTGCCCCAAGGCTGCACTATTGTCTCCTGACTGCTCCCCCCTTGTCTCTGCATCCCCTCCTTTCCCTAACTAACAACTGCTTAACCTGCCCGTTGGAACTCAGGGAAGGTCACGGAGGCTGAATGAAGCCAATTTCCTGCACGCAGGAAATGGGGGACACGGAAAGGCTTTTGTGCCCAGGAGCCCCACAGGGTCCTGCTCGGTTTCAATAGGACTGAATTTTATGTGTGTGAGGCCAGATATGAGAGTTCAAATAAAACACGGTGAGACTTCCAACACAGGGAGATCTGTCACAGCCCCTGCATCCGGCTGTGATGAGGAGGAAGCATCCAAAACTTGGCTGACATCATCAATGAAACCGAGAAGGAGATGTCGTGTTATATTGTTGTTACATGGCTCCGTCCTTGGGTTACCTTGATATTCCCCACGCCAGCCTTACTTTTAAGTTAAACTTGCTGCTATTTTGAGGATGTCCTTACTTGGACATCAAAGAGCAAAATTTCCCCCCATGTTCTCCCTGATTTCCAGCCAAGGATCCGACTCCTCGGAGACAAGGTTACTGGGAGCCCCTCCGCCATGCGGGTTATGCTGGGGGCTCAGCGGTAGGCGGGTCTGCCTTGTGTCCATCCGCAGGGGCTCCACGCCCAGATCCACGCCTCCTTTATCCTCCCGTGTGCCACACACGGATGTAGTCCTTGGGGCATTCTGATCACCTTGACAAGTTGAGTCCCCACCCTCATGGTGCTCACACACAATGGGACGGTTCAGACAATGCACATGAAAACAAATAAACACACAACTTCTAGGTGGGAAGAAACTACTAGGTAGGAAGTAAACGGGGTGATTTGATGGAGACAGACTGGAATGGAGTGACGGAGCAGCTGTAGTCAGAGAGGTCCAGGAGGGGTTCTGTAGGGGACGGAAAAGGAGGCTGTCTTCCAGGAGGGGGCGTGCAAAGGAGCCAGACCTAGGCAGGAGCTCCAGGTACAGGGCAGACAGGGGCAACATCTGGGGCAGGAACCGGCTCAGCTTGTTCTAGAAACAGAAACAGGCCTGGGGTCCCGAGGGTGTGACTGTTGACCACTTGACCACGTGTCAACAAGACCACCTATGAGACAGCTCTTGAGGGCACCGATTCCAAATCTGTTGAGGAAAGAGGACGGTCTTTGGAAATGCTTTGGTTTGTTGTTCTTTTCCAACTATCTCTTACCCAGATAGCAGCAGGATGTGAGTTGGTTCATTTAAACAATCTGTGCCCCACTCGCATCAAGGAAGCATGGAAGGCACTGTGTCCAGACAGGATTCTCTAATAATCCCCAGGTGCAGACTCCATGTTCTTAACTCTTGTGCCAGAACAGAATCAGAGCTGTCATATGCTGTATGACATGTGCCATTCATGTTGGCACATCAATGGCATTGTCTCGTGATAGTGGGAGAGTGGGACATTTCCTTAGAAATTGCATAGGTTAAAACAACCCTATTGTCCACTGTTGTTCCCCTGCGGTTGTAATTCTTACCTTTGTTATACTAGCTGGAAGCTTCACGCTTACTTTTATTATGACAAAAGTTGATTTTACTTCTTTCAGTCAGTGCTTTAATTTTCCACTAGGATGGTAAGAAAACTCATCTTTTAGAACAAACTAAGCCGTGTTTTGTCGGTTGAACAGTTTAGGGAAACAGCAGCCGTGGGCAGTTTGGCGAAGGTGAATCTAATGACAGGATTTACTACTTTTCATGGAACCAAAGTGGAAGAAAAGGCTGACATCCTAATCTATGGAAATAAAACATAAAATCACACATGCTATAGCGGGGATTTAAAAACATGTTCGTACATTTGAGAAAACTTGAACGCTTATGAGGTATTGGATGATTTAAATTATTGTGCATCATTTTAGGTGTGACACGGTGTTGCGACCATGTTTAAAAAATGGTTGTTATCCTTCAGAAAAGTGTACTCAAATATTTACAGATTATATGTAAAAGAATCTATCCCTGAAGGGATTTTCAAAGGTGGCAGAAGCATGGGGACACAGACAAGGTCCAAGATTTCGCTTATGCTGACCTGGCCGTGTGAATATTTGGAAATCAACTCAATGTTTTGACCCCATGACCACACGGTCCACTGCCATCTATGTTGTCTCCAGACTTCGGGCCTTCTTTTTATTAGGTCCAGACCCATCTTTAGAGCCTTTGTTCACAATTTTTCTTCCGAATATGCAGTGATGAATCCATTCAGAGCTGGTTCTAACTTCCACACACCACAGAAGCTTCCAAATGCGTTTTGGCCATGGTGAGAATCCCTTACTGAAAAGTCCTCTGAATGGAATAATTGCATAGACATAATTCCAGGGCTCTGTGCTGTGTGAAATTGTAAGTAGCACTGACAATGTAATTTGCACTCATTTATGACACAGCAGCTCATTATGGCTCCGATTTTCATCCCCTTTATGAGGAAGCTCATCTGTTTCTCTGATAGAAGCTTGTTTTGTGTGAGATATGGCTCTTTGCTCATAGAGATGCCTGGGAGTGTGGACTGATGAGAAGTGAGCATGTGTGGTGCTGATGGTGGGATGCATGGTAGAGTGGTACCCCAGAGTGTGATTTCATGGCAGCTAAAGAGCAGTGGGTATTGTGACATTGGGTGAGTCGTTATTTTTTTTAATTTTTAAATTAATTTATTATTAATTTATTTATTTTTGCTGCGTTGGGTCTTCATTGCTGCGCATGGGCTTTCTCTAGTTGCGGCGAGCGGGGGCTACTCTGTGGCGCGTGGGCGTCTCATCACCGTGGCTTCTCTTGTTGCGGAGCACGGGCTCTAGGAGCGCAGGCTTCAGTAGTTGTGGCACGTGGGCTTCAGTAGTTGTGGCTCGCGGGCTCTAGAGTGCAGGCTCAGTGGTTGTGGCGCACGAGCTTAGTTGCTCTGTGGTATGTGGGATCTTCCCGGGCTAGGGCTCGAACCCGTGTCCCCTGCATTGGCAGGCGGATTCTTAACCACTGCGCCACCAGGGAAGCCCCTGAATCTTTATTTTAACATGTGCATTTTGCTTGCTTGGATCCCAGGAATTCTTACATTAAATAAATGATTAAAGTAGACTCCACCACCAATAAAATAATCATAATAATAAGGAGGAGGGGGTGGGAGAAGGAGAGAAACGTACAGCCAAGTACCATATTGCTTGTGGACCTGTTCATGGATCAATTTCAATTTCTTTGCGATTACTCAGGATCCTCTGCTCTACCACTTACTCTGCTATTTTAAATCTCGGATCCCAAGTGTTGTTCATCTTTCTAAAGACATCGCGTCTGCTCTTTGTCTGCCAGCCAGCATCCGCAGCCTATTCCTGCTGGACCGTGAGATAGGAACTTCCCTCCCCCAGGGACTGTGGGAATGGAACCGCCCCTCCTCTCCTGCGTTCCTGTGGGACTCCTCTTCTGATGGAAGTTGGTTAAGACAAAGTTCTGCCTTTCTGGTGCCTCTTTATAAGATAAACTTCTCCCTGCTCCATGTCAGGCAGTGTGGGGAGCTGCCTGCTGTGTAGCCCAGGAAGTGGACAGCCCCCTGCCCCTAGCTGCCGGCCTTGGGGGCAGCTTTATCTGTCATGGCTCTTTGGGAAGAAGAGGATGCTGAGGCTGCCGACACCTACACTCGACGGGACAAATCTGCACCACTTGGTCTGAAAGAACAAGGCTACTTCTTTCGAATGCTTATCCTCTCAGCTTGATGAAGCCAAGAGAAATCATGTTTAGGGTGCTGCTTTCTTACTGGTCCGGTTGACCAATTCGGTAACACTATCAGTTATTTACAAATTAGTTTTGATTTCAAAAAACCAAGCAGGTGCTTCCCTGGTGGCGCAGTGGTTGAGAATCTGCCTGCCAATGCAGGGGACACGGGTTCGAGCCCTGGTCTGGGAAGATCCCACGTGCCGCGGAGCAACTAGGTCCGTGAGCCACAACTACTGAACCTGCGCGTCTGGAGCCTGTGCTCCACAACAAGAGAGGCCACGATAGTGAGAGGCCCGCGCACCGCGATGAAGAGCGGCCCCCGCTTGCCACAACTAGAGAAAGCCCTCGCACAGAAACGAAGACCCAACACAGCCATGAATAGATAAATAAATAATAAATTAATTAATTAATTTAAAAAAAAAAAACCAAGCAAACAAAAAACCCTGAAATATTTGCAGAGACTCTCTGATCTGGCTCTGTGGCCCCAGTACCAACACAATGAGCACGAGATAAATTCTGTGATGGAAACCAAAAAAAAACATCAACAAAAAACAATCAAATGAGAAAGATCTGCCCCTAGATTAATTCTAACTGGGCTCTTGATCCTGCTGTAAATACGGCATCAATCAAGAGCTTAAATAGAGTAAGATCAGATAGAAACACACTGGGGAATAAAGTTATCAATTAATTTCCACCTCTCTGTGTAATTACTTTTTTTTTTTTTCCACATAAAAGTGTGGCAGGAAAGAAACCCTTTAGGATATAAAATAATCAACCTCTCACTGCTAAGAGAGGAGCATTAAAAAATATTCTGCGTAGGAAGGAGTTTCCTATTCCTGTCCAGCATGTTCCACAAATGTCAACCTATAGATGACATTTAAGGTCCATTGAAGTCTACAATTTTTTTTTAAATTTATTTATTTTTGGCTGTGTTGGGTCTTCGTTTCTGTGCGAGGGCTTTCTCTAGTTGTGGCAAGCGGGAGCCGCTCTTCATCGCAGTGCGTGGGCCTCTCACTATCGTGGCCTCTCTTGCTGCGGAGCACAGGCTCCAGACGCGCAGGCTCAGAAGTTGTGGCTCACGGACCTAGGTGCTCCGCGACGTGTGGGGTCTTCCCAGACCAGGGCTCGAACCTGTGTCCCCTGCATTGGCAGGCAGACTCTCAACTACTGCGCCACCAGGGAAGCCCCAAAGGCTACAATTTTTTAAAAGGAAAACTTAACTTCTATTACACTTATTCTAATGTTCTTGTCTCTATTGCATTAGTTACCTAGGGTTATTTCATTCTATTCTAAGGACATAAAATGTAACGTTCCTTTTTTATGGAAAATTTCAAAATACATCAAAATAAAAAATGAAGCAATATGTAAATGGACTTCCAAATACTCATTACAAAGTTTTAACAGTAATTACCATTTTGCTAATCTTGTTTCTTTGCATTCAGTCCACCTGGAATATTTTTTAAAACATTCCAGATATCAAAGCATTTCATTAGTAAGTACTTTGGGCTACATCTCTAAAAAGGACTTTAAAAAAAGCATAACTATAGCAACATCATTACAAAATTAACAACGATTTCTTAGTGTCTTCTGATATTCAGTCAGTGTCCAATTCCCTGATTGTTTCAATGACTGTTTACCCTTTGGCATGTTTGAATCCGGTTTCCAAGAGGATCTTTACACAATCCTTCTCAATCTCAAAGGTCATCAGGGAAACTCATTAAAAGAAAATGAAATAAATATATTTACCAAGATTGGCAGGAAAAATAAATTTAGTAATGTCCAGGTTTGGAGTAATCATATTGGTGAAAATGTATACAGCTATAACTTTATGCAAGGCAATTTGAGGGTTGCAATTGAGATATCCTTATATCTGGTCATTATGTTTTAATGGATCAAGCCCAGTGAGCAGACTGCCATGTACAGTTGTGCAGGTTGTACAGTGCACAACTGGACTATATATGAGAGAAAGTAGTCACATTTGTATGTTATGTATTCAGATTCTTTTCCAGCAGACAGTAGGAAAAAGTTCCAGTCTTACAAAATCAGCATAATATGAAAATTTATTTACAGAAGCATGGAAAAAGTGACACCTTCTAAATTTGTATACCGTGTTGTATGAGCTAGTGGTGGTCCTGCATTTGTGCACAAAGAGGATTATTCAAGAGGTGGTGGCATTATTTAAAATAGCAAAAGGATGGTGATGATGATGTCAAGCTCCTGATATGTAATGGCACAATTTTCTAGATGTATTGGACAAATTTTGAGGTCATGAGAACAATATTTGAGCAACTCTGTCTGGATTTAAATACCTATTCTGTCACTTATTAACTCTGTGATCCTAAGACATGTTACCTAACTACTCTTTGCTTCAGTTTCCTCATCTGTAACCTAGAGATTAAAGAGTTCCTTTCTAATGGGATTGTTGCAAGGATTAAATGAGTTATTATATAAAGAACTCAGAACACAGCAAAGAGCCTGGGACATTGTAAGAGATTCATGTACTTCTTATGTTGTTTTCATTATTATTATTTATATTATTATTTTCTCACACCAGTGATGAATAATTTGAAAACGTTAATATTTCTAGCCAATAGTTAGCAATAATTTTTTTATAATTCTTACTTTATAGGAAAAAGACAAATTATTATTATTTTAAATACGATTTTAACTAAGACTGATTCTAGTATAAGTTTGTTCAGTATATTTAATTCTTCTTCTATGCATTCTCTATGTGAGTCCTCTGCCCACATGTTAATCACAGTTAAACAAATATGAAAGTACATTTTATTTTTAAAGATTTTGTGAAAAAAATGTTTATATGACCATGAGCTTCTTAGGCTAATTCACATACCAAGGTGCTTACTAAAGAATAACTGAATAACATATTCTCTATCAGAAATAAAGTTTTAAAAAATGAAATCATTTTGAAAATAAAAATATTGAACAAAATCCGAATGTAATTTACATATAGCAAAGATTATAAAATTTCAGTCCTATTCCCGGAATGAGGAGTTTATGTAAAACTCCCTTTGCAAAACGTTTCCACAAATTATAAAGGGAACACAAATAACTTAGAAGGTAAACCATAAAAACAGCTGGTGCAATAAAAATCTTAAAATCGTGACATGCCAAAGGCTAAAGTTTATCACACACACTCATGATTGATTTATTCCGCGTGCAGGACTTCAGACTCCAAAATTTCATTTCAAGGCTAAACTGTTGGTCCAGCCACCTGGGACAGAGAGTTCCTAGAAGAGTCTGCAGAAGATAGAGTTCAACGCTCTTCAAACACACTCTCTGCAGACCTCCCATCTCTGATTTCTTTTTCTTTTTTAAAAAATTTTTATTGGAGTAAAGTTGATTTACAATGTTGTGTTAGTTTCAGGTGTACAGCACAGTGAATTAGTTATACATATACATATATACACTCTTTTTTAGATTCTTTTCCCATATAGGTCATTACAGAGTACTGAGTAGAGTTCCCTGTGCTATACAGTAGGTCCTTATAAGTTATCTATTTTATATAGAGTAGCAGGTATATGTCAATCCCAATCTCCCAATTTATCCCTCCCCCCCCATCCCCTGGTAACCATAAGTTTGTTGTCTACATCCATGACTCTACTTCTGTTTTGTAAATAAGTTCATTTGTACCCCCTTTTTTTAGGTTCCACATATAAGCAATACCATATGATATTTGTGTGTCTGACTGTGTCTGATGTATGTCACTCAGTATGACAATCTCTAGGTCCAACCATGTTGCTGCAAATGGTATTATTTTGTTCTTTTTTATGGCTGAGTAATATTCCATTGTATATATGGACCACATCTTCTTTATCCGTTCCTCTGTTGATGGACATTCAGGTTGCTTCCATGCCCTGGCTATTGTAAATAGTGCTGCAGTGAACACTGGGGTGCATGTGTCTTTTGGAATTATGGTTTTCTCCGGGTATATGCCCAGCAGTGGGACTGCCGGTTTTCATTGTTCTCCCCTATTTTTCAAGGACATGTGGGCATGGGGTCTACCTCCTCCCCCATCACTGGAATGATGGATTCATGCTGGGAATCTTCCAGCAGGAACGGGCTTGGCAGTGTAACTGCCACCCTCCGGCCCCGCCCCCAGTGTAGTTGCTGCGTGTCCCCTGAGCTGATGCTTTCTTCCCCTCGGGGAAGGTGACAAGATGGGGTCTTTGTCCTCGTAGCTGGGAGCTGGCAGCTGGGGGCTCTTGTACCCCAAGTAGGGAGTCCTTTACTGGGGAAGGATGGATTGGGGTGCTGAAAGGACCAGGTCTGAGTTTCAATGCTGCAGGGAAACTCATCACAGGCAAATAGACAGGGAACCCCTTGTCCCTGCCCTGGGTGACAGGTGGATTCCCAGGAAAACAAGGTGATGCCCACCTGCAAGTCCGGGAGATGTGCCAAGGGTTCAAGGTCAGGGTGAGGAAAGTGAGACACACAGCAAGCAACAGGGGCATAGACGCACTTGAGAAGTGACTCTGTGAGTATTTCACCCATCTGTGAACCGGGGGGAGGGAAGATGAGGCCATCAGCTGAGTGTCAGGATTCCTGGGTTATCACCTGCTAGGTGGGGGAGGGAACCCATCCAGGAGGACCCCGGAGTGTTTATTTTTGTGCAAGTTCAAGGAGAATGCAGCTCCTTGAATACAGAGCTGGCTCCAGAGATACCGCTGAGTGAGCAAACAGGATGCTTCGCAGCACAGATGATTCCGGTGGGATGGAAATGTGTTTTAGAAATTCAGAAAGATCTGGAGAGTTTGCTCATTTGATAATGAGCATTTTATGTTATTTCTCTTTTCCATAAATTTGCCATTGAAGTAATCTCTTTGGTTTTTTTTTTTTTTTTTTTTTTGGCCATTTTCTACTTTCTGTTCTTTCTAGTCAACATTATTCTTACTTTTGACAAGGCATTTCCTTCTTGATATTCACTACTTGTCAGTTAAAACTAAGAAGTATGGATATTTCAGGGAGTATTAGTAATTCTTTTAAGGGCTGAAGGGAAGGAACATTTGAGTCATCATGCAGTCAGGTAGACTGAAGGGTTAAGGCTTCTCCAAAGACGAGGCATAATTATCTTTCTTTTTTATTGAACAATGAAACAAACAAAAAAAATCTAATGCCAAGATTTCTTTTTGGGTGTGACTGGAACATGAAGTAAAGGACAGTATCAAACGAATGCATAAAATAGAAATCTTTAATCATCCACAAATCATGTGGCCTCTGGACCACACCTTAGTATGGGGGTTGGTTACCAAGGGAACCAACCAAGATTAGAGGGTTGGAACTTTCAGTCCCACCCCCTGATTTCCTGGGAGAGTAGGGGAGCTGGAGTTTGAATCAACTACAAATGGCCAAGGATTTAATCAATAACGTCTATGTAATAAAGCCTATTTAAAAACCCAAAAGGAGGGGTTTGGTAGAACTTCCTGGCTGGTGAACACACGGAGATAAGGACATGTTGATAACGAAATGTTGTGAATGTTTATTGCCATAGAAACATGTCCTAAATGCTTTCTGTAGATTAAGTTCATTTAATTTTCACAGAAATCCCATGAAGAAGTAACTATCACTGGGCCCATTTATAGATGGGGAAACAAAAGCACCAGGAGATTAAGAAACACATCCAACCCAGCAATTGCACCCCTGGAAATATACCTGATAGAAATGAAAATATATCTTCACACAAAAGCGTATACAGGAACATTCATAGCAGCATTATTCATCAGAGCCAGAAGTGAAAACAACCCGGGTGTCAATCCACTGATGAATGGATAAATACCATGTGGTACATCTGTCCTCTGGAATATTATGCAGCCATGAAATCAATGAAGTTCGGACGCATGCTACCCCATGATGAACCTTGAAAACATGATGCTAAGTGAAAGAAACCAGACACAAAAGGACAAATATTGTATGATTCCACTTGTATGAACCCTCAAGTGGTGCAGCCACTATGGGAAACCATATGGAGGTTCCTCCACTTATATAACCTTCCACTTACATGGAATCTCCAGAAGGGAGATTAGTAGTTGCAGGCTAGGGGAAGGGGGATGGGGAATCACTGCTGCTGGGCATGGGGTTTCTTTGGGAAGTTCCAAAAATGATTAGCAACCATCATTACTGGGATTAGTGATGATGATTGCACAACTCTGTGAATATCCTAAAAAAACCATTGAAATGTGTACTTTAAGAGGGCTCTCTTTTTGGTATTCAGTTTATATCTCAATGAAGATGTTACTCTAAAAAGAAAAATAAAGGTGTCCAAAGTCACAGGCAGAAGTGACAGCTCTTAGAGCTGGAGTAGAATCGGGCTGCAGTGTGTGTGCTCCTAGTTTCTCTACTATGGACCACTTATTCTTAACGATAATTGAAGAGAGACAAGATTTTTCACTCTATGGAGAAAACGAATCCCTGCTCTGAAGATTAAAACCACCGTAATCCATGGATGTTTTCAAAATTAATTTCAGTTGGTGCAGCTGTTTGGAGACCCATGGAGGATAGTGTGTGTGCTGACCTCATTTACTATTAGCATCAGGGAGCTGATTTTATAGTTTTCTACATAAACAGGTGTGATAAACTCTAATTAGAAAATAAATTACAAAAAAAAAAAAAGAAAGAAAACAAATTACAGTTGACCCTTGAACAATAATGGGGACTTACAGGTGCTGACCCTCCTTGCAGTTGAAAATCTGCTTTTAATTTTTTTAATGTAAATTTATTTATCTTATTCATTTTATTTTTTGGCTGCTTTGGGTCTGTCTTGCTGCGCGCGGGCTTTCTCTAGGTGTGGCGAGCGGGGGCTACTCTTCGTTGCGGTGCGCGGGCTTCTCACTGCAGTGGCTTCTCTTGTTGCAGAGCACGGGCTCTAGGCACACGGGCTTCAGTAGTTGTGGCTCACAGGCTCTAGAGCGCAGGCTCAGTACTTGTGGCGCACAGGCTTAGTTGCTCCGCGGCATGTGGGATCTTCCCGGACCAGGGCTCGAACCTGTGTCCCCTGCATTGGCAGGTGGATTCTTAACCACTGCGCCACCAGGGAAACCCCCGTTTTTAATTTTTGACTTCTCCAAAACTTAACTACTAACAGCCTACTATTGACTGGAAGCCTTACTGATAACATAAACAATTGATGAACACATATTGTGTATGCTATATGTATTATATACTGTATTCTTATAATAAAGTAAGCTAGAAATTATTAAAGAAATGCAAATCAAAACTACAATGAGGGGCTTCCCTGGTGGCGCAGTGGTTGAGAATCTGCCTGCCAATGCAGGGGACACGGGTTCGAGCCCTGGTCTGGGAAGATCCCACATGCCACGGAGCAACTGGGCCCGTGAGCCACAAGTACTGAGCCTGCGCGTCTGGAGCCTGTGCTCCGCAACAAGAGAGGCCGCGATGGTGAGAGGCCCGCGCACCGCGATGAAGAGTGGTCCCCACTTGCCGCAACTAGAGAAAGCCCTCACACAGAAACGAAGACTCAACACAGTCATAAATAAATAAATAAAAGAACGTGAATTTCTAAAAAAAAAAAAAAACTACAATGAGGTACCACCTCACACCCTTCAGGATGGCCATCATTAAAAGTCTACAAGTAACAAATGCTGGAGAGGGTGTTTTGAAAAGGGAACCCTCCTACACCGTTGGTGGGAATGTAAATTGGTGCAGCCACTATGGGAAACCATATGGAGGTTCCTCAGAAAACTAAAAATAGAGTTGTCATATGAGCTGGCAATCCCACTCCTGGGCATATATCTGGAGAAAACCATAATTCAAATGGATACATGCACCCCTATGTTCAGAACAGCACTATTCACAATAGCCAGGACATGGAAACAACCTCAATGTCCATCAACAGATGAATGGATAAAGAAGATGTTGTGTACATATACAATGGAATATTACTCAGCCATAAAAAAGAACAAAATAATGCCATTTGCAGCAACATGGATGCAACTAGAGATTATCATACTAAGTGAGGTAAGTCAGACAGAGAAAGACAAATACCATATGATAATCACTTATACATGGAATCTAAAATATGACACAAATGAACCTATCCACAAAACAGAAACAGACTCACAGACATAGAGAACAGACTTGTGGTTGCCAAGGGGGAGAGGGCTGGGGGAGGGATGGGTTGGCATTTTGGGGGTTAGCAGATGTTAACTATTATATATAGAATGGATAAACAACAAGGTCCTACTGTATAGCACAGGGAACTATATCGCACTAATAAGAGCAGTTGGGTCAGAGGAACCTGGAATTTTTTCCTGGATCTTCCATCAAAATGTCTTTGATTTTCGGCAAATAAACTCTCCATAACCTCGGTTTTGTCATTGGTAAATCTGGATTATTAATTAACTGGTTACTCAAAACAATGGCTTAAAATGATCATTTATTATCCGTCTTGGGTCTGGCGGTTGCCTGCGGGTTCTCAGACATCTCTCCTATGACTGCTGTCGATGGTGGTTACGGCTGCTGCCCTCTGAAGGGCGTCCACTGTGGCACAGACATGGCGGTGATGTTGACCCCCTGCATCGACTCCTGCTTTGCTCCCTAGTTCTAAAGGTCTAAGTGTTTGATCTGGGGGCACATTAACTTCTTGTTACTTCAGTCACCTCATTGGTAAAGTTAGTAAAAGTCATGAGTTAATAAGCACTAAGGGTGATAAGTAAGTAGTAAGTAGCTGCCCGGTAGGGCTGCCCAGAGTGTTCAATGGCATGCCCCGTGTGCTGTTTGTTAAAGCCGTGTCTGAAGGTGGCAAGCACTTTATCAATTAGCTACTATTATTTTGAGAAGCTGATGAGGGGCTATGGAAATGATCCCTCCCTGAACCTCACACTTGAATCTGAGCAACACATTTTGGTCATGATAGAGGCTTTTATGTGGGACACAGACACTCACACGTGGTTTTGTGCAGACCAGCTGTACAGCCCATTGTCGTTGCTCTTTTGCTTTTATAAAAGAAGGTTAATAGAAAAGGCGTACCTGGCCCAGAAGCCACTATGGGCTGGAATTTATTGAGGAGGAAGTAATTCTATTAGTGTTCCAAAATTCACCTCCTGAAGATGGAATAAAAGGAAAGGCGGATTTATCCTTCTGTGTGTCTCCCTGCCCTTGAGGTATGTCTTTTGAAAGCTGCAGGTACTTTCTCTTCTTGAAACATTTAAATGTGTCCCCTTTATATCAGTAATAGTTGAATTAATGTAGGTGTTCGGGGCAGGCAGGGGACAGGCTGCATGACATGAATCCTGGCCTCCTTCAGTGGGTGTCAGTCTATGAAAACACCATGTCGTTGGTTGAATGTCAAGTGGATTAACATGTCAGACCTGGGAACAGTTGCCTTGTAGCATTGTAGCATTTAGAGAATGGAATACCATCCTAGCTTAGCATCTTGCTTACCGTTAAAATATCAGGATTTACATCCTTCTTTGCCACAAGATTATTTTTCAACAGCTTTAAAATCCTAACAATACGACCATGTCTTCTGGACCTTGTCCGCAGAATTCTTGAAGCAGACCGGCGCCCGGTAACAGACGTATTTAGCCAGATTCATATGTATGTGACTGAGCAAAGACGAATAGCTCTTCAATGGAGCGTGAAATGACTTCAATCCGTAAAGCTCGGTGTGGTCTTACCTGCCTGGGCTTCATCCTGCAACGTGAATTTGGAGAAGTCTCAGGGGTCAGAACCTGAGAGCAGGTAAGATTCCCCTCCCCATTACATATAACACACTCTTTAACTTTTTCCTTTGGAGCACGGACTACAGATGGAATGAGATAATTATTGGTGCAGTTGCTTTTTCTTTTCAAAGTCATACCCCTCCATATAATACTAGCTGGAAAGGTGAATTCAATGAAAGAGCAGTCAATGGGGAACTATCGTGTGTGCCCCCACCTAAAGAGAATAGCCAGCACTCACCTCCAGTCAGCTGTCTCCATGCAAGAAATGGGCCCCCAATTCATTACTCTTCCATATTTTAGTGGGAAAAAGGAGGTGCTATTTTTACCTGCGACATTCTGATATTTAAAAGTTGATGATTAATTTCATTAAAGGATACACACCATGCCAGGCAAACAGATGGGCCCTGTGCTGTCACTTTGCAGAAGACAAATGTCTGTCTTACTATTGGTCTCCTAGATCAAAAGGAGAAAGACCTCCAGCATCTCCAGACACTAGCAAGATCACAGAAAAGAGGTTCAACCTGTATTTATTCAACGAATGTATCTGACAAACTAAAAACCGCCATGCAAAGCGTTGGCATCCTTGGACAGGGAATGCTATTTACTTGAGCCAAGAAATGTGGGACATGTCATTTATTTCTAACTGTGGCTTGCTTATAGTTATTTCTAAGTTCCTTTGAGTTTGTTTCCAATTTCTAATTGTGAGACAAGGGGATATAGTTTGTGGATGGAGTACCGTTTCAGGAAGGACAACTCAGTTTTCAAAAGCCACCCAAGTGGAGAGAGCACCGTTTCTGAGTTCTTTGTCAGTCTTTGGGATTTCAAGGTTAGAAAAAAAAGGGTCATTGGCTTGTTTTGGTTTCCATTCATCAGACATTCTGAAAAAGCCTTTCACTTATGCCCCCTCATGGATGAATGTGTCATGAATCAAAAGCTGCACAAAAACAACGTTGAAGGAACAAGAATGTCATTAATATCATTAGTGTGACTGTCATTAATATCATTTGTGTAAATGTCAGTGCTTTCGTTCCGTTGGACATCATTTATTGTTTGGAAAAGGAGATCCAAGGAAGGGTGAGAAACACACAACCAAAGGCCAGAAATGGGGATGTGGCATGAATCCATCAATGACAAGCTCCCACAGAGGTTCCGCTGGAAGGCACACTGGGATTGGCTGCCCTCTCTGTCCATTTCGATCCCCCGACCCCTGCCCAAACCCAGACCTGGTTTTGCAACGGGACTGCTGTTGCCAGCCTGCTCCCAGGTCACCATCCCTCTGTCTCCTTGTGAATCCCGTGCCAACAGAGACACACGGTCCAGCCAGATCGTCAGTGTTTTTTCGACCTATAACCTGATGCGGTGGCATCACCTTTACTGTCATTTGTATCCTTCCCCTGCTGTGGTGTCAGGCTCCTGCTCCGGAATCTCGTCGCTGTGGGGCTGATCCTTCACGGGCTCATGAGTGAAAACTGGGGCCGGTGGTGGTGGACGACAGGGGTTAAGCCACAGAAGTTGCCTCTTCCTCCCGCCCTCCATCCCTCCTTCCTTCTCTCAGAGGGCATATCCAGGTCCTAGCATCTGACTGCACGTTGCTGCCTCTGTGACCTCGGGCTGGCCTCCCTGAGGCTCCATTGCCCCCAGCAAATCATGGGGACCATCCCATTCCCCTCGAATTGTGGCTGGGAGTTTATAAAGACGATCAGGCAGGATGACCACACGTTCAGCTGTTCAAGGAATCTTTGCTGATGGCTGACTGTACAAGATGGGGGAAGGTGAAATACAGGTTTTTCTTAACTCCACTCATTTAAGGAACACCTTCATGATTTGGGGGGTCTCTGCAGCCCCAGTTCTTAAGGAGACCATTGGATGGGAGAAGGCGGCCCTGCCTCTGGACGGTTTGCCCATTACTGGGAAGGGCGTGGGGAAAGGGCTCCCGGTGGGGAGGGGGTGGGCTCTGCCTCCGTCGCCTAGGGCTGGGGGTCCTTGTCCACACAGCCCTGCCCCACGTACTTGGATGGGTGAGCGGGGCGGACATACCTCCTTGAGACAGTTACCTAGAGACGGGAGTGGCCAAGAGACAGGGGTGTGCCCCTCAAGCACCTTGGAGACAGTGACAAGTGAGGAGGCGCCCCTTTTTTGCAGCCTCTCCCCAGACCTGGGCTGGACTGGCAGTAGCTCCCTGGGGGCAGGGTCTTGTGGGGGAGAGGACACCTCCTCTTTGCTGCTTGGTGGTGCCGGGCAGGCAGGTCCTCAGGCCTCCCATTCCCAGGCTCCTGCAGGGAAGGGTGGGTACCCGCTCTGTGCACCTGCGAACATAAATATAGGAAAGCTCATTTTAAATGGAGTCAGGATGCCCTGAAGGGGAAACTCACAACTCATAACTCACAACTCACTCAACTTGTTGCAGCCTGTATAACCGGCAGGAAGAAAGGAGATAAGAATGTTACTTTTCTATGGGTACAAAGGAAGACATTTTTCACGTAGGAATTTTATCTCCTGCTTTAAAAAAAAAGGGAGGAAGATCACTTCCTGCCCCAGCAACAAGGCGCTAGCCCCCGATTGCAGCCAATGAGGGACCGCCACAACCTTGAACTCTTGTTCTTCTCCAGTAAACGTTTGTTCAAGACAACCCTCCCCAATTTCCTCCTAAAACCTAATAAAAGCAAGCCCGCCTCCTTCGTTCTCCAGACGGGCCTACGACTCACCATAGCTGGCCGGTCCTGAGTTGCAGTTCTCTGCTATTCCTGAATAAACCCATTCTGCTGCTTAAAAGAGCTGGCTATTTTATTTTGGGGGCTGGCACAGTTTTTCTGGTGCTGGGTGGGGCCCAATGACCAGGATCCACCCAGGCTGGCAGCATTGGGTGGGCACAGGGACCCACAGCACGACCTTGCGGGCTATTTCTTGGTGCTGGGTGGGGCTGGTGGACAGGGCTGGACCCCACGATCTCCTCGGCTACATCAAGTGCCAGTTAGGGAAGGGGACTTCTCCCCCCGTTGTCTTCACAAAAGCCTGATTAGACTCTGTCAGTGAAAAGATGTTGCCCTTGCATCAGTAAGCAGAGGATGTTGCAGCCATGAAGCCATCGCATGACAGCTGCCCCTACAGTGAGTCCTAAGGAAACTCAGGAGAGAAGCAGGGTGCCCCGTCATCAGGCCATCAGCCACTGCAGCCAGCACCCCCCAGCAGTGCACCCTGAGGAGACTCAGGATGGGAAAACACAGAATACTGGCCCTAGATAGCTAAGGTGCGTATCAAAGGAACGATTTCAATGAGCCTAGACTTTTGCAACGTCCCATATATAGAAATGCACTATGGGACTTCCCTGGTGGCACAGTGGTTAAGAATCCACCTGCCAATGCAGGGGACAGGGTTCGAGCCCTGGTCCGGGAAGATCCCACGTGCCACGGAGCAACTAAGCCCGTGCGCCACAACTACTGAGTCTGCCCTCTAGAGCCCATAAGCCACAACTACTGAAGCCTCTGCGCCTAGAGCCCGTGCTCTGCAACAAGAGAAGCCACCTCAATGAGAAGCCCACGCACTGCGACAAAGAGTAGCCCCCGCTCGCCACAACTAAAGAAAGCCTGCATGCAGCAATGAAGACCCAACACAGCCAAAAATAAATAAATAAATAAAATTTTAAAAATGCACTAAATCCTGTAACTTGAGATGTCTGGTTTTCTTTAATTAACAGTCATCTTTTGATGTTCTGACTACCCGGTTTCATTGCAAAGACCCCTATATATCCTGGCTCATCCCTTACCTCTTCAGAGCGGTCCCTCAGAGCTCTCTGAGAGTCCTGTCTGCCACCCGGGCTTGAAGTTCTCAGAAAGTCCGCCAAATAAAACATAACTCTCAACTTCTGGGTTGTACACTATTTTTAGTCAACAACCCCTAAACGTTAGGTGCCTGGGGATTTTATCGCTCTACCTATGGCCCACTTGTCCAAAAGTGACCATCAGCAGTGTTCTACCACCATGAATCCCGAGGACGTTATGATCTTTCCCACAGCGAGAGCTAAGGAGGAGGAGGAAACGTCGACACTGCATCATCGTCGCTTTTCATATCTTCTGAAATCATGGGGGAAAACAGGTTCATGTCAGAAAATTACCTCCTTCCATCCAGCCTCTTCTGGAGAATGGATGGTAGAGCCCATGACTGTTAGTGTTGTACCTTTTGTTTCCTAGAGCTCTTAGGGAAGTGCTAACCAAACTTATATCAGAAACGTCAATATCTTCTTAGCAAAGGGGCCATGGAACACTTAGATGTGTCTTACTAGAGGCCTTCCCTTGATCCCAGGCAGTGGTGAAACTGAACAGGACCCTGTGGGGCTCCTGGTCACAAAAGTCTTTCTGCTCCCCCCCACCTCCCACCCACCCCGCCGTTTTCTTGTTTGCAGGAAATCAAGCCATCAGGCTGTCACATTACAGTTTCCATGACCTTCTCTGAGTTCCAAAGGGCAGGTTCAAATAGTTGCTAATCAGGGAAGGGAGGGGATACAGAGACAAGGGAGGAGCAGTCAGGAAACAATAGTGCAGCCTTGGGGCAGGGTCCTGGTTCCCCCTCAAGGGATACACAGAACAACATCTTTGAGCCCTTTAGCAGACACTGAAACTCCCACCAGGTGGGACAAGTTAACTGCATGCTGCCCACCAGCACATAGACACCAGACCCCCGACTGGTTGGAACCAGAACGTTGATGATGCCGACTCCTGATTACCTCATCACCAACCAGTCAGAAGACGATCCACAAGTTGATCATGCCCTGCTCCTTGAACTATTACTGTAAAACTCCTCTCTACCCCCTCAAGGTCAGGACACACACTCTTGAGGTCATTAGCCCACTGTGGCCCCCTTTGCCTGGCAAAGCAATAAAGCTATTCTTTTCTACTTCACCCAAAACTCTGCCTCTGAGATTTAATTCGGTGCTGGGGTACAGAGGTTGGATTTGGCTTCAGCAGGAGGAATTTACATGATAATCTGATGTCCTGAGACAGTCCTAACTGGGACCAAGTGGTTGCCTCATAGTGGCTGATATCCTTTCAGTGAGACCCAAATGGGTAAAAATACTCCTGGGTTAGGTGCATCCTGGAAGATGTTTTACTAGCTTTGTCAGGGAACAAAGTCTTCCCCATAGAACAATCATGTTGTCAAAAAATAGCAATGATGATTACCCTCTAAATGGCAGCCCTAGAAACTGGTGGAGAGGGCTAGAAGGAAATGTGCATCACCATTGAACAAGGGGTCCAGATGCTTCCGGTATAAGGAGAAAAATGTCTACAGTTTGATTATTGGGATCTGTGTCATCCTTGACCACTTCCTAACTGCGGACCCAATTTTTCTATCTGTAAAAAGGGATGTTGTATCTAAAGGTCAGGATCAATTGCAAAAAAGGCTTTGAATGCACTTAGGCAAATTGCACCCAGGTAGGCTATTGATCTGTAAACTTGCCTTTGCTGGATTTTCTGAGTAGGCATTTACAAGTGGATCCTCTTGACATTTGGTCTAAAACCTGCTCCCTTCGTAGAATCTATCTTCCTTTTAACCCTCTAGATACTTTGCTTTTAATATTTTGACCTTATGGATGAAGCAAAACCCCAAATAAATCAACATTAGGACTTGTTAGCTATTTCAATAGTTTGGTGACAGAAGAGTATTAAGTATATAGCTTGAGCTTTGAAACGAAATAGGTTTCATTTGAATTTGCTGTATTAGTACTCTCCTAACAGCCACGAAGAGAATTAACTTTTCTGTGTAATTCACTTGGAAAATAAGCAGCATTGTCCACACCCAGCAACCAAAGCAGAGGAATGACCAATATTTAAGAAGCTTGTATCCTTTTCTAAAAGGAGCTTAGACTTATGTTTCATAATCAACATTTTCTGACATGGCCCAAATAATTTCGTTGTATTTGCACTCATTCAGAGATGAAAAAGAAGGGGTTAAAATAGTTTGGGAGCTGTTCATTCTAAATTGGTATCATATCAAAAAGGCAATTCTCAAAAGAAGAGATAAAAAAATCCTTATAAGCACATGAAAAAAAAAATTCATCATTGACCGAAGAATCAATGAAAATAAATAAAAGAATAATGAAAAGTTTTACTTTCAGTCATGGCAAGTTAGGTAATTCTGGGATCATTCTAAGGTAATGAACCCTTTCTTTGAGGACAACAAAAAAGAGTGAATGCAAATAATAGCCAAAGTTTATTAACAAAGAATTCCCAAGCTAGTATCTAGAGTTTTACAGAGACCCGGGGTCGGGGGGATGGTGATCCAGGATTCTGAGACCTCCTTACCTCTCTGGAGGCCAATTTCAGAGGAATTATTGGATGTACTGGAGCCTGAGTGGTTCATTTCACAGCTGTATGATGAGGGGGAAAAGGAATAGCGTTTGGGAATACCTGAATGGGGCCTTGACGATTCCTTCCACGTTGTATCTGGGTCAGGGGGGTAGCACCTTAGGAGAAAATGTGACCCAGACTTAGGTTTTCCTTCCCAAGGACAGCATCTCAAGCCCAATCCCCATTCATTAACTTTTCCTCTTCCTAGATAGATAGAAACAGATCTAGACTTAGGTAAGGAGAGACTTTATGCAAAGCGATTACTGAAACAGGGGAGAAGAACCACTGTGAGAGGGGAAGGAACTATTGTAATGGGGAGAACGTTCCAATCTGAGATCAGCAAACCTCCCAAAGCACAGGCAGAAAAGGGGCTTTTCTTTTATAGGGAGGAGTCCGCAAGGCTAGGAAGGATCTGGTGTCAGAAGTGGAATAAGCCCAGGGATTGATCAGACAGTTGATCAGGACTGTTTTTCCCAGAGGTCAGCTGATTGTCAGGAGTGGTTGTTAGGAGGGGTTATTCCTTGTTCTAATGCTCAAGTGTGGGACAAGTTTTAGGGGCTCAGGGAAAGGAGAGAAGCCAGATTCAGGTTTGCTCAAGACGAACTAGTGGGAATTTTGGCCAGATTGGTTGGTGGGAACAAACAGTTCTGCTAATCATTCACCAGACAGTGAATGGGAATTTGGAGGGCCTGTGTCTGGCCTGTCCTAGGTAAACGGGGGGTCATCTTTGGGTCTTATCTAAGTCATATGGGGAAGGGTGACTTCTAGTTTTTGCAGTGATGTGTAAGAGTAGGGAATATTTCTTGACCATCACTGTTTTCCAGGAGCACAGGGCTCACACAAAATTCAACACTGTCAAGATCCAGACAGGTAGACACACATGCACGTGGGATTGCAAACCATCACGAGAAAAAAGAAAGTTTGGGAAATCACATGGCAAATGTTAAGAGTGGTCATTCTGGGTGCTGCCTTTACAGATTCTTTTTCTTTCTTCTTGTGTATCTGCAGTTATATATATATATATATATATATATATATATATATATATATATATATTTATTATTGGTCTATTTTGGGTTGTTACAGGGTCAAGGGAGAAAATACGTATAACTAGAAACACAAAGCTTAGCACAAAATAAGTGCTCAAATTTACTTGTGGTTAATCATCATCACGGTCATGGAATTAAAATAATGTGGAAAAGCTACTTTTCAAAGAGCAAAAGGGAAAAATTAGTATCTTACGAAACTTTCTATTTCTACCAAAGTTTCCTCATAGGAGCAAAGCAAAGCCCAGACCTCGACTGTTACTCCTCTAACCTAATGATTGTGCAGGAATTTGTCATAAATCCCCCCTTGGACCTTTGGAGCACCTCTGAGGAAAGGTAGTGGAAGACAGGAAAGTATTCCCACAATTTATTATTGCCATTACTCAGTGGGGTAAGATTCTTTACACTGGCAGATCCAGGGTTGTCTGTGCCATAACCATGAGCACCTTCTCCCATCCAGAGCCACCTGGAGAAGACTTGACTGTGTCGTGGTGCCATCTTGCCACCTGTGGATGTTTTGCTGAGGCTGAGAGCTTGATGCCAATGCTTTTTTGTTCTGACTGGAAGTCCTGGAAGCATTTTAGAGGCTGTATTT
Organism: Balaenoptera musculus; assembly: GCF_009873245.2. Taxonomy (NCBI): domain Eukaryota; kingdom Metazoa; phylum Chordata; class Mammalia; order Artiodactyla; family Balaenopteridae; genus Balaenoptera; species Balaenoptera musculus. The sequence goes on along the minus strand of NC_045798.1, from coordinate 5,017,434 downwards.
AGGATCCCCTTTCCTTAAATGCCCTGGATTTTGTTTTCTCTCATTTTGTCCTAAAAATGAGACAGGGAGGGAAATATTTCAGACAACTTGATTTTGTGATTCTCACTGGGTAATTGCATCTGGTAACTCAGGGCTCTGTTTGGAAGCCCAGCATGTAGGTTGTGTGACAACTCCTGACACGCCTGGGAAGATAAAGAGGACTGCGTCCTTAGCCATTTCACTTCAAGTTGAAGGTGAGCCTGGTCACTTGGTACAGTGTTTTCACTCAAGGCTGAGAAAGTTCACAGGACGACTTGGCCCCTGAAGCTGGTGAATCCCGGAGCTGACACTCAAGTCAAATTAGAAAGTAAGAAAGGGGGCCACTCATATATCCAGAGGAAACTCTAATTCAAAAAGATACATGCACCCCAGTGTTCATTGCAGCACTCTTTACAATAGCCAAGATGTGGAAGCAATCTAAGTGTCCATCGACAGGTGAATGGATAAAGAATTATGCGGTACATTTATACAATGGAATATTACTGAGCCATAAAAAAGAATGAAATAATGCCATTTGCAGCAACATGGATGCAACTAGAGATTATCATACTCAGTGAAGTAAGTCAGACAGAGAAAGACAAATATCATACGATATCACTTATATGTGGAATCTTAAAAATGATACAAATGAACTTATTTACAAAACAGAAAGACACTCACAGGCATAGAAAACCAACTTATGGTTACCAAAGGGGAAAGGGGGGAGGGATGAATTAGGAGTTTGGGATTATACTACTATGAATAAAATAGATAAACAACAAGGACCAACTGCATAGAATAGGGAACTATACTCAATACCTTGTAATAACCTATAATGGAAAAGATCTGAAAATGAGTATATATACATATGTATAACTGAATTACTTTGCTGTACACTTGAAACTAACACAACATTGTAAATTAACTATACTTCAAAAAAAAAAAAAGAAAGTGTGCCACTGAGTAGAAAACCAGGTTACAGGCATGGGCTTTGAAGTCCATCCAAGTTTATTCACATGGATTAACATCTGTGGGCCTTCGTTTCTATTTTCTTGTTTGTAAAAGACATCTATTACTAGAACCTACTTCACAAGCCTCTGGTGAGCATTAAGTGAATTAAGATGTGCAGAACCTTAGAACAGTCCCCTGCCCATAGCAAGCCCTCATTAGGTGTTGGTCATTATTAAATTTCAGCCTGCGAGTCAAAGCCAGTCAATCGAGTTATTTTAAAGGATGTTATTTGCTGTACAATATTATGTGTTTCTCATATGCATACAAGAAACATCCAGAATGATGAACAGTGGCTATTTCCTTTAGTATTTTTTGTGTCTTTTAACTCCTTAGCACTGCATGTGAACAGCAGATAGCCTTTATATATCTATATCCATATCTGTACCTATATCATCTATAACTATGTATCTTCCTGTGTTTATTCTAAAACACGATGTAGTGAAGTACGTTATTATTCCTACTAATGTAAACATGAGCTTTCATAATCCACTCTGTGTCTACACCATTCCTGCTCCTGCCTCGTTTTGCATCATCCGGAAAACAGACCACTGGACCCTGGACACTGACAGCACATTAGCAAACACATATTAGATGTGACAAAGGGGCTTTTCTACTGGATTCATTGGAAACATCACTGGATGATTAGAGGACACCAGCTAATAACTTTGAGTAAGCATTCCTTACAATTAGTAGTGACTAATGAAAAATAAATAGGGCAGTAAATCCCACTGCTGACATTACGGTAGGGAAATTCATTGGCCTGAATAGCCCTCAGTTTAGAACTTGGAAGCAGCACCAATGAGAGGTCCCTAGGTTAGGACAGTATTGCACACGGGTTAAAGCTTTTATTGTGTGCAGCCAAATGGCCTGGGGTCATGCCTCTACTTTGTCATTTACTAGCTGTGGGACCATGAGTAAATTACTTAATCTCCCTGGGCCTCAACTCTCTCATGCATAAAATACGGTTCCTGATAATAGTATGACCCTCGCACATAGGATCACGCACATGCTATTAGTATCATTAGGGAGAGTGTATCAGTCAGGTTCTTGGCAGGAGACAAACAGCACATTCAAAGGGAGAAACTGGAGTAAGCTAATACAGGAAATACTTGAAGAAGGGTGGACAAAGTTAAGGGAGCTAATAAGAGATGGCACAGCGCCTGGGAATATGCACAAGCATAGTCATTTCCACCTCCAGCCTTGAAGGGAAGAAAAGTAAGTGTTTACCAGACCCAATGAGAGCTGTGGCCATGGGAACAGGACCAGCCAATGGAGGCACACCGTTCCCTAGAGTAACAGAGACACCGCTGAACCATGGCAGGAAGAGAGAGAGGGGAGCAAATACCCCGACCTCTCTCTGCCCTCGTCCTTGGCAAACCTGCCCATGCCTCTATCAGCTACAGAAGTCAGAGGGAAGGGAGTTTAGGGGACGTGGTACAGAGAGGCTAGCCTCCTGAGCTCAGAACAGGGCAAGGATGGGAAGGGTGAGCAGTGCATCCGGAGGGGTGAGTGGGAACTACCCGACCCAGAGGACAGTTATCTTCAAGGTCAGCTGCTGTAGACACTCACTCAAGGTGAAGAAATGGAGGAAATATTGCCTACACCGTGATGTTTCTCTTTGCTAAGAGCTGATCAAGGGACAAATATTGCTGTCACAATCACTCTCTTTTTAAATCACTTTCCTGTGGTTTAGCTAGAATCAGAATTGGTGACCATCCTCTTAAGAACTGGAGAAGAATAGAAACAGCAGCGAGCGTTTCTGTAATGCTTTATAATTTACAAATTGCTGTCGTATATTGAATCCCTCTTGAGCCTCATAATGAGACTGTTTCAGTTAAATATTTAGAAACGTTTATAAATGAAGAAATTGAAGCATGGAGAGTTTCTTTGGCTAGGGTTAAGACTCGTGTAATTTAGAAATATTGAGGTAAAATTAGCATAACATAAAATTAACCATTTTAAAGTGGATAATTCAGTGGCATTAAACACGTTCACAATGATGTGCAACCATCACCTCTAATGAGCTCTGAAACTTTCTCATCAGCCCCAAGGAAAACTTCGTACACATTAAATCGTCATTTCCTCATTCTTCCCCCATCTCCGGAAACCACCAATCTACCTTCTGTCTCAATAGATTTGCTTATTCCAGGCATTTCATGTAAATGGAAACATACAGTATGTGGTCTTTTCTGGCTTCTTTCACTCAGCATCATATTTCTGAGGTTCACCTATGTTGTAGCAGGTGTCAGTGCTTCATTCCTTTTTTTTTTTTTTTTTGGCTGCGCCATTCGGCTTGCAGGATCTTAGTTCCCCGACCTGGGATTGAAACCGGGCCCCCGGCATGAAAGCGCTGAGTCCTAACCACTGGACTGCCAGGGAATTCCCAGTGTTTCACTCCTTTTTACGGCTGAATAGTATTCCACTCTATGGGTGTGACCCGCTTTGTTTATCCATTCATCCATTCATGGACATTTGGGTTGTTTCCATCTGCGGCCATTGTGAATAGTAGTACTACCATGAAAGTGTAATTGCATAATTACACAATTACAATAATTGTAATTGTGTAATTTTAACCTATGTCTTTTTAGAAAATTCATGGAGGTGATTTGAAGACCTAGCTTTCGAGCACAAGATCTCGAATTTACTCCTCCCCTTCCTTGATGCAGCAATATGCCTGGAGGGCTTTTAGTGGGGAGCAGCCTCTGTCCTAGTCACTGGGACACAGCAGTGAACAAAATAAATCCCATCTCTCGGGGCACCATCCAGTGACTTAGGTGATGAACACAATGGTTCCACAGAGACACACCGCCTGATGGTAAGAGCTGAGGAGAAGCCGGGTAAGGGAGGTAAGAAGTGCCATGGATTGGAACAGATGGCCATCCCATACTGAAGATTCCAAAGAACGTTCTCTGATAAGGTAACATTTCAGCAGAAGCTTCATGGAAGTGAGGGCAGGAACGTTTCAAGGGAAGAGTGCTTTAGGCAAAATCAAACCCAGATTCAAATCCCAGCTCTGCCAAAAGGCAGCTGTGTTACCTTGAGCAAGTGATAGGCTCTTTGAGGTTCAGTTTCCTCCTTTGTATAATAAGATAAACAATACCTGTTTCATAAGGTTGTCTTCTCGGTACCTTGAAGGTGCTGTAAATGGCTCTGCTTTTTAGCCGTTTGTTGTTTTGATGCAGAGGGCTCTCCACGGTGCATTTAAGAATCTGGCAAATGCTTTGAGAACAAAATTGGAGGGTGGCATTTACTTCTTTGTGCTTCTTTCTCTTCAAGATCATGGCCCCTCAAGTGCTGGCTTTTTTTTGGCAACTGTGAACACAATTTTTGCCTCTCCATGCACGTGGGATTGCTAAAAGCTGTACTGGATTCTTAATGATATTTAATTAAAAATGCTCTCAAAACACATGCCTGATGGAACCAAAACTAATTTGGCAGGTACTTCTCCAGGCGGGGATGCCAGAAGATCAAGGACAGTAGCCAATTTCAGGTAATCTGAAACAGCAGCAGAATTCTATATATATCATTGTCCTTATAACATTTAACAGTTTTTGTTAAAGGGCCATCTCTTCCTTTCACTCTTAAAACTTTTTCCACATTTTGCTTTAAATTGAGATGCTGGAAAATCCACATCTAGGTAAGGAAAAACGGCCTTCTCTGCTCAGATAGACATTTATCTAGTGGCTGCCAAGGAATTTACCGCTGAATCCCCTGAGTGGTAAGTTATGTGAACAAAGATGCTTGGGAATATCCATCCTTCAAAGAACCGAGGAGTGAGAAAAAAAGATGAATGTAGAAAAAAAAAAATCTGGTGCAATTTTTCCATATTATCTGCTCTTGGGTCATTTCAAATACTCAACGAGCTGCTCAGCACTTCTGAATTGTGATTTCTCTGTACCCAACTGCCTCTCTCAGTGCTGCCAAAGTCTCTTCTTATCAAGTTGTCGGGGCAGTGATGGCCTTTGTGAATTACCTCCCCAAAGCCCACGCTGAATAGGAAGTCACCAAGAGAGTGACGTTTACAAGATAAGGGCTGCCCTCTCAGGTCCCAGCATCATGTATCGGTCTTGGCTGTTCTGGGTGTCAGGGGGTTCAGTGGTTCTCTTATGCAGCTTTGCCATTTGGAAGAGTGTGGCTGCCTTTGATAACAGATATCAAACCTTACAAGTTTTGAGATGGGACTCAAACGCCTCTCCCTCCAGTGGGGATGTCTTGTTTTACAAGCCTTCGTAAGTCTGAGCCCCAGGTCCTTCTTCCCTTGCTGGGCTAAATTTTGATATCAACCACTCTTTCATTCTCCAATAACAGGCTCTTTGTTACCCAAGACCATTATGGAAGGCATTGGAACTGGTGGACTTCATGGGAGTGGCCAGCCGTGGAATAAGGATGTCCAAAGTTGATGAGGAGGAGGAGAAACTGACCAGGCAATGGACCAGAAGATGGCTGGATAGGTGTGGGCGGTTACATGTCTAAATTCAGCACTGGCCTCCATCACTTGTGAGACAATCAGTGAACCTCACTGTGCCTCAGATTGCTATGGATACAGTAAAGTACTAGTAATACCGATGGCAGAGCCTTGTTGGAAGCATTCGGTGAGAAAATGCATGCAAAGCTCAGTGCTTGGCCCAATCCACACCGACCTCTCCTCTCTTTAGTAAACATGCCACGCCAGGAACAAATCTATGTCTTCTGTTATCTATCTATTGATGCCACTTGATCAAACCAGAGTTAGTTACTGTATCCCTACTCTGTGCAAGGCATGTTCTAGGAGGACTGACAATTTGAGAAATGTATTTCAATATGATTAAAGACAATTTTTTTTAATGTATTTGCTCTGATGGATGAGTTCATGAACAGTCAAGAAACCCTGAGGTTTCCAATCTCCCAAGTGGTCCCCTGTCCTTAAAAATCCAAACTCTGAGGGGGTCCCTTCACATAAAACACACGATTGCCCCCAGAGTCATATAACTGAGTGGTGACCTCACTGCATCTACAATTCAGAGTTCTTTCTGCTACTCTTGAACTTTCCTGAGCAGGGAAGGAGTGGAGGCAGCTGGGGTGACCAGGGAAAGTAGACGAGGTGTCCCCATTTCTGCCATTTGCCTTTCCTTTTTCCACCCAACATCTGGTCTGTCTGGGTCAGAGAGAAGGGACCAGACATTTCACAAGTGGCTTTGCAGACAAATTCCATTACGGATTCTGTCACCTGCAGCCTTCATTTCCCCATTTCTTGAATTCAACAGAAACAGATTTTACTGTTCTAACCTCGGGACATTTTGGAATAGAGAAAGCAGGTGGTGCCCCAAATCAGGGGTGATCTGGATAAGAGACTAATGAGATAAAGTCACTTTATCTCAGACTCAAAAAATAGTCATAAAAATACACAGTTGCAGGTGCTGGGTTTCTAGGCTCTTCCCGGTTGCCCGGAAGCCAACTTTCATAGCTGAAAAGCTCAAAAGCCACAAAACAGGCCATTGATATGAAGGTACGCAGGAAAGGAGGCACAAAGCCAGGCAAACACTGTGTTTGTCTCCATTTGTTTCCATAAAATATTATGTAAATTTAATGTGTTTGCCAATGAGGCCCCTCCCTTGAGGGCTACCATATTGCCACCCCTAGAATTAAACAGGCCCAGTTCAAAGCTCTTCCTCCCACCAGCCCACATCACCACCGGGGCCAAGAGTCCTTCTGCCACTTTTCCAGCATCTGCTTGGATGTCACAGTCAAACATACTCCGATCTCTACGATCACCAGGCGCTCTCTGTTGAATCTCCAAAACTGAGGTTCCTTTATCCATTGAAACCCATGAAGGCGTCCTCAGCATGAGTTTGTTTCTGAACCCCTGGAAAACGAAAGCAAAACTGGAACAAGTGTCCCTTCACTCTCCACTTCGGTTGGGTCTCTCTGAATCTCGACTGTCTTCTATGCTGGTGACAGCAACCATTGTCAACGCAGGAGCAGATGGGCAGAGGCAGGGCACGGGAGGAAGGTTTGGAGAACGTCCGAGCTGACCCTCTTCCTCGACCCTTTAGCGCAGCAGTCCCCAACCTTTTTGGCACCAGGGACCGGTTTCGTGGAAGACAATTTTTCCATGGATCGGGGAGTCGGGGGATGGTTCAGGCGGTAATGTGAACAGTGGGGAGCAATGGGGACCGATGGGGAGCAATGGGGAGCGATGGGGAGCGATGGGGAGCGATGGGGAGCGGTGGGGGAGGCTTTGCTCGCTCACCCGCTGCTCACCTCCTGCTGTGCGGCCCGGTTCCTCACAGGCCGGGGAATGGTACCAGTCTGCTGCCCGGGGGCTGGGGACCCCTGCTCTAGCAGAAAATAGCAGGAGTCGCGTGGTTACTAAAGGGCCTTGCCCTCCATAGGTCCCTCCACCAAGTAATTCATGACAACAAACCTGCAAGAACACAGGAAACTTCACTTGTTGCCCAATTTTTTTCAAAAAAGATTACTATGGGGAATTCCCTGGTGGTCCAGTGGTTAGGACTCTGCACTTTCACTGCCAGGGGCCGGGGTTCAATCCCTCGTTGGGGAGCTAAGATCCCACAAGCTGTGTGGCATGGCCAAAAAATAAAACAAAACAAAACAAAACCACAAAAAACGATTACTATGGTACCAGGGAAAATGAAAAATGCAGTCCTGTAAAATAATTATCTATCTATCTGGTAGATAACAGTATTATCCCCATTTTACAGATAAGGAAACAGAAGCAGAGAGAAGTGCCTGGGATTGCCCACCGTCATATGGTTATGAAAGCATCAGAGTCAGGGCTCAACTCAGACAGGCTGACCCCAAAAGTCCCGCTGTCAGTGTGGTGAGCAGCTGCTAAGCCGCTGTGGGCATCCTCAAATGGTCTTTATTTGTTTTTTGAAAGGAAGCCTTGACAGTGCTTTGTGCAGACCCCAAGGGGTGGGATAGGGAGGGTGGGAGGCAGCCGCAAGAGGGAGGAGATATGGGGCTATATGTATACATACAGCTGATTCACTTTGTTATACAGCAGAAACTAACACACCATTGTCAAGCAATTATACTCCAATCAAGATGTTAAAAAAAAAAAAAAAAAAGAAAGGGAGCCTTGTAAAAAATGTCATCAATCAATCCAGTTAGGCATGTCAGTGTGGAAATCATGCCCATGTAAGACTTTAGAATCAGCCAATGGAAATTAAAATGCCAGGTCCAGGGAGATGAGTGGAAGGTGGCCACACATCAGAGACAAAGAGAATGGACCACCTCTCTCTTGGTTATTATCCTGTAGATATGTGGTCCTTGGAAGAACAGATATTCTGATTTTTTCAAGAGATGCCAGAAATCTGGAATGTGACTGAAAACCTCCCTGTTTTTTTTTATGTTGGTGACAAATTTAATTTAGTTTTTAACGTTGTGCAGGTCAATATTGAAAGAAGCAAGGGAGGCTCAGAACAGACCTTTGAGAAGCATTGTAGCCTGCAGACATCAGGGTAAGACCTCCAGCATCGAATCTGGTTTGAGATTTGAGCTGCAAGGAGTTTTTTCAGATGAGTGGTCCGGACGCTGTGAGCACAGCCGGATGGGCCCAGGGTCTGTGGGTTCTGAGTGACTTCCTCCTAACTCAAGGCCATGGAGACTGGCTCTTGCTACTTAAGACATGGACTTCACGTCTGAGCCCAGAGGCACAGAAGAATGAACTTGCATAATTGATCATAAGGCACAGAGCACAAAGCCTCCCAGCATATTAAGGGCGTTATCAGTTGAAGATGGGTGGATGTCTTTCCATCCTCTGCTAATGTCTCAGTTCTGCGAGGAATTTAAACCTCGGCTTTGCATTACAAATTTAGGAAGGGGACCAGTGATAGGAGCAAAGTCAGTATAAACCTTTCTCCTGAGAAACGCTGGAAGCCATGATCCAGTAATGATGCGTGGATGTGTTTCCCATTAAGCTAATGAAACATATACGCAAACAGAGTCCATGAATATACAAGTTGTCTGTGTATTAGGTTAAGGATATTTTTAATGTTTCATGTGATGTCTTGTCATCCTAAATAGACTCAAGAAGTTTGTTTAGCGATAAAATAAGAAGACAACCACATTCTACTTGAAGGTCCATTGATCCTCCAAGGACAGAAATGAGGCCAGTCTTTCTCGAATTCCAGGTGCTAATAGAATCTGCTGTTTCCAGACGCTAACATGTTCAGAGAAAGAATGGTCTCTATTTCATGGTGGAGGGACTGAGCCCAATTGACCCAAGTTCAATTCCTAGCTCTACCATGGACAAGCTATGTTGTATCCAGCATGTACCTTAGATTCTTTTTTATCAGTGAGGATGATATCAATTTTTATAGGTTTCCATAATTTCAAATAAAGTATATAATCCTGACTCAGGTTGTCTTAAGCAAAAAGCGAGTTTCTCTTATTCAACAGCAGGAAGTCCAGCTGACCACAGGCTACAGAGTTGATTGATTCAGAAGCTCAGGGATGTCATCCAGGATCCAGGCTCTTTCTGTCTCTCTGGTCTACCATCCCGGACCTTCCCTTCATCCTCAAGCAGGAAGCAAGACTGCTGTAGCAGCATCTAGACATAACTGCATCTAGACATGATATTCACTGGGAGAAGAGAAAACTTTTCTTTCCAATGGCTTTTTATGGAATGAATGCATTTTTTCTTCACCAAGGACTTCCCAGTAGAACTTCCTTCTTCTTGGCAAATGTCAAGTCACATGACAATGGACGAACCGATCAATGCCAATGAGAACCATTTACCGTGACACCAATTAGTTTTACCCCTGGAGCTGGAGTAGGATGGGCTTATGGCCCTGTGCAGGAGTTGTCATCTGGACAAGGTTGGGACTCCATCAGGAAAGAGTGATGATTGTTGGGAAGGCAACCAACAAAGTTGACCCCAGAGACTTTCACTGTTGTCACTGTAAAGTACCCTGCACATGTGTGCTAGGATTATATCGTAGGTTTGGGGACCTGTGGACACTCATACTACTCATACTAATAGCATGAGTACCCGTACCGCTCACCTACCCATATCATATTAAATAATGAAAAACTGAATACTTCCCCCCGGGATCAGATACAAGAGATGTATTGGGGGGGGTCCTTAAGCCCACCCCCAGGTTTCATGATTCACTAGGAGGACTCACAGGACTCAGCATATAACCACACTTATGGCTGTGATTTATTACAGCAAAAAAATATAAAGCAAAATCGGCAAAGGGAAAAGATACATGGAAGTATCTGGAGGAAACTGGGCTCAAGCTTCCAGAGTCCTCTCCCGGGGGAGTCACACAGGATGGGCTTAATTCTTCCAGTAGCAATTTATGACAACACGAGTGAGATGTTGACTACCAGTGAAGCTCATTAGGCACTCAGCACCTGGGGTATTTACTGGGGGCTGGTCACATAGGCACACTCTGCCTGGCACATACCGGAATTCCAGGCTCCTAGAAGGAAAGCAGTGTTCAACATAAATCATATGATTTGCAGTTTAGGCAGAGGGAAATACCTTTACCAGACACCAACCAAGGGCTTCTAAGCAGTGTGGTCTCAGGTCTGCTATGTTTTCTCTTCACACAGGAGAGAATGTTGCACTGGACCTTACATCATCTTAGAGAGATAAAGAAAATGTTGGCGAGGGACTTCCCTGGCGGTCCAGTGGTTAAGACACTGTGCTTCCACTGCAGGGGGCGTGGGTTCGATCCCTATGCAGGGAACTAAGATCCCGCATCACATGCCGAGCAGCGTGGCCAAAAAAATAGGAAAAAAAATCTACCCACAAATAAAAAGCTTCCCCCCCCCAAAAAAATGTTGGTGAATATTTATACAGCAGCTACCATAAAATTTAGATTATACCTACACCTGGTTATATCCCACCAACATAAAATTGAATTGTTCTCTCAGGTTGCTTACTCAAAAGGGCAGATACATTCTTTGAATAGTAAAAAGTTTGTTCAAGTAGGTCTGGATCTGCTGATCTGTAATATTGAGATCATAAATGTTTGTGGGAAAAAATGCATTTAAGATGATTGCTATAGAAAAATGTGATAGGTGTGCTATGGCGTAAACCAGGAGTTTGATCATTAACCTACTGTGTATCTCCCTGACTTGATCTTTAAACTTCACTACTACGTGAATGACCTGCCTTTAACCAGAAAAAGGAAATCTCCTTTGTCCTGGATTTTTCTCTTTATAGACCTGTGTGTAAATCCTTGTGATGCTGGCAGATGCTTTCCTAAAAAGCAGTGCAAATTAGTGCCTTCCCCCACCATACCCTTTACACAGAAAGACAAACCTCTTCCTTCACCTGCAAGTTTTCACATCACCGTCAGCTCATGAGAACCTTGTAGGCACACAGAGGCAAAAAGGTTAAGTTGCAATTTCCCAGTGAGGATCCAGGGCAGATGGGCTCAAGTGTGAATCTTTCTTGGTGGGTCTTTTGCACAATGTGGTGCTCTGAAGAATAAAGTCAAAGAGATGGGATTAACTGTAATTGATTTTCTCACGTGGAGGGAAATTGGATACCTTGTTACATTTTTCTCCCTCCAGTAACACGTATGCAGTGTGTGTTGTAAGATGCTACAGCGGAACCTTTCACCTCCACAGGGTCCTTTGTGCATCATGAATATCTCTGAACAACCCTCCCTGCCTTCTTCCCTGGTGTTTCCTCCAGCCAAGCTCACTGGGATGTGCTGGTGGAGGGGAGAGTTTAAGTACATTGCCTCCAGCCCAATGACTGCAAAGTAACCTACAAAAGAGTTCTGTGGAACCCATTTTCCTTTACACAATTTTTACATTTTCTTGCACACTATTTCTGCAAGGCTGTTGCTTTCATTACTTGATTCCCAGTACAAGCCAGAAAGTAAAAATCTAGAACAAAGATTTTCGTGCATTCTGTCTTGAGGTGTTTCTGTGTTCGCCATCATCCTGACCCCCTTACCCCATCACTTTGGGGACAAGGACGTTTTCCAGCAACATTGGCTGATAGTAAGTAAAGAGGTTTGGAAAAAGTACCTGGTATGCATGTGGCATTATTCTATTGTCACACGTTCAATTCACTGGGTGAACCTTGGGGCAGAACATCATTTTAATGAAACACTTTGCAAGTCTTAGCTGAAGAGATGTGATCAACATTGCTGTTCTGCACACAGTCATGGATTTACTAAACCATGATTACGTTTATATAACAAAACTTTGCATGAATAAAAAGGAATAAATATAATTAGTATTTGGAAGGGCAAGAACGGCTGAATAAAAATGTTCATCTTTTATTAATCACGTACATTTTGCGCGAGGAGATTACTTTGCCTGGTTTGGGCTAACATCACAGAAGTATTGTATATAATTGTGGAAACAGCTAGCCTGTGACAATTTAATGATATTTTGCAAAACCTTTGTTTTGTAGGCTGCTCGTTATCAGCTGACTTCCCCAAGTTGATTTCTTAATCACAGAAAATGTCTGAGGACAATTGACGCAGCTTTAGCGGTTCGCATGCTGCTGTTACGTGCTGCCAGCTCCTGTAGCATAATCTCGCTCTATCCAATTTCCACTGAGATGCTTCAAGGGGACGGACAAAGGCCAATAGCAGTGGGTGATGGACCCTGGGTTTACCCTTAGTGTTTTGACCCTGGGAATCTGTTCATCTCACATCCAGCTTCGTATCTCCTCGGCTGGTGCATTAGTTTCTGAGATTCATTGTGATAAAGCACCACAGATGCTTAAATGACAGAAATGTCTTCTCTCACAGTTCTGGAGGATAGAAGTCCAAGGTCAAGGTGTGGGCAGGGTTGGTTTCCTGTGGAGGCTCCGAGGGAGGGTCTGTTCCAGGCCTCTCCTCCAGCTGCTGGTTTGCTAGTCATCGTTTGCATTCCTTAGCTTGTAGAATCATCACCCCAACCCCAGCCTTCACCTTCACATGGCACTCTGTGTGTGTCTATCTCCAAATTTCCACTTCTTATAAGAACACCAGTCATATTGGATTAGGGCCCACCCTAATGGCCTCATCTTAAGTAATTACGTCTGCAATGAACCTATTTCCCAATATGGTCACGTTTTGAGGCACTGGGTGTTAGGACTTCAACCTATGGATTTGGGGGGAACACAGTTCAGCCCATAACAGCTGGTCGCATATGAAAGCTTCTTGCACGTGGATGTCTGAAGACCTGAAGGACAGAACTGCGGACTGTCCTTGCAATGGACTCACCTGCAAGGGAACCAGAGAAGACACCCTGTTTTGACAACTGCATATGGCAATAAAACTCTCTTTTTACTATGCCTCTAAAGAGCCTCACGATTGCTGGTGCAAATTTCCTTTAGCGATCTGAATGATATTTTCCTCCAGCAAGGTTTCTTTTTTCCAGGCCTCTCCAGGTTTGAGGAGTAGACAGAGCACCTATTCTTTGGGCCTCTCACCATCTTGTTTCCCATCCTCTGCTCCCTTTGTATCAATACCATGGAGATGCTTCTTCAAGGCCTCCTCCCACTTCCCCCTCAGTCTTTGTAGCCTGGGTGGGGGGAGCTAAGCAATGAAGAGACAGAAAAAGAACATCTTCTATCCCTTGGGCCCAGGATCCAGCCATGCCTGAAGCAATGACTTTACCTGAATCACTTCTTTCATTCGGCACATGAACCAAGGCTTTCCCTTTTTGCTGAAATGCATCTGAGATGGGCTTGTCACTCGCAACAAAAGACCTGATGAGGGACTTCCCTGGTGGCACGGTGGATAAGACTCCATGCTCCCAATGCAGGGGGCCTGGGTTCAATCCCTGGTCAGGGAACTAGATCCCACATGCATTCCGCAAGTAAGAGTTCCCATGCCACAGCTAAGGAGCCAGCGAGCCGTAACTAAGGAGCCCTTGAGCTGCCACTAAGGAGCCCGCCTGCCGCAACTAAGACCCGGTGCAGCCAAATAAATAAATAAAAATTTTTTAAAAAAGTAATCTTAAAAAAAAAAAAGAACTGATGAGTATAATTCACATGGGAAAATATAAAAATGCAGAAAATAATTGAAGTCCATTCCAGAACAGGTGTTTTTTATTAGACTTGTCTCCTGAAACTTTTCGAGTCAAGCTGAGTCAAGGCGCAATAAATGCCCAAAGAGGAAATGGCGGCAAGCTCTTCTCCTAGTAATCGCAGGAAAACGAGAGAGTGGGGTCGCTTCCTGGAGCTTCATCCCAGCTCGGGGTCCTGCTGCTTCTCCTGTCTACATTCCATCCACCAAAGCAAGTCACGTGGCCAAACTTGGCATCAGTAAGGTGGAGAAATATGGTTCTCCTCTAGTAGGGGGGACTTCAAAGCCACAAGGCAAAGGACGAGAGTGTACATAACACCTACAGAAAGAGGGGGGCATTTGGACAATGATCCAGTCAGCTGCTGTGTGTTATTCTCTCTAGCTCCGTGAGCCCTCTCTGTAAGCAACAGCCTGCAGTGGCAAGAGGTCACCTTGGACTTTAATATGGGCCAGGCAGTGTGCAAAGCACACTGTGTGAGAGTTATCTCGGGGTATCCTCACAGCAAGCCTGGGAGCTAGGTACGAGGTATACACCACTTATACATGAGAAACCAGAGCTTCAGAGAGTTGACGCAAATTCCCAGGGTTGCACAGACCTGGCAAGTGGAGTTGGCAAGGGGACCCAGCAGTCTGACTCCAGAGCCTATACCCGTCTCCCTCTTCTGCATTGTACTCAACAGAGGTAATGTATGAACGTCTGCCTTGTTGCTCATTTTGACAAGCCTTTTATCCGGCATCTTCTTGCAATGAACCTGTTCTGAGTGACAGAGGCAATCGTGAATACAGCATATAAGATCACTGCCCAGGGCTTCCCTGGTGGCACAGTGGTTAAGAATCCGCCTGCCAATGCCGGGGACACAGGTTCGAGCCCTGGTCCGGGAAGATCCCACATACCGCGGAGCAGCTAAGCCCGTGCGCCACAACTACTGAAGCCCGCGCGCCTAGAGCCCGTGCTCCACAACCAGAGAAGCCACAGCAATGAGAAGCCCGCGCACCGCAGCGAAGAGTAGCCCCTGCTTGCCGCAACTAGAGAAAGCCCACACGCAGCAACGAAGACCCCAACACAGCCAAAAAAAAAAAACCAAAAAACGATCCCTGCCCATAGGAGCCCATGTTCCAATATTGTGGGTACCTGGTGATAAACACATAAATAATTTTAACGAATGATGTACTGTTCCAACAAGAAGGCAGAGTGATGGAACAGAGCGTCTCTAGGGCATCAGGAGTGAGTGAAGGATGTGTGATTTTATGAAGATGGGGGTCAGGGAGGGTCCGCAGGAGGAGGTGATATTTTATTTTAAACTCGAGGGCTGAGAAAGACCCTATGCAAAATCTGGGGAAACCCCGATCCGATCCAGGCAGAAGCAAGTGCAAAGCAAGCGGCGTATTTGAGAACCAACGATACATTGACTGTGGTTAGAAACTATCAATACTTAATTCCTCATGGCCCCGATCTTCTCACCTGCAAAATAAGAATGAAAATCCCTGCTTCTATACCTTGGCAAATGTATTTATAATCCTGTGTCTAAAAGCTCATAGTACATTTTGAAGTCACATAGACATATACGTGATTATGGTTACATACATATAAATGGAACTTATTATAAAATTGAAATGATTTCTGACAATGGATTTCCCTGTTGATTTCCCCTACTCGGCATGCAGGCATCACTGTGGGGTGGTTGGTGTCTGCTGTGATGTTAGTTAAAGGCCGGGCTATGATCAGCCTCTTGGAGGGCTTAGTGCTGTATTTCTTAGCTCTCCACTGCTGCTGGGAAAAATCACTGCCAATTTAATGGCTTAAAACATATGACAAATGTTATATATTACATACATGATCTCATTTTGAGGTGCAAGGGAATTAGATGGCAGGGCACGTGTCTTAGAAATTTCACATGTGAAACAGGAACGCCAATCAGTCATGTGGCAATCCTTCAGCTCAGTACGAGAGTGTCCAAGGTCTTCAGCTAAACATTCTTCTGCCCTTGAGTTTATGTTTGTGAGAGAACGTATATTCAGTTCGCTTAAGTGGAACTTATGAATAATATATTGGAACAAACCTCAAATTATGATTCTCTGGTAGTGAGTACTTACGGTTTATCCTTGTTAACCACAGCTTAACATAAAGTGTGGTGACAACGTTTATTATAGGAAGTGTAACGAGGGTTTTGAGTTTCCTGTGGGTAGGTTGGGGCCATTTTCTTTTTCTCAACCTTGCATTCACCTCCGTGTCCACTTTCCCCTGTTCTTTTCCTGCCCATTACTTTTGTAATCTCCTCATCTCATGTCTTTTCCACTCACTAAGGGGATACGATGCTGGGGATTGTGGTAGTTCATAAAAGACAACCGTGTAAAAAAAGAATCCCTGCAACCATTCATTCTGCCCACTGATTTAGGCACCAATCCCTACAGGTTTATGTTTACATATTTATCCCAACACAGGATGGTTGTCACTGAGGCCTGCCTACGTCTGTGATTTTATCCCATTGACGTGATTGATTACACATCTCATGGAGGGACTGCACAATAGCTTTCCCCTTCCGGGTAACATTGATCACCTTCTCTATTAAGGGAAAAGAATAATGATGCTATAGGAATTGCAAAATTACAAAGCTTTAATGTTTGCATATGGACTGATTCTTACACTTCGATTTTTGGGTAATTTAGAAGGGAATAAGAACAAATGGATACCAAAGGGGAAAGGGGGGGGGGTGGGAGGAATTGGGAGATTGGGATTGACACACATACACTATTGATACTACATATAAAATAGATAACTGATGAGAACCTACTGTATAGCACAGGAAACTCTACTCAATGCTCTGTGGTGACCTAAATAGGAAGGAAGTCCAAAAAAGAGGGGATATATGTATATGCATAGCTGATTCATTTTGCTGTACAGTAGAAACTAACACAACATTGTAAAGCAACTATACTCCAATAAAATTAATTAAAAAAAAAGAATTTGGAAACATATGAAGCTGTTTATAGCATGAACAAAATACAGATGATTAAACGCAATCCTTAACTTTTCCACAGCCTATCAAGCATGTATCTCCTTCAATCCCATCTGTGAAATGGGAATAGTAATAGCGCCCACCTCCTCGGATGCTATGAAGTTTCCATAAATGGAAAGACATAAAGTACGTAGAATAGTAACACACACACACACACACTCTCTCTCTCTCTCATACTGGCTAGCTGCTATTACATTTATAATACGGCAATAATAGTAGCACCTCCCTTTGGACCCAAGGTCATGGTCACAGTGAAAATGCCCAGTGTCTGCTACATAGAGAGTGGTCACATATTGGACTCTTTACTGATACTGTCAGCATGGTGACTCCATGTCTACGTATACACATATCAAGGTGACTCTGACCCTGGCGGAATCAGTTTCAAGTTGTCACCCAGCTGTAAGCGATGTGGTCTCCAATGCGAAGTGCCTTGGAGGAAAAGGGTCCTTTCCACAAGGGAACCCTGCAAATCCAAAGAGCTCAGCTGGTTTCATCGTTCAAGCCCTTCCACAAGGCAAAGAAGAATAGGACCTTGTTACAGCCTGGGATCCACTCTGCAGTTTTATGGAGTGCATGTCAGCAGCTAAGATCAGGGTGAGGAAATCACTCTGTGGGGATTTAAGAAAATCTGTGGATAGCATCGTGGAGATAGTAGCAGGTAGAGAGAATCAGGCCTTCGGTCTTGGTCGGAGACAAGGGGGTAAGACTATCTTTTTATTTCTCTCCTGGCAGCAATGAAGCTTGAGCAATTTGCTGAGACCAATCATGTGACAAGTTTAACTCAATGACGGTGGCCAGGGCCAGACTAGGGCCAGCAAGCAAGTCCCCAGGGTGCAATTTTTTTTTTCTGTTTTGTTTGTTTTTAATTAATTTTTATTGGAGTATAGTTGCTTTACAATGTGGTGTTAGTTTCTGCTGTACAGCAAAGTGAATCAGCTCTACGTATACATATAACCTCTCTTTTTTGGATTTCCTTCCCATTTAGGTCACCACAGAACACTGAGTAGAGTTCCCTGTGCTATACAGTAGGTTCTCATTAGCTATCTGTTTTATACATAGTAGTGTATATATGTCAATCCCATTCTCCCAATTCATCCTACCCATCCCCTCCCCCGCCCCCCCCGCCCGGTAGCCATATGTCCGTTCTCTACGTCTGTGTCTCTAATTCTGCTTTGCAAAGAAGTTCATCTGTATCATTTTTCTAGATTCCACATAGAAGCGATATTATACGGTATTTGTTTTTCTCTTTCTGACTTACTTCACTCTGTATGACAGTCTCTAGGTCCATCCACGTCTCTGCAAATGGCACAATTTCATTCCTTTTTATGGCTGAGCAATATTCCATTGTATATATGTACCACATTTTCTTTATCCATTCTTTTGATGGGCATTTAGGTTGCTTCCATGTCCTGGCTATTGTAAATAGTGCTGCAATGAATATTGGGGCACATGTATCTTTTTTGAATTATGGTTTTCTCAGGGTATAGGCCCAGGAGTGAGATTGCTGGGTCATATGGTAGTTCTATTTTTAGTTTTTAAAGGAACCTCCATACTGTTCTCCATAGTGGCTGTATCAATTTACATTCCCACCAACAGTGTAAGAAGCTTCCCTTTTCTCCACACCCCAGGGTGAAAATTTAAGGAGTCACTTGCTTTCAGGCTGGGCAGGTGCAGGCAGGCAACTGAGCACTGGGTGCCTCCTTAAGTTTTGAGTCCTGGGTGCCTCACCCTAGTCCTGACCCTGGAAGGTGGTTCATATTATGTAAAAGTTCCAGAAACTAAGTGTGATGTCACTCCATATGTTTCCTCAACCTTAAATTGTGCCCTCCTTTAAAAAAAAACTGTCTGTAATTAATTACTGTGAATTAATCCTTTACTCCCCTAGCCTACTTCATTTGGAGCTGAAAGGCCTCTGGGCAGCTAAAGATAAGTTCTTGATCACACCTGACCTGCATGCGGCTTCAGGCAGAGAAAGGGCAGAAGTAACCAGTGGCTTTTCGAACTAAAGAACTATTTGGACAGCTGTTAACTCCCTGTCCCCCTTATCTCAGGGTGGCTGCAAGGCCTGGTCCTACATTTCTGCGTGTTTCACCTGCCCCTGCTGGCCCAGGGTAGTCCACAGTGACTGACAGCCACTGAGCCCCTACTCCAGGCTCCAAGTGTTAGGCCGGGAACCTACTTAAACTCCCCGGCCACCCTGAGCGGGAGGAATGCTGCGACCCAGTTTACAGGTGGCAAAACTGAGGCCCAGAGGTGCAGAGACACATCCCCAGTGTCCCTTGGCAGGTGTGGGAGCTCCACAGCGCTCCCACGGGACCTACCATTGGCAGGAGCCTCTGTAATGTTCTGCGGGTGCCGGGTGTGGTCGCTCCAAGGTGAGGTGCACGACGATGAGGCTTCCTTCCCTGCGCGCTCACCCTGTTCTGGGCGTGGATTCATCTAAGGCTCACAGCCATGGTCTCAGGCCGGTGTTACTATTAGATTCCCTTTATCCTCACATCTTCCATGGTGGGTCCGACCCTCCCTTCCAGCAGAGGTGATGGAGAACAGGGAAGGTATATAACCTGCTGTGAGCTTTCTAAGCTCAGCTTAGCAGATAGGCTAACTAGGCATCCTTGGGTCATCCCATGATTGCTGTGTGCTTTAGCAATCTTATCCGTAAAATGGCAGGAAATTGTTCCTATCCTATGGGATCGTGGTCAGGAATATTTGAGCTCGCTTTGGTTAAGCATTTAAGGAAATAGCAGGTGGATAGGGCGTGTTTTCTGAGACTAGTTACGGTTATGATGATGGCCCTGGGTGGTGGGAAGGGTTCACAGGTGCTGTTGAGCTCACCGGTCTCCCCCCGCGATGGAAGGCCCTATCCACGCGGGCTTTGCTGACCCCATAAGGCAGCTCCCGGATCTGGCACACACCCAGCTGTTCATGGGAACGATCTGGATGTTGTCTTTGATCTTCTCTCTCTCTCCTCGCTTCTCTATCTGATCATGAAGTCTAGTCAATTCCACCTCCTAGCCGTGTTTCTCTTATCACCATGCTCGCGGCCCTAACGTTAATCCAGGCTCCATTGTTTGTCACCTGGCCTATTACAATGGCCCCAGAGAATGGGAAGGAACTTTCGGTCCATTCCAAATTGGAACATGACTGCATCATTGCCCTGTGTAAGATGGGCTGCGTGACTTCACTGCTGTTAGGACAAAATCCGGATTTAATGTGAACCTCCGGGATCTATCCCCAATATGTTTCCAGATTCCATTAGTCTAAGGCCATTTTCCCTCCCGAATGTGTGTGCTGTGTGCTCCCAGATCAGTCTAGCAATATTTGGCACTGCTGAGGTTCATTTTTGTCTTCACCTCTGTGAAGGTGGGTGCCACAGCTGTGCTGTTCACCCCTCTCTCCCCAGCAACCCAGATGCCTGACACGTGGTGCGCGGCCCAACACCGGTTGGAAAGATGGATGAATGAAGGATTCCAGAGCCCATGCTATTTCCTCTATGCTGCATTAAATCTCTAGCTGATCCAATGAATATGTCTGTGGTTTTAAAACAATCTATTAAAGCATTTCAATTTGGAGGCTAAAAATATCAGTTTACCAGATTCAGCTGACTGGTATTAATTTAACTGATTGATGAGTTTGCTCAAGAGCTCATTTGGTTTTTTGCCAGATAGTTATATAACTTTTTATATAACGGTCTTTACTAAATCTAGAAAAATCACAAACTAAAAATATATGTTTCTCTATCAGGGGATCAAATATAGATTTAGCTACAGCAATATCCTCAAGGAGAACTATGCGAAGAAGAAAGTAAATCATATGTTTAATAATTCCCTTTAAAATTGGACCCCTATAGGGAAAAGTTGGGAAGATTCTGCACCGAAAGATAAAGAGTGAAAACCTCTGGGGGTTGAATTGTGAGAGAAGGGATGATTTCATATTTTTATTAAAAGTATTTCAACGTGAAGATATTTTTAAAAAAATAAAAATGAAATATTTATGGCTAGTTTATAATATTAGTAAAATATTTTCTAAAATTTTGAATGGGAAAAAGGACACAAAATTATCAGCAAATAAAATAGAAAAATTTGGGGGACTTCCCTTGTGGTCCAGTGATTAAGACTCCCAGCTTCCCCTGCAGGGGGCATGGGTTCAATCCCTGGTCAGGGAACTAAGATCCCACATGCCATGCAGTACGGCCAAAAAGGAAAAATAAAAATAAAAAAAGAGAGAGAGAGAATTTTATAATTATCTTAATAGATGGAGAAAAATCTGACAAATTTCCACATGTCCATGATGTAAAAAGGAAACATGTAAAACCATAAATAGGAGGAAAGTATACTGACCTGTGATAGAATATCCACAAAATATAACCTACAGCAAGTCATACCTAATGGCAAAATATTGAAAGCTGTCTTTCTATGTCTGAAAATGAGACAAAGGCGCCCAGTATGACCACTTGTATTAACCATTGTGCAGAAGTCCAAGCCAATCTAATGAATAAATAAAAAGAAAAAAATATATTTAAGGATTGAATGAAGAAATAAAACTGTTATTATTTGCAGATGGCACGATTGTATATGCAGAATACCTAAAAGAATATAGAGATTTTAAAAAATCAATAAGTAAGGACTTCCCTGGTGGTGCAGTGGTTAAGAATCCACCTGCCAATGCAGGGGACACAGGTTCGAGCCCTGGTCCAGGAAGATCCCACGTGCCGCGGAGCAACTAAGCCCGTGCACCACAACTACTGAGCCTGCACTCTAGAGCCTGCGAGCCACAACTACTGAGCCTGCATGCCACAACTACTGAAGCCCGCATGCCTAGAGCCTGTGCTCCACAACAAGAGAAGCCACCAAAGCGAGAAGCCCGCACACTACAATGAAGAGTAGTCCCTGCTCACCACAACTAGAGAAAGCCCGTGGGCAGCAATGGAGACCCAACACAGCCAAAAATAAACAAATAAATAAATAAAATCAATAAGTAAATTTAGTCAGGTAACTTGCATACCAAATCAATATAAAAAAATCAATCATGTTTTTGTATCACAGTAACAGACACTTAGAAAATGAAATTAAATGTTTCCATTTAAAATAGAATAAAGAGAGAAGATAATGAAGACTAAATCTAATGAAAGATATTCAAGACTTCTACGATGGAAGCTATAAAGCACCATTCAGATAAATTAAAGAAGGGATGTCCAATGGGATATACCATGGTTCATGGATTGAAGTCTTAATATTGCAAACATGTTAATACAGTTATATATAATGTCAATCAAAATCCCAGAAGGTATTTAATCAGCTGATCGTAAAATGTATGTGAGGGGACTTCCCTGGTGGCACAGTGGATAAGACTCTGCGCTCCCAATGCAAGGGGCCCAGGTTCGATCCCTGGTCAGGGAACTAGATCCCACATGCGAGCCACAATTAAGAGTTCACATACTGCAACTAAAGAGCTCACCTGCTGCAACTAAGGAGCTGGTGTAACCAAATAAATAAATAAATAATTTTAAAATAAAAAAAAATAAAATTTATGTGAAACTACAAGGAACCTGGAATAGGCAAGAAAATCTTTAAGAAAACAGGTGACTTTGGAGAAACTATCAGATTTAATAAAACGCTTTAGTTATTGCATCAGTACAGTATTGGTGCAGGGAAAGATAAACAGACCAATGAAACAGAATAGAGCTCCTGGAAACAGATCTGGACATTTAGGGACCCTTGACTGGTGGCAAACGTGACCCTGCAGTGTGGTGGGGAAAGGGACTCTTTTCAATAAATGGTGTTGGGTTCTTCAGACAGCATCTAGAAAAAAAATCATGATCATTACCTCACACCATATACAAAAATCAGTTTCATGTGAATTGCAGAGCTGTAGGCAAAAGGTAAGACACAGGATTTCTATAAGAAAACCTGCTGTTTGCCTAAGCAAAGATTTCTTAAGCCAGACATAATAAGCAATGCACACAAGCATTGATGATTTCGACTACATTAAAACTGGGAACTTCTATTTATTAAAAGACCACATTCAGAACATGGAAAGTTAAACCACAGAGTGAGAGAAAATATTTGCACATATAAAATCAACCAAAGGCTCATATCTGAGACATATAAGATTTCTACAAATCAATAAGCAAAAGACATTTAAAACCCATTAGAAAAATGGCAGAATTCTTAAAAAGGCACTTTTGTTTTTGTATTTTTTTCTTTTTTGTTTGTTTTGTTGTTGTTGTTGTTTCTTTTTTATTTTTTGTTGTTATTTGAAATAGCACTTTTAAATATTGGAGAGTGGGTGGTTGATATCCACAATCAAAAAATATATGGAAGTGTTTTCAACCTCATTTGTCATGATATACAGGTTAAAACCTATCAACATAGCTAAAGATTTGAAAGCCAAATACTCAGTATTGGTGAGGATTTTGAGTAACTGGTTTTCTCATATTCTACTGGTGGAAGTCAAAACTAGTCCAAGCATTGTAGGAAACCATTTGGTGTTATCTGAATGAAACATATTTATAACCTCTAACCCAGCAATTTCACATGTGCACCAAAACACACGCACAAGAACGTTATTAGCAGGATGATTAAAATATCTCCAAATCAGACAAACCCAAATGCTCAGTATAATGGGTTAAAATACATTTTGGTATATTTCAAATATACCAAAGATAAAAGGTGCTGAGTATAAATACATCATGTACAAAGTGAAAATGAACCCACCACTGATATACTCCGAAGAGAGGCGGCTCTTACCAAGTGAATTCGGAATGAAAGAAGCCAGGCAGTAAAAGAATATATACTGTGATGATTCCATCTATGAAAAGTTCAAAACAGATAGAACTGACCTAGGGTGTTGGGATATGGGACCTGGGGCAGTGATTGTGGGTAAGGACCAGGAAGGCAAACCACAGGGAATTTGGAGACATTCCTGATGCCTTATTTATTGACCCAAGTGAAGGTTGTACATCTGTGTTCCCTATGTAATAATTCATCAAGCTCTTCTCTTCTGATTTGTGTACTTTGAAGATCAGTTACAGTTAAATTTTTAAAACTTTCAAAAATTGTATTGCAGGTGTCCAATTTTAGGTGAAAAATATTGGACAACACTGTGCAATTTATTCAGTGCTCTGTATCTTGCGACTACTCCGTAAACACCGATGAATTTGCATTAGTTACTGGGAATATCACTATGGTGAGTATTATTTTCTCAGAATGTATGTTAGAGGAAAGAAGTCTCACGTCAAATCTCAAATATCATGAGCCATTCTCTTTCTGGAGCCCTAGTGGACAGGCATTCTCTTGTCTACAGAATTGGCATTGTGTTTCTCCTGGTCCTCAGAACAATGGATGATCCTGTTATGAAATTGGATCCTGTTAGATATTTTGCTGCAAGCAGAGAGTATTTATAATTATGCTGATTTATCCTTTAGTTCATTTTCCCTGATGAGATTCTGACCCAAGAAGACGAGATGGCTAAAGACCAAATAGATGAGAGGAAAAGCACTTTGCTATTGACTCTGAAAAATGCAGGAACACTGGGTTAAAATTATGGATTGAATGCGCTTTAAAGGACTAGATGTGTCTCATTTATTTAGACTCCCAGCATGCTTCATCTTTATAAGATTAGTAAGAGCCACGAGACCCTCCACAGTTGAACTCCTGATTCACATAATTTATTCTGCATCGGTAAATATATTCCATTACCCTGGAACAAAAATAGGCAGGCCTTCTCAATTCTTTTGCAGGAAAACATTCGCTTGCTTTACTGGGGGGCAGTGGGGGGGAAAAGATGATATTTATATAGAAGACTGATCAGCATTAGAATAAAATATTTATCTAGTAGTCTGAGCTCTCTCTTTGGAAGAGACTTCTCCATTAGCCAAAAAAGTGCATACATATCAGATTATCTTAAAGAGATTCACACACAGCTGTTAGAATTAACTTCTGTTAAGGGTGAACCGTACAGTGAAGAGCGGACTTGATATATGCAAACAATTTCCCATTATAAATAAAGATTATTTTTTCTTTCCATAAACTACGGCTGTCACAATAAAAATGATCCACTGTGGTGGGAAGAAAGAAGTGGCAATTGGGAAGCAGAAGGAAGGCATTGATGTTTGGCTTAATCAAATTACGTGCCTTTTTTATCTTCTATATAAATGGTATTGTATTTAGTAGCTTTGCATATTTAATTTATTTCCCCAGACTGCATACAATTCTCCTTGTGCTGAACCAGCTTCCTAAGGCCCAGGGGAAAACCCTGCATCTCGGATTCATCCTCAAATGTGTTTGGCGCGGATGGGGTGTCTGGTGTGAAAGGCTGGAAAGCCTGCCCGTCCTCCTCTGTATACCCTGACTCTCACTGTCCGTCTCCCTGTGGACACTTCCTGTCACTCTCGCCACCCAGGTCACTCCACGGGGCTTCGTTCATGTTGAATGAATGGTGCAGATCATTGTAGCTGCAGCCTCACTTACTCAAGATCCCTCCTTTGAGCAAAGCTGCAATAAAATCTACATGCCGTGTCCCTGAGAATACTTGCACGCCGCCAGCACTCATGTGGACACTGAAATGAGGGTGAATTATTAGTTTTTTTTTTTTTTTCTTTTTAAGAAAATGTTCTTTAATTGTGGTCAAAGTCACATAATATAAACCATACTATTTTAACCATATTTAACTGTGCAGTTCAGTGGCACTAAGTACATTCACATTGTTGTGTAACTCTCACCATCATCCGTCTCCCGAACTTTTCACCCCCCTAAATTAAAACTCTGTCCCCATTAAACACTAACTCCCCATTCCCCCTCCCCCCCAGCCCCTGCCCCCTGGCATCCACCAATGTACTTTCTGACTCTATGAATTTGGCTATTCTAGGTACCTCGTAAAGTGTCACATAGATGTGGTTCAAGAATGATCTCACAAATGATCAGTCCTGCACTCTTGTTAGGAAGCTACTGGACTAAGATTTCCGCCCAAACAAGGGAGTAAAGCAAGAAAGAGAAACACGCAGGAAATGGGGGTGTCAGCACAGGAGAGGGTCCTGAGGATCCCTGGGGTGAGGGGAGACCCAAGCGGCTGTGGCCAGGCCTAAGGGCACCCAGGCCACACAAGGCAGGTCAGCAGGTGCCGGAGGCTCTTTCTGGAAGATGATGGTTAGGCTCGTGGTCAGTTTCCTGCTCTGTAAAATGGGTCTAATGTGATGAATTCCCACGGAGTTGTGAAGAGTGAAGACATTGCGTGTAATTGCCAGTCTTGCCCCCTCCCCACTTTCTCTAAGAAACATTTTATTTTACATGTAAAATTTCCAATAAAGATTTCCCAAAAGAGAACTCCAAAAAGCTCTCTTTCCAAAGTAGAATAGGACATTACTTTTCCTCCAGCAGGGTGAAAAGTTAATGAATGACACAATTTTAAAATTGTCATATTTTAGTAAAGACATCATGTACATAAGAAACCACTATAACTCACATCCATATTCTGAAATAAAACAATTTCAATGGCTTGTAATTGATTTAAATGGTAACGTTTGTGGAAAGCATGATATCAGGGAGTATTAAAAAAGGCAGGTGGCCAGCTCTCTCTTTATTAAAGGGCTATGGAAGAAACATACATTATCCCAGTTGAAAAGAACCTCAAAAATGTCTTTCCTGTAGCTTCAGATGATTTAAAATTTACCTCCTATAGCCTGTCCTACTTTTGTATTCTTAGCCGCAGATGAAATAGTGGCTTTCATTGTTAGGCAAACAGCTTTGAGGACCCAGGGTTCAGTCCTGTAGCTATTCTCATGCTTTACTCTACATGTTATCTTTCTTTGTAATCCTATTATGGAAAGAAGAAATGTCTCACAACTTTGATTTAACCTCCAATTCCAAGTTGCAAGCTTTGTTCAAGTGATCAAACATACTTGATACACCTGCCATGGCAGATATGAAAGCTCACATACATGTGTTTCTGCGTGTGTGTTTATATCACACAAAACACATCATCATTTTGAAGTCGTCACATGTGAACATGAGGGAGGGAGGCAGGACTGCAAAGTGCCCTGTGGTTCTCTTCTAAAAGGTATGATGTTTATTTTTAGCAAAATTTCCCTGAGCATATTCAGGCAAGCCCTTGATAGGCAAAGGGGGTCAGAGATAAACTAAGACACAGCCCCTGCCCTGGAATTTCTTTTGTTCTAGGAAAAGGACACAGTGCACATAGAAACAGCTGCTGTCCAAGGTAGACACAGGTCAGGAGGGGGATGAGATGCAGGTGTAGGGCCACAGATTCTCTGGGGTGGGAGCCTTGCCCACAAGACGTGGGAATGACCTGGGTATCTGGGGACAGACGGTGATGTCTGAATCAGGTCTTGAAGGATGTTTGTGTCAAGAGGGAAGGAATAGCATTCCTGGTAATAGACAACACAATGGACCAAAACTCTGTTTTGGTCAGATGACTTACGTTCTGAGTATTTAAAATCAGGAAGTGAGATGTTTGAATGAAAAGGATACTTCAGATAAAGGTAAATTGCTGCAGTCACTATGGAAAACAGTATGAAGTTTCCTTAAAAAACTAAAGATAAAGTTACCATATGATCCAGCAATCCCACTCTTGGGCATAGATCCAGAAAAGACGAAAACTCTAATTCAAAAAGATACATGCACCCCAAAGTTCATAGCAGCACTATTTACAATAGCCAAGACATGGAAGCAACCTAAGGGCCCACCAACAGATGAATGGATAAAGAAGGTGTGGTATAAGTACATACACAATGGAATATATATATGTATGTATACACACACACACACACACACAAACACACACAATGAATATTACTTAGCCATAAAAAAGAATAAAATAATGCCATTTGCAGCAACATGGGTGGACCTAGAGATTATCATACTAAGTGAAGCAAGTCAGACAGAGAAAGACAAATAGTATATGATATCACTGATATCTGGAATCTAAAAAATAATACAAATGAATCTATTTACAAAGCAGAGACTCATAGACACAGAAAACCAGAAAACAAACTTATGGTTACCAAAGGGGAAAGGTCAGGGAGGGAAAAATTAGGAGTACAGGATTAAGAGATACACACTACTATATATAAAATAGATAAGCAGGACTTCCCTGGTGGCACAGTGGTTGAGAAGCCACTTGCCAATGCAGGGGACACAGGTTTGATCCCTGGTTCAGGAAGATCGCTCATGCCGAGGAGCAACTAAGCCCATGCAACACAACTCCTGAGCCTGTACTCTAGAGCCCATGAGCCACAACTACTGAGCCCATGCACCACAACTACTGAAGCCCACGTACTCTAGGACCCACGTGTCGCAACTACTGAGCCTGCGTGCTGCAACTACTGAAGCCTGTGCACCTAGAGCCCATGCTCTGCAACAAGAGAAGCCACTGCAATAAGAAGCCTGCACACTGCAACGAAGAGTAGCCTCTGCTCACCGCAACTAGAGAAAGCCCGCACGCAGCAATGAAGACCCAGTGCAGCCGAAGAAAATAAATAAATTAAAAAAAATTTGTTTTAATAAAATAGATAAGCAAGAAGGATTTACTATATAACACACAGAATAATATTCAGTATCTTGTAATAACATATAATGGAAAATAATCTGAAAAAAATATATAACTGAATCACTTTGCTATACACCTGAAACTAAGGCAATATTGTAAATCAACTATATATCAATTTTGAAAAGGATTCATCAGGATTAGGGAGAAGAGAGAGTAATTCTGAGCTGATCTGAGCCCCCAAAGAAGACTGAATTCGGAACAGATACAAAGTGAGGGAGTCAGTCCTAGCCTAGGCTTGCAATTCAACCATAACTCTCTTTTATTCAGGATTCAAGAAATAGTTGGCAAAGATGGTTTTTCAGATACTTACCAGTTTGTGTTCAAGTATACATGAGCAGCTTGAAGGTTTTAGAGTAAATTACAAACAGCATAGATAGGTCATAAACAGGGTTGAGGGGGCAGTGCTAGAAACAGAGAGTTAGGGCATGGTGACATATATGTAGATGAAAAATGCCTATTTTCAAAATATCACAACGTATATTACAAGGATATGTGAGTTTTTCTAGACAAATATCAAACATGCTAGGGTGGTGCCTTTGACTAAAAAATGAATAAGAATGGAATTAAAGAATTAAGGTAAAAAAGAAAGAGTAAGGAAATGGACCTTTCATGAACCAGTGATGATAATGTGATACAAATCAAGTAGTATGGTCAACTCAACCCTGTACCCTGAGTACAGGACATTTTTTTAAGCAATAAAAAAATAAATTTATTTTAAAAGAAAATTCTGCAAACCAATGGGTGTAGACATGCATCTGAGTCTCTAATTAGATGATTTCTGTTTACAGGGTCAAGTTTCTTAACTGGGCCTAGAAGCCCATAGATCCTGAAGAACTCAGTCTTTTTTGGGATTGAATAGAAAGTATGATGAGACATGGAGTCTTCAATCCAAACGCCCACAGGAACCACTATGGAGAACAGCAGGGAGGTTCCTCATAAAACTAAAAACAGAGCTACCATATGGCCCAGCAATCCCACTCCCGGGCATGTATCCGGAGAAAACCATAATTCGAAAATATACATGCACCCGAATGTTTACAATAGCCAAGACATGGAAACAACCTAAATGTCCATCAACAGATGAATGGATAAAGAAGGTGTGGTACACATATACAGTGGAATATTATTCAGCCATAAAAAAGAATGAAATAATGCCATTTGCAGCAACATGGACGGACCTAGAGATGATCATACTAAGTGAAGTAAGTCAGACAAAGACAAATATCATATGATATCACTCATATATGGAATCTAATTTAAAAAATGATACAAATGAACTTATTCACAAAACAGAAACAGACTTAACAGATATCGAAAACAAACTTATGGTTACCAAAGGGGAAGCGTGGGTGCCGGGCGGGGGAGGGATAAATCAGGAGTTTGGGATGAACACACACAGACTACTATATATAAGATAGATAACCAACAAGGACCTACTGTATAGCACAGGAAACTACTCAGTATTCTGTGATAACCTATATGGGAAAAGAATCTAAAAAAGAATGAATATATGTATATGTATAACAGAATCACTTTGCTGTACACCTGAAACTAACACAACATTGTAAATCAACTATACCCCGATAAAAACAAACAAACAAACAAACAAACAAATGCCCACAGGAGCCAGGGGCATGTAGCCTCTATGGGGGACAGGATCCCCTGGAAGGCAATAGGGAGAGGTGGGGACCGTGGTAGCTGAAGCTCATAGGCCCCACCTAAAGCAGGCAGTGTCTGCTTCCTCCCTTCCCCCGATCACTCCTATGTGGGTATGTGGACTCAGTCCTTACATTTTCCGTTATTTTACTGAAATGCAATTATCCTATGTTTAATGTAAAATCTTCAAACATGTTAGAACACTGACAAGAACAAAGGGGTCATTTCTGAGAGCCAAATCCAGTGCCCAGGTCACACTTGCAACCTTTGACCCAGATAATGCTACCCTGATGTCACCTGTCCCTTCACATCTGACGTGCCATGAATCATTCAAATATCTGACACATTTCCAATGAGTGCACACAGATTACAACAAAATCCCCACGCTAACCACTAACCTAAGGTGATCAGCTACAGTTTTCCACTGAGAGGATCTTCTAAAAGGTTTTTATTGCCAACTTAATTATACACATTTTTTTTGAGATATAGATAGTCAGATATACATTTTAATAGTTTACTTAGGTCTACCTATGTATCTAAAGCCACAGGTAAAATAACATATTCATTTATACGTGCACACTCACATTTCGTGAATTCAGCTAACATTCTTCATAAACGTCTTTGCCATTGATAATGTCTTCATCATCACGCTTGCCCTCATCCAGCTCGGTTTGGTAAGGGCATCCCTTTCATCTCTAAGTCATTTAAGAAGTAGCAGCCCGTGATGCGCTGTGATCACAGCCATGGTACCACTAACGTCCCTTTAGGGCGGTCATCCTTGTTCCTTTGTGCCTGGAGGTGCATAGCTGCAAGGGAACCAATCACTGTGATACCGACCAGGGTTCTTGGCTTTCCCCAAGCGATAGAAATTGACTAGAGGCCAGACAAGAAATTCAGGCAAGGCTTTACTGGGGCCCCTGCTGCAGCAGGGTGGGAGTGAGAGCAAACAACAGGTTCCCCTGCTTGCTCCCTCCCTGAGTGGGGGGCGAGCTGGCTCCTTAGATGCGGTGAGGGTAGGGGTGTGTCCAGGGGTCGGGCCAGGGGCGTGGCTTAGGTGGTCTGCCCACCCCCCTGGTGTTGCGGCGTGCAGGGGGTATGCGCAGTGCCCTGCCTTTACTCCTGACATCTTGTTTTCGCTCCTGACCTTCTGTTTTTGCTCCAGGCTCTTCAAAAGTGGCAGCTGGGTTTTTTGGTCTCTTTGTGTCTTTTGGGTCCAGAGTTTGCCCCAACTGCATACACTCAGTTTTTTTAGTCTGCTATAGCGTCTTTGTATCTTGTGGCTCAAGGAGAGGTGTGTCCAGGTGCAAGCACTGCAGCAAAGGGTCCCAGGTCCCAGCAAAGGGTCCCAGGTCCCAGCCTGTCTCAACTGGACAGAATTTTCAGGGCCTATTGAAATTGCAAGTTCATAGAAAATCCCCAAGGCTGGCAATTGTGAGGGTGAGACACCAAGGATGATAGCGAAGTCTCTATTTAATGACTTGCCTCTCCCTTTTTTACCGTTTGGTTCAATTGACCTCATGAATGTCCAAATCCAGCACCAGCCAAGCTTGATTCAGGATGAAAGGTCTTCCCCAGACCGTACCTCATTGTTGAAAATAATATCATTGGGATATGATATTGGGATATTACTGGGGAACACACACTTCGACACCGGGTACCAACATGCTTGTTTGTCTTTACAGCACAACTGATAAATAGGACTAAGCCCAGCTCTCCTTTCCCTGTTGATTGTATCATGATGAGACTGAGTCCCATGGTTCTCTGGATCTTGGGGTATCACTCGAACAAAACTTAGGGGAAGAAAATAAAGCATAGAAAACCTGGATTGCTGGCAAATTCACCTCCAGTGTCCGGAAAAGGCCACTCAGTCGCAGATGCCATATGGCCCCAAAAGGAAGTCACTAGGACATTTTCACCAGCACATGCCTGATCTACTGTGACAGGTGCTGTGTTGCCAGAAGGTACATGGGTGTCTCCCCTTAGAGAGCGGATCTGAGGGGAGGGGACCTGAATGTCCTGGGAACCTCTGAAGCTTGCCTACCTATTTTCCCTTGAAATACGTGGATGCTCGAAGCATCTGTCTAACTTTCTGGGGTCCTGCAGGAGAAGAGTGTCTCCTGTGAATTCTGTCTGTTACCTTCTTTCTTCCCCCTGATTCCCCACTCCAGTGACTGGAAATTTGTCACGCCTGGGATGTTACTGGTGCGCATGGTGTTTGGTGGCTGCAGATAAAATAGCAGGTACAGAAATTCCTTTGGATAAACTTCAAAGTAGGGTTTATACTTAAATTACTAGGTAAAATGAGGCAAAAGCCTCTATGAGTTCATTCTCCTCTCTTCCCGTATCCCAAATCACCGATCACATTAAATTGAATTCTGAAAGTTTCTAAAAAAAAGATACCTGGTTATTATATGACTCTTGCATTGACTATGTAACTTCTGTTACATATTCCTCTATATGGTAGAGCTCTTAAGTCTTTGTTTCCTGCCAAAGCCCCTCTCAGAATGTATCCATCCAGATGGTTCTCTTGTGTTAATGCAGTAGGGGAGTTTTAAATAAAGAAATCTAACACAGACACCATGGGAAAGGGTCCCAGGGTTCAAGGATAATGAGGAGGCTGATTTTCCTCCTGCAAAGACAAAAGTGACATCTTCTTAAAATTGTTAATTCAACATGAAGGGAGAAATAATTACCTCCTCTGGCCACCACGTTGAAATGTCCACGGAGAGGAAAATGGACTTCACCCACATTAACTCCGTGGGTCACAGACAAAAGCTGCATTAGCCAAAAAAGGACACAACTCTGCTAGATCAAGAGCGTGTCCTCGAGAGAATACAGTGTAGTTTTGGGGGTGATTCTAGTTAGAATCAGATGGGGACTTCTCCATTTTTAATGAATCTCTCATGTATTGTAGTATAAGCAGGTCCACAGTTGGAAGCTGGGCGAAGCAGGGATTGGGCATCTGAGATGCTTTTCCAAGTTCTCATTGATTCATACCTGTGTTGGTGGTTGGCAGTGGTTCTCCTGGTATTGATCTTGGCAGTCATTCACAGCATCAGATCCTACCACACAGGACAACTTCATCTTTACTCTGCCCAGGGCGTTCGGACAATGACACCTTCTATTCATCTGTGGCCACAGATAATGCCTACCCCTTAAAAATACAAAGCCTAATTGATCAAATTCAAAGTTCCTCCCTCCACAGTGGGAAAACAGACCTGGCCAGGAACGTTTTCTCACAAGCCTTAACGGGTCACTCTAGCTATATCATTTGATACGATTGCTTTCACACATTCAAACTGTCGAAAAGAACTCTGCGTTCTGTAATTAGAGAGTAATTCAAGTCAGGAGTATAGAGTGGGGAGTATTTTATTTTATTTTCCCCAAATGCTAGAAATCAAGCTTTCATTTTTGATGATATAAATTTTGGGATGACTGACGGTCATTTTGCTCAAGGAAAAAGCAGGAAAAAGAAATCCAAAGAGACTTCATACTGGCTTTAAGGAAGCTTTCTTACAGCATCCGGTGTGCTCTATTTTGTGTGCGTCAGATCTGAGAGTAATGAACAAGTTGCTGTAAATAAATATTTGAAGTGATGCTCAAATGGCAGCCTAGTACTTGAAGAAGGCACTGGGGATGGTGCCTTATTCACCTGGGTGTCCCTTGCGCACAGCACAGACTTCAGACTTCCTCATTGGCAGCTGAACAAGTGACGCTCTGACATCGAGATGTTTACAGAAACCGGAGGAAATGACAGAAGCATCGGGGCACGTGGAAGAAAGCAGCATGGCGGAGCCTTTGGTCCGGGGGATCTAGCCCTGACGCGCTGACTAACCCCTCCTGACCTCAGAAACATCATGTGACTGCTCTGAGTTTCAGCTAAACCCTTTATTAATCAAAGGGCTTAATTCTAAGGCTGGGAGGCCCTGGCTTCCTGTGTCATGAGGCTCCAGGGCAGAGAGAGAGGCATGTGGGTCTGTGTATCTATGTTTAGGGTTTGAAGCTGACGCTGAGGTTCAAGCAATGTAGCTCTAGCCCTGTTCTTCTTTTACCAAAAATCAGGGATCACTTGGATGCAGGTGGTTTCCTCTTCTTATTGATCAATTCACAGCATCCATTAAGCACTGATCGTATATAATTGCCAGTGGGACCTTGGCTCAGGGATCCAGGGTAATGATGGCAGAGGATTTTCGATGGAGGATACCCTAGTGAGGACAGCAGATCCAGGCTTCATGGAGATCACAGAGTAGTAAAGTGAGACCCATCCATCCGTCCACCCATCCATCCATCTAACCACCCATCCATCTCCCCACCCACCTGCCCATCTATCCATCCATTCATCTATTCATCCATCCATTCATTCATACAAGAATTGATTGAGAATCCACTCTGTACACTGGGATGATGGAAAAATGTCCCTCAGTTCCTAAGTAGTGATGGCAATAGATTTACACTGGGGGACAATCTGAGGAGGTGTGGTGAATTTGAAGGATTTCCGGGCTGGGCTGAGCAAGGAAAATATTTGACCACAAGGTGGCAGTAGCAGACAATGGGCTTAGTTGGGGGACCCTGACAATTTTGTGGACGGAAGTCACCCACCTCGTGAGACTGTCTAGAGGCTGTGGTGTGGCGGCCACTACCCAGAAAGAGAGGAGAACAAGGAAACTCTGGAGAGGGGTCTTACGTGTCCAGGCGATGTCTCTTAGGAACATGTCGGTGGCAGTGCAGGGTCTCTGGGTGAGAAAGTTCCAAAGTCCAGGAGCCAGACGCTTGGGGTCTTTGTGGTGGCAGGATTTTC
The DNA here is from genome assembly GCF_009873245.2 of Balaenoptera musculus. Lineage (NCBI taxonomy): Eukaryota > Metazoa > Chordata > Mammalia > Artiodactyla > Balaenopteridae > Balaenoptera > Balaenoptera musculus. Next base: position 4,982,374 of record NC_045798.1, on the reverse strand, counting down.
TCACCAGTGGCTAGCAGATGTCGGGTGCAGTTCTGTGGGGTATGCAAATCAGACAGCCTCTAAGTGACTAAAATGTGCTTATTTCGTTTATGTTTAAAACAACTGGTTGTGTAAAAACTTGAGTCTGGCGCCAGTCGGCTTTTGAGCTAATGGGTCTCACCCAGCCTGCTGTGAAGAAAGATACAATCTAGGGGTCAATATACAGGGAAGATCTTTGGCTCATTTACATAACCTGAGGGTGATAGATCCTGGCTTCATGGAGGTGATACACTAGTGAGTGATACAGAGACATACACCCTTCCATCCATTCATACAACAAGCATTGATTAAGCACCTAGCATCATGCTGGGCAGGGGAGCTACAGAAATAAGGGTGATCGCATACTGTAGGAAGGCATACTCCATTGTGTGAGACGAGCACATATTTGGGTCTCAGTACAGACAGCAGGAGTTACGATGGAAGGGGAGACACTGAGTGACGTAGGTCCCACGTCGGCAGAGTGGAGCGAGTGGGGAAGAGTATCATGAGATTTTTTTAGAGGGATTGGCAACCAAGCTGACGCTTGGAGGACGAGGCAAGACAGCCTGGTGGTTAAGCAGGGAAAGGATTCTGCGGGCTGAGGGATCGGCACTGACAAGGCTCAGAGGTAGCGGCACACCATGTGCTTATAGGACTGTGTGTGAGTTTGGTGCGGGGCTGGATGGGAGGAGAGGAGTGGGGAGCTGCCGGACGGTGCAGGCAGGCAGGGGGCCAGATAGAGCAGGACCTGCAGATGCACCGAGAATGGGACCCAGGAAGATTTTGCACGAAAGCGGTAGACGATTCTGCCTGACTGTGCAGAAGAGAAGGGCGGATGCTAGGATGCCAGAGGGGAGACAGGTCCTGGAATCCAGGTGACAGATGCTGAGGGCCAGAGGGAAGGTGGCACACAGACCACGCTGAGAAGAGCTCAGACTGCGAGCTGGTGAGGTATGGGGGCTTGGGGTCCTGGGGAGGAAGTGCAAGTTGACCAATGGCTTCTGGGGGACTGAGAACCTGTGCCCCCCCGACCGAATATCCCTGTGCCTAGCACAGTGCCCTGCACAGAGCTGGCACTCAATGCCTACCTGCTGCAATGATCGGTATTTGATGACATCTCAGAACAAATCCAATAAGAGTAGCTGGAAAATAATTATCAGAGAAACGCAAATCAAAACTGCAGTGAGGTACCGCCTCACACCAGTCAGAATGGCCATCATTAAAAAGTCAGTAAATCAAAACAATAGATGCTGGAGAGGGTGTGGAGAAAAGGGAACCCTCCTACACTGTTAGTGGGAGTGTAAATTGGTGCAGCCACTATGGAGAACAGTATGGAGGTTCCTTAAAAAACTAAAAATAGAACTACCATATGATCCAGCAATCCCATTCCTGGGCATATATCCAGAGAAAACCAAAATTCGAAAAGGTACATGCACCCCTATGTTCATAGCAGCACTGTTCACAATAGCCAAGACATGGAAGCAACATAAATGTCCATCGACAGATGAATGGATAAAGAAGATGTGGTACATATATACAATGGAATACTACTCAGCCATAAAAAAGAATGAAATAATGCCATTTGCAGCAACATGGATGGACCTGGAGATGATCATACTAAGTGAAGCAAGTCAGACAGAGAAAGACAAATATCATATGATATAACTCACATGTGGAATCTAAAAATATGATACAAATGAACTTATTTACAAAACAGAAACAGACTCAGAGACTTTGAAAACAAACTTATGGTTACCAAAGGGGAAAGGGGAGGGAGGGATAAGTTAGGAGTTTGGGATTAACATATACACACTGCTATATAACATAGATAAACACCAAGGACCTACCGTAGAGCACAGGGAACTATACTCATTATTCTGTAATAACCTATATGGGAAAAGAATCTGAAAAAGAATGGATGTATGTATATGAATAACTGAATCGCTTTGCTGTACAGCTGAAACGAATACAAAATTGTAAATCAACTATATCCCAATATAAAAGAAAAATTAAATTAAAACAAAAAGAGTAGATGGGAAAGAGACTCTTAATTCTGACTTAGTGAATCTGGGCAAGTTTTATATTAGATGCAACATATGGTCTGAAAAGACAAGCAGGGTTGGAATTGGCTAAGATGGAGGGTAGTGGGGGGAGAAAGTCATTCCGAAAGAAGAAGATTGTATAAACCCAAGGAACGGGGTGCAGTGTAATTAGCAAGGGGTGGTTCACTGTAGATGGTCAGCAACACGCAGTGTTTTGAAGGTGGAGGTGGAATGTTGGTAGACAATGTAAACAGGTAATATCCTTCTACATAGGTGCCTTTCTGTGTATTTTTTCTCAGGTGAAAATTAATTCCTCCCCAAATACATTAAAATCTAACCCTCAAGGTGGTGGTGTTAGGAGATGGGGTCTTTGGGAGGTGATTAGGTCATGAGGGTAGAGCCCTCATGATGGGATGAGTGCCCTTATAAAAGAGGTTCCGGAGAGATCCTTCAGTTTAGGTCACTTAAAAAACCCTTGGTTTGGGTCTAGGACAAATATTTTGTCTTGTTTTCCAAGGACAATGGAGACCCAGGTAATCCAGAAAACCAGCTCAAAGTCACATTACAAGGAACATGGAGGTGTGTATAAGTACTCAGGGCAGCTCCAGGAGACAAGGAAGGCAACCAAGAACCTGGGTCTGGCCAGGCAAGAGAATTCAGGCGTAAGACTTACGGCACCCGATGCTAATTGGCTGTGTCAGGGTAGAACTTTCTAGAACAAGGAAAGTTATAATGCCCCCACCTCCTACTGACACTGCAAGCACAGCCTCTCATAAGTCGTATGTAAAAAATACTTTCTTCCATGAGCTTGTGTACAGGTAACAAATTAATGGTTGATTGCCTGGCTCTACATGCAGCCTTATTTTCCTATTCCACACGATGTTTTTTTAAACATTAGTTGATTAGTATTTAAGATTAAAAACTTGGAAATTTTCACATAAAAATCTAGAGTTTTACAAAACTAAAATGAGGTACTACCTCACACTGGTCAGAATGGCCATCATTAAAAAGTCTACAAATAACAAATGCTGGAGAGGGTATGGAGAAAAGGGAACCCTCTTACACTGTTGGTGGGAATGTTTTACTATGGAAAACAGTATGGAGGTTCCTCAAAAAACTAAAAAGAGAGTTGCCATATGATCCAGCAATTCCACTCCTGGGCGTATATCCAGAGAAAACTATAATATGAAAAGATACATGCACCCCTATGTTCATAGCAGCATTATTCACAATAACCAAGACATTGAAGCAATCTAAATATTCACTGGCAGATGAATGGATAAAGAAGATGTGAGATAGATACACACACACACACAATGGAATATTACTCAGCCATAAAAAAGAATGAAATAATGCCATTTGCAGCAACATGGATGGACCTAGAGATGATCATACTAAGCAAAGTAAGTCAGAAAGAGAAAGACAAACACCATATGATATCACTTATATGTGGAATCTAAAACATGACACAAATGAACATATCTACGAAACAGAAACAGACTCACAGACGTAGAGAACAGACTTGTGGTTGCCAAGGGGGAGGGGGGTGGGGGAGGGATAGACTGGGAGTTCAGGATTGGCAACCTAGTATATATAGGGTGGATAAACAACAAGGTCCTACTGTATAGCATGGGGAACTATATTCAATACCCTGTGATAAGCCATAATGGAAAAGAATATGAATATATATATATATATATATATAACTGAGTCACTTTGCTGTACAGCAGAAGTTAACATTGTAAATCAACTAAACTTCAATAAAATTTTTAAAAATCTAGCAGAAAATAGCACAGTATTGTAAATCAACTATACTCCAATAAAAATTAATTTTAAAAATAAATTTAAAAATCCAGATTTTTAGAGTCTCTTGAAACTGGAAGAGTTATTCGCACATGGGAGCAAGTGGCTGGGGCCAGGTGGATGTACGACTTTCAACGTTGCCTACCTTCCCTGGGTCCACAGTTTTCACCTGAAGTCCTTATTTAAATGTCTAGTCTGACCTCTGCATGCATGTGAATTTGAGAAGCCAGGAAAAGGAGAAGATAAGAAATGGCCTGTTTCTGATCCTTTGATCCCTTCGATTGTCTCAAAGCTCTTGTAAAGCCCAGCCCTGGCTAATGACCCTTGGAATCATCAGACTCAGAGCCTGGCAGGGGCACCCCTTGGATGTGTGAATTCATAAGTGGGCTCTGGAGCTTCTTTGTAGGTTACACCCTAGCAGATCATTGCTTCTTTCAGAGAGCTCCTGTCTCAAATTTTATCCCTTTCCTTAATAACTACCTCCATTTTGTTCTACTTGGGTAAACCTAATACAATTTCTCTGAACATCTGTAAAGTTAATTCATCTCTGTCGCCTTGTATTTGAAACCGAACCAAAAAATGACACTAATCTCTAATTTATAACAAAGCAGTGGTGCATGAATTTCATTACATCATAGGGAACTAAAAGAAAGACTTTGTTTTATCTCAGGATGAACTTGGTGAAGGCCAGTTAATATCACATTTGTTCAGTGAGTTGAATAAAACTGGCTGCTCTGTTAGCTCCCGAGGGTATTAAATATATACTCAGCCTTTTCAACCCGTGACTGCTTCCTCATTCTTAGCTGAGAAAAATTCTCCTCTGTCAAAAAGAAATACTTAGATCAAATTGTTTAATCCCTGAAAACCAGATGGATTAAAACTCCTTTATTAAGTAACTCTACGCAATTTACTTAATATAATAGTTCTGCCCACACAACCAAGTGAAGCCAGAGTGATGGGAATTATTGCCACACATGTTAGGTATCTTATCAAGAAAAATTCACATCCTGAAAGGTGGTTCATTTCATGAGCAAGTTGCCCCATTTAAATAGAACTCATTTTGTAGGCTGAAGTTTGTGTATTTAAATTATTATAATTTACTATTGCTACTCAGGAAAGACCAATCTCAGGTGGGGTGAATTTCTAACTCATGAATTCTCTGCAAAGACAAAAGAGTTTGTCCCCTGCTCCTGCAGGTACCCACTTTCCCTGGGGACATAAGTTCCTGCAGGTTTGTTATCTGTAACCGGCAGAGCAGAAATGAGGCACACAGCGACCAACGGAAGCAGTCGGGTGGTTCTGAAGTGGAAATAATATGCTCAGGAGACCCCTGTGTTTACTAAATCTGGTTGTTTTTTTTTTTTTTTTTTTTGGCCGCGACAGGCAGCATGTGGGATCTTAGTTCCCCAACCAGGGATTGAACACGCGCCACTTGCAGTGGAAGCATGGAGTCCTAATCGCTGGACTGCCAGGGAAGTCCTACTAAATCCATTTCTGACAAAAATTCCAGAACTGCATGGCAGCCTCACCTAACACTGTGTGAGATTTCAGTCTACTTTCCCTGGATTCAGGCTTACCAGATAAAGTATAGAACATACAATGCAATTTGGGATATACTTATACTAAAAATGGAGTCCTCAGATAACATATAGGATAGGTTGCCGTTTGGGAAACACTTACGCTTAAAAAATTATTTGTGGTTTCTCTGAAATTCAAATTGAACTGAGAGATTTGGGGGAGGGAAAATTGGAAGATTGGGATGGACATATACACACTACTATATATAAAATAGATAGCTAATAAGGGCCTACTGTATAGCACAGGGAACTATATTCAATATCCTGTGATAAACCATAGTGGAAAGAATATGAAAAAGACTATATATATAAAGAATATAGCTGAATATGATATTTGATGTGATTATGTGTGTATGTATGTGTGTGTATGTCTACGTGTGTTGAATATGTGTATGAGCGTGTGTGTACGTTGTGTTGAATTTGGGTATATTTGTGTGCGTTTGTGCATGTGGGCATGTGTGTATATTAAGCACATTGTGCACGTGCATATGAGTGTGTACACGCTTTTGTGTAGAGTGTGTGCATGTTTCTATAGATGTGTGTGCATATGTGTGTGTGTGTGTGTGAGACACTGTAACTTAGGGGTTATGAGTGAGGGTCAAAGCCAGCCTGCCCTGGGGGGAGATCTCACTTCTTCCCCAGTCACCTGTATGAACCACAGCAGCCCCTTCAAATGCGCGTGCTTGGGTGGCCTCATGTGTTGAAGTGAATAACAGAATCTATATCATGAAGTGATTGAAACTATTTAATAAGCAAACATACCTAATACAGATAAAGTGGTTAGAATGATGTCTGTTATATAATAAATCCTCAGTAAATATTGGTTATCATGATTGCTGTTGTTATCATTGGTAAGGTCGAATGCACAGGAAATTTTTCCTCCGGGAAATCAGTTACACGCTTTGTGCCTTTGATTCTTCATCTATACATTGTGGATAATAATAGTTCCTACCTCACAGGGTTGTTGGGAGGATTAAATGATTAATTCACATCACTTGCTTGGGTGACAGGGGAAGTTCTTGGTTGAGAATGGGGAATCTGGAGCAAATGGCCTAAGTGTGAGTCCCACCTTCACCAACTATTGGCTGTGTGATCCTGGACAGTCAACCTCTCTGAGCCTCAGGCTTCCCATCTTTGAGATGGGGATAGTCCGAGAACCCATTTCCTGGGATCACTGTGAGGGTGAAATGTAACCATGTAAAGTTCTAAGAACAGCACGTAGTAAGTGCCATGTAATTGGTGAAGGGACTTGAAAGCATTCCTTTCCACCCTTCCTTCCCTGGATCACGGCCCCTCCTGCTCCACTGCTAAGCCATGTACATAGCCATATAATGATCATATGCTCTGAAGAGCATACTTACCCAATCTCTCCCGTCTCCTCCTCCTCCACTTTATTCTGAGTTGTTTTGAGCCTAAACCAGCTCACCTGTCTCCAGGCAAGGACCGGAAACTGCTGTGCCGTTTAAAAGAGAGAAGATTTGCAGCTTTGTCTAACTCAGTGTGCTGCTGGTGACGCGGTTAAGTATTTAACATTGAAGTAAGAGGTTTACTGTTTATGAAAGATCACGATTAGGTGTTGCCTTGAAAATAATCCCTCATCATGGTTGATACACTCCATCCTGGTCCAGGCAGGACAGAACGTTATTCAGTGAAAACACAGGTTCCAGAGACAGAAGGTCTGGGTTCAAACCCTGCCTCCATTGTTTACAAGCTGTGCTCTTTGTGTGTATTTCTTTGCTCCCTGAATCCTGTTCTTTGCATTCAAAATGCAGATATTAAACTAACTGTATACACCTCAAACAACTTTAAAAAATGTTTTCATTTTTATACAAATCAAAGGTTACTTTCCATTTACAGCTATTACAAAATTATTGACTATATTCCCCAAGTTGTACGATACATCCTTGAGCCCATTTTGTACTCAATAGTTTATTCCTCCCACTCCCCCACCCCTATATTGCCCCTTCCCCCTCCCCACTGGTAACCACAACCTTAAGCAGCTTCATATACCTATATTCAGAGTCCCCAAAGGAAAGGGGGGGGCAGAAAAATAATTTAAAAAACAACGGCCAGGACTTCCCTGGTGGCTCAGTGGTTAAGAATCCGCCTGCCAATGCAAGGGACACCGGTTCGAGCCCTGGTCCAGGAAGATCCCACATGCTGTGGAGCAACTAAGCCCACGTGCCACAACTACTGAAGCCTGCCCTCTAGAGCCCATGAGCCACAACTACTGAGTCTGTGCGCCACAACTACTGAACCCACATGCCGCAACTACTGAGCCCGCATGCCACAACTAGTGAAGCCTGCACGCCTAGAGCCTGTGCTCCGCAACAAGAGAAGCCACCGCAGTGAGAAGCCCACACACCGCAACGAAGAGTAGCCCCCACTCGCCGCAACTAGAGAAAGCCCGCGCGCAGCAAAAAAGACCCAATGCAGCCAAAAATAAATATAAATAAATAAATAAATAAATTTATTTTAAAAAAACTTATTACTGTACTTACACTTCAGCATATTCTAAAACACCATATAACTGATGTAATTAATTTAGTTACACATATATACAGCCAAATGATTAATAGAATAAATGAAATTCATACATACACATGCATGTGTGTACACAAATACTGGGTACTTGTTTAAGTTAAAATGTTCTATTAGGGACTTCCCTGGTGGTCCAGTGGTTAGGACTCCAAGCTTCCACTGCAGGGGGCACGGGTTTGATCCCTGGTTAGGGAAACTAAGATCCTGCATGCTGTGGCACAGCCAAAAAAAGAAAAAAAAAGGTGAAAAAAAATTAAATGTCCTATTATTTTTTTCCTTTTGAATCAGTTTTTCTTTGAATACATTTAACTCATTGCCTTTCGCAAACTCAATTTATTTCAATTAACCATAAACCATTACTATGAGTATTTTGGTTTTTAATGCTCAAGATTTTCACAACTGGGCCAGTATGAGCCTTTAATTAAAGATCTCTTCCCGTTTACAATTCCTTCCCATGTTTTAAAAATATTCTTGCTTTCTGGCAACAACAGCAAGTTGCTGACCTCATTTTTGCCCCAGGGCTTAGAATCAGCCACTTTCCGCTAAGTGCTGGATTCCTTTGGCTGAGTTGGTGTTGGAGACCAGAATCTAGGGTCTAGTGGGCACTGGTGCTTGGCAAATGGGCCGATGTTATTCTTAGACTACTCTTAGATGGTGATTTAGGTTAAATGTTCACCATGACCACTGAAATGTAACATACTAGGTTTTGTACCCAATTGTTTATTTCACAAGCTCCTCTCACCCTCTAGGACTATGACATCACCCCCCCTCCTCTTGGTCAGCTGTAGCTCCATCACCTCTGCCTCCCATTTATATGGGGCTGCTCCCTAAGGTTTTGTTTAATTGTTAGTTAATTTTTGCCTCAGCCAACAGATCATATCAGTGCATACACTCTCTGCTGGTATCTTGCCTATTCTTATGGTTCTTCCAACTATTGTCTCTATGATGATGACTGCCAAATAGGTACCCCCAGGCTGAAACTTTCCTCTAAGATTCAGGTGTACATCACCAGTTAGAGAGTAGACCTGGAATTTTAAAATAAGGCTTTCAACAAGTAGAGGTGTTTTGCTTCATGTAGGCAAAATATCGACCTGAAAGAGCTCTTTTTAATTCAAATTGTAGTATTCCCAAAAAAGAAATGGAACAAGAAGGAAAATCTATGAAGATCAAAATTCAGCCTAGGTTTGAAGAATAACCTGTTTCATGGATGCTTAAACAGAGAGAAGAAGAAATAAAGAAAAACAGAAACAGTAAAGGGAGGAAGGAAAGAAGGAAAAAGAGGGAAGGAAGGAAGCAAGGAAGGAAGGGAGAGAGGGAGAAAAATAGGAAGATCAGAAGGAAAAGATGAAGAGAAGAGGGAGGGAAAAAACAGAAAATCCTAGCAAATGAACTAGGATTTTTCCTTTGCACAGCAAAGGAAACTATAAACAAGTCGAAAAGACAACCCTCAGAATGGGAGAAAATAATTGCAAACGAATCAACGGACAAAGGATTAATCTCCAAAATATATAAACAGCTCATGCAGCTCAATATTAAAAAAACAAACAACCCAATCAAAAAATGGGCAGAAGACCTAAACAGACATCTCTCCAAAGAAGACATACAAACGGCCAAGATGAAAAGCTGCTCAACATCACTAATTATTAGAGAAATGTAAATCAAAACTACAATGAGGAATCACCTCACACCGGTTAGAATGGGTATCATCAGAAAATCTACAAACAACAAATGCTGGAGAGGGTGTGGAGTAAAGGGAACCCTCTTGCACTGTTGGTGGGAATGTAAATTGATACAGCCATCATGGAGAACAGTATGGCGGTTCCTTAAAAAACTAAAAATAGAATTACCATATGACTCAGCAATCCCACTACTGGGCATATACCCAGAGAAAACCATAATTCAAAAAGATACATGCACACCAATGTTCATTGCAGCACTATTTACAATAGCCAGGTCATGGAAGCAACCTAAATGCCCATCGATAGACGAATGGATAAAGAAGATGTGATACATATATACAATGGAGTATTACTCAGCCATAGAAAGGAACGAAACTGGGTCATTTGTAGAGACGTGGATGGACCTAGAGACTGTCATACAGAGTGAAGTAAGGCAGAAAGAGAAAAACAAATATCGTATATTAACGCATATATGTGGAATCTAGAAAAATGGTACAGATGAACCAGTTTGCAAGGCAGAAATAGAGACACAGATGTAGAGAACAAATGTGTGGACACCAAGGGGGGAAAACGGGGTGGGAGGGAATTGTGGTGGTGGGATGAATTGGGAGATTGGGATTGGCATATATGCACTAATATGTATAAAATAGATAACTAAAAGAACCTGCTGTATAAAAATAAATATATAAAATTAAATTTAAAAAAAAGAAAAAAAAATATTTGGGAGACAGAATCCACAAAAAAAATAGTAAATAAATAAACTAAAATAAAATTATGGGAGTCGAGTGGCAAAGGAAGCCACAGATCAAGATTCAGGTTTATGCTGGAAGTTTTCTTGGGCAAATTACTTCAACTCTATAATTTTTAGTTTTCTCTTCTCTAAAATGATGATGCAAACATATGCAAACTTAAAAACAAATATGAGTGAACCTAACCAAATACCTGGCTATTAGCACTAAATCCACCTCTGTCACAATATCCAGAGAATGAGTGAATCAATGACATACACCTGGGAAGTGTATGCTAAGGTCCTAGACTATGTGTGTTACCATTGGATGCTGCTTTGCCTGGTTCCATGCCTTCCACGGCTGTGAAGAAAGATCGGTGACGAGATGTCATTAAACGTGAATTGCACTTTTGACAGTTCATACTGTTTATGATTCACTCAAAATAGTATATTTAACCTGAGTGTACCTTAGCCCCTTAGATATTACAAATGCAAAATTATTTTTTATGTGTGCCAACAAGGCTAAATATTGTTAAATGGTTTTTAAAAACCAGTGTTGAACCACAGAATTAAATACTTTCCATCTGGCCTTCATGGCCACTGAAATAATAGTTTGGGTACTAATAGCTGATTGAAATTAGAATTAGAACATTCCCTTGATTAGACCCTTTGATCTTTCCTCCATCTTCCCTCCACCCTTTTAAAAGGTATAATTTAACGCCCAATAATGGGACAAGGTAATTTTTCCAGTGGCTGGTGAGTATAAGGAACTCACTGTCTTTAAAGTCTGTGCCACTGAGGTCTGAAATTGGCAAAAGAGGGATTTCAGTAAATGAATGAGGGTGTGCAAGAAAATGGCTTTAAGTGTATTTCAGAAAGACTTGTTTAAGAAGTTTTATAAGTCCACAGCCCAAATCTACAGGCAACCCACAGGGGACACTGTCCTCAATCAGGGTGGAAAGTGAGAGAAGATGCCCAATGGGGGCGTAACTGCGGGGTCTGTGCCTTGGGCGAGACACCAGGCAGGGTGGACCGCAGCAACGTAGAGCAACCTCACCTGCCGATGGGACCCATCAGCTGTAATCTCATCGTGCTTAAGTATTTCTTCCTTTCAGTCCTGTTTGCTTACAATTCATGTTGTACCAATCCCCCCTTCCCCATGATGAAGCAGGAAATACACTTAAGCTTTGGTCTGTCTCCTTCATCCCCTACTTCACCAATTCTCCAACTCCAAAACTAGAAAGAAAAAACCCAACTTAACCCACCAACCTAACTTTTAAAGTCCTCTTCTAAAGGATGCCATCCTGCAGTTTCCAGCATAGAGAGGGTACCCGGGTTAGCTGTTTGCAGATTAAATAATTGGCACGTTTGGAATCTCAGTCTTTCTCAGGAGTAAGGCTGGAGTCTGCTTATTTATACTTAAAGTCTCTTGTTTGCCTACCTCTTGAGTTTCTAGCACAATCTCTTTGGAGGGTTGACGTACTGAAGGGACCACAGTTTAATAGCCAGATAATCCAGTCACAACGACAGGCGGACTTTCGGAAAGACGAAAATCTCCTAGCACTAGGACTTAGCTCTGTAAAGCTTTTCAAAGTCCTGCTGGCTACACAAAGAAAGCAGCCTCTGTGCTGATAAGGGGGAAATTTCCAGTCAGTGCCCCTGATAATTAAATGGCCTTGTCAGAAGGTTGAGATACACACTGATGCATTTGGGAATATTTCATTTTGAAAAGATATAAACACATAAAGGAGAATAAAAAAGGATTTTAAAGAATTGTCTTTGACTCTTTTGATGTCAGTCAAACTTAAAATGTGTTGTTACCAAAAGACATCCAATCCTTTACTTTGAGGCTCTTTTAGGAAAATGTGGGGCTTGACAAAAGCTTAAAATGTGCTTTTGTACACTTGTTAACTTTTATATATGTGCATCGTTGAATTTTTATTATGTTAATCTGGGTTCGGTAAGGATGGAGGCTGCTTATTTAGCAAATGTAAACAAGGGACATTTAAGGCAATTAGAATAGAAAGAACATTTGGCCAAGGTAGGTCCAGGTTGATGGTAGAAATTGCTTTGCCTCTGGAACAGACTTGGGCAGCCGCATGGAAGGTTAATATAAACGCGCCACCTTCTTCAAAACAAGTGATCCTTATAAAGTCTGCCATTACCTGATTAATTTATTGCAAGCAAGAGGGATCTTGTCAACAGCTTTTATTGCTGTACATACCGATTTATAAACAGAAAACAATAGTTCTACATTATTCTGGAGGGTTTGCTGGAAACTGGGTAGCTGTCATGGTAGATGTTGTTTAATCTACGTCGGTTTTGCATTGTGAAGCATTGCGGCATTGTGAAACCCTGCAGCCGGGGGTCCAGAGGGACTTAGGAGCCTGTGTTCAAATCCTGGCTCTGTCACTTCTTAGCTGTGCACACCTGGGCGACGTCATCAACCTCCATGGGCTCATTTTTCTGTTCTGTGACACAGGGATGATGTTAAAGTTACTGCCCATGTTAATAACAAGTTAATGAATGTGAAGAGCTTAGTCTAGTGTCCAGCACATCGTTTGTGCTCTGTATGTGTGAACCGCCATCATCCCCTAAGGACCAGCCGTGTAGACATCTAGTGCCTCTCTGGCTTCTGTTTTCCACTCGCCCCCTACCTTCCAGAAGGCAATGAACAGAGGGGCTGACTCTGGTGAACAGCAAAGGGGAGAAAAAAGAGAAACTCCGAGGAGAAGACCATTACAAAATGGTAACATCGCAGAATGTTATTTTAGCCACAAAATAATGTGAGAAAATTCCAAGGGAATTTTCATTCTCTGTGCTTATGTTCCTGTGCCTTAAATGAACTTTTATGTGAAAAGTTACTTATGCGGCTTGATTTTTCATACGCGAAAAGAGGCAAACAAATTTGTGCATTGACTGCTTGGAGTGTCCAGAGGCTATGGGCGACTGTGAAGATTCTTTTTCTCCCCTCCCTCCTTCTTTCCATCCTTTCTTCCTTCTTCTCCCTCTCTCTCTCTTCTCTTTCTCCCCTTCCTTCCTTCCACTATTATTATTTGATATTCCCTAAGAGCCAGTAGTGCTGTTTTGACCGTACAAAAATAGATTCCTCCAAATGGCTTTGTCTCTCCTAAGAGATGATAGGTTGCTTTTTCCCCTCGGTACAAACCAGAAATTGAAACAGATGACCGGTCTTCAACAGTGTCAGGCAAAGGAATGTGGCTCATGGAGAGTCCGTCTCTGGACATATTTGGAAAACAGTAAGAGAAGGAAGTGATCTTGGTCCACAGCTGGAGGTGGGGATGAGGGTCCACCCTCTCCAGGGCTGAGGTAGACGTAAGGCTCTCTCTTCTAATGGCATCCTCACTGTACTATATGCCTTTTTATTGTTTTTGCACAATCTTCTCAAAATAGCAACAGTTTGACTGTTCAGGGTATCAAAAAATAAAACAGTAAATTTTAAGGTCTAATTGGCTTTATTAAATGATTCATGAATTGGGCAACATCTCATCTAGCAAATGGCATGGGGGTAACACAACATGGAAGGCTTTTATAGTAAGAAGGGTGGGACAAGGAAAGGAAGTCATCAGCAAGGGAAAAAATGAAAGTTCATTGGAGGACAGTAGAAGTTCAGATGACCACGGCTTCTCATTGGCTGAGCTGCAGCATTTCCCATTGGCTGGGAAGGAGGAAAGTCTTCCTTCCTCCTGTTGGGGTAGTGAGTAGTTGGACTTCCTGTTTGGGAGTGCCGGTGTCTCTTCCTGATGGTGTCAGTAACTGATGTCTTCCTGTTTGGGGTAATTGCTGATGGGTGATGGGATGTGAGAGTTCTCTCTACAGGCCTTCCAACCACAATTTTAGTTGAAGTCTCCTTTTTTGCATTTTCACAATCGGTAAATAAATCAATTCAGTGGATTTAGGGAATTATTATCATTACTCACAGTACTCTCAGGGTCATTCAGGGGTATATTCAGAGCAGCAAAAAATCTAAGTCGCCAATGTGCAGGGTCCCAGGTAAGGTCGAATAAGGTGACACTCTGCCTTCTGTCTCAGCTCTCTTACTGTAAACAAGCATCCTTTTCATGATCTATGTGTTGCTACTTTTTTTTTTTGGCATTTTTGTTGATGATTTCTGGTTTAAAATGGACCCTAAATAGTGCTTAGAGCTGAAGTGTTGCCATGTGCCTTAAAGAGAATCATCAGTAGATAAGGATGAGTTCTGGTGCTAGTTCTAAGACTGAGAATTCAATGTTAATGAATTAACAATGTATATTAAATAAGTTGTCTTTAAACATAAACACACATTTTAAAAGGTTATGGGACTTCCCTGGTGGCGCAGTGGTTAGGAATCTGCCTATCAGTGCAGGGGACACTGGTTCGAGCCCTGGTCCAGGAAGATCCCACATGCCGCAGAGCAACTAAGCCCGTGCGCCACAACTACTGAAGCCCACACTCTAGAGCCCGCGAGCCACAGCTACTGAGCCCACGTGCTTAGAGCCCGTGCTCCGCAACAAGAGAAGCCTCCGCAACGAGAAGCCCGCGCACCGCAACAAACAGTAGCCCTTGCTCTCCACAACTAGAGAAATGACAAGAGGTGCCCAGGAATCCATATCTGTATTTCCTCTAGAATCACTAATTCAATGTTCGCGATGACTGTATACAACACAACCACCACGGACAACAAGAATTGACTTCTACTTGGGGAAACAGTGGACTCGGTTATTCCCGCTTCTCCGTCTTTGCAGATTTTTTGATTCAAAGAAATAGAAAGTCAGTTCAGGGTTAACATTTGCCCCACCATCTATGGGGGATCCATTCTTTTCAATCCATTGACTTTTCTTTCAGAGCTGGCTTAATTAAAACTGCAACAAGAGAGTTATGAAAGGGAATGGTGTTTCCAGGCTTGTGCATATGGTAACCGGCCCTGTTCTTGGCTGCTTGTGATATATATATATATATTTTTTTTATAATGTTTTTTTTTTAATTTATTTATTTATTTATGGCTGTGTTGGGTCTTCGTTTCTGAGCGAGGACTTTCTCTAGTTGTGGCAAGCGGGGGCCACTCTTCATCGCGGTGCGCGGGCTTCTCACTATCACGGCCTCTCTTGTTGCGGAGCACAGGCTCCAGACGCGCAGGCTCAGTAGTTGTGGCTCACGGGCCTAGTTGCTCCGCGGCATGTGGGATCTTCCCAGACCAGGGCTCGAACCCGTGTCCCCTGCATTAGCAGGCAGATTCTCAACCACTGCGCCACCAGGGAAGCCCTGCTTGTGATATTTATTGTTCTTGGTCTGTTGGCGTTTTTATGATGCTGTGACACAAATTTTATAGCTGTTTGACCAGGCTAATTTTCCATGTTGCGTTTTGTCAGCCCATCCCAGACACCCAACGAGTTAACTCTGAATCACTTGTGCTGTGAACTGCATCACTTGCATCATCCCGAAAGCCTCTGGCATACTCTGCTGCTCTCCAGCAGCTTGGAAACAGAGGTCAGGGAGGAGAAAAATGCAACATAAAAAGTTCCCCCCAACCTTTTCTCATATAATTACTAGGAGATGATAATTCCTAGTAATTCCCATGAATATTTCTAACTGTTGTGACAGCTATAAAGAGTACCTACAAGATGAATGGGATAAATGTTGAATTATGCACCCCGTCTCCACCATAATAAGTTAACATGGCTGAATTAATATTCTCCCCTCCTCTGATAAAGATCCTTTGTGAAATCTCATTGTGATGTGGCTCAGATCAAGGAGGATTTTGTTTTCAGTTCCAGAAGCAGCAAAAGGGCTGTGACATTTTGTTCCAAAATATGACACTTGTTTTGAAGACCAGGGACCCCATCTTCTTCAGTGCCCCCAACCATAATGAACTCATATATATTTTTTAATCAAAGTATAGTTGATTTACAATGTGTTAATTTCTGCTGTGCAGCAAAGTGATTCAATTATACATATATATATATATACATTCTTTACCTATAATTTTCCATTATGATTTATCACAGGATATTGAACATAGTTCCCTGTGCTATACAGTAGGACCTTGTTATTTATACATTCTATAGGTAATAGTTTGCATCTGCTAACCCCAAACTCCCAACCCACCCCCCCTGCTCCCCTCCCCCTTGGCAACAACAAGTCTGTTCTTTATGTCTGTATGAACTCATGTATTTTAAATCCACACTCTGATTTGACTTTGACTATGTGCAGATAAACCAGGTTGGGCTCCTTCCTTTGAGCAGCTCCAATTCCATTCTCGTGGTCCGCACATCCTCCAAGTAGAGAACTGTATACAGTGGACATTAGCTCTTTGTGTCTGAATATGAGAAAGCCGAACCAAAAATATTCTAAGCCTAGGGGGGTGACCGCTGCAGTATGGTTGAGACTGGGTTTTTTCCCCAGGACAAGGGGCTTTCGGTGCTTAAACTGGGAAAGTCCCAGAAAAACTAAGAGGAGTTGGATCCTTAATGCGGTTAGGTATCTTGCAAATCAGTCGTGCTCTGCCTTCTTTTGGGTGTCTCCATAAGAGAACTTTAATTAATTAATTAATCTATCTATCTATCTATTTGGCTGTTCCTGATCTTAGTTGCAGCATGTGGGATCTAGTTCCCTGACCAGGGATGGAACCCGGACCCCCTGCATTGGGAGCACGGAGTCTTAACTACTGGACCACCAGGGAAGTCCCCATAACAGAAGTTTAAAAAGGAATTCCAGAACATAGCCAGAAGGCCAAAGAGGAATTCTGAAGTGTGGGCCCTTTTGTTTGTGAACTTACTCTGGACGATGTCTCAAGAAAGCCCTAGATATCACCCAATGTTCATCTCCCTGGACACAGTGTCTGAGAGCAGGAAGGGACATCAAGGGGTCACCCCCTCATCCAATACTGAAGTTCCTCCAATTTTGAGGCTTCAAATAGACTTGAAAGAAATAAGAAATACAAAATGGGATTAAAATTCGAATCTATGTTCTCATTTTTGTTTTGTTTTAGTTTTTTTAAAATTACTTTCATTTAGTGTATGCACATCTAAAAGAGCCAAGGAGGAATTTAAGTCTCAGAGCTGTGGTCTGTCCTCACTGGTCTCAGGACTCTCCAGGCTCTAGCCACACTGTCGTAGAAGAGGAAGCCCTGGTCTAGAGTTTCCGGCCGAGGACTTATTAATTCAAGACTCAACATTTCTGAAGCCTGTTCCCATTAGTGGCCACATTTGAACAGACCCAGATCGGCACACTCATTAATATTCTTACCCACGTACTTTGGTTCTAAATAATATGATCTTGAACATTTCCCAGGTAGTTTTATTTTCTATCATATATTTTATTCAAACTTCTTTGAATTATTTAGTTAGAATTTAAAAAGGCAGTAATCATGCCATTTACCTCTTCTGATTTTCCCACTCAGCAGGATCTTAAATTATTCCAATATTTTGCATCACCAACAGAAATAAATAGTCCTATATAAAAATTTAGGTCACATCAAGATTTTCTGACCCAATAAAAGTGTCAGTTGTCTGAGAAATCCTTCCAGGCAATTATAAATATGTCAAAATATGTAAAAGCATGGTATTTGAGATTGAGTCGAGAGTAAGCATTTAAAAGTGGTTGTAAATGATTATATTTACAATTAAATATATGCTTAAATATACACACTCCTGTGTACTCTTGAGAGCTGGCATAACCAAAATCCAATTTTGAGATGAGAGTCACAGTTGGCTTAGCAAGGTTTTGAAGGTGATCAGGAAATTTAAAACAATAATAATAATATTGATAATATGAGTTCAGTTGGGTTGCAGGAGAAGATGGGGAAGGGTGAACATCTTTCTGTTCCCAAATCTTGAGATTATAGTATTTGTCAGCCCAGTCTGTGAAGCACTGGGATTTTTTTTAAATATATATTTTAAAATTAATTAATTAATTTTATTTTTGGCTGCATTGGGTCTTTGTTGCTGCGCTTGGGCTTTCTCTAGTTGCGGTGAGCGGGGGCTACTCTTTGTTGCGGTGCGTGGGCTTCTCAATGGGTGGCTTCTCCTGTTGCAGAGCATGGGCTCTAGGCACGCGGGCTTCAGTAGTTGTGCCACTCGAGCTCAGTAGTTGCAGCGCAAGGGCTTAGTTGCTCCGCGGCATGTGGGATCTTCCCGGAGCAGGGCTCGAACCCCTGTCCCCTGCATTGGCATGCAGATTCTTAACCACTGTGCCACCAGGGAAGTCCCAAACATTGGGTTTTATATTTAATATTTATGAAGGTCAGAAGAACTACTATGTATAAAATAAGTAAGCTACAAGGATATATTATACAACACACGGAAGATAGCCAATATTTTACATTAACTACAAATGTAGTATAACTTCAGAAAATTGTGAATCAGTCTGTTGTACGCCTGAAACATATAATAACTGTACATCAACTATACCTCAATAAAAAACATAAAAAGGAGAATTGGAGCACCTAAAACAGGATGAATCGAGAAATTTTCACTGTCAGCAAATTTCAGCCTGTAGGATACCTTTTGTTTTACATGAGCTATATTTCTATGACTTTCGTGGGTCAATAGTTGAGACTTTAAGGGTCATAGTTTGTGGACACAGATGTCCCCTTGTGTCTATTTATTGAACTTCTTACAACCACAACTGAAATAAAACAAAACCTTTTCTCCACTGCCCCCTGACAAATGGGTTTTAGCCCTATTGATGACCAGGTCACATGTCATAAATTCTTATTGAATTGACCAGGAGTGGGGTCCAGGCATGGGAGAATTTTTCAAGTTCCGTAGATAATTCTAACATATACTCAGGGCTGAGAACCATTTCCAAAGGATGGAAGATGTATATTTATCCCCCTTTCAAGGAAAAAGCTCACACTGTAGGTTTCTCTCCTAGAAATCTACATTTCCCTTGTGTCAGAGAATAGAGAAGAAGGTTTGGATTTCAAAAGTCTGAGTTCTCACTGGTGGCTAGCTGAATTTTCCCTAGAAAAGAGGGTTCTAGGTGTGCCATCAGAGGGGATGTAGCCTATTTAGAGGGTTACCAAGGCAAGTGACCCAATTTGTAGGAGGAAGAGCTGTAATTTAGGGGACCAGCTGTCCTGGTTTACCCAGCATTGATGGGTTCCTGGGAAGTGAGACTTTCTGACTTTCTATGCTAAAATAAAAGAGTCCTGGGCAAACTGGGCTGGCTGGTCACTCTATCTTGTAACTCAAGGACAGCATCCTAAGGGGCGGCAGGTGGGGACCTTACCAGGCAGGGCAAACACAACCTCTCTGTCCCCAGCATGGCTTAAAGGGAGGGAGCTGATGTCTCTGAGTAGATGCTGGGAACCTAGGTTGGGGGCACCCAGGAGCAGCAGCCACGAAGGAGGGAAGGCCAGAGGATTTCCTTAATTTTGCAAGCTCCAGGAATCTAGAAAGTTCCACGACAGATGGGGTAAAGAGTCCCCTGAAAATTACCAGGATTGATTTCTCGCCAAACCAGATGGATGGAGCAGAGCCAGACGGGGTGGCGCTAAGAAAAATAATAAATGTGATATGTGTTGCACGTTAGCACACGACGCATTCAGTTTCTTAAACTCCTGCGTTAGCGGAAATGAAGAAAGCAGAAAGACCACAAAGACCGCTTAGAGAAGCAATGGGAGGGAATACGCCCCAACCAGAAGGAACCTGATTCCTTCTCCCTGTGTTACACAGTCCTGGGGAAAGCGCAAATGGCTTAGATGCTTGTTCCTGTGAACCAGCTAACGGCTTACTTATCAAGACTTGCTTCAAGTCTGCCCACCGTTGTGTCCACCAATTCAAAACCACTGTGACAAAGTAGCAGAGGGTTCTATGGGACTCTCTCTGGGAGCCATTATGTGCTTAAGCGTGATTCTTAGTGGGGCCCAAGCTGGAGTCCGCGACGAGCCAGCCTTCCTCTGAAAAGCTTCCAAATGCCTCCACAGAACCAGACCTGGAACAGAGGGTTTCTTCTATTCTGGATTGAGCAGCACGTGGGTTCCGGGGAGTTCCACGACTAGCTTGAATTCCCATCAAACCAAGAATTCAAATCTAACACTTTTGCTCCCAGATGAAGAGGAAACATTTTATCTCGAAGATAGAGGGACCAAACAAAACCCATTTGCCTACAACCTGTTTCCAACAACTAAATCTCTGATATCATTTGTGATAAGTGAAGGTCAGACACCTGTTCAGAAACCCAACATCACAACGACAGGTGCCCAGAGCTGGGAGCAGAAGCTCAGCTCGGGAACCCTCCTGAGGGTCCCAGAGAACCAGCAGGGACCCCTGGCCCCTGTAACAACAGAAATGTTACAAGCAAAGCTTTTCACATCTGGCCGTGATGAGACGCCACTTAGCCACAGCCTAAGCTGTAGTATTAACGCAGCAGGCCAGTGTGTTGGGCCCAGAGGGAACAAGGCTGTTTGATTATGACAACTGCCTTCTGTCAGGGATCCGGGGATTTTGCCTGGCGTGCCACCTGCTAAGCTGAGAGACAGCTGCTGGACCAGGAGGAAACGTACTGGCTGGTGAGGATGGACGCATAGTATAGGAGGTGAGGCTGGGCCGGAAGGCACACGGAGAGAGGGTCAGTGGTTTGTGGAGCTGGAAAGGAGGAAGGACGTAAGGTGCAGATCTGATGAGCTCCAGAACCCCTCTTGAATATCTGAACTATGTGCAACATTCCATGGTGTGTCGGGATCACTGAGACACAGAGAATTGATTTCCCCAGGCAAAATGCCAAAGGATGTCCCCGGAGACCCTGTGTCCCTGTCAAGCAGGACCACCTAAAGGACCCATGATGCACAGATTGCGGGACTCAGGGAAGAGCAGGGCATGATGCCGCTTATAATCATACACTGACGCTGTGCTGTGCTGTGGACACCCGTATCTGGTCCAGAGTGGCCCTTCCCCTTAGCAGCATCACAGTGGCCTCAAGGCTCTGCGACTGTTCTGTGTGAGCAAAAGGTAAAGCAAACTTTTCTCCAAAAGCACAGCCAGGGACAGCGAAACCTGGCGGGTGAAGCCATGCAACGGGCTGGCTCTTGTTTCTACGGCTCAGTATTGAGTCCGGCTGATGTTGCCTAAGCTTCCAGCCAAGGGACAGCAGGGGGGCGAGACCGTGTGTGCACTGGGTCAGGTCCCACCAGCTTCCCGCCTCACAGGACCTGCCGCAGCAGATCACCCATCCCTGGCTCTAACCCTCTGAAGACTCTGCCCTGCTCTCCCATTTTTAAACTGCACCATCGAGATGATGTTCTCCTGACTGCAAGTCCAAAATACTTAGCTGTGCTTGATCAACACATTCTTCTGTCTGTCCTTCTGATGTTGATAAACAAGGAAATCCTTCTCTACTTAAAAGTCTTTAAATGTTAGAGATGACACAGATGCCAGCCCAGAGAGACTTTGAAAGGGCACAGATAACAGTCATCCTAAAGGAAGGAGGGGGCAGGTCGACTGGCATCTTTGATGTCTCAATTTCCATAACCACGAACGTGGAAGTCTGTGACTCCAGGTGAAAGGAGTCAAACCAAGTGATGAGAAATGATCATCATGCATGTTCTTTTCATTTGGCTGAAATGTGGGGAAAAAAAGAAGAATGCCATTGGGTTCCACTGTGTCATGCAGTTGGAAATCCTTGTTTCATTTTTGTTTCAAAAGAAGTTCCAAAAATTAACCTCCATTTTTAGATAAAAGGACAAGGACATTTGTTTATTTATTTATTTATTTTTGGCTGCATTGGTTCTTTGTTGCTGGGCGTGGGCTTTCTCTAGTTGCGGTGAGCGGGGGCTACTCTTCGTTGCGCTGCGCAGGCTTCTCATTGTGGTGGCTTCTCTTCTTGCGGAGCACGGGCTCTAGGCACGTGGGCTTCAGTAGTTGTGGCTCGCGGGCTCTAGAGCGCAGGCTCAGTAGTTGTGGCGCGCAGGCTCAGTAATTGTGGCGCACAGGCTCAGTTGCCCCGCAGCATGTGGGATCTTCGCGGGCCAGAGCTTGAATCTGTATCCCCTGCATTGGCAGGCGGATTCTTAACCACTGCGCCACCAGGGAAGCCCAAGGACAGGACATTTGTAAGAGTGAATTTCCTGGGAATTATATAAAAATGTTGAAATTATTTTTCTTCTTGTAGTCAGGATCCGAGTTATTTTCTATTTATATGCAAATGTCAGATTCCTGAGCCTATTTTATTTTTTTTACAATGCTGACATAGTGTTTATTTCCTACAAATTTAGATGAGGGGTGTCTTGATATGATAGTGAAACCATTCTGATATGAGGTTAAGAAAATGCATTCCTGACTCCAAATGGGCATAGAGCTGACATGGCTCATTTACGTATTCAGATATGAGAAATTATTCTATTTTTTCCCAAGAGTATAAAGATGTATTGATTTTTAAAATCAGTGTTGAATTTTATAAAGAAGAATTTGCCTCTTAGTAGTAAAGCTGATGGGCAGACACAGCAACTTTGTCTTCTAATTATCCGCAACCTTCTACCTGTATACAGTAATGACTTTTGGGCGAGACCTTTCTTAGTTATTTTGTATTTGCCTGGTAATCCCTGTGTCTGATTGCTTCCATTTTAACTGTATTTTAAGTCCTTACTGGGAGAGCAGCTTATAATTAAAATGATTGCTAGTTACAGGTTGTTAATTAGTGGCTGCCTAATGAGAAATTACAAAACAATTTGGTCCCTGCAGGGAGATGAGTGACCAGAGGACAACTGCTATTTAGGGACAGTGTGTTTTTTGTTTAACTTCCTTCCTGCAGACAAGAGCTCCAATGATGATAGCCTGTTTGGAACGTGGCAGAGTACAAATAGGAGAGAAAACAAGGCAGAGAGGGGTGTCCTAGTCTTTCACATTCAGAAAGGGCCAGAAAAATCAAAGAGGGGTCTGAGACTTAGGACCAACCCCAATTCAGTGTGGCCAGTCATGAGTATCTAGAAATTCTTCAGAATGACAGCCTCCGTGGACACCCAGTGATGGTGTCTACAACCCAAGCCTCCATGGAAAGATCACACTGAAAGGCAATTCTTTGACCCTGTTGGTCTTCAGGGCTGTTGGCAACATTGCAGAAACATCTGCTTTGTTCTCCTTCATCTTCTCCTTCCCATCCAGACCTAGCCCTCATTAGCCAGGGTCCTTCTTACCAGATGATAAATGAGAAGAGAATTCATTTGAATTGAATGAACATTATCAGGACATGTGGGCTTAGTGACTTGCCTGCAAATGTCATGTCTGTGTGTGTGAGGAATTCATTATAGCACTTGTTTTAATTTAGCCTGCTCAAGGCAAGGATTCACCCCTCATATACACAAGCAGAAGGAAATGCCAGCTGAAAATGACAGCGCCTCTGAGATCAACATGGTACATGATTCCCCAGAGGTTGCTACCTTCTTTGAACTTGCCTACGGATGTTTCTGTAAAGGAGCAACCCATAACATGATTTCTGTTATGCTGTTATGTTAATGATTCACTTATGAAGATATTACAGGTCAATGGTCATCAACATCAGATTCATCTGGAAGGCTTGTGAAAGCAAAGACCCCAGAGTTTCTGGTGTGGTTGCTCTGGGACCTGAGAATTTGTACCTCAGACAAGATGCTGCTGGTCCAGAGACTATTCTGAAAACCATTGCTATAGGGTATGAAGGGCATTTCAGGAAACTGAATAATTTCATTGGAAGATATGGGAAGTTCAAGTTAAAAAATTGTTTTCCCTGTTGCTATCACCGCTGTCCTGATATAAAAGGGTTCTTTGCAGCCCCAATGAATATAGTCTGTTTGCATGGGATATAAGCGTGGGGAGAGAAAGAGCAGCGAACCTGCTGCTTCTCATAGGAACTCAAATCTAGAAACGGCAGTGGCATTGGAGGAGAAGAGACCGAAGCCAACAGAAGGGAAGAGACTAAGGGGCATTTAATTATGGAAATCATACTCACTCCTTTGATAGAGGGTTTGAAGAATCAATAGGCAGAATGTAGGAGCACATCAGCCCAGCCTTTGGGGTCACATTGTCTCAGAATCCTGGCTCCATGACTCAATTGGCCCTGTGAACTTGGTTCAGGTCCTTAAACAAAGTAAGCCCTAGTTCTTTCTCTATAAAATGAAAATAGCAGTACTACCTGTATTGCAGAGGTACTGTGGAAATTGAATGGACCACTTAGCTTAGCTTATAGCAAGAGCTCAGTAAGTGTTAGGTACCACCATCAACATTGTCATCTTCATCATCATCATCATCTTCTTCATCTTCCTCATCATCATTATCATCATCTTCATCATCATCGTCATCAGCATCATCTTCAAGCTATCAGGAGGAAAATATAGGTGAGTAGAAAATTTATTTTTTGAATAAGATTTTACTTAGTTGTGAAATAAGCTATTTATTTATTTATTTGACAATTCGTTATTAGTCAAATAATCATGCTAATGAGTGAATAAGTATAAAAAGAGATGTGTTTCCTGGAAAAAAAAAGAAATGAGGTTGTTTGTGCAGTTAAAACACGGGGAAAATTGGCCCACACAGAGGGCTGGATTTTCTAGAGATAAAGTACAAAGGAGATGAGATTCTAGGCGTGGCGTTGAAGAGAAGTCCCAACATTTGATGGCAAAGTACAGGAGGGTAAACCTACAATTGAGACTGATATTTTATGACCCCAAAATTAGGTCATGAAATTCAGGAGAGCAAAAAATCAATCACTTCCGCATTACTCAAGGCTCCCAGTGTATGATCTTCAACCTCCCTTTCCGCACCACACACTTCTAACTCGCCTGGATTTAAAATAATTTGTTCACCAGAATATTCTGACCTCTGCACCTTATTTTGTTCCAAACCTGCCTCCTATGTTGAATATCCTTTACTATCCCTCAATTTGCTCATCTGTAAAATTCAGATAATAATACCGTCCCATAAGATTGGTGAATAAAGTATTTATACGTACCTGGTTTGCAGTAAACGTGGTATAAATGCTTGCTGCTATTATTATTATTATTATTACCTTCTCCATGATTTATTTCAAATGTCAACATCCGCATGAAGTTGGCAGCCGCAGCCGTGGGGTCATTTCCTCCCTGGATATGACAGAGAGTACTGACCAGAAGGTCAATCTATCAGACTGAAGCTGAGAAAGTATATTGTTATATAGAATGAGCCTATAAAGGAGGTTTGGTTAGTATTTTTGCAAAACCGTAACTCTATAGAAGGCATTTTGACTTTCCTTTTAAACTGAGAAGCGTTACATAAGGGAATGCAGAAGAAAACTACGTATCATCCGGGAAGACATTGGAAGAATCTGTGGCAGAAAACAGAGGGGCTGGAATTTGTATATTGCCTCAACTCTCAGAGCAGAGAGTCTGCAGTGAGACACATCCTGAAGCATCACACTGTGTTGCCCTGGCAACAGGCATCTCCTGTTCTCACAGTGAAGATGTTATAATGAGAAAAAGGAATATTCAGAAGAACTGACAGTGATGGGGGGGGGCACAGCAGCACGTGGTCTGTAAGCTCCTTTTTAGGGACAGTTTGAGAGGGAGTTTCAGAGAAGTTGTCAGAGACAATGAAAATTAAAGGGTCTGATGAACAACGAAATTGCTTGATGGCATCCCTGGGCTGTCACCTGATCACCAGTTCTCTAGAACACTGAAGGTGATCCCACACTGCTCCCCACATCCTGCCTGCACCTGTATGAGCAGATGCCTTTGGCTCCAAGTAATGATATAACATAATGGAAAAGTTTTTCATTATTCCACTGATTGCCTAGTTGTTTAATTCTTTGGCTTCCTAATGGAGCCGGTGTAGAATTTTATTGCCTGCACTTCTGTATTAGATAATAAAGGGAGAGGAGCATTTGATGACCACATTAGATTAAGTTAAAACAGATTGATTTCTCCATATATATTAGCTCTTGTTAATGAAAGACAGGAAGTCTACCTTCAACAGGTGATGGCTGGTCCACAGCTGTGCTGCAGGAGCTCAGAATATGCTTGTATGGATTCGGCCACTGGTCAGTACACTGTGGTCTGAAGGCCCAATCCAATCTTCCACCTATATCTGCATGACCCATGAACTAAGAATGATTTTTGCATTATGAAATGGCTGAAATTAAATCAAAAGAAGATAGTATTTTGTGACATTTGAAAGTAATGTGACATTGACATTTCTGTGTTTATAAATAAAGTTTTATTGGGACACAGCCAGGCTCCATCATTTATGGATGGTCTATGACTACTTTTGTGCTGTAGCAGCAGGGCTGAACAGGTACCACAGAAACCTAAGCTCTTTACTATATGGCTCTTTACAGAAAAAGCTTGCCAACTTCTAGATTAGGGAAACGGTTTCTGAAATCTCACTTCCTTTCGTTTTGATCAATAATCTCCCCCTTCCTTTCATTTATTGATTGATTAATTCAACAAAAAGTGAAGGGCCCCTGATTTGTTCCTGCCACTGAGCTCAATACCGTGGCTTCAAGAAGAGACAGTGTGATGAGAGTTATAGTCGAGGACCAGGGGAATGATCATCTCAGGGCACAGGCTTCACTGTGCCCTCACTGTGGTTCAAATGCTCCCCTCAGCTCACACACTCAGCCAAGCAGCCATGCCACCTGTGTTAATCATAATTGCTCCTCCTCATTAACCTAGAACTTTTGGGGCACTTGGAGAATATAAAAAGGGAGGAAGACAGTCCCTTCCCACGTGGAACTTTTAGTCACCTGGACAGTCCAGTGTTACAAAATTGAGATGAGTGAGCACAAGAGCATTGGGTTATCAGGGGTTTAATCAGGTCGTTATAAAGAGTATGAAGGTCTTTAAATTGGGCCTGAGCCATTACATGTTCACAACAATAAAGAATCATTAAGTGGTTGGGAAATGCTTGTGGTCTCCTGAAGGCGTTCCGATCTTTTTGTTACCTATTCCTGGACTAGAGATCCTCACGTCTTTGCTTGGACCATTTCTGTTCATGACAGGCATCATTTACCCTGAGAATTGCCCCCTGACCAACACAGTCTGCATTAAGACCCCCTCCTTTAGGCTCTCACAGTTCTACGGCCATTTCTCTAAGAGGTGGCCATCACTGTTGGAATCGACCATTGGCTACACCTTTTCTGTGATTGATTCTGTGCTCTTTGAGGAAAGGGTTGAGTTCTCTTCATCTGCATTTCCAGGGCTTGGTACAGTAACCCTGGGACATAATAGGTGGCTAAATACTGTTGATGAATGAACATGGGAAGGGGTCACGCAACCAGAGGTTTTCAGGGACCAGGCATGACACATGGTTAGCAGTCTAGGTGAAAGAGACAAGAGGGAGTGGTGGGGAGTTGAGTGGAGAGTCCCATTTAAAGGAGCAGCTGCTCTTCCACTCTACCTATGTAACCGAGTAGGACCCTATGGGGCTGTCCTAAGACAGACCCCCTCCCCTACATCCTCTGCTTTAGCTCCTCTCTGAAGTACCTAGATAACAGTATCTCATGCACATTTCCTGAGTTGTTTTATAGATGCTAAAACCCCAATCAAGTGGAAGAAATTAACTACTTGATTGCCACGAGCACGTAGCCCCCAGACCTACTGGCACCTGAGGATTGATAATATGAACCCCTGTGACACCACCCTGTTACCACACCATCAGCCAATCAGAGAATTTTACACGAGCTGATCACACACCCTGGGATGGCCCTCCCTCACCTGGCCTTTAAAAATGCTTTGCTGAAACCCATCAGGGAGTTCAGGCTTTTTGAGCACTAGCTCTCCCAGACTCCTCGTCTGGTGCCTTACAATAAACTCTGCACTGTCCTTCACCACAGCCCAGTGTCAGTATATTGGCTTTACTGCACGTGGGCGAGTGGACCCAAGTTTGGTTCTCCAGCCATATCTCTGCTATTCCTCACTCATGTCCTATGCTCTGGGCTTCATCTACAGCACCACTTACCTCTTCTAAATATTCCCTGCCTGGGACTTCCCTGGTGGTCCAGTGGCTAAGACTTCGTGCTCCCAATGCACGGGGTCCGGGTTCGGTCCCTGGTCAGGGAACTAGATCCCACATGCTGCAACTAAGAGTTCGCATGCTGCAACTAAGAGCCGGTACAGCCAAATAAATAAACAAACAAATAAATAAATAAATAACATTTAAAAAAATAATAAACATTCCCTGCTTCTCACAGCTCTGACAATTTGCATGTGTATTTTCTTACACAGGGAAAGTTTTTTCTCCTTGTCTTATCCTAGCCACCTCTCCTCATCCTTCTGGACTGAGTACCAATATCACTTCCTGTGGAAAACCCTCCCTGGCACTCTTGAACTGAAGTTGTTGCCTCTCACCACTCCTAACCTCTCTGTTCATCCTCTGTGACACTACACTGATCACACAGGACTGTCACCAACTGGGCACGTGACCGCTTGACTAAGTTGCCCCTTGAGGCCAGTTTCATCCCAGTATCTCCCAGAGAGGAGAAGAGACAAAGCTAAGGGCACTTGGGTGCGGACTGCTGAAAAGATGGATGGATGAATGGAAGGATGGATGAATGGAGGCATGGATGGATAAATGGATGGATGAGAGAAGGAATAAATTAACAACTCATAATAGGTGCTACCAATAATTTTCCAATTTAAATTTGAGTCATAAGAAGGTTGACATTTAGCAAAAGACGGGGGACCTGATAACTTAAGTGACAACGTTTTAGCAGGACTACAAACTGATGAGTAGAATCAGCAGGACTCTTAAATGTCAAAGGGACCATTTGACACAATCCAGCCACTGGACCCTTTTAGTCCAATGGCACTTTTCTGTGCTCACTCCCTGGTCTGGTTCCAGACAACTGAGCAAGGCTTGAAAGGATGTTACAGACAAAACACCCAGCCAGCTGACTGAACTGCAGTTAAGGAAGCGCCCAAATATTTCTAAAATAAAGGAAATGCTAATGGCCTTTCTGCCTGGCGGCAATTGACTCGTGTCATTTTTGTTCCTGGGCTAATGGAAAGGGGATCTCGCTTTGTACCGTCCTCTCGGTTGCTGCTGCCCTCCTGCATCTGCACAGATATCAAAGTTCCGGCCACGCTGAATTCCTAAAGGCCACGATGTACGTTTGGCTTAATGGTGTGACACCAACCCAGGAGAACAAGACCATAAAAATAAAGACACTGCTCTTCTAACTCATGTCTAGGGGGGCAGGAAGAAATGAGCTAGGAAAAAAGAGGGAGCAATTAGGATAATATGTCCCCGCACCTTGGTCTTGCCACTCTCGATGAGGCTGTGAGTAACAAACTGGGTGTGTGTATGAATAATAATACTACTAATAATAGAAAATACAAAACCTGCATTTACTACATGCCTCATGCTGTTACAGAGGTTGTTTCCCGTCTGTTAACTCATTTCATCCTCACAATGGCCCAAACTGATAGAAAATACTGTGATCATCCTCATTTTACGGATGGAGAAACTGAAATCCAGGTAGGCTAAGTAACCTGCCCAAGGTACCCCCCACTATCAGGCACTCAGAACCCCCTCCCTAGGTTACCTGCTGAGGCAGCTCTCTCATTGGTACCTGAGAGAGACCTCTACCTACGGGGCAGCACCAAACTGTCAACATGATTGTCCTCTCTGTCTAATCCATGTGTCCAAATAAAAAGTTGGTGAAGGTACCTATGAAACACATTTGACTATTTATATTGCTTTACTTCACTTTCTTTGGAAATATCATTTAAAATTATAGTAATTTTATAATGAAAGTAGTAGGTGACATAAGCCCACAAGGACAAAGCAAAGGGAGAGTGTGACAGCAGGAAAATTTGGAAGTTGAGAAACCGATAGGCAAGTGGTGTTACCCACCAGGGTTCTTGGACTCAATCAATAGAACTTGATAAGAGGTCAGATGAGAAATCCAGGCAAGGCTTTACTGGGACTCGCGCTGCGACACGAGGGCATGAGAACAAGTAACAGGTGCCCTTGCTCGCTCCCTGAAGGGGAGCGAGCTGGTTCCTTAAATGGGATGAGGGTAGAGGTGGATCGGTGAGTGGCACCAAAGGGGCAGCTTAGGTGGTCTGTCCACCCCGCTGGTTATGCTGTGTGCAGAGATCATGTGCAGGACCCTGCTTTTGCTCCAGGCACCTCAGAAGTGGCAGCTGGGTTCTGGCCTTTTTGTATCTTGTTTTTCATCATTTGCCCCAACTGCACATGCATGCAGTTAGTTTTAGTTCCTTATAGTTTCTTTGTCTTCTGTTCTCGAGGAGACATTTGTCCAGGTGCAAGCACTCCGGTAAAGGGTCCCAGGTCCCAGCCTGCCTCAGTGGTAATTG
Source organism: Balaenoptera musculus (assembly GCF_009873245.2). Classification (NCBI taxonomy): domain Eukaryota; kingdom Metazoa; phylum Chordata; class Mammalia; order Artiodactyla; family Balaenopteridae; genus Balaenoptera; species Balaenoptera musculus. The sequence goes on along the minus strand of NC_045798.1, from coordinate 4,951,721 downwards.
ACTCAGCCAGTCAAAGACAGCTGAAACTGAACTTGGCAGCGTGGGAAATCCAGAAGAAATTAAGTTTACCCTACCGAGCTCCCCAAAGCCTCGGGTGTTTGGGCACCATGACCAACTGAAAATGGAGACGTGTGCGTCTGAAAACACAAGGGTTCCCTGAGAGTCTCTAGAACCTCAAGACGGTATTTCCTACCCTCCCTGGCAACCCTCCCACTCCTCAGAAAGAGACTCCGAATCACTTTATGGAGATAGCAGACTAATAGTGAATTCAAACCCCAGGCCTTCTCGGGGAGGGGGCCTCACAGTAAAAATAGGGATTAGAGCAAAGTCAAACTGCTCCCCAGTGAGGACACCCCAGCACCTTGCAGGGCTCAGCTCCAGAAAGCAGACTGCCAGGCTCACCGCTTCCCTCTCTGCCTCCCCTCCAGGCTGCACGCACCTCCAGGGAGACGGACAAGCCTTTACCAACAAACTTAAAATTACTAACACCGACCGTGATCCTGAAATGAGCCAGCCCAGTCTGGAAAGCCACCCAATTGGCCAGTTCTGTCCACAGATCCAGAGCTTCTGGGCAGCTTTTCCCTTCCCCATCTTTAAATACGAACAGCAATGACCCCAAACACTGGAAGGAAACCCCCGACAGGAAAGACAGATGGGAGGAAAAAAAATGCAACAAAAACGGGACAACCTGGAGGAAATGAGAGCAGGCAGGGGCGAGGGATCGTCCAGAAAACCTTTAATGTTTATAGTAAGAGGTCAGTGAGTAGAGGGCAGAGATGGGGCACATGTAAGCTGTCATTCAGGTGTCAACCCTCACCTGGAGGACAGACTGCAGAGAAAGTGGGCTGGAAGCAGGTGAACCGCCAAGGTCAGGGAACACGGGGATACCATCCTACACCCCAGCACGTGGTGGAGAAGGAACGATGGTTTCACACTTCAGGGTGTGGGGATTAACTGCACCGGTGAGGCATGGCCAAGGAGGGTTCCTGAGCGGGATTTACACCCAGGTCTGGCCGACTACAGCCTCTCTGAGTCTGTGTCACCAAGTCCAGAAAACAAGGGATGACCCACCGACTTGGAGGGCAGTGTAGGAATTGCATGGGATTTTGTGGCAGCTCTTCTTAAAGGACTAGACATTACACACACGGGAGGGTTTATGATTAATAATAAGCCAGTGGGAGAATGACAGATGAGTTAACCCATTGTCTCAGCCTAAAAGAAACAAAAGGCACATTTTAGCTTTATTTTTTTCTCGTCTGACTAGTTTTACCCAGTCACACTATGGTGTTTTGTTTTTTGTTTTTTTGGCCGCCCCAGGAGGCATGCAGGATCTTCCCCAACCAGGGATCGAATCCGTGCCCCCTGCATTGGGAGCGTAGAGTCTTAACCACTGGACTGCCAGGGAAGTCCCACACTATGATTTTGACATGATTCATTCACTCAACCAGCAGGTTTTCCATAATTACAACTGCTGGTTTCTCTGCTTGACACAAAGGTACTGAATTGAATCAGAAATGACTCCTGACCTTAAGAAGTCCCTGACCCTGAGTGCTAATCAGAGAAAGGAGACCAGGGAGACACTCTCTTCATCGTTCCATCCTATATGATGAGGCTGGAAAGTGGGGCATGGAGTGTTAACAGCCGTGTCTACAGATGCTGGAAGAATCATGTACAGGGTAAGAATGAAGGAGAGAAGCAGAGCAGAGAGACCAACAGAGTAGGGGTCACATGCCCAGCCCTGGCTCTATTTATTCCCAAGTCTCAGCCCTACCCCGTCCCTCTCTGACATATGGCCTAAACGTATCCACTAAGTGGATTTCAGGAAGTTAAAATGTACAACGAGAGAGAAAATGATCATTTCACTAACGACTCATAAGTAAGCCAAACACGACCTTGCACCTTTTCAGCGATTTTCATAGAAAATGCTCTTAGTTGTGGTCAGAGAGGAAGAAGTTCCAAAAAAGGAAAAAGAAAGAGGCGCCCATGCGCACAAGAATTGCACTGGCTCTGAAGCCTTGGGGATTACGCTGTTTGCTCAAAGACAAATGAAGGGTTTCATGATATAAGGACATCTCTGCCATGAATACCGATCGTTCCGTGAGATTAATGTCGTTAAGCACAGCGGGCTTGATTTGAACGTGCCTCCTGCCTTCTTTCCGGGCAAAGAGAATTATCAAGGAATGGGCAGGAGAAGAATATTAGTGTTAATAAAACAGTTTATTCCATTGCCCTCCGCTGCCTTCAAAAAAGGGAGTTGTCTAATGACAATTACTTCCCTCAACTGAACGGAGAAGGAATTTCCAAGGAGTAAGAACAATTGGTCGTGGCTTCCTGCTTTCTTGTCAAAACACTCTTTTCAGCCCATTGGGCCGTATTTTCAGCAGAAGGGTGGGCTGGCGTGGCTGATATCTGTTCTCCACGCCTGCTCGGCACCATTTACCCTTCCTCTGCCCACGTTCCCCCCACCCCCCACCCAGGGTTCCCCAACAGGAGAGGCAGGGACTGCAGTGAGGAAGAGAATGTGTCCCACCCAAAGGGGACAGCTGTGATTCACTGGGCATGAGGTCCCAACGGTGCCACAGCGCTGATTTTCCAAAGCAGAGGTCCTGAAATTGAAGCCAACACATAGGAGAACAGAGAAACAGAGATTCCAATCCTTAATCGAGTCCTTTGATCAAGCAGTGCCTAAACCGATACTCAAAACAATTCATTTAGAGACCCAGGTAATAGCCCCATATTTTTCTTTTTGATTAAGGCGGTTTGAGTTGGGTTTCTGTTTCCAGCAACACAAAGGGGATGGAAGTCAACCGTGACATCAGTGTTCCAAGAGGCCAAGTGTTAGGTAAGTTGAAGACTGAGACATCCCTGGACCCGTGTCAACCAAGGATGGGAAGTCTTCATGGAAGAAGTGGCATTTGGCCTGGATGGGGCTCAGTCATAGAAGAGGGACATCCAACGAGAGGGAAGAGTAGGAGTTCAAGCAGGGGAAAAGGCTGCTTAGCAGGGTGTCTCTACATCTCGTTTTGCCCCGGCAGGGCTGACACATGCCTGCTGTCCTCAGATGGTGTTCATGGCGCCCCCTCCCATGGCGTAGAGAACCTGAAAGCACCCAGGTTCCTGGCGCCCTAATTCCCAACTGTCCCATATTTAGTGTTCAGCTCTCTCCACATGGTCACCGTGCTGTGATCCTCAGCTCCATCCAGGAAATCCAGAGAGAGAGAGAGAGAGAGAGAGAGATCCTTAAAGTGGGCCAGGGATGAGCTCATTTTGGAACTAGATGAGGGAAATTTGCCTTCCTGAAAATAGCAATGCTCGGAGGGCAGGTTCCACAGCGAACATGACTCACTTGTGAGTTGCATGCTTGCCATAAGTCTGTCTCTGAACTAATTATTGTCTGCCAATAAATGACAGGCATTAAAACAATAAAAATAAACTCAGTTCAAGGACACACACCAAAAACGGAACAATTGACATTCTGAAGGGGCCATTAGTGCAGGAGGCTTAGGATAAATCTTTTCTTGTAAACTCTTAATCATATTCGGCATTTCAGAGCCAGGGTTATGAGTCTTGTGTTGGCGAATAGCTAAACAGTACTTACACAGTGTGTCCCAAGAGACCAGGGTCAGCGCTTTAGAATAAGTGTCTGGGTTTGCAAAATATATGCTTTCTCAAGCTGCATGTGTGTGTGTGGGTGTGTGTGTGTGTATGAGAGAGAGAGAGAGAGAACCACTATTTGACTTTGTGTGTGAACATACGTCATTCTGTGCATGTGCGGTTTCCCTCCTAAAGAAATATTGTACTCTACAGGGTAAATGTGTAAAAATTATTTTTAATCTAATGATGCATACTATTACATTGTACTCCGGTGTGTACTAAAAACATCCAGAAACTAGGTTCTAAGGATTGGGAAGTGCTTCTGAGAATTCAGAAATATTTGCAAGTACCCTACACTCCTGTATAACTGAAACAAACGATTTTTCTCTTCCTTGGATTTCAATGCCCTGATTCCTGAAACAGCTTCCTGATTTTCCATGGTCGAGACCACCCCCATCACACAGGGACTCCAGATGCCCTCCAGATGGGTCAGAAGCCAGTTCCTGTTGTCATAGGCCTTGTTTTCTCATGAAGGCTTAATTAATTGCACCAACATTTCCAGCCTTGATTTTTCCTATTTAGTTTCAGTTTGTGAATTAGCAATTCCTTTCCAGGCACAACTTGGAAGGCAGTGTCTTGAGCAATCACATCACAGAATCAAGCAGTTCACTCCAGCCCTTGCCGGTCTAAGGTGGCGTCCACCAGGTGTTCCTGTCGGATGGATGCTCATTAAATCTGGAAGAGAGAAGATGTGTAGTCTCTCTGGAGAAAGCCTCAGGTTGGGTTCTCTCTGAGATTGGAGACCAGCCCAGTGGCCTGAGGCGGCTGGCATCCCTCCCAATGACCCTGAATGGGACCTCCTGATCTAGGGAGAGCCTGAAGCTATTTCCGCCTTAGGACAAGGCAAAAAGCTTCTCCTACCTCACTTCAGCCAGACAGGAGCCATTGACCCTTCCTTAGACACCCTGAGGCAGGAAATGGCTTCTGCCCATGGGAAGGCCACAGCTCGGAGAGATTTCATGGGCTGACTAGAAAAATCAGAGACAAACAAAATGAGTCCTCCAAAATCTAGGTTTGCACCACTGTGGTGTCCTCCCATCTGGGCAGCCTTAGAGAGCCCAGGACAGTGGTAACTCAGGAAAAAATGGTTAGAGCTAGAATGTGTCTAGATTATAGAACGTTCATTTCCAGGTACCAACTCAGTGGACATTCTATTTCCTAGACCTAAACCATGGGTCAACTCTTAATGAGCTCTGACATTAAGAGGCTTCTATCATATTTTAAATGCATAGAATAGAATTTTTAAAAATCAGAGTATATTCTTGGAACAAAGGTACATATTCTTTCAAATAAAATTTTTGTTTAAATTGTGTGTGTGTGTGTGTGTGTGTGTGTGGTGAGTCCCAATATAAAATGCATTTCTCCTTGTGGATTGTGATAAAGAAACTGAAAAGCACAAGCTGACCAGCTGTTCCTGACCTTGGTCATCCTTCAAGACCTAGATAGTGTCATTTCCAACAGGCTCCCTTTCTACTCCAGCTTGGACTGCCTCCTTCCATCTCTGAACGTTCTGAACCAGCCAATTTAAAGGCCGATTTTACACGTCCCTGTCTGGATCTTTATTATTCAGCATAAGTCTTCCATCAATCATTCAGTCAGCAAGTGTTTCCTCTCCCACATGACTGTTCCTCCTTCTAGCAGCTCCTCTGACATAACATAGAGCCCTATAGCAGGTGCCCAAGCAGAAGTAACCTCAGGCCAGCCTGGGAAGTCAGTGAGCGGAGCAGAATAGACCCCTTGTGGCACAGACACGATTTGCCTATGAGACGTGAAGGAAGAGTGGTCATTGCCACAGAGAAGGCTCCCTTCCTTTCTGCTTGAAACACACGGGCCACTCCATTTTTAAAATTTCTTACTCAGATAGGGACATTGATACGTGAAATATTTCATGCTTCTCTCCGCTCTCCTGTAAGAAAATAACAGCTCAAGTGCGATGATAAATGGCACTGATGCTCAGTTTCTACGACAGAGAACAACAGGGAGACATGGGACTGTAGTGGGGTGGAGAATGCATGACAATCACTGCTCAGTGGGCGTGTAGGACCAGTGGTGCCGCAGCGTCAGCTTTCCCAGGGAAAACCCCAAACCGTCTGTGGACCACCGGGGTCTCATCCGTGCCTTAAGGGAACGAACTCCTGCTGGGGACATGCATGATGGATACTGATTGATGGGACAGGATGCTCAGTGACAGCCCTGGGGTGACGGCAACCTCTAGGTTTTTGCCTGGGATGAAGTTTCACGTTAAAGGAACATGAGCGTGTGGAGAAGGTGCACTAACCCATGTTTTTTATACGATCTGTTGCTTCTTAAAGAAAATCACACAAGCAAAGCAGACTTCTACTGCCCAGGGACCGTATGAACCCTTGTTAGCATGTTTATCTGGAACAGATAGTTATCTGCATATTTATTATCTCATCATGGACACCACTTACGGTACACCGTCAGGTGCCGTTTCTCAGTCTCCTTCCTCCCCAGATACGTGAGCTCCTTTTAAGGTTAAAAGAACGATTATTTCCCCCTCTTGCCCAGCTCTATCTTAAGCAAGTTCTGAAGGTACTTCAGCTCCCTTACAGGGTCACAGAGGCTTGAATCCCACCCAGCACCCTCCCTGCAGTGTTGGACATTGGTAAATTCAGCCACTTACATCCAGCTTCTCAGGCTTTGTAGTTGCCACAAGGTTCTCAAAGACGGTCCATCTAACTCCCTTTAGGGGCGGGGGCATTTCCCAGAAGAAAGTGAAGATTTGGGATGGAAAAGTGGCCATCCTACATGGTGGCCATCCTCCAATCCTTCCTCTGATGCCCAGTGGGTAGGGGTGTAACAGAGAAGAGCAAACCGGACTCTGTTGGATCTATTCCTTTAGCTGTAACCCTTGTGCTCTGTTGCCTGTGCTGAGTCCTGCTGGCTCTGCACCTTTTGTCAAAGAATGTTGCCTAGAGCCTGAAATATACAGGAGAGCTCATTCTCAAGGCTCTGACCTTTAAAGGTGTAACACTTTTCCATTCATATAGATAAAAAGTTGCAGAACAGAAAAAAGACAATAGTCTTGTGGAGGTTTATAGGAACATCTGTGAGCTGACCTACATGCACAGCTGCGAGAACAAAGGATTCCTGCACCAAGTTTGCAAAAACCAACCACACCCCTCCCCTTTCAGTACAAAAGAAACCTGAAATCTTAACTCGCGTAAGATACTTCTCTGGGACACTACTCCACTCTCTTCCCGGTCTCCTAGCTTTCCAAATAAAGTCGCTATTCATCGCCCCTGCACCTCGTCTCTCCGTTTATTGGCCTGTCCTGTGAGCAGGAGAGAGATCCGACTTGGTAAAAGGGGCATGCTTCTTTCCAGAGGCTGCCTTTGTTTCCCACCCCTGGTGGCCTCTGCCATTACACCCCAAGCCCTGGAGTGTAACATAAGCCAGAGGTGAGACACTGTTTTCTGGGCAAAATTACAGAGAAAAGAACTATCATTTTGGTGAGGGTCCTCTAAGCTCATTGGAGCCTCCCCTTGGAAAATAAATCTGAGTGCCTAAGCCCCTCTTCAGGTGGCAGCTAGCAGAAACTCTTACGTGGGAGGCTGATTGGGGTCATCATTGTGAAGTATGGCCCAAGAGAAGGGAAGTTATGAGACCGTGATGAGATGCTGAAACCAGATGCTGCTGGTCTTCCGTATCAGAACAGGCCCCGGACATACATTACCAAAGAAACAATGATGCAGTGTGTTCCATTTTTCTTACTCTTACCTGTTCTTGGGGATTATGGTATTAATCCAGGCTTGGGATTTGAAGAATGAAAATCACGTCAGGGCCAAAGCTGGTGACCTGAGGATCAACATCCCATCTGTTTATGGCTCACTTGTCACTTAGTTTGGCGGGTTCTTTTATTAATTCAATGGATATTATTTTTTAAATTATAAAATCACATACATTCATCAGGAAAAGATAAAAGTAAAAAATATACAGGAAAATAGACTACTTAAAGATAGCCGACTCATGGCTTTTTGTTTTCTTAATTTTTTTTTATTTATTTATTCATTTTTTGGCTGTGCTGGGTCTTCGTTTCTGCGCGAGGGCTTTCTCCAGTTGCGGCAAGCGGGGGCCACTCTTCATCGCGGTGCGCGGGCCTCTCACTATCGCGGCCTCTCTTGTTGCGGAGCACAGGCTCCAGACGCGCAGGCTCAGTAATTGTGGCTCACGGGCCCAGTTGCTCCGCAGCATGTGGGATCCTCCCAGACCAGGGCTCGAACCCGCGTCCCCTGCATTGGCAGGCAGATTCTGAACCACTGCGCCACCAGGGAAGCCCCCGACTCATGTTTTAATTAACCGCATCTCATTCTCTTTCTTCACAAGTGGAGGCACACACACACACATACACGCACACACACACACATACACGCACACACACACACACGTACACATCAGCTAAAGCCAATTTGACCTTTGATATTTAGCTAATTAGCTAACCCTCCTATTCCACATCTTTAGGAAAGTTCGTTATCTTCCCTCTGAATTTCCATGCGTGCTAAGGGAATTAAATTTCATTTTGTTTATTCACTCCATCATGTCTTTTGGGTGCCAGGTTCCGTTCCAGGCCTTGTAGTATACACAGTAGGCAGACGAGCCCCTGCATCGTGGGTCTTTCACCGCAGAGGAGATTTTCCGGTGATTTCCAACTCTGTGCCTAACTAGATTCTTGGTTTCTCTTCTAACGTCAACTCGTTTCCTGCTCCACTGAGGCTTTCATGGGATACAGCCACTTTGACTTGATTTCTGCCTCCCAGCCATAAATTCACCCTTTTTGCTTGGACTATGGGATGGTTCATGTCAGGTGTCAACATAAATGCGCTAAGGGATGCCCAGAGAGCTGGTAAAGCATTGTTTCTGTTATGTCTGTCTGTGAGGGTATTTCTGCAAGAGATTAGCATCTGATTCAGGAGACTAAGAAGATCACTGTCACCAATGGGGATGTTTATCATCCTCTGCTCTGAGGGCCCAAATAGAACAAAAGTCAAAGGAAGGGCAAGTTCTCTCCTCTGGAGCTGGGACATCCACCTTCTCCTGCCCTCAGCCATTGGAACTCCTGGTTCTCAGGCCTTCGGACTTGGATTGAATTACACCACCAGTTTTCCTGGTTCTCCGGCTTGCAGATGGCAGATAGTGGAACTTCTAGGCCTCTGGAACCAGGTGAGCTAACTCCTATACTAAATCTCCTCTTCTATACATCTCTCCATATATCCAATTTGTTCTGTTTCTCTGGAGAACCCTGTATAGTACAGTCTGCAAAAATGAATCTGGGCCCTTATTTTTTTTCCCCTTTACCAGCTGACACTGAAGCTTTGTCAGTAGAGGGCGCTGGAGAGGCACTGCAGAAGACATGTATATTGCTCCTAGGTTCCAGAATGAGAGGGAGGCACGGGAGGATAGGGGTGGGGGGAATGCTTCGAGTGAGGGCCGTCAGGATCACGAAAGGCTTATGAGAAATTTTTAGATGCGGGAACAATGCAGTAATATAGGGGCATAGAGCAATCGCAATTGACCTTTACTGTTTCCTTCTGCAAAATGAAAATAAAAGTTCCCAAATTGTCTAAATTCAGTGTAATTAGCTCTCTGGGGTGATGGGTTAGATGATTAAACACGTTAAAAACTCTGCCTCCTGGATCATCCAGAAATTGGCCAACGTTACCGTTCAGTATTCCACTGTCTACCTGGACAGCACTCTTACTGGCCTGGGTCACAAAAAAAGGGAGGGGGGTGGATTTTGTTCAGTCTTTTTATCCTGGTTGAATTGACCAGAGCTAGATTTGTGAGATCAGAGTCAGCAGTTTAATGATCCTAAGTTCTTGAGTAAAATCAATGCCCTTTGACAAACCTAGTTTATATCATTAAAGTCAAGTCACCTGTTTGTTTTCCAAACATTGTCTACCAAATATAGTTTTCAGTAACAGCACTCACGGGTTCATGGTTAAAAATCAATGGTCCTGAGTTACAGAAAGATAGAGAAGATGAAAAGGCAGAGGGCTATGTACCAGATGAAGGAACAAGAAAAAACCCCAGAAAAACAACTAAATGAAGTGGAGATAGGCAACCTTCCAGAAAAAGAATTCAGAATAATGATAGTGAAGATGATCCAGGACCTCGGAATAAGAATGGAGGCAAAGATTGAGAAGATGCAAGAAATGATTAACAAAGACCTAGAAGAATTAAAGAACAAACAAACAGAGATCACCAATACAATAACTGAAATGAAAACTACACTAGAAGGAATCAATAGCAGAATAACTGAGGCAGAAGAACGGATAAGTGACCTGGAAGACAGAATGGTGGAATTCACTGCTGCAGAACAGACTAAAGAAAAAAGAATGAAAAGAAATGAAGACAGCCTAAGAGACCTCTGGGACAACATTAAACGCAACAACATTCGCATTATAGGGGTCCCAGAAGGAGAAGAGAGAGAGAAAGGACCAGAGAAAATATTTGAAGAGATTATAGTCGAAAACTTCCCTAACATGGGAAACGAAATAGCCACCCAAGTCCAGGAAGCGCAGAGAGTCCCATACAGAATAAACCCAAGGAGAAACACGCCGAGACACATAGTAATCAAAGTGGCAAAAATTAAAGACAAAGAAAAATTATTGAAAGCAGCAAGGGAAAAACGACAAATAACATACAAGGGAACTCCCATAAGGTTAACAGCTGATTTCTCAGCAGAAACTCTGCAAGCCAGAAGGGAGTGGCATGATATACTTAAAGTGATGAAAGGGAAGAACCTACAGCCAAGATTACTCTACCCGGCAAGGATCTCATTTAGATTTGATGGAGAAATCAAAAGCTTTGCAGACAAGCAAAAGCTAAGAGAATTCAGCACCACCAAACCAGCTCTACAACAAATGCTAAAGGAACTTCTCTAAGTGGGAAACACAAGAGAAGAAAAGGACCTACAAAAACAAACCCAAACAATTAAGAAAATGGTCATAGGAACATACATATCGATAATTACCTTAAACGTGAATGGATTAAATGCCCCAACCAAAAGACATAGACTGGCTGAATGGATACAAAAACAAGACCCATATATATGCTGTCTACAAGAGACCCACTTTAGACCTAGGGACACATACAGACTGAAAGTGAGGGGATGGAAAAAGATATTCCATGCAAATGGAAATCAAAAGAAAGCTGGAGTAGCTATACTCATATCAGATAAAATAGACTTTAAAATAAAGAATGTTACAAGAGACAAGGAAGGACACTACATAATGATCCAGGGATCAATCCAAGAAGAAGATATAACAATTATAAATATATATGCACCCAACATAGGAGCACCTCAATACATAAGGCAACTGCTAACAGCTATAAAAGAGGAAATCGACAGTAACACAATAATAGTGGGGGACTTTAACACCTCACTTACACCAATGGACAGATCATCCAAAATGAAAATAAATAAGGAAACAGAAGCTTTAAATGACACAATAGACCAGATAGATTTAATTGATATATATAGGACATTCCATCCAAAAACAGCAGATTACACGTTCTTCTCAAGTGCGCACGGAACATTCTCCAGGATAGATCACATCTTGGGTCACAAATCAAGCCTCAGTAAATTTAAGAAAATTGAAATCATATCAAGCATCTTTTCTGACCACAACGCTATGAGATTAGAAATGAATTACAGGGAAAAAAACGTAAAAAGGACAAACACATGGAGGCTAAACAATACGTTACTAAATAACCAAGAGATCACTGAAGAAATCAAAGAGGAAATCAAAAAATACCTAGAGACAAATGACAATGAAAACACGACGACCCAAAACCTATGGGATGCAGCAAAAGCGGTTCTAAGAGGGAAGTTTATAGCTATACAAGCCTACCTAAAGAAACAAGAAAAATCTCAAGTAAACAATCTAACCTTACACCTAAAGAAACTAGAGAAAGAAGAACAAACAAAACCCAAAGTTAGCAGAAGGAAAGAAATCATAAAGATCAGAGCAGAAATAAATGAAATAGAAACAAAGAAAACAATAGCAAAGATCAATAAAACTAAAAGTTGGTTCTTTGAGAAGATAAACAAAATTGATAAGCCATTAGCCAGACTCATCAAGAAAAAGAGGGAGAGGACTCAAATCAATAAAATCAGAAATGAAAAAGGAGAAGTTACAACAGACACCGCAGAAATACAAAGCATCCTAAGAGACTACTACAAGCAACTTTATGCCAATAAAATGGACAACCTGGAAGAAATGGACAAATTCTTAGAAAGGTATAACCTTCCCAGACTGAATCAGGAAGAAACAGAAAATATGAACAGACCAATCACAAGTAATGAAATTGAAACTGTGATTAAAAATCTTCCAACAAACAAAAGTCCAGGACCAGATGGCTTCACAGGTGAATTCTATCAAACATTTAGAGAAGAGCTAACACCCATCCTTCTCAAACTCTTCCAAAAAATTGCAGAGGAAGGAACACTCCCAAACTCATTCTATGAGGCCACCATCACCCTGATACCAAAACCAGACAAAGACACTACAAAAAAGAAAATTACAGACCAATATCACTGATGAATATAGATGCAAAAATCCTCAACAAAATACTAGCAAACAGAATCCAGCAACACATTAAAAGGATCATACACCACGATCAAGTGGGATTTATCCCAGGGATGCAAGGATTCTTCAATATACGCAAATCAATCAATGTGATACACCATATTAACAAATTGAAGAATAAAAACCATATGATCATCTCAATAGATGCAGAAAAAGCTTTTGACAAAATTCAACACCCATTTCTGATAAAAACTCTCCAGAAAGTGGGCATAGAGGGAACCTACCTCAACATAATAAAGGCCATATATGACAAACCCACAGCAAACATCATTCTCAATGGTGAAAAACTGAAAGCATTTCCTCTAAGATCAGGAACGAGACAAGGATGTCCACTCTCACCACTATTATTCAACTTAGTTCTGGAAGTCCTAGCCACGGCAATCAGAGAAGAAAAAGAAATAAAAGGCATACAAATTGGAAAAGAAGAAGTAAAACTGTCACTGTTTGCGGATGACATGATACTATACATAGAGAATCCTAAAACTGCCACCAGAAAACTGCTAGAGCTGATTAATGAATATGGTAAAGTTGCAGGATACAAAATTAATGCACAGAAATCTCTTGCATTCCTATACACTAATGATGAAAAATCTGAAAGAGAAATTATGGAAACACTCCCATTTACCATTGCAACAAAAAGAATAAAATACCTAGGAATAAACCTACCTAGGGAGACGAAAGACCTGTATGCAGAAAACTATAAGACACTGATGAAAGAAATTAAAGATGATACCAACAGATGGAGAGATATACCATGTTCTTGGATTGGAAGAATCAACATTGTGAAAATGAGTATACTACCCAAAGCAATCTACAGATTCAATGCAATCCCTATCAAATTACCAATGGCATTTTTTACGGAGCTAGAACAAATCATCTTAAAATTTGTATGGAGACACAAAAGACCCCGAATAGCCAAAGCAGTCTTGAGGGAAAAAAATGGAGCTGGAGGAATCAGACTCCCTGACTTCAGACTATACTACAAAGCTACAGTAATCAAGACAGTATGGTACTGGCACAAAAACAGAAACATAGATCAATGGAACAAGATAGAAAGCCCAGAGATTAACCCACGCACCTATGGTCAACTAATCTATGACAAAGGAGGCAAAGATATACAATGGAGAAAAGACAGTCTCTTCAATAAGTGGTGCTGGGAAAACTGGACAGCTACATGTAAAAGAATGAAATTAGAATACTCCCTAACACCATACACAAAAATAAACTCAAAATGGATTAGAGACCTAAATATAAGACTGGACACTATAAAACTCTTAGAGGAAAACATAGGAAGAACACTCTTTGACATAAATCACAGCAAGATCTTTTTTGATCCACCTCCTAGAGTAATGGAAATAAAAACAAAAAAACAAAAAAACAAAAAAAAAAAAAAAAAAAAAATCAATGGTCCTTTTTATTTTTTTTAAATAGTTTCTCTCTCTTTTTTTTTTTAAACTTTTGGGTTTATTTATTTATTTATTTATTTATTTATTTATGGCTGTGTTGGGTCTTCGTTTCTGTGCGAGGGCTTTCTCTAGTTGCGGCAAGTGGGGGCCGCTCTTCATCGCGGTGCGTGGGCCTCTCACTGTCGTGGCCTCTCCTGTTGCGGAGCACAGGCTCCAGACGCGCAGGCTCAGTAGTTGTGGCTCATGGGCCCAGTTGCTCCGCGGCATGTGGGATCTTCCCAGACCAGGGCTCGAACCTGTGTCCCCTGCATTGGCAGGCGGATTCTCAACCACTGCGCCACCAGGGAAGCCCTCAATAGTCCTTTTAATCATTAAATACAAATACATATATCAATATTACAAGATCATTTGCCTTTTTTCAGAAACAAACTCAAATTTATGATGACATGATACAGAATAAGAATAAACCTGATTTAAATGTTAAGATAAAGGTGGAATGTAAATGTTGGCTAGCTTTTCCTTTTATTTATGTAAATATTCACGTCAATAGCTTCTGACTGTTTCTCTGAAAGTTGTTAGAAAATTCTGTGGTTTTGTCTTTCCTTTTAATCATGGCTGAATTAAGAATTTTGCAGTTGACATATAATTGCAGTTGACATATAACAGTTTTTTCTGTTTATATTTTGTTGCTGATCAACCCCTCTAATCAAATATTTTCACCTCCCACTTCGTTCAAGTTGTGATATGTTTGCTAGCTTTTTCTCAAAAGCAACTCATCTAAAAACTACCGTATACCCAGGCAACCCATGTTATAGGTTGAAAGCGAGTATTTCCCTCCCACCTCTGATATGAGCTGGAGAGTGGATTTCAAAATGGCAGCCATGTTGCTAGTTCCCAGTGGCCAAGAATGCAAACCCAAAACATCAGAGTAAAGACAGCAACCCCACATCTTAGGATGGTTTGATTCACATAAATAATAAGACCTGGGATACCCAGACAGTTACAGGTAGCATTTGGGTTACTTCCTGTCTGTGTTTGGTTTATATTTAGTACTGCTGCAATGTATGTCTCAAACAGTAATAGAAATTCTTGCAAGTTCTTGATCAAGCTAGCTTTTCCCAAATTTCATTTAATGATCCCTTATTGCCTGTTCTATACTAATAGAAATATATATTTTGGGGGGAGATACATATTTTTTCTGCATAGATGAGCATGGCCTTGGAATTTCATCCAGTTGGGTTTTATTCCCTGTCTGTGTTTTCTACTGAAATACTGGTTTTGTCTATATTAATCTGACAACCTGGGTGAGAATTCATCCAAAATTTATATTTTTGTTGGTTTTGTTGCTTGATTTACACTGACTCCAAGTACAGTACAGGAATTCATACTAATGTCATTTATTTTATAGTGTGCTTTGCTTTTTAGTTACCAGTATTCTATGAACTACCATACTGGCCTTTTGTTTTCATAATGATACATATAAGGAATAGGTTCAAAGTACTGGCATATTTGTGGTATTTCTTCTGCTGTATTCCAGTATTATTCGCTGATGTATTTCTTTTAACTATGTGATTTTATAATTTTTCAGCACTGCTTGGCTATTATTTCAACTCCAGAGCTGTTTCCTCATATATAATATACAGCATATTGCATTCACATGAGCAACGTTATATATTTTTCCTACAAAACAATTTTAAAATCATTTCCCAACCATGTATGATGTAAAGTACTTGGATTTTCCCCCATAAATATTTGTCTCAAAGAAATGAGGGTGTTTTATACTCGGTTATGTCTTATGGACTAGAAAATAAACTATTTCTGCAGGGCATACTGAATGAATAACAGGACAGTAGCATTTACCAAGCACAGAATTTTTGTAAACACAGGGCATCTAGTTAAATTTGAATTTCATAGAAACGACAACTTTGTTTCTTTTAGTATAATTATATCCCAAATATTACATAGAATATACTTACACTAAAATTATTTGTTGTTTATCTGAAATTCAAAGTGAACCAAGTGTCCTCTATTTTCTTTGTTAAATCTAGTAACTCTATCCTCAGACAACCCTGTCTGGCCCCAACTTGCATTTTTTTTCTCTTTCCTCCCCTTCTATATCCCTTTTCCTCACTAAAGAAGAGATTTCTTTGGAGAATGTGGGAAACTTGAAATAGCTTCCAAAATAAAGACTTGGAAGCTTAAGATTTTAAATAAGGGTATTCATAGCGTTGCCCCTTATGTCTGAAAATGTAGCAAAATAAAGACTATCTTCACTTTATAGAGCATCGGATTATGGACTTCTAAATTAGAATAACAGAATGTTCACGCTGGAAGCAATCTTGGGAGTCGCCTCACCCGACAACCTTGTTTCACAGACGGAGGGCAGGTGCCCAAGGTCCCCTCTAGCAGCAGGCTATCTCCAGTTAGGGGGATATTTCCAACAGAGGGGTTTTTGCCAAAATATGATTCATGTAAAGTGTGTGAAATAATTTTGAGGTGACACACTGACAACAGAGAAAGTTACACAGGCTGAGGCCATACCGTGTGTGGAGCTGGGGAAGGAAGGAGCAGAGAAGGAAGCGAGAAAGGTGGGCTGAAGAAGATCTCATATTTCCTTAGCGGCTCCTAGACCCTTGTGAGAGGTGCCCCACACTCTCCACCCGTTCCTCCACTTTTCTTGGGACCACCACCAATAAAAAAAGAGCTCCCTGTTTTGCACAGCAAAGGAAACCATGAGCAAAACGAAAAGACAACCTAGAGAGAAAATCTTTGCAAACAATGCTACTGACAAGGGATTAATTTCCAAAATGTACAAACAGCTCAGACAGCTTTAATATTAGAAAAACAAACAACCCAATCAAAAAATGGGTGGAAGACCTAAATAGACATCTCTCCAAAGAAGACAGACGGATGGCCAACAGACACATGAAAAGATGCTCAATATTGCTAATTATTAGAGAAATGCAAACCAAAACTAAAATGAGGTATCACCTCACACTGGTCAGAATGGCCACCATTAAAAAGTCACAAATAATAAATGCTGGAGAGGGTGCAAAGAAAAAGGGAACCCTCCTACACTGTTGGTGGGAATGTAAACTGGTACAGCCACTATGGAGAACAATATGGAGGTTCCTTAAAAAACTAAAAATAGTTACCTTATCATCCAGCAATCCCACTCCCTGGCAAATACTCGGAGAAAAACATAATTCAAAGAGATACATGCGCCCCAATGTTCATTGCAGCACTATTCACAATAGCCAAGGCATGGAAACAACCTAAATGTCCATTGACAGATGTATGAATAAAGAAGATGTGGTCCATATATACAATGGAATATTACTCAACTATAAAAAAGAATAAAATAATGCCATTTGCAGCAACATGAATGGACCTTAAGATTATCATATTAAGTGAAGTCAGACAGAGAAAGTGAAATATTGTATGATTTCACTTATATGTGGAATCTTTAAAAAATGATATAAATGCATTTATTTACAAAATACAGACTCTCAGACATAGAAAACAAACTTATGGTTACCAAAGGGAATATCGGGGGTGGGGGATGAATTAGGAGTTTGGGATTAACAGATACACACTATATATAAAATACATAAATGACAAGGACTACTGTAGAACACAGGGAACTATATTCAATATCTTGTAATAACCTATAATGGAAAAGAATCTGAAAAAGAACGTATCTATGTGTGTGTGTGTGTGTGTGTATATCTGAATCACTTTGCTTTACACCTGAAACTAACATGACATTGCAAATTAACTTCACTTAAAAAATGGTAATAAATAAATAAAGGTCCAGAGCAAAGGAAAAAAAAGTTTGCTAGAATTTACCCGTTGCAGGGGAGGGAAAAAAGGAGGTCCCTGGGGACAGGGCTTTCTTTAATATCCATGTTCCTTTCAAAGAGAAGCCAAAAGGCATTTCATGTCACAGACACCTCCTTCAGCCACTGGGATATAATTTTGATAAATCTTATTCCTCTTTTTAAAATTAACAGAAAACATCACCTGTGTCTTTGAATCTCCAATGCAAACCTAACATGTCAGCTTTACATTGCTCATGCTTGCCCAAGCCAGCTTTTAAATCCTGTTCAGCTCCAAATGAAGAATCAGCAAAGGGCTAGACTTTTATAGCTCATGATCTGTAAGCAAATATAATGCTGCGGACCAGGGGTGCTAACACTGAAAGAAAGAAAGGGAATCTTTTATTGGAATGTGAATAAGCATCACAGTATTTATTAATTCTCCAAATGCCAGCTTTCACACTCAAAGTGCTGTCAAAGTTGAGCCCAGCTGGGGAGTGATTCATCTGAGTACACATCTCCACCCCCCAGACAAAACTTGAATCTCTAATTCAAGGATAGTTACAATTGGACATGGCACCAAGTAGCTTGCAAGAGTGCAGAATGGAATACAGGAAGCACACATTCAGAGCCCTGAGGGCTTTCTGAATTGGTGGAATGATTTTTTTTTTTTTTTTTGAAATAAATTAAAACTAGGGAGAATGTTGGTCACCCAGAGTCTGATGCCTGCATTTGTGAAAGCATTTGGAGTTTTCAAACTAATTTCTCAGTACATCTCCTGCTGATGTTTTTATCACAAGCATCTCTTCTTATTGATCTCAGTGGAGGACTCTATTCCCCAGGGACACATGGACCCAATTATCAGTGTTCTTGTTACAAATGTCTCCTCTTTTTGAAAAGCCCTGGATAGAAAAAAAAAAAAAAATGCTTTTTTTTTTTTCTCCTTAACCAGGACTTTTAGTCTGTTGAAATGAAAGTCAAAACCCCAGGATGTTCTGTGAAGAAGCAATACACACCATAAAGAAGCAGACATGTTATTGGTTTGTCCTTCTAGAGCGGATATGAACAGAAATTTCAATCCATTAAAAAAATCTAACTCCTGTCACTCCTGCCCAGTTTCAGGAACAGTCACTGAGCTGTGAAGAGAACATTTTTCAAATGTTAATCTCAAATGTCCTCTTAAATCGTTAACTTTGTGACCACCTAGAGGGGTGGGATAGGGAGGGTGGGAGGGAGGGAGATGCAGGAAGGAAGAGATATGGGGATATATGTATATGTACAGCTGATTCACTTTGTTATACAGCAGAAACTAACACACCATTGTAAAGCAATTATACTCCAATAAAGGTGTCTAAAAAAAAAAGAAAGTACAAAGTAAAAGAGAAAAAAAAAAGTTGATGCAAATGCTTGGCTTGTGTCAATGTATTCAAATTTCCACTTGAGATACACTGTAAAGACAGTTCGGAGGGAGGAAATGGGATTTGTGTGTATTTTTTAAAGGCAGACAATGGCCATTTCAAAACCCAGTTGTTGTTGTTTTTAAATAAAACCAAATATGTCAAATAATCTGACATAGGGAGGGAACCAAAGGCTGATCTTTTGGGAATCATTTGATTTTTTAAATTTAATTATTTTATATTATAGTTGATTTACAACGTTGTATTAGTTTCAGGTGTACAGCTAAGTGATTCAGTTATACATCTACATATATCCATTATTTTTTAAAAAAATAAATTTATTTATTTATTTTTGCTGCGTTGGGTCTTCATTGCTGCACACGGGCTTTCTCTAGTTGCAGCGAGCGGGGGCTACTCTTTGCTGCGGTGCGAGGGCTTCTCATTGCGGTGGCTTCTCTTGTTGCGGAGCACAGGCTCTAGGCATGCGGGCTTCAGTAGTTGTGGCACGAGGGCTCAGTAGCTGTGGCTTGTGGGCTCTAGAGCACAGGCTCAGTAGTTATGGCGCACGGGCTTAGTTGCTCCGCGGCATGTGGGATCTTCCCGGGCCAGGGCTGGAATCTGTGTCCCCTGCATTGGCAGGTGGATTCTTAACCACTGCGCCACCAGGGAAGCCCCCATATGTCCATTCTTTCTCAGACTCTTCTCCCATATCAGTTATTACAGATTATTGAGTAGAGTTCCTTGTGCTATACAGTAGGTCATCTGATTTTTACTTTTGGAGCTTGTTTGGTGCCAGAGAGTCAGTGGTGAGACGGAGGGAGGTCTGGGTGTAGGGATGTGACCTGGCCCCTGGAGCACTCAGACTGATGTCACGAGGATGCAACCCATCTGACTTCCTCCAGGCCCTGCCTCATGGCCACAGCCTGGCACACCTTTCGGAACAGCCATGAGGTGTGGCCCCTGTTCCCTGCCCCGGGCGCCCCTGTTGGCCGGAGATGAAGGACGCTGCAGGGCTGAGGACCGCTCGGCATCCAGGTGCACGCCGGGTGTGCAAAGGGTTCACACTCACAGGGTGAAACTATGACCGATGGAAGGTGGTGGGGGATGAATTCTACTTCCTCCCTCCTTCACCGTGGACCGCCTCAGGCCCCCTCCTTCCCGCCCCCTCTCAGGAGCCAGCGCCCCGGGTGGAACAATGATTCCTGCTGGAAGCCAGGCAGCATGGGTCCTGCCCAGCCCCAGCACCGGTTTGCTCAGCCTAATAACGTCAGCCTGCTGAGACATCACGGTGGTCTCACCCCGGATGTAGGCACTGGTGGGCCTGCCACCCAGGGTCTGGTTAGACGTCTGCTGGGGAGGACATCCCTTCCTAAATAAAACCCCAAGCTCCACAGGCAGGCTTGCTGTCCTTGTGCCCTGCTCCCCTCCACCTGCCTGGAAAACAGACAAGACACCTGCAGGTACAACAGCCATCTCACCATGGTGACATGACAAGCCAACCTGCTAATGATGGGGGCAGAAAATGGAACGGTCCTGGGTTCTTGTGAACTGAGCCACTGTCCGAATCCTGGGCTCCCTACCTCCACACTCCTTGTTATGTGAGTCAAACAAACGCTTACTTGTTTACATAAATCTAATGAACGGTTCTGCTAACTCTGCCCCATCCTACCTCGTACCCTAGCCCTGTGTATCTTTCTGATCTCCGTGAATGTTCTAATCCACCCCAAAGGCACACTTGCTTCCTTAATCAGAGATGGAGAAGGCGGTGAGAGGCAGTTTCTCCCGGGCTTCCGAGTTCTCAGCATCCAAGGGCACATCGGGGGGAGATGAAAATGAGGATCCCTTTCCCAGCCATGCCAGGGGTCCCAGCTCCGTCACCCAGCTCCCTCCAGCTCACATTAATGACTCATCTTCTTGTCCCCTCCTCCACCCTCTACAGCACATCCGAATTCAGAGCTCCAATCCCCACAGCAAACCTGGATGGACCTAGAGATGATCATACTAAGTGAAGCAAGTCAGACAGAGAAAGACAAATACCATATGATATGACCTACATGTGGAATCTAAAATATCACACAAATGAACCTATCTACGAAACAGAAACAGGGTCACAGACGTAGAGAACAGATTTGTGGATGCCAAGGGGGAGGGGAGGGAAGGATTGGGAGTTTGGGATTAGCAGATGCAAACTAGTATATATAGAATGGAGAAACAACAAGGTCCTACTGTACAGCACAGGGAACTATATGCAATATCCTGTGATAAACCATGCAAGAAAGAGCCGTCCCTGCTGCTACGTGTGGCCACGGGCAGCTACGTCCACTGAGTCCTCTCCCCTGGGTCTTGTAGCCACATGAAGTGGAGAACTGGGGAATTAGCGTACTTCGTTTAAAAATTAATTTTCTGCTCTCATCTAGAACTATAAGAGTCAGTATTTTACAGTTAACCTTTTTGGTTGGAAGCGTTTTCTTAGCTGCGCTCTGCTCCTGGCCGGCAAGTAGAGTTACTTTTTCCCCAATCTCAACCGTCCAGTCTCCTTCCCAAGGCAACCACCATCTCCCAGTGCCTGTGGCCACACAGAATTGTGTGCTTTTACACACACACACGCACACACAGAGTTTTTACCCCATTCTAATTCCAGACATCCGAACATCTCAAAGAGTGTGAGTGTCGACCACCCTCCCTTCCCGCAGTGAGTTGGTGAACCGTATCAGAACTCACCAGGGCTACGCAGCGGAGAGGTAAGGCAAGAAGGTGCACAAAGTAGTGTTTAGCGGCAGAGAAGCGAATTTCTGAAGGTCCTACGGGAACCGCCCCTCTCGCCTTCCCTCTTTCTCTCCCGAAGCTTCTGGAGGCCTAGAGGGATGCTCTCCCGCGGGTGGGCGCACTTTCTTACACCACCTCCGGCGGGGCGGGGCCGGCGCGGGGCACCTGTGGGCGGGGCCGGGCCTGGGGAGGGGCGGGGCCAGGGCGGGGCGGGGCCGGGAGTCCGGAGGGTCCGGAGCCCGGGAGGCCACAGAGGCTGGAGGAAAGTTGTGGGGTCCGAGCCCCAGCCGCCGCCAGAGCCGGAGCCGCCGGGGCGAGGACCACCCAGCGGGGATCCGGCACGACCTTCGGACCCGCCCAGTTCGGCTGCCCGGGTCGCCCCGGGGTCGGGGGCAGCCGCGGGGGCCGCGGGCGGGAGGCGTGAACCCGGGGGCTGCATGATGCGCTCCAGACACAGGGCCCCGGGGCTGTGCGGGGCACCCTGCCGGGCAGAGGTAAGGCAGGGGCGGGGGCGTCTGTCGCGCCGGCCCTTGGGCGGGGGTCGCTTGAACTTGGGGTTTGTTGGGGAAATCTGGAGAGGGCGCTGCTGCCACCGGCAGCGCCTTTGCGGGGCCCCTTCCCTGGATGGGCAGACCCTGGGGCAGCCTCGTGGGGGGCTGGGGCAAACGTGTCCGTTCCAGGATCTTCAGAGCCCCTACCTGAAGCCATCTGAAGCACCTGGAGTCGGACTGCGTTCTGATCCCGGAAGTGAGGAGGGGGCGTGGCTGAGGGCATGCGTTTACTGCACCCCACTCGGGCTTTCGTGGGGTCTACCCCCAGCCCACACTGAACACATTATGACACCTGGGATCCAGTAAGCGGGGTCCGGTTATGTGAACCCCCTTTTCCGCCAAGCATAGGATCACCTCCAACCCCCCATCGGCACCTTGTCAAACTGGTGCAGAAGGGGTGCACCTTTTCGCACCCCTTCTGCCCAACCCCAGGTCCCAGAGCTGCTCGTGGAGCACCGAGGCAGGCGCGCTCACAACGCAGCTACAGCAAACCCGAGCTTGGCAGAATTCGGGGACTCCCCCTGACACCCCAGATTCGGTCCGATGTGATTTGGGGGTTGCAGGTACGGGTTGTCGGGCCCAGAGACGCTGGTGGGTGCGAGTCTCTGGAACAGAACCGGGCTTCCCAGGAGTCCTCTACCTGCAGCCTTTCACCCCAGTGCCCGGTCTGCCAGGGGAACGCGTGGCCTCTTGGAGTGGAGGGAATGTCATGGACACGTCGGACACAGCCCAGCGCCTGGAGCATTCAGTAGCAGACCAGCTGGTGATACGACTATTGTTATTTTCACTGTGCACACTTGGGGCGGGGGTCACCGCGCCGACTCGGGGGGGTGGGGCGGGAGAGTGGCCTCCAAGCTCCTGGCGCAGGTGGCATCAAGCGCCCTTTCTCGCCCAGCACTGGCTTTGGTGGCCCTGGGGACCTGCGAGGGGCCAGGCCTCAGCCCCGCAGGGACGCTGGCGGCCCACGGCTTCTGCCAGGGTCCTGGGGTGCGGATGCAGGAGGACAGAAAGCAAAAACGTGTTTGTGTTGCCGCCTGCGCAGTAGCGAAGGGTCTGCAGGGCCGCATGGGTTAAAGGCACTGGCAGCGGGGCCAGGGCATCTCTGCATCTTGCTTCCCTGCCCAGGTTCCACTCCAGCCCCTGCACGAGCTGACGGTCAAAAACTAAACCCAACTCAGTGGGAATCTATTTTTCTCTCCTTCCTGAGACTCTTTAAGCTGGGCTTGATGCACTTTGATAGAGGTACTGAGACACACCACCAACTGATGTTAAAAAGTTGCATTTGCTCTTCAGAAATCCACCTTCCTTGAAATTTGAAATTCTCCTTCTATCAGTCTAGTCTTGAGACAGCTTTCAGTCTCTGTGTGTGTATGCACAAGTTGTGTGCGTGTGTATGTATACCTGTTGTTGTTTTTTTTTTTAAATGTGCCTAAACTCAAATTCATCTAGAGATGGGCCAAAGAAACAATAGTCTGACACAACACTCCAGAAAAAGCTGGCTGTTCTGGATTTATTAAGAGGTGGAATCATTCTGTTCTTTATGGGCAATTTAAGGTACTTTTCAGGCATAATCTTGACTGCATACTTGCAGACTTTAGAAATTGACATCCTCATATGAGGAGGATAGATTTTAACAAGCTGTTTAAACAAACTGGAGCGTGTAGTGTCCCTGTAATTTATGCTCAACTAAGCAGGCCCTTCCATGAAAAAAACTAAGGTGCCAACATCAGGTGAAACATAAATCTTCTAAGATCTGCTATTTGAAAGAGTCACTCCACAACTGGGCCAACACTCAGTGTATAAGACTGTCCTCATGTTGAGAAAGTTCTGTCTTCATCACTATTCTAAACCCCCTCCCACTTCCAGTGCAGATAAATATTCTTATTCAAGGAGACTGTACAGAAAAAAAGAAACCCTTTGATTCTATTTCAAGCCAACCAGTAATCCAGATCAGAGGAAATAGCTGTGTAACTGGAGCAACTATGTCAAGTGCAAGCATCACATGGGAGCAGGGATGAGGAAACGGCACACTGAATGGAAAGATTGCTAAATTCTCTCAGCTCATGGGACTACATGTGATTTATTTAGAATCAAACATCGATCATCCAGAAAGGCATATATTAAAAAGCAAAATTGTCCTTCTCCATTTCTCCCTATTTCTAGCCTTGCTCCTAAGGGGAGCCATTTAAAACTCTTTATCGGTTTTTGTTTTTTATTTCTTTTGGCGATCGCCTCCTAGTAGGGCTGTTTATTAATGTGGCCAACTCTAATGCTACTTTATCTGTAATCATTTTCCTCCCTTCTTCACTTACAGAATCCAGATTGTGTTTGCAACCCAGTATGCCCATCTCAGGATAAAAAAAAAATACTACATTTCCCAGACACCCTTGCAGAAAGGAATAGTCACATGACATGAATATGCCCAATGAGATGCAAGTGTCGGTTCTGGGACGGGGCTTCTGGGGAAGCCCAGCGTCCCGGATCTAAGAGCGTGGGACAGAAGATACGCTGGCCCTGGGGAGGCCGCCTGTCAACCCCAGGGCTTATGAGCAGTCTGCACGGTCCCGGTGGGTTTCTCTCCTTTCTGGTGCGGGCTTGCGTAGACAGCTCGGGCAGCCCCTGGGTTCTTGGTCTCCCAGCTTCTTTTTTTTTAATTTTTTTATTTTTTTATTTTTTTATTTTTGGCCGTGTTGGGTCTTCGTTTCTGTGCGAGGGCTTTCTCTAGTTGTGGCAAGTGGGGGCCACTCTTCATCACGGTGCGCGGGCCTCTCACTATCGTGGCCTCTCTTGTTGCGGAGCACAGGCTCCAGATGCGCAGGCTCAGCAATTGTGGCTCACGGGCCCAGCTGCTCCGCGGCATGTGGGATCTTCCCAGACCAGGGCTTGAACCCGTGTCGCCTGCATTGGCAGGCAGATTCTCAACCACTGCGCCACCAGGGAAGCCCTCCCAGCTTCTTGCATTAGCAACAGGTTTCCTCCTCAGAGAGAGTTTCCTGTCCCTGTGGGTTGCATGGGGATCGCTGAATTAATTTCTGTGGTCACGTCGGGCTGACTTTGCCCAAACCCTTGTACTACTTGGACTTCAATGGATCCCAGCTCGGAGGCCAGGAGGCTGAGAGTCTAAGTGGGCAGAGACCCAGATTCCGTGGCAGATTTACCCAAGGACGGAGGAAGGGGCATGAGAGTTAAAAAGAAGTGATGTTTGGGCCCAGGGTCCTGGCTGCTCAACAAAAATGAACTCTGAGTGAGAGAAGAGGATATAAAAGACCATTCGAATAAATTTTAGCCATATGCAAGTGATCACTCATGCAGCTTCCACTTCACACTCACACGTAGCATGTAGGCTCTTTCCAAGGATGCTACCACATTACTCATGTACCATGGAGAGTCATTTCCTGCAAATTACAGAACAAATTCCTTTCACATATATATGACATCACTAACGAAATGCAGCTCAGATTTCTCTACTTCATTTGTAAACTGCTTTTTGATCTAACTCAGCATCTTTCTTTTTCTTTCCTTCGTCTTCCTACTTAGCCGTAGAAGACCAAGGAGGCCATTGGCATCATACAAAGATTGTTCTCACTGTGAACTCTCTTCCTGTGACAGGTCACATCCTCAGAGCAGATATCACCTTCCTGGAAGAAACCAGTGTTTTCTGAGGAACTCAAGTTCACAGTGCAGAGGTAAGTCATTATTTATATTCAAAGCTAATTGGTTGCCAGCATTACATGCAAGCTATCCTTATGGGCTAGTATGTTTCTTTTGGAGAATACTTTCTTTTTTGGGGGATGAATGCCAGATTTAAGCTTTTGAAGGCAAACATGTTAGTTTCATTTTAATAGGAACTCAAAAGTGCATGTGAGGTATGTAATTTGCCTGAGCTGATCCAAAGTGCAGATTATTTTCTACATTGAAGAAATAGATTAGGAAGACCAAGCATCATGGGAAAATTGCTATGCTTTTCAGAGATGTCAGACTGTGTCATGGGATTGGAACTCCTGTTCAAATGAGGATACCAGCTCCTGTCCGGAAGTTTCAGTTTTCTCACAGGGGTTGCTTTAAGATGTCTGTGGACCCATCAGAAGGGAGTCTTGAAGGCTCATTTCCAAATGCAACTAGGTGACCACTGTGCCATCAATAATAGCAGGATGGGCAGTGCCATCCAGCTAGGGAAGGAGAGGCTGGATGAACTCACATTCCACTTGCAGAGAGGTTGGCACCCTTGGCCTTTATGGGGCCCAGGAACATTCTGAGCTCAGCGGGCTGTAGTTGGAGACAAAGTTGTCATCAGGGCATTGCCAAACAAGAAGACGTGGTGGTCAGTGCCCTCATGACTATCACTAGTTCATCACTGGTTTGTTCACTGTGAGGTACTTGCCCTGGGGTCGGCCAGTGGTTGAAGGCATGAAGCAGGTGAGATTTTGCCCAGTGCTCGGGAGATGTATATTCAAGAAGAGAAAAAATAGTTTCTAGTGTCAGAAAGCCTTTGGCATGAGACTGAAGGACAAATCATGTGCATGCACAGAAATACAGTCTAAATCTAAACGGAGGGAGTGGGCCAGCAGGGATACCAGTATGAAGAGAGGACAGAGACATGGCCACTTAGACCTTGTGTTCTCATTAAAGGGGAAGAGGATGTCGCTTTCTTTTGTAGAAATGAGAATACTAGCTGAAAGGTTGAATGCATGCAACAAGAGGGTGTAAGAAGATATAAGTATTTTGACATCACATTTTGGGTTAAAAAAAACCCTGAGACTAACACCTATTTTTTTTACTTGTTGAGATAGAGTGTTAGCACATTAAAACCTGGGAAAGTCTCAATTATTAGGGTGACATAGCAGTGGCAGACTAACAGAAGACCGTCCACAAGAAAATTACTCAGCAGAGGTATATCATGTCTTCATTAAAAAGCAAACAGTCATTTTTCAATGTATGGTGCTGGGGTCATTGGACATCAAAGGCAAAATAAATGAACCTTGACCTAAATGTCACACTTTTTACAAAAATTAACTCAGAATGGATCACAGATTTAAATGTAAAATGTAAACTAATACAACTTTTATCAGGAAACCTAGAACATCTTTAGGACCTAAGACTTGGTGAGCAATTCTGAAACTTGACACTGAGAGCTTGACGCATAAAAGAGAAAAAAAAGATAAATTGGACCTCATCAAAATTAAAGGTGTTTAATCTGCAAGAGACTCTGTTAAGAAGATGAAAAGAAATTATAGACTGAAAGAAAATATTTGCAAACAACATATCTGACGGAAAAAAATCAAAGTTCAATAATATTTTTAAAATGGTGTATTTTGGCAAGACTGGGTAAACAACGAGAAAAGACATTTCGTTGAAGAAAAATATGAATGGCAAGTAAGCATATGAAAAAGATGTTCTACATCACCAGCAATTAGGGAAATGCAAACTAAGACCAAGATGGGATGAGAAATAACTACACACCTGTTAAGATAGCTAAAATTTATGCGTGTATGTATATAATCATTTATTGTATATATATATTTATGCGCGCGCACACACACACTGCCAAATGTTTGTGTGAATTTGGAGAAATGGATTTCTCATGCATGCTGGTGGGAACGTAAAATGGTACAGCCAATCTGGAAAATAGTTGGGCAGTTTCTTCGAAATTCAAACATGAAATTCAAACATTTACCATGCAAGCCAGCAATGGCACTCCTGGGCACTTACTTATTTTATTACTTATTTACCTGTACATGAATGTTCATAGCAGCTTTATTTGTAATAACCTTAAACTGGAAACAATCCACAGGTCCTTTAATGGGTGAATAGTTAATACGTAGAACATCCATACCATGGGACACTACTCGGCAATAAAAGGAGTTTAAAAAAAATTTTTTTATTTGGCGGAGCCTCGGGGCATGCAGGGATCTTAGTTCCCCCACCAGGGTCCGAACCCCAGCCGCCTGCAGTGGAAGTGCAGAGTCCTAACCACTGGACGGCCAGGGAAGTCCCGGGATGTACTGTTGATACAACAGCTTGAATTGATCTCAGGGGCTTTAGGTTGAGTGAAAAAAAACCACCCCCTAAAGGCCATGCATACAATGTGTCCCCATATATAACAGTTTTTGATATGACAGGTTTATAGAGCTGGAGAGGAAATTATTGGTCACCAAGAATTCGGGGTGGTGGTGAATTGCTGGATTCCAGAAGGTCATGAGTGTTGTGCTTGAAGCTGTCTCTGGGCCTCTCCCAGAGACAGTGTCTGTTGGCACTGCCAGGTCAGGAGATCTTCGCCCAGAAGTTTCTCTCTGCCCGGTGCACACCATGGTCTCTGGCTGTCTTTCCAAAACTCTGCACTTAGTTCTCTCCTGGGCTCCCAGTCAGGGCAGTGGCAAGGGTGGGGTGGAAAAGCACTCTCAGGAAATATGGGACCAAATAGAGCTTCATTTCTCATTCAGTACATGGACATCGGTTGTAACACCCACTGAGGGGAAAAAGACTGATGCCACTGCACTGAATTTTGAGATTAAACGGAGGGAGGATGGCTTGTCCGAGCACGAGGTATTTATCAATACACGTCCCTGTGGCTTCATGACATGTTCCTAAATTCTGATACAGCATTTTGTGGTCAGCTGGCTCTGGGACAAATGAGGATCTGCCAGCTGATGTTTATGACTTTCCGTATCAGCTTTCAGACAAAATTTGTCTTCCATTTTGCTTGAGGTGTGGTGGATCAGAAGCCTAAACCTCCTAGAATTCCCAGAAGGATTTGCCACATGAATTGAGAGAGAGGACACAGCCTTAAAGTTTTTGTAAATCGATCTTTAGGAGATGTCGTAAACCTATCTGTAATTAAAGCTTACTTAAGATTTGCATTTCCTTTAATTGTCTTTTCTGTATTTGAAACACAAGGAGAATTTAAAGATCTACTTAGAAGGTTCAATCTGAATGTTTTAGTCCCAAGTCTGTCTGGCTGTGTGTCTGCTCCCTTCAAATGGAAAATATTCTTGTGCTACAGCAGGGGTTTTAAGGAATGTTGCCTAGCCCTACACTTCCATCTCAAGGTCTCAGTGCTAGGTGTGCTGGTTGCTACTGAGGTATCATTGTTCCTAAGCCAACTTAGTAAAGAGAGCTACGAAATGTACATATGCGTACTAGCCCTTGTATCCACATACACACACATCTATCTATCTGTCCGTCCATCCATCCATCCATCCAACATCCATCCATCCATTCACCCATCAGCCATCCATCCATCCATCATCCATCCATTTATCTGTCCATCATCCATCCATTCATCTATCCATCCATCCATCCATCATCCATCCATTCATCTATCCATCCATCCATCCATTCATCCATCATCCATCCATCCATCCATCATCCATCCATTCATCTATCCATCCATCCATCCATCCATCCATCCATCATCCATCCATCCATCCATCATCCATCCATTCATCTATCCATCCATCCATCCATTCATCCATCATCCATCCATCCATCCATCATCCATCCATTTATCCATCCATCCATTCATCAATCCATCATCCATCCATTCATCTATCCATCCATCCATTCATCCATTATCCATCCACCCATCCATCATCCATCCATTCATCCGTCCGTCATCTCTCCCCCGCCAAAACATGATTCATATTGATAACACTGATTCCAATAAATCACCAGGGTTCACGCTAAACTTCCCCCTTTCCTTATTTTTAACTTCTTTTTCTGACGGTGAGAAACCTGGTTTTCGTGTTCTCTTATACATTTACATATTTCTTCAATCCTAGTGTGTGTGGTTTCAGAATTGCTAGTTGTTTATAGCCTTACACTATCCAGTCAAAATACAGTGTCTAAAGTTACTTAGACTAGATCTTTTCTTTCTCACTTCCTTTAGGGTAGCAGGTGGCTCATTTGTACTGTAGTTTGGCTCATTATTACCATTTATATTCCATTTTGGGTTGTCCTACATCCTGATTTTTAAAAAATCATGTGTTTACTTTTAGAATATCTGAAACACTGCTGTGGTTCTGAGTCAGAGCTATACAAATTGTCTGCTCAGAGAGGTGTGCCTTCCGCCTTCATCCCTACTCCCCTGTTCCCTTACCCCCCTTCCACACCAATCTCTTTAGTTTCTGGTTTTCCTTCCTATAATGATTTTGCACCAATAAGTAGATACATGTGCATTTTCTTAGATCTTCTTTCTGACATGAACGAGAGTGTATTATGGATGCACTTTTGTATACTTAACAATATAGCATGGAAATTCCTCCAGTTCAGTTCCTCATTCTTTCTCCATCCCCCTTTTAAATAGATTTTGTTTTTTAAAGCAGTTTTAGGAACTTCCCTAGTGGTGCAGTGGTTAGGACTCCGCACTTTCACTGCTGAGGGTGCGGGTTCAATCCCTGGTCGGGGAACTAAGATCCCACATGATGCAAGGTGCAGCCAAAAAAAAACAAAAACAACAACAAAAAACCCCAGAAGTTTTAGGTTCACAGCAAAATTGAGCAGAAAGTACAGGGAGTTCCCGTATACCCCCCGCCCCTGGACATGTCTCAACTTCCCCTACCGTTAACATCCCACACCCCATTCTTTTTTATACCTGTGTAATGCTTCATTTATAGACGTGCCACTAGCTATTCAGACCCTCCCCTATGTGGGGATATTTTTTATTGTTTCCAATATTTTGCAGCTACAAACAGTGCTACAAGGAGTAAATTTGTATGCATGGATTTTTTATGTATTTGGAGGAATATCTTCAGGGTGGCTTCCTAGAAATGGGATTTCTGGGTCAAAACATGTAAGTGCATCTGACGTTTTCTTAAGTTTTGCCAAGTTTCCCTCCAGAGGGGCGGTGCCAGTCTGGACTCTCGCCATCCATATACGAGAACGTTTCCCCTCAGCCTCGCCAGCAGAATGTGTTGGGGTGCTTTTTAACTTTTGCCAGTCTGTTAGGTGAGAAATGGTATCTCAGTGTTGTTTCAGATTGCATCTAATTATAAGTCAGTCTGAACCCTTTTTCTTAGGTTTGCGAGCCATTTTTGTACCTTGTGAATTTTCTGCTCACATGTTCGTTACATTGCTGTTTCAATTTGAGAAGTGCTGATTTCAGGGGGAATTCAATTTCTTGTTCAAAAACATGTAATTGGTTTCAGGTTAAGTATTGGTACCTGAATCTGACAGTGCCCTGAGAAACTTCTAGCAGTGGCCGTGACATGTGGTTTGGAGGGTGTGTGCTGCTGGGGGCTGGGCAGCATTGCATTGGGATCGGACTGGTCTTGGTATCAAGAAAGTTTGAAAGAGATCTTGGGGAGGTTCATTCCTGATTTCTTTTTTTTTTTTAATTAATTAATTTATTTTTATTTATGGCTGTGTTGGGTCTTCGTTTCTGTGCGAGGGCTTTCTCTAGTTGTGGCAAGTGGGGGCCACTCTTCATCGCGGTGCGTGGGCCTCTCACTGTCACGGCCTCTCTTGTTGCGGAGCACAGGCTCCAGACGCACAGGCTCAGTAGTTGTGGCTCACGGGCCCAGTTGCTCCGCGGCATGTGGGATCTTCCCAGACCAGGGCTCGAACCCGTGTCCCCTGCATTGGCAAGCAGGTTCTCAACCACTGCGCCACCAGGGAAGCCCCCCATTCCTGATTTCTAATAGCAGTGCTTCTTCCCATCACAGAGGGACCCTTCAGATCTGAGAAGCCTCATAGGACAGTGGGGCAGAGAGGTTGAGAGTGGGGACTAAATGCCAGCTGCACAGGTGTGAATGCCAGTCACCCCCCAGCTACCTGTGCAACCTTGGGCTTGCCATGTGTCCTCTTGGTGGTCCGTGCATGTTTGTTGGGGGAACAGTTGAATTTAGACGTAGTGTAAGACTCTGATCCGAAAATGAAGTATGTGGGATTGTCAACGCCAGAAGAATGGGTGACGCAGCAAATAAAAGTGTAATGGGTATGAAAGGTTAGGACCTTGAGGGACGTTTGTCTAATTCTGGGAAAGGTTTCCTCCTCCTGCCTGGCATTAGAGATGATTTATCATTTCAGGTATACTGATATGCTTTGTCTTGTGTTTCCATAATGCCAGCCGTCTACCATTTTGGTGAGTTTACTTTTTGTCATATCAGTGATGGGCCTGATCTGTTTTCTTTTTTTGTAATTAGAGTGTATTTGGTTTACAATGTTGTGTTAATTTCTGCTGTACAAAAAGTGACTCAGTTATACATATATATACATTCTTTTTTATATTCTTTTCCATGATGGTTTATCCCAGGACATTGAATATAGTTCCCTGTGCTCTACAGTAGGACCTTGTCGTCCCGCCATTACGATCGGTCATCTTCGTGAGTTTAACTATGATATGCACCCCATGTAGAATCATTTACTCACAACTTAAGTCAACTCACTTTAAAAAACATATAAATTCATCTAAACAGGAAACTTGACATCCACCACCATAAACAGAAAACTGACTTGTGATAAAGAAAAGGTTATCATAAAAATAAATACCACATATGCAAAGCAACAATATTGAGTTCCATCCAGGTACCATTACTTACAGCAGGGCCTGGGCTGGGGGCCTGCTCTCTCTATTTCAAAGGAGAAGCGTCAGTGTTACAGAAAGGTTAGCACTGAACTGAGACTTCTCCTTGACGTCTCAGTACAGAGGGTTGCAGGAGAACTTGAAGGAGATAGCTGTCTTACTCGGTGACTCAAAGGTATTTAAGATCTGGTTTGTGCATCAAACCATATCTAGAACCAGGAGCAATGCCAGGCCTTGGAAAAACTGGCCCACAATTTCTTCATCATCAGAAATTAGACAAAATGAGGCTTAGATGTACCCAAGTCAGCCCCTTGGTGGTCAGCCTCAGTGGTCCAAGATCCCTGATTCAGACTCAAGAAATCTAGTTGACTCCTTCAGGGTTTGTCCACCTATCTGTGTAGTTCCTAGAGATGGCTAGAATGCAGTTTTCATTTTACAGGTATTTTCTGACTGTTTCTTATGTGCAAATTCTGGTTAATTTCCCCCCTACCTCTCTTAGTTTCTTCATTCATTCGTTCGTTCGTTCATTCCTTCCTTCCCTTCT
Organism: Balaenoptera musculus; assembly: GCF_009873245.2. Lineage (NCBI taxonomy): Eukaryota > Metazoa > Chordata > Mammalia > Artiodactyla > Balaenopteridae > Balaenoptera > Balaenoptera musculus. Next base: position 4,918,454 of record NC_045798.1, on the reverse strand, counting down.
TCCCTCCCTCCCTCCCTTCCTCTCTCTCTTTCTCTCTCTCTCTCTCTCTCTTTTTTTTTCTGTTAAATAATCCTGACCCTCATGGAACTCACAGACTCTCTAGAGGTAGAGAGAAGGCAAATGTGTAAATTAACAAATATTCTTCCCTAGGCAAAAATGTAGCTATTGAATAAATGAATCCAGAAATAGATATGATAGCAGAATTCAACATTCCATTTAGGAATTATAGAATGAGATGAAGCAATACTGATGAGCTTCTACAGAAGGCATCAGAATTTTCTTGCTGAACCAAAGAAGACTGTCCATCAACATGAGTCAGCAGAGTACCTACTATGGAGGCCTGTGTGGCAGCTTCAAGGGAGATGGAAACCTCTGAGCTGGGGGTTCTCTGACCATACAAGCTGCTGTTCAAGCCCCCGAGGAAGTGATGTGGACAGGAAGTGACCTGAGAAAGAGAAGAGAGAGGACAGTGAAGTCCAGGTGGAAAACCAGAGGAGGCTTCCTGGAGGAGGAGGCTTGGGAGGATGAGTGGGGCTTGGCTTGATGAATGCAAGCTGGTGAAGGTCCACTGCTCTTCGTGGGGCATTAGTAAAATGGGATCGGAAGTTCCACTCCCTGGAATTTCAGCTCCGCCTATTTCAGCATCTCGAAAGTTCCTAAAAACTTTTCATCCACCCATCTTAATTCCTCACAATGATTTTCAGAAGTACTCATGAGAATGCTCCCCACTTTCCAGATGAGAAAAAGGAAGGTCAGGAAAGTGAAGTGGCTTTCACGAGAGAACAAAGTTAAGGAAGCTGGTTTGAACTCAGCTCTTTCCATCCCCGGAGTCTGATTTCACACTCTTGTGCTCTGTTCAGAAAGGCAGCATCACAGGGCGTTTAAGCTCAAATGCACACCAGCAGGCGAATGGAGACGCAGGTGCACCTGTGTTTATCCAAGGACGCATTCACCAGCCATGGAGAGTAATTAGCGCCGCGTGTTTCAATTTGGACCAGCCTTTAAAACGTAAGACTGAATAGAAAAACGGAAAAGCGAGTTGTCAGAGTGTACCTAGACCAAGATGTCACCACACTAGCTTAAAACATGCAAAGCAATTTCATGCATTTCTGTGAGTACATGTGTATGTGGTAAAAGTAGAAAATAAAAAATATGCATGGAAATAATACATATAAACATCAGGTTGTCTCTGGGGAGGGCAGGGGGTGGGTGGGAAGAGGTGGGTGTCCCCAGGGAACCTTAGGGCCTCTCAGAGACTTACTTCCTAAGCTAGGTGGTGGGACAGAATGGTTGGTATTTGCACTATTTAGCTGCCTGATGTATTTAACAATTTTCAAGCGATGGCCATATAGTGGTCACACTGGCACATTTTCTGTAGACTTTGAGATGAGGAACTTTCTTTGAAGTGGTTGGAGACATCTAGATGAATTTACATGTGCTTTGGCTCAGTTTTGCATGTAATACACATCAAATATTTGATCCACTGGGCTGAATCCTGCATCAAGGACCCCCACCAGTCGGCTGAGGCTTTCTTAGAGGCAAAGTACAATGAGTCTATTCTTGGCACTTGTTTCTGATGGAATTAGACTGAGAAAGTTGTATACAGCTGTGTTCACTATTCCCAAATCAAAGAACCAGAATCCAAGCTAAATACTCAGCTCCAAACATAAGATCCAGGAAGAACAACAGTACTGAGGCTGGGAATGGGAGTGTCATTCATTCATTCAATCAGTATTTCCTGAGTGCTGACAGGGTGTCAGGAATTCTACCAGGCATTGGGGCTACAGCAGGAAACAGTAGCAATATGATCCTTGCCCTGGTGGAAACGTACACGCTGTCAAGGGAAGCACCTCCTCTCTCCAAAGTAAGCAAACCTATAGAGATAATCAGTACAGACATTAGTTAAACCATTGCCAAAAATACATACATATATTTGCCAAATCTGATTTGCTTGCAATAAAATAACACACATCTATTTTTCATTTATTAAATATTCGTTGAGCACCTACTCTGTGGTAGCCACTGTCCTAAACACTGAGGTTGCAGCAAAGCTGCTGAGGCTGCCTCTGATTGGCCTGATTTGAGGCAGAAGCTCATCTCTGAACCAATGACTGTAAACCCAAAAGATGGGATACTCTGATTGGCTAAGTCTGGTCACATGTCCACTAAGCCTGGTCACATGTCCACCCCTAGAAAATGTGGGCTCAAGTCAAACCACATGGACTGAACCAAGTCAGGGTGGTTTCTCAGAAAGAAAGTAGGAGACTTTTCCGTGAACAGCGGAGGATACTAGATGTTAGTGATGAGATGCCGCTGAAATGATCTCCAAGCTCTTTCTCTGAAGTTCACCACAGCCTTTCCTTTTGCCCTGTTATTTCAGAAACACATTCTGAACCAGAACTCCTTGCTTAACTTGTGCTTGCCGTCTTGGGCTCCTGGCTGGGTGGTTTCCGGGAATAGCATGCCAGGAGCCTGGGCTCACGGGAGACATAAAGGTCTCCCTTCTCTGGGGTGGTTTCTTTTGATGTTATGGTTAATCATACATATGCCTGTGCCTGGGACGTCTCCGAGGCAGGACGCCGCATCTGCCGCAGTGCACTCAGATGACAGAGAAGCCAATGCACTGTCTATTTTTAATGTTCCTGGCGTGCCAATCAGGTTGCAGCTCAATGATGAAGACATCTGATAACAACCCCTGCTGCTCTCTTTACAAATGCACACTGAGCGATTCGCAAGTCTCCCGGAAGATTGACCAGCCCTGTCATCTAGGCAAAACAGTATTTTCTCTCTAAATCTGCAGTCGTCCTCTGCTCCTGCCGTAACAAATGACCACAGACTTAGTGCCTGAAAACAACACACATTTACTGCCTCACGGTTCTGTAGGTCAGAAGTCCAATGCGAGTCTCATCCAGGTGTCGGCAGCGCTGCATTCCTTCTGGAGGCTCTCGGGGAGAGTACGGTTTTTTGCTCATTCAGGTTGTTTCTTACGGTTGTGGGCGGAGGTCCCTGTTTCTGGGCTGGCCGTCCACTGCCCTCAGCGTCTAGAGGATGCCCTCATTCCTCGCCTCAGAGCCCCCTTGCTCCATCTTCAAAGCCAGTCGTGGCAGGTTGGTCCCTCCCATGCTTCCAATATCTTCTGCCTCTTCTTCTGCTACTGCATCTCTCTGTCTGACTCTTTGGCCTTCCTCTTCCACTTTTAATGGTTCATGTGATTATATAGGGCCCGCAGGGATAATCCAGAATAACCTCCCCTTTTTAAGGCCCCTATCCTCAATTCCATCTGCAAAGATCCTTTTGCCATAGGTTGTAACATATTCATGGGTTTCAGGGATTTGATCAGGGGCATCTTTGGGGGGACACTGCCTACCACAAAAGCCTCAGAATGCTGAAGGATCGTGGATGGACAGGGTCGGGGTGGAAGGTTGAGGTCATGGAGTCCCCCCACTGATGTGAGCCTCTGCCCTCCTGATCTCTCCCGTACGTACTGGGAACCTGCTGCTGACGGAGCAGGTGTATTTCTGTGCCCTCTCCCCTGGGACACAGAAAGAGCCCAGCCTGGCCCGGCGAGGCTGGCACCCTAACTCCTCTGTGAGGGCCTTGGCACTTGGGTGTGAGCAAAGGGGCGGGGCAGCCTGCTGGTTAGGACTCTCTGGGTAGGAATCCCAGCACGATACGCTCCAGCTCTGCAACTCAGGGCAAGCCACCTAACTCCTCTGCCTTGGTTTCTTCTGCAGTGTGGGGGGACTCCGGGGCTTTCTCTGTTTCAGGCTCAGTTCTGGGCCACATGGATACGGTGCTAAGCAAGGCTGATCAAGTCCTCTTCTAAAGGTGTTTCTACTGTAGTGGGAAAGTCAGCATCTAAACACAGTTGTACAGAAATCCACAGGCTGATTTCAAATGGTAGAAAGCAGTTTGAAGACTAAGCCCGAGTATTGTGAATGGAGTGATGAGCAGGGCTTAGGTGGGGAGGAGAGCTTATCAGAAAACGTCATCTAGGAAGGAAAGCTCTGTTAAGAGATGAAGCAGAGAACTGAACAAGTGGGAAGGTGCCAGCCACGGAGGGTTCCAGGGAGAGGATTACAGATGAAGCCACCAAGTGTCAAGGCCCTGAGGCAGGAGCATTTCCCACGACATCCGTGTGAGGAGGGGGTTGAGAGAGGTTCAGAGCACAGAAAAGGGGCAAATGCCCCTCCCCCCGCCCCCCTGCCCCGCCCCCGCTCATGGGAAGAAGTGGAGAGAGACCAAATATCGAATTTGGATTTTGGTTTTTGTTTCACAATTGCTGAAAGAAAACACCTGCCTCTGTGTAAAGGCAGAAGTGAGGCTCTGAATTCCAGAGTCCTGGAGGTGAAGACAGGGTTGTTTCCTGAGGGCCTCAGAAGGATTTCTCAGTTTTCCATGTGCATTTCCAGGAAACCCTTCTTTTTGCTCACTTGAGAGTTTTTTACTTAAAAAAACAGCAACAGCAAAAGCCAGTGGTCTGCTGAATCGACCTATTACATTTTTGCATTTGGTTCCTGTGTAGATAGCTGGTTCTCTTTGTTTCGCCCACTTTCTATAGTTTCATGGTTGCTAAACAATGATTTGTGCAGTAAACAATCTAAAAAAATTCAGAGGGACAGCGCTACTCAGGGGTATAAAGCACATATTGTGATTTTTATCCTAATTAGAGGGGTACTGTGTGGTGAGAATTGGATTTCTTCTATAAATGGAATATACCTTTATCTCTATTAATTTCATTAAAAAAAAATCCCTCTACTTCTGTTGTGTTTTAGGTTGACTATCGTTCAGTGTCATTTAGACAGGACTTCAAAGACCACTTAATGAGCAAAAAGAAGAAGATAATGTATTCCATATTGTTATAATTTATAATCCCTAATTATGAAATTAGATATTTTAATTATGGTAATTGGCACAGTTTTTGAGCCACGTAGCCTAAATCCACAAAGCTCTTTGCAAATAATTATTCACACTACCTTCTTTGTTCCTTTTATATTTTATTCAAAACACTAGAACTTACTATCTAAATTTGTGTCATCCTTTGATTATGTGCTCCTTGCTGACAGTTGCTGACTGTTTGCTTCTACATCCCCAGCCCAAGACTGGCAGCTTGTTAGAGCTCATTAAATATTTGCTAAATTGAATTAAATTTGAAATACTGTATTAAAAATCTTGCATGAAACTCCAGGGTTCCTTAGTGGTGATTTTGTTCTCACCATAGCAATGCGCTTGCACTTCAGGCTTAATAAATATACTGGAGCTTTCCCTCTAAATGGAAATCAAAACTTTTATACCGTACTTGTACTTCGTTGGGTTTGGCTACAGATCCTTTCCACCTGCCCTTGGGGTCGGGACATCGGGATCAACGTTAGGAGCTGTTTCTCTGGAGGAAAGAGAAATTCTACTGAGCCAGCAAAGTGATCATTTTCAATTGCTTGGGATCTGACTTCATTTTTTTGAATACTGGAAGTTTTGAATGTTGGAAATCTGGCTTGGGTGTCAAACAGAGAGGCCGATATTTTTTCTCTGCCAGTTTGAGAAAGATTTGGCTGTGAACAGATGAGTTGTGATGGAACACGAGGAAAATTCAAACCCAGGGCTCAGAAACTCGAATACTCCTCCAGACATCGTTAACCCCCCTCACTTGCTCCCATAAGCCCCCCTCGTTGCTCCTGTGCTCCAGCCACGTGGGCCTTCTGTGGGTTCTGTGGGTCACCAAGCTGGTTCCCATCTCAAGACATTTTGTTCTTCTGCCCTCTATCTAGAATGCTGTTTTCTGGCATCTTCGCATGGCTGGTTTCTCCTCATCAGTGAGTGTAATCACGTCTTTCTAAAGAGCTTTCCTGTGCCGTCCCAAAGAGACTCATCCCAGGCACTCTCTCCCATTACCCAGCTTTATTTTTTCCATAGCATTCATCACTCCCTGAAATAATCCTGTTGATTTCTTTAGTGTCCGTGGCGCTCACCATGACGTCATCTTTGTGCAGGCAGGGACGGTGCCTGAAGTACTGAAATTTTCCCCAAGGCTAAGAACACTGATTGACATGTAAATATTTGGTAAATATTTGTGGGATAAGTAATCCATGATCAAGTCATGTGCTGTGGTACCTTGTGATAGAAAGGAAGAAAATACGATTTCATAAAGCCTATCAAGTTCAAGGTTCTCCAAGTCAGAGCCCCCTGGCCTTGTCCTGTCCGTCTGACTCGTATTTTTCATAATTATTCCTCACCAGATTGAAGATTTCCGGAGGGCAGATGTTAGCTGTGGGATGGATCGATTTGTTCGTGCCTCTGCCCGGCAGAGGGATGACGTATAGGATCCTGGTCTGATCTTTGGATTTCCTAATTAGGGATCTTCCTTTAGGATGGGTGTGGAAGAAATTGTTAGCAAGAAAAGAAAGGTATTCTCATGATCCTCTCGCTCCCTGAAATTCATCTCCCTGGAATATCTTCTTCCTTAAAATCTGAAGTACCAGGATCTCCCCCTCTGTTAGGGAAGATCAAGAGAATTAACGCGTGAGCCATAGACACACACAGTTCAGCCACACCCTCAGGAAGGCACTTGAGGGGTGGAGACTTGTCTGTGATTATCTTACTTGACTTTATAGCCTGTATTCTGGTTCCACTTACCAGTGGTTAGATCTTGGACATAACGCAATTTCTTTGAGCCTCAGTTTCTACACCTTCCTATACCAAGGTTTGGTGGAGCCAGTTTAGAGACACTAAAAATAGGCCATTTGCTTCTTTTGGCAAAGTTGCCGGAGGGTTGGACGAAAGATACAAGGCAGAGGGTGTGAAGTGAAACTGAGCCAAGCTGAGCCTCTTAGGAAAGACTTTCCCACATCACGAACGTGAGACCACTGATAACTGGCCTTTTATACTCAGAGGATGGTACTCATCAGTGGAATGATGTCGATCTAAAGCAGTGGTTCTCCAAACTAGTGGGTTCCAGTGGGGAGAGGGAAGTGAGGAGGGGCAATATAGGGGTATGGGATGAAGATGTACAAACTATTGTGTATAAAATAAGCTACAAGGATATATTGTACAGCACAGGGAATATAGCCGATATTTTATAATAACTCTAAATGGAGTATAACCTTTAAAAATTGTGAATCACTATATTGTACAACTGTAACCCGTATAATATTGTACATCAACTATACTTCAATAAAAATAAATAAATAAAGCAGTGGTTCTCAATGTGGGCTCCAGGGACCCCTGGAGTCCCTAAGACTCTTTCATCATGATCATCATCAGCAGCAAGTTGTTATTTGCTTTTTCACGTTCTTTCCTGTGTGTACTGTGAATTTTCCAGAGGCTGCATGATGTATGATATTGCAACAGACTGAATGCAGAAACTGAGATGAGAATCCAGCCGTCCTCTATTAAGCCAGGCACCAGAGATGTGCAAACATGCAAAGCTATGCCACTCTTCTCACATTTTTTTGTTTTGAAAAGTAGTCATTTTTAATTAAACTGTTATTTCTATTAACACTTAATGGTTTATTGCTATTTTACATTGGGTTAATAAATTTTTAAAAATTTCTCCAGGGACCTCCCTGGTGGCACAGTGTTTGAGAATCTGCCTGCCAGTGCAGGGGACACGGGTTCGAGCCCTGGTCCGGGAAGATCCCACATGCCACAGAGCAGCTAAGCCCGTGCACCACAACTACTGAGCCTGCGCTCTAGAGCCCACGAGCCACAACTACTGAGCCTGCGTGCCACAACTACTGAAGCCTGTGTGCCTAGAGCCCATGCTCTGCAACAAGAGAAGCCACTGCAATGAGAAGCCCATGCACCACGCTGTAACTAGAGAAAGCCCGCGTGCAGCAACGAGGACCCAACGCAGCCAAAAATAAATAAATAAACAAATGTCCTTGTCCTGTTATTTAAAAATGGAGGTTAATTTCTGGAACTTCCTTTGAAACAAAAATGAAACAAGGATTTCCAACTGCATGACACGGTGGAACCCAATGGGATTCTTCTTTTTTTCCCCACATTTCAGCCAAATGAAAAGAACATGCATGATGATCATTTCTCATCACTTGGTTTGACTCCTTTCACAGGGAGTCACAGACTTCCACGTTCATGGTTATGGAAATTGAGACATCAAAGATGCCAGTCGACCTGCCCCCTCCTTCCTTTAGGATGACTGTTATCTGTGCCCTTTCAAAGTCTCTCTGGGCTGGCATCTGTGTCATCTCTAACATTTAAAGACTTTTAAGTAGAGAAGGATTTCCTTGTTTATCAACATCAGAAGGACAGACAGAAGAATGTGTTGCTCAAGCACAGTTAAGTATTTTGGACTTGCAGTCAGGAGAACATCATCTCGATGGTGCAGTTTAAAAATGGGAGAGCAGGGCAGAGTCTTCAGAGGGTTAGAGCCAGGGATGGGTGATCTGCTGCGGCAGGTCCTGTGAGGCGGGAAGCTGGTGGGACCTGACCCAGTGCACACACGGTCTCGCCCCCCTGCTGTCCCTTGGCTGGAAGCTTAGGCAACATCAGCCGGACTCAATACTGAGCCGTAGAAACAAGAGCCAGCCCGTTGCATGGCTTCACCCGCCAGGTTTCGCTGTCCCTGGCTGTGCTTTTGGAGAAAAGTTTGCTTTACCTTTTGCTCACACAGAACAGTCGCAGAGCCTTGAGGCCATTGTGGTGCTGCTAAGGGGAAGGGCCACTCTGGACCAGATACGGGTGTCCACAGCACAGCACAGCGTCAGTGTATGATTATAAGCGGCATCATGCCCTGCTCTTCCCTGAGTCCCGCAATCTGTGCATCATGGGTCCTTTAGGTGGTCCTGCTTGACAGGGACACAGGGTCTCCGGGGACATCCTTTGGCATTTTGCCTGGGGAAATCAATTCTCTGCGTCTCAGTGATACCGACACACCATGGAATGTTGCATATAGTTCAGATATTCAAGAGGGGTTCTGGAGCTCATCAGATCTGCACCTTACGTCCTTCCTCCTTTCCAGCTCCACAAACCACTGACCCTCTCTCTGTGTGTCCTCCGGCCCAGCATCACCTCCTATACTATGCGTCCATCCTCACCATCATCCAGTACTTTTCCTCCTGGTCCAGCAGCTGTCTCTCAGCTTAGCAGGTGGCACGCCGGGCAAGATCCCCGGATCCCTGACAGAAGGCGGTTGTCATAATCAAACAGGCTTGTTCCCTCTGGGCCCAGCACACTGGCCTGCTGCGTTAATACTACAGCTTAGGCTGTGGCTGAGTGGCGTCTCATCACGGGCAGATGTGAAAAGCTTTGCTTGTAACATTTCTGTTGTTACAGGGGCCAGGGGTCCCTGCTGGTTCTCCGGGACCCTCAGGAGGGTTCCCGAGCCGAGCTCCTGCTCCCAGCTCTGGGCACCTGTCGTTGTGATGTTGGGTTTCTGAACAGGTGTCTGACCTTCACTTACCACAAATGATATCAGAGATGTAGTTGTTAGAAACAGGTTGTAGGCACATGGGTTTTGTTTGTCCCTCCATCATCGAGATAAAATGTTTCCTCTTCATCTGGATGCAAAAGTGTTAGATTTGAATTCTTGGTTTGATGGGAATTCAAGCTAGTCGTGGAACTCTCTGGAACCCTCGTGCTGCTCAATCCAGAATAGAAGAAACCCTCTGTTCCAGGTCAGGTTCTGTGGAGGCATTTGGAAGCTTTTCAGAGGAAGGCAGGCTTGTCGCGGACTGCAGCTTGGGCCCCACTAAGAATCACGCGTAGCTCCCGCTCGCCGCAACTAGAGGAAGCCCGCGTGCAGCAACGAAGACCCAACGCAGCCAAAAATAAATAAATAATTTATTTAAAAAAAAAATAAATAAAATTTCTCCAAAAAATCTGAACTAACTTTTGAAACTTGAGTTCCACTGAAGGCAGCTGGTCTTAAAGGCGACGGTGACTTGGCAGTGCCAGTCGTTTATCAATTCTGTGACTCCTCGTCCAGGTTGCCAGGGTTCACCCTGAAACTCGGAGGAGAGAGGAGGGAAGATTATCTCACGATGGAAGTTTCTGGGCTCTTCATCCAAGGCTCCCTAATGCAGCTTCTACTGCAGATTTCCAGTCTCCCTTCCCCCATCTGTTTTTTTTTTTTTTCTGGCCTAGACTTGCTGCTGGCCAGTATTTTGAAGTTTTAATTCATCAACCTGTACCTTTCTGTGCTCCTAGCCAGGGATCATTATGTACCGGAATGAAGGGAAGAAAGGAAAACATTTGTGGCTTGATGAAAATTGAGACTGGGTGGATATTTCCAATGCTTCTTCCAGCATAAATTCAATAACTGAATTTTGGCGGTTTCCTGTTGTGGAAAAAAAAAAAAAGCCCTGAGGAGTTAGATCCTATTTTGCAGGAGGGCTGGATTGCACAGCTGAAATCCATAGGCTCGGATACAGCATTTCCATCACTGAGAACGTTAATAAAGCCCCTAATAGGATTTGCTGATCCACAGACCAAGGTGTGGCAGCAATTGTACGCCACTTGTATGTAAATTTCGCATATAATGGATATTGTGTCAGAAATGTTATTGCAATTAGAACACACAATGCACTATAATATTTGAGCTAAGACCCAAAAAGAGACAGCCTGTGTGTATATGTGCATGTGAAAAACCCAGCTCATCCTTGATTTCTGTAAGAAACTCAGTCTCCGATCTCAAATCTCTGATCACCGTGATTGAGCTCAGTTAAAAATACAGCAACCACTCACAGGCTGGGAGGCGGGGAATGAACTTTGAGTGGAGAGGAGACATCTAAGCCGTGTCTTATTAATAGCTCTTAGAATGCAGCGCCAATGTATAGTATATCAGCGATGCCTCCAATGGCTGTAAAAAGTGTTGTATGCGAGTGAAGGACAGATATTTCTGGAGTTAGTTATGGCCAGTCATAGAATAGAGACACATTGTTCTTTGCTTTCTTTATTCTAAAGAAAATGGACTGCCATGAGGAAATCCAAAGATGAGGGTTCAAGTATGTGGGTGTCATTTAGTTATACAATTAATTAGTTCCAAAATTATGTATATATTTAGTTACATAATTAACGTCAGGAGAGGAAGAGGCAGCTAGAGGCTGCCTCCTCTTTTTAAGAAGTATAGATCGCGCTCCACACTCCATCATTAGTAGGGTTTCCTTGCTGTAGCTGAACTATTTCATAGTGATGTCGGTGGAGAAAGAGAAAGTGATAGGCTGACTTTTAGCAAGGCTGGCCTCGAAATTAAAGCACCTTCTCTGTAGCCGTGTGTTTTAATCCCTTCTTCCTCCTTCAAGTTACCACACTGGGAATTGCCTTAGAATCAGTTTTGGTGCTACTGGATACAAGAGATATCTGATCTTCTTTTTAATTTCAGGTGATAAGATCTCAGAGTGTTGAGATAATCTTAACCCAGCTCACACTGCTAATGTCTGTTGGAAATGCTTTCACTGCCAAGTAAGAGAAAACTCCAGTGGCTTAGCCTACTTGAGATCATGCTTGATTTTGCTCACTTAGCAAGATGTCTGGATCTAGGCAGTTGCTGGTGTCAGTTTAGTGGTTGAAATATATTAGGCCTGCAGTCTATATGGTGGGCTCTGACTTTCCCTGCTGGTCGCAGGATGGCTTCTGGAATTCCGAGCATCACAGCCATATTTAAGGCAGGAAGTAGTATGGAAAGAGCCAACCCCTGATATTTGTCTTACTTATCAGGGAAGTAAAGCAGTCCCAGTAGCCCCAGCAGGTACCTCGGTCTGTCTCATAGTGTGGTCAGCACAGCCCACCTCCCCCTCGGTCCCCTGGCTGGTGCCATCCCCGGGGCTGGCACGGCCCCTGTGGCCTCTCAGACCCTCCCACCTCATGGGGGCCCTTCCCATCCCTAGGGGAAGAACCGGCCCCCCAGATTCCATCCACACCTGCCAGACACATCCGTCTCGTCTCCATCACTTTTCTGAAGCAGAAAGTGATTTGGTTCTCAGACTCCGATTACACAGAAAATGAACGCGCATGGCAAAGTGCTGGAGCTCCTACTTCAGGGTGTTGGTAAATAAAAGGACGTTTTCAAAGACAAAACCATTTTTGGTCACCCTGCCCATATCTCCAGAGGAAAGGGGAGACATAGATGATTGTCTTTCCCTAGGGACCAGCTCTTGCCTCACCGTCTATTTAGAACCAAAGGGCTGTTTGGATACATTTTCCCACGAGCACACTGAAGTGCAGGAGTAAAGACGTGGCTGGAAAAGTCAGCGAATAAGACCAGCGGGAGATCCTGGGAAACAGAAACGAGCTGCATTTAGAGAACTGCCTTCCGCCATCTCACCTGTGTGGCCGCAGTCCAGACGCAGAGAACAGCTGAAACCCTCAAGGCAGCAGACAGTGCCTGCAAGACCCGATAGCAAAACGATGAATTGTTGCACTTCTGTAGCACGATGTTCCTCAGTGTGATAAGCACAGCTGAGTCCTACAGCTTCTGAATGGCTCCGTGGCAGGCCTGTGAGGCTTTTATTCTTTGGCCTTTTATACCAAGATGACTTAATTTGATTTAAGGTGGCAAGAGCTACTTGGGTTCACGTTCGTCGTAGGGGAGATTCTGGTAACGACATTGTAAAAATGTATCGTTCTTTTTTATTTTTTAACATCTTTATTGGAGTATAATTGCTTTACAATGGTGTTAGTTTCTGCTGTATAACAAAGTGAATCAGCTATACGTATACACATATCCCCATATCCCCTCCCTCTTGCGTCTCCCTCCCACCCTCCCTATCCCACCCCTCCAGGTGGTCACAAAGCACTGAGCTGATCTCCCTGTGCTATGCGGCTGCTTCCCGCTAGCTAGCTAGTTTACACTTGGTAGTGTATATATGTCCATGCCACTCTGTCGTTCTTGTTTTTTTTACCGTGTTTTGCAGTACAGAGTTGAGGACTGAAACGGAAAAATTAGACAAGGCTAGAGAGCCGAGAGCAAAGGCGCACACCTTGACGCGCAAAGCTGGGGTGGCGCCCCTGTGGGGTCATTGACCCCTCAGGCTTACGCTTGTCACCCTCATCTTGAACACCTGGGTACGTCCTGGCTTTTTACTGAGACTGAAAATATCTCACGGTTTCAGAATAGTAACCCGGGTGAGCTTTGCGTTTCTGGTGGGCATCCTTTCTTCTCTGTCTTGAAGGTCATTCTTGGAGTTGATGGGGCTCACCTGGAAGCAGAAAAAAGGTCATGATTGTAGCTGCGCATCAAAGCATCCAATAGGCAAAACAAGTTGTGGTCCCTGTTGCAAAAGGCATCTACCCAATCCTCTTGTGTTTCCCATTCACTGAGCGCCTCTCCTAGGGGCTGCTCAAGCGGTCAGGCCAATGGGCCACTCTGGGCTAGGCCCTCCCCTGCTTTCAAATCACTATCAACTCACAGGCCATTCGGTTTGGGGTTTGGTGCTTATCACCATATATTTTGTTACAATTTGTTACCTGTTCCTCTTCTCTAGGCCATAAATACCTTTTTAAAAAAATTTTTTTATTATTTATTTTATTTTTTGGCTGCGTAGGATCTTTGTTACTGTGTGCAGGCTTTTCTCTAGTTGCAGCGAGCGGGGGCTACTCTTCGTTATGGTGCGCGGGCTTCTCATTGCAGTGGCTTCTCTTGTTGCAGAGCAAGGGCTCTAGGTGTGCGGGCTTCAGCAGTTGTGGCTCGCGGGCTCAGTAGCTGTGGCTCACGGGCTTAGTTGCTCCGTGGCATGTGGGATCTTCCTGGACCAGGGCTCGAACCTGTGTCCCCTGTATTGGCAGGTGGATTCTTAACCACTGCACCACCAGGGAAGTCCCTAGACTATAAACACTTTTAAATTCACAGTGTTGGAAACAAAGTGATGCTTAATAAACTATTTTGTGTGAATGACTCACTGACTGACTGAATGAATGAGTGAATGAATGAGGAATTGCATGATGGATAGAACTCACCTTTTCCAGTGGGTATAAACAGGGACGCTACATTCTTGGAAGACTGAAGCAAACGTTACCCAGCGATGTCTTCTGCTTCCTTTTCAAGTTTTATTTCAAAGGGAAAAAGTGACCCAGTAATCCAGTGCCTCCTATTTCAAGATCTACATCCGGGTCAGCATCCATTACAGCTACTGAAAGAGACTGGCCGTCTGCCACCTCATTAAAACTGTGGCACTTCGGGAAATCTCTGCTGCTGAACAGTTTCAAACCTTGAGTGAAAAATACATGGGAAAGAGCCCTTACTTCAGCAGTTTGCTTTCAACTGCATGAAACAGAACACCTGCTTAACAGTGGTTGAAACAAGAGGGGATTGTTACCTCTCATAATAAGTCCAGAGGTAGGTAGTTCCACAGTTGGTTGATTCTGCAGCCAAATCATGCCACCCAGAGGCTTTCTCTGTCTTTCCATTCAACCACATCAGTAGGCTGGCTCCCTCATGATCTCAAGATGGCTGCAGAGCCTCCAGACATCACAAACACACACAGCTCTTTCAACAAGAGGGGACCTTGTCTTCAAGCATCTCATATTTAACCATGGAGGAAAATACTTCCCACAATATGAAAATTACCTTTGAAAAGAAATCCATAATTTGGTTATTTCCTAATTTGTTGCCTGGGCAATAATGTTGTAATCGACATCTCTGCACTCCTGCACAGAATAAATACTTGTAAATTTTTTTTTAATATGTATTTTATTTGACTATATGACTGATTGAGTTGTAATATTTTTAAAAAGAAAGAGTAATGCAAAATCATTTTGGTTTGTGAGGATGAATTCTTATTCTCTTTAGCTGGGATAAAAGGTTATGTGAGGGGGAAAAAAAACCTTTAAGCAAAGTAACATAAATATGAGACCTTTTAACATTTCAATATCCTTTCTTCTCCTTCTTCCTGTTACCTATTTGAGCCCACCTGGGCCATAAGAAGTGCTTTTTTTTCCTTTCGAATTATATTTTATGCCTGGCTAATATCCCTGTAAAATCCATCTAAAATGTGAATAAATAATTGCCTCTTTTTGTTGGTTGTCATTGGATGATGCTATCAAATGAGATGTGACGTGTGTGCTCACAGAATGAACGTACTGGGCCGCAAACCGGGTGGATATGAATATATTCCCAAGAGAGCACAGCACAAAAAGCTGCAATCTCTGCATTCTGTCAACCTTGGGCGCAGTGTAGTTACAACAATATAAGGTGCAAAGTGCCTGAAAGAATTTTTCAAGTGTTGTGAAGGGTGGTCATGGATGAGAATTTCCTACATCTTCTGCTCTTCTTTTTTAGCCTGTAAACCTGAAATTTATCTAAAAAAAATGTAATCTACTAATTAGAAAAGAGTGTTATAAGGAAAGACTTGGTGGATTCTGTTTAAACAAAAAGAAAAAACTCTTAATTTGAAATATTTTTATGGACTCACTGTGAAGAGATGTGAATGATGAAAGTATAAACCACGTAGCAAAGAGCAGTGTTGCCAAAGTGGAAGAGATTAGAGACAGCAAGCAAGGCTCAGAGTGTTCTGACAGGTAACATGGGACCAAAGGAGATGCAGGCCACCCGGGGGACTTGTCCCGTGGAGACCCTGTGCCACCAGCTAGCATGCACAGGGCATTGTTCCCTGAATGATTGTTGTCTGTGTCATTGGGAAGCAATTCTCAAAGGAAGTAAACTGCATCTTCTTATGTGGCCAGAAACCATCCTACAGAGCCTGCCTTGACCTTAACAACAGGAGTAGAGACTGACTGAAAAGCTCAGTGGTCCACCCCAGGAAGAAAAGTTTGTGCTTCTTTATGGTCTAGAAGAATAGCAGAACCCTTTAAAAGATTCCCACCCACTTTGTTCTATCATAATCCCAACTCAAGATACGATTAAGACCAAAGGCATATTCTCCCTGCTATCCTGTTTGGAAATCCAAAACCAATCTTTCAGGGGGTTCTATTTGCATAGGTAGGGATATTAATCCAGCAAAGTATTTGAAGCAGTTGAGCGGAGGCTAGGATCACATTGCTGATTAACTTGAGACCCACTGCTTTTTGTGCAATGAAAGCATTGATAGTGGCTGGTAATGGAGCCTTCGGGGATGGAGCTTCTGGGGAGAGCGGGCCTGGAGGGGAGGGCTACTTTGAGGAGGTTAATCAGTCCGTTACTAGGGTGGGCGTAATTTTCAGGAGCAGTTAGATGCAGATACCACTGGGTTAAACATTAAGGATGAGACTCCGGAGGCCATGTGGAGCGTTTGGATGGATTCCAGGCGGTAAGAGCCCTGTGCTGAGAACGGGCTTGATGTAACATCCCCTGTGACACATCCCACGAGGTGGGAATCCAAATTGAGAACGCTCATGCCGACAAACTCATAGATTTCTGATGGAGGTCAAGAGAGTTAATCCGGAGAAATCAGTCTCTGGCACATCGAAGGCACTCAGTACATACTGGTTTTACTCTCTTCTGTGTCTTCTCTTCACCCTTTATTCTTTCCCCACCCACCCGACATAGAGATGTTTGTGTCTGTGACATGGTTCCAGGCCTCTGGGATATTCGAAATGATCTCACCAGGGAAGGACCATGCTCCTTCTGCCATCTGGGGCATTTCCTCTGGAGGGCTTTCTCACCCCTGGAGTTCAGATGCGTCCAGTTCTGTCGTGTTGGGCTCTGCTACTCTCAGGCAGGTTCAGTATACGGAGGATTCATATTATACACACATTTAAGATTCACACATTTAATTTGAAACACTTGCGGAAAAGAGAGAAACTAAAATAATAAGGTAAATACAATGCAGACAATTCTCACCACCATTCCACTCGAGAGGCGTCTGCTGTAGAATTGGTGTAGGGTGAGGAAGTGACTCTGTCCTTCCCCTGTTTAATCTCAGTTTGTCCCGCAAGTTCACGGCCCCCGCTTCTCCCCACGTGTGTGATTCTGGTGTTTCTGGGTCTACAGATAAGCTAGTTACTTAAAACCTAGTTCCCCAAAAAAAAGTGTGGTCCTTTCCTCGTAAAAGCTACAAATTAGGTGCATTACATCCAGTTTAAGGGATATTCAAAGGAAGTGGAAATAATAGGCCCTTTTTTTTTTTTTTTACCTTATGCACACGTAAGGGTTAAACTCTCACATAAGATTCAAATCCATTCTCCTACCTTTCCAAGACTTTCTAAGAATTTGACCTATTTTTAAAAATCGAGAAGGCCCTACTCTTTAACAGAAGCTAATAGGTGTGGGAGCTTTAGGTTTGCAATGGGGGTTGTTAGTCTAATAGGAAACTTAACAGGGTTTGGTACAGACAGGAGACAAGCCACGGTCAAGTCTCAGACAGGTGCAACACTTAAAGAGCCAGGGAAGCTAAGCAAAACCATCTACTGTTAAGAAACAAAGCAAAACTGGAAGCAAATAGAAAAAAAAAAAAAGATAGTTACTTTCAACCATGCCATGAGTTCATAGGTGTGCCTTGGAAACAAAGGTTTCTACTAAGTAGAAATTGTGTTTTTAACTTTTAAAAAAAGTTATGAATTACTTTAACCATACTTAAATATGCACTCTAGCTTTGTTACAGATTAACATTCTGCCATACTGGCTTCAGAAAAATTTTTTTTAAAAGGCAGAAAGCAGGACTTCCCTGGCGGTCCAGTGGTTAGGACTCTGCACTTCTACTGCAGGGGGTGCGGGTTCAATCCCTGGTTGGGGAACTAAGATCCTGCATGCTGCAGAAAACATTAGAGATACAGTTGACTGTTAGCTCCCTTCCTGTAAGGAACTAAGCCTTATATTGCGGTGTGAAGGGCCATTCTGGACACAGGCTGGGGAGCGGGGTAACTCAGTGTTTCTGGATTCATTTGATTTTGCTTCCCCCTCTTGTAGCACCAAGACCTGGGAAGAGGTAATAAGTCCATTCCCACTGTTGTTGGCAACCCAAGTCAATTCACAAAGGCCACCTCACCAGGAGAATAAACCCTGCTATCTCT
The DNA here is from genome assembly GCF_009873245.2 of Balaenoptera musculus. Taxonomy (NCBI): domain Eukaryota; kingdom Metazoa; phylum Chordata; class Mammalia; order Artiodactyla; family Balaenopteridae; genus Balaenoptera; species Balaenoptera musculus. Next base: position 4,900,556 of record NC_045798.1, on the reverse strand, counting down.
TTATTCTGGCTGTATTAATTTTATTTCCCATGCTACTTTGACATCAGGCAGGACAGACAAGACAATGAAGATTCACAAACATCTGGTTTAGGAGATTTGTTACATAAGAAAAGCCAAAGACGGCCCCTGTTTATTGGCCCTCTGTTGCTTACTTCTTCACAGCTAAATTCATTAGCTATAAGGCCTGCTGGCACCCAAATCAAATTTCTATACATGCAATTGTTTTAAATATAACCCACATAAACAGATTTAAAAAAAATTTTTAAAGTATAGTTGATCTACAGTGTTGTGTCAATCTCTGCTGTACAGCTAAGTGACTCAGTTATACACATGTAGACACTCTTTTTCATATTCTTTTCCATGATGGTTTCTCACAGGATATTGAATAGAGTTCCCTGTGCTCTACAGTAGGACCTTGTTGTTTATCCATTCTATATCTACCAGTTTGCATCTGCTAATCCCAACTTCCACTCCATCCCTCCCCCATCCCCCTCCCCCTTGGCAACCATCAGTCTGTTCTCTATGTCCATGATTCTGTTTCTGTTTCATAGATAAGTTCATTTGTGTCATATTTCAGATTCCACATATAGGTGATATCATATGATATTTGTCTTTCTCTTTCTGACTGACTTCACTTAGTATGATAATCTGTAGTTGCATCCATGTTGCTGCAAATGGCATTATTTCATTCCTTTTTATGGCTGTGTAGTATTCCATTGTATATATGTACCACATCTTCTTTATCCATTCATCCGTCGATGGACATTTAGGTTGTTTCCATGTCCTGGCTATTGTGAATAGTGCTGCTGTGAACATAGGGGTGCATGTGTCTTTTTGAATTAGAGCCCAAGGAGTGGGATTGCTGGATCATATGGTAGCTCTATTTTAATTTTCTGAGGAACCTCCATACTGTTCTCCACAGTGGCTGCACCAACTTACCTTCCCACCAACAGTGTAGGAGGGTTCCCTTTTCTCCACACCCTCTCCAGCAGTTGTTACCAAATAAACAGATTTTTAGCCACCTGGTGCCTGCCTGCTTTACATAACTCACAAAACTGCAGTCAGCATCTGCTAGCCATAGATAAGACCCTAAGCCATTGCTGCCCTTAGGAGCTCTCTGATTCAGAGATTCCCCGCCAGGCACTGAGAGACATGGCCTAGAAATGTGAGGTCCTTTCCAATTGCCCTCTACCCCAGCCTTCCTCTCCTTCTGGCTGGTGGGCCCTGCACTTCAGCAGGAAAGTCCCACACTGAGAGGGACTTCCCTTACCTGCCATCGCGTCCAAGTAGTGCCCAGATAAACGCATTGTGTGTTGCTGCCATCTCGTGGTTATGTATTTCACTTGATGGGCCCCCGAATCCCTAGAACACACTACAGGGATGGATGGATACTGAGCTACAGAGTACAAGGCTTGTTACTGTGCCTCTTCTATGAACAATTCAGGTCGATCTTCTGATAAATTCATCTTTTGTCTGTTATACACCCTCCTCCCAAACACGTCTGTTATCTTGTGCTCATGTGAGACTAACCAGCCATTCTGGGGCTCCAGGCCTAGTTACTTACTTCAAACATGACCATGTAACGTAGTGGCATTAGAAGGAGGAGGGCACATAAGAGCTTGGGTACCGGGCGTTGGAGACCCTGCAGTTCAGGTAGATCGGAGCCTCCTTCCACACTTAGTAAACCATCCGAGCTCTTCCTGGCTCGCTCACTCTGGAGGTCGTAGGAGTGCAAACTCCGTAGCTTTCTCCTTGTCGTCATGTTCTTCCAGTGTCTCACTGGCCAAGAGTCGACCTGCAAGATTGACTGAAAACATGTTTTTTCTCACTGAATCAAACACACAGTCCCTCCTCCAGTACAATCCACCTCATTCTTGGACAGAACCGTGTCTCCATTTCCACTTCTTTCAGCTTGTAGCCACGAGTCAGCGGGGAAGCAGCAGTGGCAAGGTGATTCCAGAGCTGCTTTGGGGTTCAGTGCTATTAGTCAGTGTTTTCATTGGCACAGGATTTGAAGGAAACCCGTTCCATTGGGGTCAAGCTACTTGGTGTCACTTGCAAGTTATTCACCAAGAAAGGTCTGGACCATGATTTTAATAAAATCCAATCTAGATCTCTCTCAGAAGGACTTAACATTACCAATTGTTTAAAAGGCTGTGCTAATGCAACTGATGAACGGTGTTAATGTGAAACCAGCTGAACTCCTTCTGACCTCAGGGTCTTCTAGGCTGGGAAGAGATGGGGTGAAGCTTGGGCAGCTGCAAAAGTGATGGAGGGTCTGACTCAAGTCTTCTTGGATTCACAATGTCAGATGTCTTCTTGGTGAAGTAATGTACAGCATTAACTTTTGGATTTGGGGGAAGAGCAGAAGTTAGAGGTGGCATAGAGGATGATATCGCCATTTTTTCCAAGTTGATGTTGTGACTTTTTGTAAACGCCCTTAAACAGAAAACAAACCTCTCAGCATCTTGTGTCGTCCTTATATTCCTACTTTCTAACACAGGCTGTCACATGTGAGGTTCTCAGTGACCATTGCAGAATTAACAACGGTCTGTTTTTCAGAATTAAACGCAGTCTAAGTAAATATCAGGCATCCTTCATGTTTTATGGCCTGCAGCACACTGGGTAATTTTGCTGTTGCCCTAATATCTTCTTGTATGAAGCAGTCAATTGTCCTGAGCATAGCTCAGAATATATTGCTCATTAAATTGAGTTCCAGACAAGACGGCAAGGGTATTAGCCTTATGCTCCAAAGTAGCAGGAAGCCTCAAGGGCATAGTGTAATTATTCATTTGCTAAATAACACACACACACAACGGCTTAATTACAGTATTTTGCAGCGAAAAAGAACTGTGGTGATTTCCACATTAGAGTATCTCATTAATGAGATTTGCTAACTGTTATTGGCAATATTCTGAAATGCCCTTTTGTTTTAAATTGTTTCTTAAATGGCTAATGTCATTTGCGGGAGAAGAAATTTCCCAGAACTTCTCATGGAGGTGAAATGTTAGTGATTCAGAGACTCCTTAATGTTAATTTCTTCCTGGTTGGCAGGACTCTATGGTATGAAAAAAAAAAGGCATTTTTGACATCTCTGTGTCTGCACATCATCAGCATTGAAGTTATTACAAGCAGCAAGGATCCAAATGAAAGAAAGAATCCAAGTGTGAGTTTTCTTTCACCAAGAGTTCACAAACCCAAGCACACTGGAGGTCATGGGTCATGCCTTTGTGTTCCAGCTCTGCCACTAGTGATCTATGCCAGCGGTCCCCAACATTTTTGGCACCAGGGACCGGTTTCATGGAAGACAGTTTTTCCACGGATGGGGATGGAGGTGGGGGATGGTTCAGGCACTAATGCGAGCGGTGGGGAACCACAGATGAAGCTTCAGCTCACTTGCCCGCCGCTCACCTCCTGCGGTGCGGCCCGGCTCCTAACCGGTATTGGTCCATGGCCTGGGGGTTGGGGACCCCTGATCTATGCGACCCCCGTCAAGATACTTAACATTTCTGGGCCCCAGTTTACTTTCCTATAGCATAACTAGGTTCGTTCACTGATTCAACAAATACTTCTAGATTGTTCCAAATTCTTCTAGGCACTAGGAATACAGCAGCAAATGGGACTAGACCAGGCTCCTGACTTCAAAGAGCTTATTTTCTAGTAGAAAAGAAAGACAGTAAGCTTCTAACTGAATGTATACCTGAGGTAGTTCAAGCTAGGTATAATTTTATTAGGCAAATTAAATTGGGTAATTCCACTGAGAAACACTTGGGCATTCCTACTACAGGAGGGTGGCCAGGGAAAGCTTCTTGAGGATACTGGCCTCCTAGCAGAAATTTGAATAATAAAATGGAGTCAGATTTAGAAGTTTCAGAAGAAGAACATTCCAGGATGAGGGAATACCTAAGACAGAACCCGGGATAGGAGTTCTTTGATCTCTTAAAGTGACATCAATCAAATTCAATGGTTTCAACACGGGGCATTTCAAAATAGTGTCTCATCTTTTTCCCAGGTTAGTCAGTGATATTCTAGGTCATCCTTTTACATGGGTTTTATTTTATTGTCCTTATCTGGGCTTAGCTTTTTCATTCTTAAATAAATGTGTGTGTGAGTGCAGGTATTTTAAGCCCAGCTTCCTGGACTCCATTTACATCATTCTTTGACAACACCCATCCCTCTTAGTTACTCACTGTGACCAGAACAAAAAATTCTTCCAATCACACCTTCTTAGAGATCACCATTTCTTGCTTTCCTCCTAGTAACTTGGAATTGCCAAGAAAATGGATGGAATTGAAAGGATATCATTTACCTATTATTTTTAGTCAGTTCTGAATATAAAAAGAGCAAAACTTTTTTGTCATTTCAGACCCTGTTGCCAGCCATGGAGTTCTTTCTGCTTGTTAATCCATGTTCCACGAAACTCTGTTGGCACCTTTAGGTTCCAGACCCTGTAGAGAGCGGTGGGTTTAGGTTTCCTCTCACTCCACAAGAAGGCCACCTCCATAAAAGCAGGGGCTGTTTTCTCCACCCCCTGCCTCTGGAGTCTAGAACATTTCTAGGACCAGAGTTAGCACTCAGTAAGCATTCATTGAATGAATGAGCCTCGTTGTCAGATCCAGTGACGTTTTATTGTGATGTGGCTGGGTAAGGCCACATAGGAAGGCTGGAATGCAGAGCAATAATGACTTGAAATTATCTCACAGATAATTATCACATTCAGCTTTTTTTTTCTTTTTTCCCCTGGCTTTATTGAGATATAATTAGCATACTATGTAATTTTAAGGTATACGATGCAGTGATTTTTTTCTTTTTTTCTTTTTCTTTTATGGAAGTATAGTTGGTTTACGACGTTGTGTTAGCTTCAGGAGTACAGCAGAGTGATTCAGTTATACATGATATATATGTACCTATTCTTTTTTTATTTAATTTTTATTTTTATCGGAGTAAAATTGATTTAAAATGTTGCGTTTTTTGTAGGTGTACAAAATCTTTTCTAGTTATACATATACATCTATCTATCTATCTATCTATATATCTATCTCATCTTCAGATATTTTTTTTTTCCCCCGGTGACTTTAACATTTTATTTTATATTGGAGTATAGCTGATTAACAATGTTGTGATAGTTTCAGGTGCATAGCAAAGCGACTCAGCCATGCATATACATGTATCCATTCTCCCCCAGACTCCCCTCCCATCCAGGCTGCCACATAACATTGAGCAGAGTTCCCTGTGCCATACAGTAGATCATTGTTGGTTATCTATTTTATATATAGTAGTGTGTATCTGCTAATCCCAAACTCCTAATTTATCTCTCCCCCTCCCTTTCCCCTTTGGTAACCATAAGTTTGTTTTCTATGTCTGTGGGTCTATTTCTGTTTTGTAAAGAAGTTCATTTGTATCATTTTTTTAGATTCCATGTATAAGCGATATCCTATGTGATACACATCATATGTGATACAGTGCAGTGATTTTATATGTGTATATATTGCAGAATAATTACCACAATAAAATTATTGAACACATCTATTACCTGACATGATTACAGTTTTTTTGTGTGGTGAGAACTTTTAAAATCTACTCTCTCAGCGACTCTCAAATATGCAAGACAATATTGTTAACTATAGTCCTCATGCTGTACAGTATATCCCCAGCACGTATTTGTCTTATAACTAAAAGTTTGTACACTTTGGCCTCCTTCACCTACTTTCCCCTGTCTCCACCTCCCCACCTCTGGCAATCACCAATCTGTTCCCTGTTTCTATGAGTTTGTTTGTTTTTTTAGATTCTATATATAAGTGGAATTATTCAGCCAGGAGAACGAAGGAAACCCTGCCGTTTGCGACAACTTGGATGAACTCTTTATTTTTTGCTTTTGTTCCTCTTTTTGTCATTTGTTTTGCTGATGAAGCCAGGTGTGCAGATCTGAGGTAGCGAGTGTACAATATTCCTTAGGTTATTTCATGAAAACTACTGACTAAACTTAATAAAGTCAAATTTCTGATAAATAGGTTTATTAACAACTTCCACAAAAATGAATGAGCTTAACTGGTGCAACTTAAAGAGGGGAAATTTAAGGGAACAGGATCTAATACATTTGCACTAATTTATTCCTGCCTTGTGAGTTAAGAGCGTAAAGCAAGTAGCTTGATAATCCCTTGACAGACTAATAAATGAGAACCAGATTTTTTTAAATGGAAAATTGATATAATTAGAAAGCTATTAACTTTTTTTCCCACTCCAACATCATGGAATAAGTAAGCCATAGGGAACCTGTCCTTCAAAATAATTAAATTTCCAAATTAGCTTTTTGGTTTAAGAACAATTTGATTTAATCATTGTGTTAAGCTGAAATACATAAATGTGAATATTTGGAGGTCTGTTTCCTGCTTTTTTTCCCTCCCTGTAATTTTGGGAGCTCCAAAGCATGCATCCAGGGATTACTATGTGCTAAGCCCGAGCCTCCTGCTATATAGGGTTTTGAGGTAGGTAGTAATATTATCCCATTTACAGGCAGGGAAACTGATGCACTGAAGTTGCATTTACTAACAGCCCCGGGGTTTGAATTCATGTTCTTATCTTACTCACTACACTGTCCTGTTAAATAAATACATAAGCAAGTAGGAAAATAGAGAACGGGTACTGGACTAAACCTCAGGCAGAAAAACCCAGAATCCTTGAAAGGGGCTGAATGGAGTCACCCTTGACGTTGCAGACTAATTCCTCAGGTCACAACTCTAGGAGTCCAAGAACAAATTCCATTGAGACCAGTGGCTCAAGCACCTCTGACTGTCTTTGGTGCCTCCTTCTTGAAGCTCTTTTTCAGGAAGACTTTTCTATGTTTCCTCATCTTGCTCACCCCCAAAGGGGTGCTGGTGACTGTGTGACAGTGTGTGCCTCAGGGGACAGTGAGAGGGGATTGCATCAGTGTCATGAACAGGTAGACCCAGGTGCCCAAGGAATGTTTTTAAGATTCTGACTCTCTGTGCATCTCAGAGCTCTGCTTTCTTCTGTGTTACCTTCCTTTTAAGGCAGTTTCCTCATATGTTGAAAGACAGCCACCAGTATCTGTAGATTATCTTCCACCAGCTTAGTATCCAGGAGAGAGGATATATACAAAGTTCTAGAAAATAGCCCGGAGTGGATATCACTTCACGCTGATTGGTCAGGGTTAGGCCACGCCTCCTCCTATACGGACGTGTGTAAGGAGCCTGCGGTACCATCATCGACCCCCCCTGACAAGTGCAAAATTGTTTGTAATTGTTCATAGTTACACAAGAGGCTCTTTTTTTTTAACAAAGTGCCTTACCCTCATTACATGTCAACAGGTATTTATTTATAGCCTAATAAGTGTCAGTCACTAACGGATATTAGTTTACGACAATATTATAGCTTGTTAAAGCTTTCTGCTCTTCAGTGTGTACTGTGTGCCATCACCTAGAGCCTCTTGTGATACTTGGATATGTTAATTTCCTTTTCTACTGTAGAAAATTACTATAAACTTAGTGGCTTAGAACAGCACACATATATTATCTTACGGTTTTGTAGGCTAGAACTCAATAAGGGTCTCATTGGCTTAAAAGCAAGGTGTTGGCAGGGCTATATTCCTTCTGGAGGCTGGGGGGAAACCCATCTCCTTCCCCTTTCCACCTTCTGCAAGCTGCTCCCATTCTTCATCTCCCTCTATCTTTGAAGTTGGCAATAGCGGGTCTAGTCCTTGTCACAATGCCCACTCTGGTTCCTCTTCTGCCCCCTCTTCCACATTTAAGGACCTTATGATTACATTGGGACAATGCAGGACAATCTTCCCATCTCAGGGTCAGCTGATTAGTAACCTTAATTCCGTTTGCAGCCTTCATTCCTCTTTTCCACGTAACCTAGCCTTTTCATAGTCCCAGGGATTATGATGGGGGTAGGGCTAATATAATAATAATGATAATGGCCCAGAAGGGCCATTATTTTGCCTACCATAGTGGGACAGGAACCTGACATAAGAAGCCACAGGAAAACATACAGTGACTTGTACAAGGCTTTATGAGTCTGGGGCAGAATCTCATAGGTGTTGCTCTCCCTATTTTATCTTCCCTTCAAAATGATGAGATTTCTGTTTGCTTGTTCCATTTCACATCATTTGCTAGTAGAAATATTCCAACTGCAACTGTTTAATGAAATGGCTGTCTGGATGTTGAGGAGTTTGTGCAAAAGGGAAAGGGACGTTATCCTTTCTTTTATTTCCACTGGGGAATTGTGTGTTAGTGTGTTGGTATCAAGAACTCAGCAGCATTTACTGTGCCTCACAGCTCTGAGCTTTCATCTGTGTTTCCCATAAGAGCGTCTGTGGAGTCGGTCCAGATTTGCTCAGGGCAACATTTTCCAGCGGTAGTGAGTAGCCAAGACAGGGACGACTTCATAAGTCCCCGGCATTAAAATACAATTTATTTTCTCTTCTAATCATCATTTCTGGAAGGCATGCAGAAGTTAAAAGTCCCAGTTTGCTGGTTAGAGCTGGGAACACCCCACGGCCGAGTTACATTCCTGTGAAATGGATTGTATAAATGGGTCGAATAGGAAATTTCTTTCTTTCTCCTCTAATCTCTGTATATGAGCTACTGCATGAAGGCTCTTTATGAACTGCACCTTAAAAGCGTCTTCACATAGAGAACAGACTTGTGGTTGCCAAGTGGGGGAGGTGGGAGAGGGATGGGGTGGGAGTTTGGGATGAGCAAATGCAAACTAGCATATATAGGGTGGATAAACAACAGGTCCTACTGCAGAGTGCAGAGAACTATATTCAATATTCTGTAATAAACCATAATGGAAAAGAGTATGAAAAAGAATATATATATAGTATCAATATATTATACATATGTATATATGTATATAGTGTAACTGAATCACTTTGCTATACATCAGAAACTAACACAACATTGTAAATCAACTATACTTCAATAAAAAGTAGATTTGGGGGCTTCCCTGGTGGCACTGTGGTTGGGAATCTGCCTGCCAATGCAGGAGACACGGGTTTGAGCCCTAGTCTGGGAAGATCCCACGTGCCACGGAGCAACTAAGCCCGTGCACCACAACTACTGAGCCTGCGCTCTAGAGCCCACGAGCCAGAACTACTGAAACCCAAGCGCCTAGAGCCCGTGCTCCCGGGAGAAGCCACTGCAATGAGAAGCCTGCGCACCTCAACGAAGAGCAGCCCCCGCTCACCGCAACTAGAGAAAGCCTGCGCGCAGCAACGAAGACCCAACGCAGCCAAAAAAATTAAAAAAAAAAAAAAGGTTTGAAAAACATCGTCTTTTATTGTTGTTAAATTTGTAGAGCAAGAAATAGCAGAGAGAAATTGTAAATAAGAGATGCTTGTTTTGAAAATGAATTATGATGGGGGAGGTCTCATTTGGGGGATTAGCCCCTTCTCCAGATTTACTAATTATTTGTAAGACAGAAACAAAATGATTTGTGTCCTTTGACAACTTTTAAGTTTGCGCTTTCCTCTGGGAGTCTTTTTTTTTGCTTTTGGAAGCCAGTCACCCCTTACGATGACAGTTTCTCCAAATGCTCCTTTTCATGGAGAATGAATTAAAGGAGAAAGACGTACTCTTGTCCAACAGACGTAGAATTGAATGGAAGGCCCTCCTTCTACCGCAGTCAGCTGTCAACCTGAGTATTTTCTTTGCAGTCCTGGCTGGAAGGTAAAAGCTATAGTTTTGAGCTAATAGACTCATGCCGGGCTGTGCCTTGTTAAATATTTTGATGGTTTCCCTACTTGGAGGTGAGGTTGAATGACATCAAAGTGTCTGAGGGTGACAGCAAGTTCTTTGTCAGTTTTCCTTTCCCCTCCCCTGCTTCTTTTGAAGGTGGGGAATATTTTGAAATGGGATGTCCCTGAGAGGCAAAGGTAGCATCTTCCTTTGATACTGAGAGTAAACGCGGCTGCCAAGCCCCCGGAGCACGCACTGAGGACGGGGTTTCTTCTATGGAGGATTGAATGTGACTGTCCGAAGCAGATCTTAGCCTTTCACGTAGCATGGTTGCAAGAGCTGTTGTGAAATCTTCAGGCCAAGCCAAATGACATCATACAGTTCACCAGTGCAGGGGCCCCCAGTTAAATCCACGTACAGTACGTTCCAGTAGTAAGTGTTCAGAGGACTTCTCTTTGATAGAAAGCATGAAGATGATTCTAGAGTCATAGTTGTCTCTGCATTTTCTACTCCATAGCATAATTATAGTTGAGTCATTCCGTTCCCCGTACACTCTGGGGTGTGGTGAGTTCTGCAGACAAGTCATCAGATGAACAATATGTCTTACATGACATTTGAGTAGGCCTGCGTTATACAACTCTGCACTCAAACCAGGTCATAACGGCATACACCACTGTGCCTTACTTTGTGTAGAAATTATCATAGCACTAACTGCTGGGTCTGTACCATGGAGAGAATGATACATTAGACTTCTGGGCTGCTTAACTGTTAGAGATCATTTGGCCTGGCTGAAAGAGTCCCTGGCCGGTCTCATAATTTTATGTGCAGCGGGTCGCATATGTTGAAATTATGTACCCACAAGGGGAACATAATCTACCCTGTGGGATTTTTAGAGCACATGCTATCTGGTCTACACTTTGCTCAGGGCATCACGTATATAATTCAATTGAATCTTCCAACCTCCTATTAAGGTTGGCATTAACCTTATTCCCACTTTAAAGATGTGGAAATTGAAACTTAGAAAGTGAAGTAACTTTTCTAAGGCCACACAGGGAATGGGTAGGGTATTGGAGGTAAGAGTCAAATCCAAGTCTGACTGCAAAGGTCATGCTTTTTACTACATCTGTATGCTTCTATGTCTATATACCTATCTATATTTTATCTATCTATCTATCTATCTATCTATCTATCTATCTATCTATCTATCTATATATCTAAATAAGTAAATAACTGCGTCTAGCTTACCCTCCTGCTACAAACAATGAGAAAAATAAACAGTATGAGTTGTTAGGAAAATGTAAACTAAAACCACAGTAAGATACCACTACACATCCATTAGATCGTCTAAAATTAACAGGCTGACCGTATCAAGCATTGGCCAATATGTAGAAGAGCGAGAACGCTCAGATGCTGCTGGTGGGAATGTGAAATGGCACAAGCACTTGGTAAATAACTACGTACAACATGATTGATTCACACTGCTGTATATTATATGTGAAAGTTGTTAAAAGAGTAGCTCCTGAGTTCTCATCGCAAGGCAAAATATTTTTTTCTTCTATGTCTATAGGCAGTGATGGATGTTCGCTAAACTTACTGTGATAATCATCTCATGATGTATGTAAGTCAAATCATTATGCTGCACACCTTAAACTTATACAGTATTGTATGTCAATTATATCTCAATAATACTGGGAGAAAAATGAAGTGGTTTGGTGGTTTCTCAAAATGCTAAACCTAATGGAATCCCATAAGGTCAAGGACATTAGACTACTTTACAAAAGATCTATGTAACAGATTTAAAAAAAACCTGTTTATCTTAACATACCCTTCATTACAAGACCGAAGAGGAAAACTGAAGACCAGAAATTCATGCAAGAATGTTTCTACAAATAATGAGACAGTCAAGGATCAAGGCCTATTTGGGAGAAGACAACATCATGAAAGAGAGCACGAATGTACCAATATGGTGTATTGATGGTTTTCCATTAAAAGCTCCCCTAGTAGGTCAGAGGACTGATGGACTCCTACAAGTGAACCTGTATGCGGGGTAGTTTCTGGCCCGTTGGTCCCTACCTCTGTGCGTGAGGTTCACAGGTGAATCAGTCATGATGACCGGTACCAACTTTGCAAAACCTTCCAAACATAATTAGGGCATCATGTGACAGTAACTAAGGAGCCGCACCAGAGTCTAAAACAAGTCAAGCCACCATCAAAAATCTCTCTCCTCCTTTTCCTCTCAAGCCCAGACTTTCATCCAAAGGTGGAAGACAAGTTTGAAGAGATGAATTCACACTTATTCCGCCAGACATCAGATGCTTCTAATTAGCTGTCGAAAAGGCATGAAACAATATTTGGAGGACACTTCAAGACACGAAGAAAAATTTTAAAAGCAGCCATTGGAAGGGATATCGTGAGACAGATGAAAGGGAGCTGCCATCACAACATCTTAATGAGCCAAAAAGCAGTTCTGACAGATGTGCCAAAGGAAAGCTTTCCGTCCCCGGTTCTGGGGTCGGGGGAGGAGAGAGAGGAGCAGGGGTGAAAGACCACAGACCTCAGATATAAGCAACCAAGTGGCCACTTTCTTTAAAAAGATGATTACCCCTCTTTGGCCAATTTTCACCCTTTTCTTACACTTTTCTGGCACTCTGATGTATTTCTTGACTTCACGGCCCTTCTGAGAGCTGCCCTTCGAGTTTTCCTTTTAGCTGAACTGTTGGCCTGAGAGAAAACCTTCCCCTTTTAGCAAATTACAATAGTTCTGCTTTAAATATTGTATTTATTTTACCCGTAATGGCCTCAGGGAGAGAGTTGGTCTGATGCCTCCTCTCAAGATTATGATTAGAGGCAGACAGACTGCAGTGGAAATGCCAGGTCATTATTAAAAGCAGAGCATTGGAGGGAGGTCAAGGAATCCTTTCCTCTCGGGCTCCGGAGCTGGGTAAACTTCTGGCCTTATTATTACAACTTTCGATTTCATAAGTGAGCCCAGCATACTGTTAACAAATCCTATGCTTCGCTTAGTCTAGCTATAATGGTGTTGTGTTCTTCTCAAGGTAACAGCCCCTTTCCAGATAAGAGTCGAAGCTCTACCTAGAGCTCCAGTCAGCGTAGCGCACAAAAGCAAAGTCCATGCTATCTGCTATAAAAAAGAAGCAAATTAAAATCCCAAATACCCAGTTGATTATGTTTGAATTTTACCAAATATGTCAACAGCTGATCAACATTAACTAAAACTGAAAGAACATAAGTTTCCCAAAGCTAAATAAAATTTATTTCAGTAAGAACCATAATAAAGGTCCTAGAAACAAATGTATCTGTTTTACTGAGAAAGAAAAAGAAGGTGAATAAAGAATGATCTCCCCTAGAGAAATACTTCTGCTGAATTCTCTCTCATAAGGCCAGAGCATCCGCTAAGTGAGACACAAAGAATCTGCCCAATAAACCCTAATAGTTCTACCACTTTGCTATTTGGTCAGCTCATTTTCTTTTTTCTGATAAACTTTGAAAATTAGGACATGATTGCTTTTGAGTTTGAAACTTTTGGTAACTCATTCTCACACCTCTAAGTGAAAGTAAAATATATAGTATTCTTAAAAAAGGAGTATGAATTTGAGTTTGATTTCAAACACAGTGGGAGGAATTTGTACAGGCCCTGAAGACACAGGTTATCATTTGTGTGGGGTAGATGAGAGCTTGGTGCTAATAGAGCTGGCATAGAATTGGAATTGCTTCATTAGTCTGATTGTAAGTGCCCAGGCATCTGGGCATATATCCAGACAAAACTCTAATTCAAAAAGATACACACACGCCTATGTTCACGGCAGCACTATTCACAATAGCCAAGATATGGAAACAACCTAAGTGTCCATCGGCATATGAATGGATAAAGAAGAGGTGGTACATATATACAATGGAATACTACTCAGCCATAAAAAACAATGAAATAATACCATTTGCGGCAACATGGATACAACTAGAGATTATCATACTAAGTGAAGTCAGAAAGAGAAAGACAAATATCATATGATATCACTTATATGTGGAATCTAAAATATGGCACAAATGAACTTATTTACGAAACAGAAACAGAATCACGGACATAGAGAACAGACTGATGGTTGCCAAAGGGGAGGAGTTTGGGGGAGGGATGGAGTGGGAGTTTGGGGTCAGCAGATGTAAGCTTTTATACATAGAATGCATAAACAACAAGGTCCTACCGTATAGCACAGGGAACTATGTTCAATATCCTGTGATAAACCATAATGGAAAAGAATATAAAAAAGAATGTGTTCGTATATATGTGTGTGTGTGTGTATAACTGAATCACTTTGCTGTACGGCAGAAATTAACATTGCAAATCAACTATACTTCAATAAAAAACTTTTTTAAAAAAAGTGACCAAGTATCCTCTTCCAAAACGCCCTCAACGCTCCACATCGAGTAAGTTCCCATCCACCCCCAAGTATAAAATGGTGTGGTGAGGAAGACTGGTTTTATGATGTTTCTCACAAATTGTTTCACACTTTTTTGCCTGTCTCAACATGATATATGAAATTAGAATAAAATTTTAGATTCCTTTCCACAGAGTTACGTGCGTGAGAAAGTCAAGCTTTAAATAGCAGTGGTTCCTAGGAGACAGATGTTCCAACTTGTATTATCTTTCTGAATTAAGCAACTATTTTATTACTACTAAAAAAATCTTATCTTTCATTCTTTTACGCTGCGCATCATATTTTTTTCTTATTTTTTTACCCCCTTTTATCATTTTCTTTCCCCAGATAGTCACTAAAACACATTGTGATGTAATTACATGTGCAGAGTTGATGTTACATTACATTAGCACCTGATGCCAACTTAAAAACCAGCATGAATTTTACAACAATGTTTATACCCACCGGTGTAGACTGGCAACAGTAGCAACATTAAGAGAAGCTTAACCAATGTTTCAAGCGGTACCGTGACGTTCCAGAGCGTCCCTGACCAATAAAACTTTCTGCGGTGGTGGTAATGTTCTATATCCGTGCTGTTGAACATGGTAGCCACTGGCCATGGAAACTTATTACTTATCTTTTAGCAAGAAGGGACTTAACGCATAATCATCTGGCCCAGTTCCCCTGTTTCAGGCTGGTCTGGTATAGCGATCCCCTTTTTACGGTCAAGTCTTGTGACTATCATCAAGCAGCATGAAAGGCCTGGGTTCGATTCCCCAGACCCTTCAGATGGTGTCTGGGAGCCATGGAGAGGGCACCCCAGCCCACGTGTAACCTGGGCTGGCGCTAGGATGCAGGTGTGTGGGGCGTGTTGAACACCCCGAGAGCCACAGCCTCTGTGATGCCGCCTGCTAAGAACATCGCCTGTTGCTGTGTTCTGCCCTAGTCTCTGAAGTTGACAATTCTGTGATGCCACACAAGGATATTCTTACCCCTCCTTAAAGAGTATAAGACAAGGCTGAGTGAAGTTTGGTAACTCATCCGAGGTCACACAGGTGGTTTCTGACCAAATCACATATAACCTGGGAAGTAACTGCACCATCAGGACTCCCATGATTACAAATGACAGAAAACCCAACTCTTAATGGCTTGAGTAATAAAGATCATTATAGGCTCAGGGAACTAAAAAGCCCAGGCACCCAAATGAGTTGAAAACTTATGTCCTCACAAAAACCTGCACAAGGATGTTTATAGCAGCTTTGTTCAGAATTGCCAGAACTTGGAAGCAATCGAGATGTCCCTTAGTAGGTGAATGGATAAATAAATGGTCCATGCAGACACCGGAATGGTATTCAGAGCTAAAAAGACATGAGCTCTCAAGCCATGAAAAGACATGGAGGAACCTCGTTGCTAAGTGAAAGAAGCCAATCTGAAAAGGCTGCATAATGTGTGATTCCAACGTTATGACATTCTAGAAAAGGCAAAATTACAGAGACAATTACAAGATCAGTGGTTGCCAGGAGCTGGCAGAGAGGGATGGAGAGTCAGAACACAGAGGCTTTTTAGGACAGTGAAACTACTCTGTATGATACCATAATGGTAGATGCATATCTTTATATATTTGCCAAAACTCATAGAACATACGATAAGAGCGAACTCTGTGGACTTTGGGTGACAATGGTGAGTCAGTGTAAGTTCATAGATTGTAACAAATGCAGGATGTTGCTAATGGGGAGAGGCTGTGCACGTGTGTGGTCAGAGGTAGCTGGGAAATCTCTGTACTTTCTGCTCAATTTTATTGTGAGTCTAAAACTTCTCTAAAAAACAAAGTCTATTAAAAAGCTAAAACCCAGGCATAATGGGTCGAGGGTCTCAAACGTTTACATCATGATCAACTTTTTAACCATCTCTGGGCCATACCTCCTCTGTGTCTCTGGCAGACTTTCTTCATGTTCCAACACCTGGAAGCTCCAGACTCAGGTCCATGTATCTCTAAATCCCAAAGGAACAGAGAGCTGCTCTTCACCGACAGCTCCTAAAAGGTTCTTTTAACGTCCTACACGTGATGCTTTGTCCCCATAGGGTCTCATGGGCTCCTCTGTCTAGGTGGATGGGATGCTCTGCTGGGCTTGGCTGAGGCCATGTGCCCCTTCCTATGTTAGGAAGTGGGGTCAGCTCCATCCACACTACACGGAAGAGAGCAGGGCTGGGATTAGAACTATTCGGGAACCAGATAGTGGACCCTGCAGTAACACGTGTGGCCCACAATTTATAAATGGATATACGTCTAGTGTAGAGCAGTTTCATTCCTGGCAACTGCCTCCAGCCTGGGAGAATTCGTGCCCAGATGCTCAGGAACTGTTTACTTATTGTGACGAGTCTAAACAGAGACCCTTGAGAGCTGCATAGGAAGATCGCAGCGGTGAGTTTTTATATGAACCTGGGCAGATGCCTTGGAAGGACGACCTGTCAGTTACCCTGTTCATGTGGAGGTGGTGCTTATCATTAAAATTATGGTCTCATGACCATTTAGCTAGTAAGCGACTAGTTTGCAATTTCTAAACTATTTGCAAAACGTGACCTTGGAAAGAAATAAAAAGTTAGGCTTTAGCAGAATGTCTATCGCCTGGTTCTATTCTGCAATTTTTTGCCTCAAGAACCAGTGTATTTTAATTATCCCTATGGTAGAGAGATGATAGCCCTTTCCCTATGGTGTAAGGAAGTGTCCTGGTCAGATGGCTGGGTAAATAATTAGGACAATAAATACAAATTTAATTCAAATGAGGCTATTAAGAGTTGAAGCTTGACATTTACCACTTAGCATTATTAGTTATATGTGTAACTATCCGTTGCACTAAAAACAAAATGACGATAGATGGGCTAGTGTAATTTAAAAGATCCCATTTACTCCACGTGTCGTTTGCAGCTCCCCTCTCTTGCTAGTAAGTCTGTTAAGCATAATAGCCATTCTTGGCTGGTGGTGTTTAATCACGTTTTGAAGGCGATTATCAGCATGTATCGGCAATAAATGGCATGAGTTTCTGACAGAGAAATGACTGAGATTAGGCCATCTGTATGCAGTCATCTTTTTTACCCTGTGATTTACACACCAGCCTGGCTGGCTGGTCCTGGGTAGAGGAGCTCAGAGGGCAGCATTCAGAGTTCACGTTCTAGCTGCTAAGACTTGATTCCCTGGAGGAGGAAGGGGAGCCCTAGAAGGCACTAATCACTGCAAAGGGGCGAGGCTCCTTCACTCTGAGGTTCAGTCCTGATGCTCTGAGTTCCTTCTTGCTCAGGAGATGTTAGCATTGGCGTCCGACTGGATTAACTCCATAGGCGGCTTCACAGCAACATTAGCACATTTCCTGGGAAGACGAACACTCCCTTGGCTTTAAACTCCCCAAACTGTATTGCTAACGTCTGGAGACTTTCACCTGCACCTCTCCCTTCCCTGACTATTTTGGGTTGAGATTTCTTGTATTCTGCATGACCAAAGGCAAAAAAATATATATTAAGGTTGGGCTTCCATCATTTAGATGTTCTGTGTCTTATTTTCATTTGTCCACTCACATGGGAGCTGCAATGACAAGAGTTTGGGATGGGAGCCAAGAGCTGGCCGCCCACAGGTACAAGAAATCAAAGTCATCTTGTCCTGCACTCGGGGAACGTCTTCAGTCATAACTCTGTGTCCCGGATCAAAATAACAAATGAACAGAGTGAACTAGGGAGGAATTCAAGGTCAGGATATGCTGGAATGCTTCAAGGAGATTTACTGTCGTTCTCGCTTTTACTTTGAACAGGGAAGTCCTAGATTAGTTTGGGCTTGAGAATTGTAAATATCCAAGGGATCACTCCTCCCGAAGAAGGACAGTGATACTTTGAAATGTTAGAGCAGGAGTGCAGCAACAACTTTCATCCGTTCTGGAGTTAGTTGGGATTCCTGGAACTCTGGAGAATGGCTCCATCAGAGGGAAGGGTGACACGTCACATAGCACGGTCAGAATTACTGCGGATGGAAGGAGGTGATGCCTGCTATGGGTTAACCCCGACTTTTGAGGGATGAGAGAAATCTACTGGTTGAATTCATCTGAAGGTATGCAGATCCTGTATTGTTTTCGGGAGTGCCAGGAAAGTAAGCCCCCAGAGTGGATGCAGTTCTAGCTCAGAGGTAACGTGGTGCAGTAGAAAGAACATGAATTTTGAAGTCAGAATTGTTTTGAATCTTGGCTCAGCTACTTATTGGCTGGGATACCCTAGGCTTGCCACTTAATTTTTCCAATTCAATTTCATTTTGTGCCATTTGCTTGTAATAGTAGCTTCCTCAGAGGGTTCTTTTGAGATGTAAATGAAAAAGGCATCTTGTCCAGCTACTTGGGGGATACAGAGGGATGTGATTTAATTTAAAACACTAAGTTTCAGGGCCCTCGTTGGAGTGGAAAATAGCACCTGATGGGGGAAACCTGCACAATTCTTGGTTGTCTAGTTATTTTAGTAGTTGAGATGTATCCTGCTATTAATCTGTGCCAATGGTCAGTCAGAAGGTGTTAGATCTCTGCTTCCAAAGGGGGACCAAAGTTCAGCCTGCTCCCTGGAAAATGCAGCCAGTGCTTGGATGGTGCAATCTTTTACCAAATTGCCTTAACCACCGATGGACTGGATCTCCTGGATGCGCCTGCAGGGGGGCCAGGGGCAGCCCTTCCTCATCTCCTGCCTCCTTCTTGTCTCTTTCCATCCGAGTGTTTGTGTAAGGGTGTGAGTACAGATTGCTTGGGCATGACATGCTGTTCCTACCCCAGGACCTTTTCTCCTGATGTTCCCATGTCTCCAACCCTGAGATTGCAGCTCCAGAAGCAGGCTCTCAGAGAAGCTTCCCTTCACGACTATATCTAAGTT
The DNA here is from genome assembly GCF_009873245.2 of Balaenoptera musculus. Taxonomy (NCBI): domain Eukaryota; kingdom Metazoa; phylum Chordata; class Mammalia; order Artiodactyla; family Balaenopteridae; genus Balaenoptera; species Balaenoptera musculus. Next base: position 4,881,526 of record NC_045798.1, on the reverse strand, counting down.
ATCCTTCTCTCCTTCACATCTTTGTCCTTGCATTCTCTCTGTATCAGTTAAACAGACTAGTTTATGCTGAGATGTCAAACAACCTTAAAATCTTTGAATAACACAGGCTTATTTCTCCCTTATGCCACGGGGCCATCTCAGGTCAGCTGGATGATTCTGATGGCTATTGTTGCCCAGGGAACTAGGCTGAAGCAGCGGCCGCCATACTGAACGTCACTGGTCCTCGGAGGGTCTTGTACGAGCAATGAAATGCTCCTGCCGGCAACAGAGACACGTCACTTCTGCTCATAAAGTGGTCAGAGAACCAGTCCCAGGGCCACCCAACCACAGGGGCCAGGAAGTGCACTCCTGCCGTGTGCTGAGCAGGCTGTGAGCCGAAGGTATCTGAGAAGGGCACTCATGTCTATCCCACTCACTATGGTTACTTGTCTCCCCCCACTAGTATATAAGGAACTATACACACAGCCACCCTTGCCTTGTTCCCCACTGTCTGCTCAGTGCCTAGGACAGAGCCTGACATGCAGTAGCTGTTCAAGATGGGCTGTGTGTCAACTGGATGTGTGTTTGCCCCAGGCACATGCATGTGTAGACTGGCCTTGGTGATTGTGTGTCTTCAGTGTCTTGTTTCATCCTAGGGATGTTGGCCTGGGCTTTCTAGGACTATCCTAACTTCAAATATGATGCTCCTTTAATAAGGTACCACCTAATAGACCACGTGTTCTGATTCAGTATTCAAGGAGCGTGGTTTCCAGACTCTAATCCCCCTCATTAAGGCGAGTCACCCCCCCTAGATCAGAGAGAAGACACGTTTTTGCTCTGGGACACAACAGTTTTCAAAAATATGGGCTCTCAGGGCTCTGACCTTGAATGTTCAGAGCTGGAGTAGTAATTGGCTCTTTGTTGAGATTTGGGGGCTGAGACCCAACGCCGCAGGAGGCTGTGCTTGTTTCCAGTGCACTCTTGACCCTCCTCTGCGGCAGCAAGTTGGGCAGAAAGTGGAGGCATGCTCACCATGGCAAAGGTCGGTCTCCCTGAGGACCATCACACGGCCCACGACCCCTCATTAGTGCAGCATGGGCAAAGTCAGTCCAGCTCAGCCATGAAAAGGGACATCACCTTGCATTCTGGGACCTTCATCCTCCAGAATCTGGCCTGGGACTGACTCCCATCCGGATTTTGTTATTACCTGGAATTCTTGTCGTCTGAAAATGCACTACTGATGCTATCTCTAAATCCATCTTTATCAGCTCTCTTATGTGTTCTGGAACACTGAGTGAATTCATTTTCCCCTCTCCTGGAGTCCAGAAAAACATCTCCTCAAGTAATGAACATGGAGGCCATTCCTTATCCTGAGCCTCTTTTTGTTTTCATGTCCCATAGCTGGAGCCATGAGCAAGTCTTAAGGGACAAAAGAGAAATGTGTTACTTTTTATCACTACTTGCCATCACCTCATACAGGCATTTCACTCATAATTACTCAGAACAAATGCACTTCTCTGAATAAAACTATTGCAGATGGAAGTGTGAGCACAATCTCACGGGTGATATTTCAGGGGCGTTTGAGTGGCTGTAACCAGCAAAGAACAAGTAAGAAAAGTTATACCCCCGTAGTCCTTTCTAACTGTGTGGTTAGATTGAATTACTTTAGAATAATTGTCCTAGGTCAGTGGTTTGCAGAGGGGGGCATTTTGTCCCCAAGATGGCAGTGGGCAATCTGTGGCTACATCATTGGTTGTCACACTGGGACGTTACTGCCATCTAGTCGGTAGAAGCCAGGAAAAACTGTTCAACATCCTACAAGGCACAGGACAGTCCCCCTCGCAAAGAATAATGATCTAGTCTATTGCATCAATGGTGCCCAGGTTGAGAAACCCTGTCTGGTAAGAATGAGTTTGAAACTACAATGTCATCCTTTGTGTGTGAAGATCTTGCTGTTGAGATGCCAGGGCAAGTGAAGAGAGAGAACAACTTGGTACTGATGTCAGATGCAGCTGCTATTTCATCCCCTGGTGACCAGCACAGCCTGCAGGTGGCTGGAGTTTTGGTCACCCTCCAAGGTCTCTGTGGAGAAGCTAGCTAACCAGCATGCAAAGGTGTGGAGTTGGTACTCCGGCCATATTCACAGCTGTTCTTATCTGGAGAAGCCAGCCTGCCCTCTAGGTGATGAAGGCACCAGGGCTAGTGAGGCTCTTCCTAATGCCGGGACAGAGCAACCTTGCTCAACATAGCAGAGGATCGCGTCATGTGGAAACAGACATTTTTGGAAAAGTTGAGGGTGCTCTGCTTCCTTAACTGTATGTGCTACTATGACTGAGATGGGGCCGGGTTCTCAATAAAAGGGAAATCCATGAAACAGTGATGGGAGAGTTACGATCAGGTTCTGGGTCCTTGGAGAAGGGTGTGGACTCTGGCTCCTCTAAGCCTTGATGTCCTCATGTTAATGATGCTGTTCACCAAGCATCCCTGCTCTTTTAACTTCTGGGCAGATGGTAGGGTTGAGTTGCTGGCTTCCTTGTGGTCAAAGGTGGCATGTGGCTGCTCTGGCCAGTGAGGCTGTAGTGGAAATAATGGGCATCACTTCCAGGCCAGGGCTTTCCTTGGCCTGTGTGGAGAACTGCCAGGGCACCTTCTACCTTTGGGCCAGACCAAGTGTTTACAGATGTGCACAGTCAACACCATTGTTTTAGATGCGCTGATTATCTCTGTCAGATTCATAAAGAAACTGATAATAACACTGCTGACATGAAGAGGGGGGTGTAGAGGAGCTAGGGTACAGGAATGGAAGGCAAACTTTTCACTGTGTAATTTCTGAACTTCTCACCATGTGAGAATATGTTATTTATTTGAAACATCATTAAATGAAACAAATCAAAATGCAAATCCCCAAGATCCTGGCTCAGACAAATCCCATAACATCCACCTCGGGGATAATGAGGAGAACCACTGAAGTCACACCTACCCATTATGGATATTGTGAGGATCTGTCACATTCTTTCATAAGCCAATAAGCATGGGTTTCATTTTTTATGTTAGGAGACTTAAAAGGAGTATATGCTTACAAAGGAAATTTAAATTATTATGCACGATAAGAGCTTTCATTCTGGACATTAACGTGGAGAATGGAGAGAAGAACAGCTCCTATAGGCTGCATTTAGAGAATCAACGCGAGATGCTTTCTGTGCCTGCATTTCCTAGAAGGGGTTGGGGATATCATCAAAGACAAAGAGAGACAGAAAAAACTGTATAATTGGGTCACTTGTCTAAGATGTCCCCAGATGTGTCATGGTGATTTCTACACAATCACGTGAGCTGGAAGTTAGGACGAGCTATTAGTATGAGAAACAGTTGTAGATCTGGCAGAGAAAACTGAAGCCCCTGACGTTTGCTCGTTATTGGGATTTATTGTTTTGGATTCTGGAGAAGTGTCAGCTCAGCAAAAATAAGGTCACTCAAACCAATCCGCAAGGTAGGTGCTTCTTTAATGGAAAAAAATAAAAAGGAGAAGAAAAAGAAAAAGAACCCCCAATAATTTTCCTATGGTTGTAAAATATTATGAGATGAATTAGGAGTCAGATAGCAGTTTTCTTGGAGAATTTCTGATAAAAATATGTTGTTTAGACTCAACACCAGTGCAATCCACCAAACCACAGAGAGTTGGGATGATGATAGCTTTCTATTTTTAAATTCAGTATTTCCAGTTTACAGAACACTAAAGGGTAGAGCATAACAAACACCCATGGACCTATCATTCAGTTTGTCAAATCCTAATACTTGGTCAAATATCCTGTAGTTTCTTTAAAAGAAAGAAAAGACGACACATAAAATTGAAGCTTTAACATACCAATTCTGACTGCATTTTCTTATCTCCCTCCCAGGAGGTAGCTATTCTTCCAAACTTGGTCATTCTGAGGAATGTATGTGTATGTGTGTGTGTGTGTGTATATATATATATATATATATATATATATATATATATATATATATATAGAATGCTGTATTTATAAATAGAAAGCTATCATCCCAACTCTCTATGGTTTGGAGGTAATAGTATTGATATTATACTATTATACTGTGAAGATCCATTTGCAATTAGCTTTCTCTTTAAAATTCTTATGCTTTATGTTTGTGCATGTGTACAAACACATATATATATGTAAGCATAGATACACATATACATGTATCTGTATGTGTACACACATATGTACAGCCACATACATACAGTCAGGAGTAGGATTTCTGATTTGCAGGACAAGCGCAGCTTCAACTTTACTACATATTTCTAAATTGTACCCCCAAAGGGTGATGCCGATTTACCCTCCCATCAGCAACGTGTGAGCGTTCCTCTTCTCTACATCGTCTCCAAAAATGCCTGACATTTTCATCTTGGCACATGTTCACAGCTGAATCCTCTTTCGTGAGCATCTTTCTAGGTTTTGGCAGACGTGTTACACACATTAAGTTCCTGGGAGAGGGCCTGGCAGGGCTGGCAGGGCTGAGTCAGTCAGAGCTCTTCAGCATCAGGCTTTTGGGGAGATTATTCCTGTTCCAGGGAGAAGACTCTCCTGATAAAATTTCTGGCACAGAGGATCAAACCATTTTTGCTAGTAATGGCGTCCTCTCTTGTGATGCGTCCTGAAGGCTCGACTTACAGAACACGGGCGCCCATTTGCTGGGTCAGACGTCATGGTGTGGGAGCTGATTGAAGTGTTATTCACCCCAACACAGAGAGGCAAGAGGAGAGAACTAGGAGGGAAGGAGCCTATGAAACTTTGGGAGAAGGAACGAAGCAGACATTGAGTGCTTTGTTTTACAGAGGGACAGGGGAAGTTGGGAGGGGCTGTTCTAAACAACAAGTCCATTGGAGGAAACTGGGAGATTGATGTATAGTGGCTTTTCATTGGCTGAGTTGTGATGGTCTCTGATTGGCTGAGCTGTTGCCAGGCGTAGAGAAAATTTTTCTTCCTCCTGCTGCAGGTGGTAAAGTAGTGCCATTTCCTGATGGAGATGCAGAATTTGTCTCTTCCTCTTGGGATCTGTATTGACATTTAGTGGTATGTGCGTAAGAGCTCCCCTTTCTGGTCTTCTGATTCCATCTTAGTGAGGTTTCCCTTTATTAATTTTCACAATAGGAAATATGGTTTTCTCGGAATTGCGAAAATGTGAATGCATTTCTTCTTTTTGACTTTTCTGTGCTTTCTAAGTGTTATGCAACTAACACTAATTATGCAACATAATTAAAAAATTATGTTTTAAAGTGGCTATATCTCTTTACCAACTAGAGTTTGGTGAGCTTTTTTGGTACCTCTTAGTTTATATTTGCACTATGAAAACTGAGAGAGTTATGATCTTTTCTTAATGATTTTTTAAACCGTAATGAAGTAAAATTGAAGTAAACTAATAAGCACAATGTGTGCAGTTTGCTGTTTTGACATATGTAAACACCCAAAGCTACATCATCACAATGAAGATAAGAAATATCACCTATCGCCCCCAAAAGTTCCTCATACCTATTTTTACTCAACCAGCCTCATCCCCAGGCAGCTACTGATAGATTGGTATCAGTAGCTAGATACCAAGCTAGACTGGTTTGCTTTTCGCAGAATTTTATGTCAATGGGCATTATGAAATCTAATTTGCATGGCTTCTTTCACTCAGTATAATGATTTTGAGACTCACCGATGTTTTTTCCTTTTTCTTACCAATTATATACTCCATTATATGGACATACCAAAATGTGTTTTTCCATTCATCTGTCAGTAGACATTTGAGTTGTCTCTAGTTTTTGGTTTCAAAAATAAAGCTGCTATGAACATTCATAAACAAGTCTTTGTGGGCATGTGCATTTTTTGCTCTTAGGTAAAGAAGAGGAATATGTCAGTCATATGCTATATATTTACTTAACATTAAAAAATGCTAAACTGTTTTCCAAAGTTGTTGGTCATTTAATAGTTCCACCAGCAGTATGTCAGAGTTCCACTTGTATGGCATCTTTGCCAACAGTTGGCAAGGTCAGTTTGTTTGTTTTAAAATTTAGCCGTGAGAATAGGTTTGCTGTGTTATCTCGTTTTGATACTAATTTGCATTTCTCTATTGTCTAATGATTTTGAACATCTGTGCTTACTGACAACTCATGTTTCTTTTTTATAAAGTGTCTTTTCACAGTCTTTGTCCACGTTCTTATTGGGTTGTTTCTTCTCCTGTTGTTGATTTTAAGAGCTCTTTATAGATTGTCTTCATCTGATACAAGTGTTGTGAATATTTTTTCTAAGTTGGTTGCTTGCTTTTTTGTTTTCTTAATGGTATTTTAAAAAGATCAAAACTTTAACATTTTTATGAAGTCTAATACATTTTTTTTGTGATTCATACATTTAGTGTTTTATCTAAGAAATATTTCCATAGTCAAATTTGCCCCAAAAATGCCATATATTTTCCTCTAGAAATTTTATACCTTTACAAGATTGTATTTAGTTATATGATACATTTATGTTTCATCTGTGGTATGAAATAAGGGTTTTTTTTTTTCTAATATGGATAGCTAGTTGATCCATCACCATTTGTTGAAAAAACTTTCTTCTCTCTATTGAATTTCCTTGGCATCTTTGTCAAAAATCAGGACCATTCATAGATGGATCTATTTCTGACTACTGTCCTGTGATGTTGATGATTATATCTATTGTTTTTAAATGTATCTGCCCTGAGTATTGTAACTTTAGAGTAAGTCTTGAAATCAAGTAAGTCCTCCAACTTTGCTCTGGTTTGGGTTGTTTTGTTTTGTGGTTGTTTGAATTTCCATGAGAATTGTAGAATCAGTTTGTGAATTTCTACCAACAGCCTGCTGGAATTTGTACGTGGATTACATTGAATTTATAGATCAGTATGGGGAGAATTAACATCTTAATCATACTGAAGTTTTCCACCTCAGTGAACATGGTATACATTTCTATATATGTAGGTCTTTTTTTTTTAGCATTTTGTTAAAATTTATTTTTACCTGTGTTGGGTGTTCATTGCTGGGCCCAGGCTTTCCCTCTAGTTGTGGTGAGCAGGGACTACTCTTCGTTGAGGTGCACGGACTTCTCATTGCAGTAGCTTCTCTTGTTGCAGAACATGGGCTCTAGGTGCAAGGGCTTCAGTAGTTGTGGCACGTGGCCCCTAGAGCATGCGGGTTTCAGTAGTTGCGGCGTGTCGGCTCAGTAGTTGTGGCTCATGGGCTCTAGAGCGCAGGCTCAGTAGTTGTGGCTTAGTTGCTCTGTGGCTTGTGGGATCTTCCCAGACCAGGGATCGAACCCATGTACCCTGCAATGGCAGGCAGATTCTTAACCACTGTGCCACCAGGGAAGTCCCTATGTAGGTCTTCTTTAATTTTTCTCAGCAGTGTTTTGTAGCATCCAAGTCCCAAATGTATCTGTTAGACTTATTATTTTGGATCTTCTATGACTTTAAAAAATTTTCATTTTCCAATTGGCTGCTGCAAGTAAATCCAACTGATTATTTTTTAACCTGTATCCATAACCTTGCAAAAATCTTTTAAAAAATTTAGTAACCATTTTGTAGATTCCCTGGGATTTTCTATCACCTGTAAATAGGGACAGTTTCATGTCTTGCTGACCACCAGACCGATTTTCCTCATGTTATGATATTTTATTTTATGCTATTTTTTGTATTTTAAAATTATGTTATGTTATTCTATTCTACTCTATTTTAGAATTAATAGAATTTTTTTTTTTTTGCAGTGGCTAAAATTTTCAGAACAATGTTGAATAAAAGTACTGTAGTGAGAGCAAGTATCCTTGCCTTGTTTCTGATCTCAGGGGGGTAACAACTCAGTCTTTCATCGTTGAGTTTGATGTTTATTAAGATGTAACATAACTGCCCATTTCCATTTTTTTTGGTAGGGTATCCTATCCTATTCCTATTTTCTTAGAGCTTTTATTATGGATAGTACTAGGAGTAGGGCCATTTCTAAGAAATCTGCTTAGAAAAGCTGCTGTGGAATTCCAGGCCGACTTGTCAACCTTCCCAATTTCCCATGAACCATCTCTGGCTCTGGAACATTTCCACCCTTGGCTGATAAACCAAATCATTCTAAGTGATGATTATGAAGTCCTGCTCTCTCTCCAAGGGGGAGAGGAGAGCTTGCAGATGGAAGCGGTAAATTAGCACACTAATCTGCCTTTCTGGCAGAAGGGAACCTAATGGGACAGAACACAGTCTAATCTCCTAGGGTGGAAGGGGCCTTCCCAGAGCTCTGGCCTCTCCACGTACGGCTGCATCAGCTTTCATCTCTAGGAGGGTGTGCTGACCGACCCTGCTCGGCGTAGTGATGAGTCTATGGTAGGAGGAAACTGCGATTAGCTTAGAAGAGAGAGGATCTCCAGGGAGGACTCACCATTCTGAATCCCCGCACCGTAAAGGGCAGTGAAACTCAACTAAGCAGGAACACTGGTCTATAGATTTCTAAGGCGCTCACTGGGTCTCCTGTACCATCAGCTCCCGAGGGCATGACCGTGGTCAAATGTTCATAAAATTCTCGTGGTGCTCAGCACAGGGCTTCACACACCGTCAGTGCAAGAATCTTACAATAAAATTTCCTGAGAATCAGGCGTGTAAGGTGGATGAGTGAATGGGGTGGGGTGTAAGCGAAATTTTAAGGAATAACAGAGACAGATGACCTAGAGAACACTTTTTCCATTTAAACAAAAGAGGCACCAGGACTGGTTCCAACTGATTGTTTCCATGTGGGGATGGGAGTGCAGGATGGCCAGACCCTCCAATTGTTTTTTTAAGACAAGCAAAAACCAACTGGCCATTTATAGAAAGTCCAACAAACATACAAGCAAGCAAACAAACAAAAAGCACATTTGCAACCTTTGGGAGTGGTTATTCGTCAATCCTAGCCCTCTGAGAGAGCACAGACTCTGCATTTTTGTTTGTTTTGTTCATCTCTGAAGCCTCCAGAGCTGCTACAACGATGCTAAGTGTAGGGACCGCAAGGACTGGGTTTGGGGGTCCCCGGGGAGTGGTTGGCAGGGTCCTTGCAGCATCTGTAATCGTGTCTCAGGGTCCTGCCATATTGCTTTAAAATCCTGTACAGGTGGGACCTGGTCTGGCCGAGACTTGAGGGTCTGTTACCCTCACTGACCAAGACATTGAAACAGGGCACTTGAGCCACCCCACAGCTGAAAGGAGGGTGTGAAATAGTCTCTGGGTCCAAGGAAACGCGTGCTGGCCCCAGGGCGTCACTGCAGGCGATGCTGGTGGGTGACTGCCCGCAGCGTCCTCCCAGCGTTGAGGATGGTTGTAGGAAGATCATGAGAGGAACGCAATATGCTGAGATTGAAGCCAAATCCAGCCTCTGCGCCCCAGCACTGAATTAAATCTCAGAGACAGGGTTTTGGGTAAAGTAGACCAGAATAGCTTCATTGCTTTGCCAGGCAAAGGGGGCCACAGCGGGCGAATGCCCTCAAGACTGTGGGTCCCAACCTGGAGGGGGTAGGGAGCGGTTTTATAGCAATGGTTCAAAGAGGAGGGCGTGGTCAGCTCGTGGACCTTCTTCTGATTGGTTGGTTGGGAGGTAAGTGGGAGTCGGCATCATCAACCTTCTGTGCATAAGTGAAAAGAAACGTCTAAAAGGATAGACATTAAACTGACAACACTGCTTACCCGGAAGTGACAGTGACTGAAGGAGAAAGGTCAGGAGAGACTGACTTCATCTGTAATGCTTGCGTTTTACAACACAAATGTAGTCATGCAATACTTCTGTAAAGAAAAATATTTAAAGATTAATACATTATAAAGAAAAAACCAAATATTTATCAGTTTAATACAGATTTTTAAGAGTTTAGATTAATATTACTTCAAACATTTCTCCCACAACAGTACCGTTAATTATAGGCCCTTTCTCATGGCCTGGAACAGATGAATCTAAATACTTATTATTTGCCAATGAACATGGTGAAGTATTATCGTGACTACATTAATTATAAAACAAATTGAAATTGTTAGGAAGGAGAAAACATTTATCTATGCTCTGTCGTGGGCCAAGAGCTGAGCTGGGTGCATTACAAACAGGTCTGGGGTCTACGTGTTTGTGGGCAGCATGCAGTTAACTTCTCCCATGTGGTGGGAGTTTTAGCATCTGCAAAACAGCTCAAGATATTGTTCTGTGTATCCCTTGAGGGGGAACCAGGACCCTGCCCCAAGGCTGCACTCTTGTCTCCTGACTGCTCCCCCCTTGTCTCTGCATCCCCTCCCTCCCCTGATTAGCAACTGCTTGAACCTGCCCTTTGGAACTCAGGGAAGGTCACGGAGGCTGAATGAAGCCTATATCCTGTAATTAAGAAATGGGGGACACAGGAAGGCTTTTGTGCCCAGGAGCCCCACAGGGTCCTGCTCAGTATCAAGATAGGTTCACAGATTGTAGAGACTGGACCTCCCTGATTCTGGACCTCATGGATTCTTCCAATTGTAAAGCCCTCTGTGAATGTGCATTCTGATAAACCCCTGTATCGTAGTTCTCAACTGGGGTGATTCTACCACCAGATCAGGCTTAGCGATGTCTGCAGACATCTTTGGCATTCTCCCTGAGGGTGGGGAGGTTGCTATTGGCACTCAATGGGTAGAGACCACGCAAGCACCCGACCCTGCAGAGGACAGCCCTTCGTGACAGGGAATCGCGTCTGGCCCCAGAGGTCAGCAGCACCCAGGTGAAGAGAGCCTGCTCCAGTCATCCCAAGACCATGTTATGTTGTGGTCACTCTGGTTAATTTGCATACAGGGACCTCGTGTAAGTGTTTATTCAGGTTTTTCAGTAGAACTCGGTGAAGACAATGAATTCAGTCCTTTGATGAGAGAGCTGTAGAAACTCTCTGGATCATTCTGTATCTGCACAGGCTGGAATCAGTGTGTGGACCTCCAGCTTGCATGAGCTGCTTTCTGCATTGTTCCTTCCGCAAAGGGCTGAGCTAATTTCTCTTTAGTGTCAAGAGGTTTCCATTGAGCTCCACCATGAATCCTGTTCTCTAGGAGCGTGGACATCGATGGCCTGGTTTGGGTCTCAGTAGTGGTACCAGTTCCCATCCAGCCAACACTGTGCTGACTCTTCCTTCAGCCACACCAGCTGAGCCCGGACCACTTTTCTAGCCTAGAGGTTCAGTGCACAGACAACTGGCTACCACTTACTAGGCTTCTACCATTGGAGAAGCTGCGAAATGCCTGTGTATTAGTTTTCACATCTGCAAAATGGGATCGGTATTAATACCCAGTTCACATGTTGGTTGCAAAGATGACGTCAGTTAATTCAGTGCCTAGAACAGTGCTGGAAAACGCTCAGTATATGCTCTTTCATCATCGCTATTATCTTCTAAAGGCAAGTTCTTTACCAGGGGAATTGCTGGCGAATAATCAAAATAACAACACGATAAAATCTTACTATTTTGTGGAATTTCTCAACATTGTTGGGCAGACCCTCAGGCATCTTCCAGCGTGAAGTACCCGAGGGGGGGGGGTGCGGGGGGGGGGTGGGGGGAACTACTCTCTTACTTTAGCTCAGATAAGGACTGACTTTGTAGAGTCCTGTAAGGAAGGCCATGTCCCTCTGGACACAAGCTAGGTCTGGGGGGAAGAAAGCGGATACTTCTTCCTTTTTCTACCAGTTCTACCACCTTCTGAAAAGTATGGACTTGGGACATAATTTTAAGAAAAAAAATTCTTTGAAAAACATAGCTCTGAAAAGCCAGCTAATTTTAATCCTCTAATGAAGTTTTCTAGACCTAAAGGAGGGTTGTAATGTGTGCCTGGAGGGAAATTATAAAAAAGGAGACAGGGCAGTCTCTGCCTGCGGCCTGCCTAGCCAGCAGCACGGCCATGCAAATAACAATCAGAGAATCATTAGGAGCTGGGGCTGAGAGAAGGAGAAATCCGTTAGCGTTCTTTCCTCTTTGGGACTGAACCCTGCTTTGGTGCTGAATAATTGTCCCGCTGAGAATGAGTCTTGGAAAGGCTCCTTGTCTCTCCAGAGATGTTTCAGATGGCAGCCCTGAGCCCACTGCTTTAAGGAGAAGTCTCCAGTCTCTTCTTAATACTTGTCGACTGAAAACAAGAAAGCACAACCTAAAAGTTGAGACTCATGTTTTCCTTGGCAGACAGCACTGAGGACTTAAGCCCGGGACACAGCGTCTCAGAGAGCTCTGAGGGACCGCTCTGAAGAGGCAAGGGGGAAGTCAGGATGTGCAGGAGCTTTTGCAATAAAGGCCAGGTCATCGGAACATCGGAAGATTACTGTTCATGAAAGAAAATCAGATATCTCATGTTAAGGAATTTAGCACTTTTCTATGTGTGGGAAGATGCAAGAGTCTAGGCTCACTGAAATCATTCCTTTGATGTGCACCTCAGCTCTCTGGGGCCAGTGTCCTGTGCTTTCTCATCCCGAGTCTCCTCAGGGTGCATGTCGAGGGGAGACTGCAGTGGCCGACGGCTTGTTGGAGGGGCATCTTGTTTCTTTTTTTTTTCTTTTTGGGCCGTGCCTTGTGACTTGTGGGATCTCGGTTCCCCAAGCAGGGATTGACCCCGGGCCATACCAGTGAAAGCCTGGAATCCTAACCACTAGGCCACCAGGGAACTCCCCAGGGCATCCTGTTTCCATCCTGACTTCCCTCAGGGCTCACCGCTGGGGCAGCTGTAATGTGATGGCTTGATGCTTGCAGCATGTTTTGTTTACCGATAGGGCAGGCAATGCTTTTCATTCACATACTCTCTACAAGCGTCTCTGAAGATGGACAAATAACAGTTTCAGTTGGCAGGCAATTCCCATTCATGACCACTGACCCTTATAAATGAAGCCCAAAGAGAGTGTGTTTGTCTTTTTCAAGGAGCACGGAAAAGCCAGAACTCAAAATAAGTGATAAGTGATGAGGTTTATTGAGTGAGTACAAAAGCCAGTGATACCTCTGCCACTTTCAATTCTTTCTGTTAAGGAAGAAGGGATGAAGAACAGAGAGAAAGAGAGAGAAAGCCCTTGCGTCCTCAGGTCCTAACAGCATCGTCAGACAGGGTGAGTAGGATGTGCCCCAGCCAGCACCTTCCTGGGACGTTCCAGCAGGAAAGCAGGTGAGGATGGGAAATGGTACCTTGCAGTCATTCAGTAGGCTCTGAGCCAGCTCACTGTGTTTAATTAAACATGGATGTAGCACGTGATGTATACAAATCCAAACAGAGATGTCTGTAGGGGAAACAACAGCTTTTACTTAATACTTAGCAGGCACATTGCCAGCACAGGCTGCTGAAAGCTCGGTCATTCCGTTACGGGCTGTTTTCTCTGTGCTAAAGGCAGAGGCAGGCAGGTTAGGAAGCAGATACTCCTGCCTGGGGCTGCGTAAGGCCCGATGGAGACATCTGGCCCGGTTGTCACTTCGGCTGTTGTCTGTCTCTGGGCAGGGCAGGTTGAAGAGCAGATGAGAGGCTTGCAGCCCCTCCTTAAGAGGATGGTTTGGGGATTCGGGAAAACCTAGCTTCAAGTGCCTGCTTTGCCCCTTACAGGCTACGAGCACTGGGCATGTATCTCCGTCTCCCTGAGCCTGAACATTCCCAGCCGGTTCCGGGGGTGATTCTGCCCGGCTCAGAGGGCACGTCAGAGCCCCTGGTGCCTAGTGAACAGGATAAACTGTAGAAGGAGCCGTGTCGTTGCCAGGCTTTCACTAAGCGCACGCGCCTGCCTCACTGCAGGGGATGTGCATTTCAGGTTCTGGGGCAGGTGTGACCTGCAGGTGTGTTTTATTTGGCCCACTCAGCATATTTACATCTCGTGCATTCATTTCCAAGATTGGAGGTTAGGAATGTCACTTGTATTTGAGATTTCTGACTTGAGCTATTTCAAGGTCTGGTAAGTCTGAGCTCATCAACTCCCTGTCAACAGCCAGCTGGGGCTGAGAAGACTCTGCCTCCTTCTGACTGGGCACGTGCCCTCCGGTCACAGTGACACGGAGGCCAGCCAAGCACACAGGAATATTTACTATGGACGACAACAACCGCGCAGGGTGGGGACCAACAGGACCCCCATGTTATAGATGAGGTTGTTGACAGGGAGATAGAGATAGATAATAGATAGAGATGTTAGGTGGATGGTAGGTGATAAATAATAGATAGATAACACATAGATAGATAAAGATGTTAAATGGATGGTAGGTGATAAATAATAGATAAAGATGTTAGATGGATGGTAGGTGATAGATAATAGATAGATAGAGATGTTAGATGGATGGTAGGTGATAAATAATAGATAGATAGTACATAGATAAAGATGTTAGATGCATGGTAGGTGATAGATAATAGAGAGATAGATAGATAGGTAATAGATAGATAGAGATGTTAGATGGATGGTAGGTGATAAATAATAGATAATAGATAAAGATGTTAGATGGATGGTAGGTGATAGATAATAGAGAGATAGATAATAGATAAAGATGTTAGATGGATGGTAGGTGATAGATAACAGATAAATAGATAGATAAATAGGTAGATAGATAGAGATAAATTATGTGAAATTGGCTCTCATGATTATGGGGGCTGAGAATTCACATGATCTGCAAGCTGGACACCCAGGAAAGCTGCTGCTGTAATTCAATAGAAGTCAGAAATTATGAGAGCCAAGGGAGTCGATGGTGTAAATTCCAGTCCAAGGGCAGGAGAAGACAGATGTCCCAGCTCCAGCAGGCAGGCAGGAAGGGGATCACGCCTTCCTTCCTCCGTCTTTTGTTCCATTCAGACCCTCAGCAGATTGGATGAGACCCGCCCACCCACACTGGGGAATCCACCATTTCAAATGCTCATCTCATCTCACATACACGCCCAGAACTAATGTTTAGTCTGGGCACCCAGTGGCCTTGTCAGGTTGACACATCACATTTGTCAGGGACCAATTGGAAACTTTTACTGATGCAACTTTTAATAACAAAAATGCCATTACAGTCCCACTGCCTCTCAAAATCCACGCAGTGAAGCATGGCCCGATTTTGGAAACATCTGTGCCAAAATTCTTTTTAAAGCCTGCTGTCCATGTCACATGAAGTCACCGTGGTCTGTGCATGTGGGGCTCAGCTGGCCTTCTAGCAGATGGAGCCGCGAGATTCTAGTTTGATGCCAGTGGCCACCGTGTGGTGTGTGTCCTTCGAAGGATGTCTTTCTCTCCAAATTGCCCTGAAAATTCAGACGTCTCAATAAGCAACTGACTTCCTTGGAGGGACATTTGTTTTGACCATCATTCTGTAACTGAAATGGCCAACTGTTTACATTTGACTTGGGGTTTTCTAATTTGTCATCTGTTTAAAGCCTCCTGGAGATTTCTGTTTCTGGATTTTGGCCTGTGATGTTCATCCCAAGGGCAGAGCTTACTGGAAGCTGTTGATCTCAGGTAGAGGCAGTATAGGTGGCCAGTTACAAATGCCACGTTGCATTATTACATTGATTTATAATTTCCAAAGTGCTTGGTTACACATCTTCATATTTGATTCTCCCTTGTGAGGGGGGTGGAGAAGAAGTGATGATCCTTTTACTCAAAGTAGAACTGATAACTGGATCCTTCTTCAAACATTCTGTTCACTTCCCATCTGGGACATTCCTCTTTTTCTCAGTTTTTTAAGAATATTCTGGGGGAGACCTCCCTGGTGGCGCAGTGGTTAAGAATCCACCTGCCAACGCAGGGGAGACGGGTTTGAGCCCTGGTCCAGGAAGATCCCACATGCCGCGGAGCAACTAAGCCCGTGCGCCACAACTACTGAGCCTGAGCTCTAGAGCCCGTGAGCCACAACTACTGAGCCCAAGTGCCACAACTACTGAACCCCGCGCACCTAGAGCCTGTGCTCCGCAACAAGAGAAGCCACTGCAATGTGAAGCCCGCGCACCACAACGAAGAGTAGCCCCCACTCGCCGCATCTAGAGAAAGTCCGCGCGCAGCAACGAAGACCCAACGCAGCCAAAAATAAAGAAATGAATAAATTTATTAAAAAGAATATTCTGGGATCCAGTAAAGCTGAAGGACACCTGAAAAAATGAACTATATTTGTTTCCTCCTGCTGCTGTAACAAATTACCACAAACCCGGTGACTTAAATAAAGCAAATAATTATCTCACTGTGCTGTGCATTAGGCATCCAACATGGGTCTCACGGGGGGCTAAAATCAAGGTGTCAGCTGGGCGGTGCTCCTTCTGGAGGATCTGGGGGAACTCCTTTTCCTTGCCTCTTCCAGCTCTAGAGGCGCCTGCATTCCTTGGCTGGTGAGCCCTTCCATCCTGAAAGACAGCAATGGACCTGCGTCCTTCTCAAGCAGCATCTCTCTGACACTGGCCCTCCTTCTCCCTCTTCCAGTTATAAGGACCCTTGTGATGACGTTGGGCCTGTTCACACAATCCAGGATAATCTCTCCATCTCAAGGTCCTGAAGTTAATCACATCTGCCAAGTCCTTATACCCTGGAGGGGAACATGTTCACAGGTTCTGAGGATTAGGATGTGGACACTGGGGCCGGGGGCATTTTTCTGTTTATCACGTGAACTTAAACGGGTCTCATTACTCGTGAACTACTCAGAGCCTTTAATAAGCAAAAGGCATGTGGTAATCCCCAAAGGTGAGAGTGGTTAGTGGTTCCGCTGGCCACAGTTCTCAGACACTGTCCTCCTTAACACGCTGTCTTGTGTCCCATCACCCTCAGAAGGCAGCGCGGATTCCTTTCCATAGTCTGTGTGGCCCGTCAGCATCAGTCCCTTGCCTCCTACTGCAATATCCCCTTGAGACTACCTGCTTGTCCCCTACTAAGTGGCAGAAGACAATGGCTTTCTCCCACCTTGAGCATCCCAAGGTGCAAGCGATTTTTGAGGCAGATGATCCCTGCAAGCCTGGTGAGGAAATGGGCGCGAGACAGGGAAAGGGCCAAGGGCCAAGGGCTGTGGTCCTAACCAGCGGGTCACCATGCAGGTGCCTTCCACAGGGGGCGCTCTGACAGTCTGTGTACAACTCAGCTCTGCATTATCCCACCAGCGGTGAGAAGCTGGGGTTTTAACGCACCGAGTCTCATCCGTTATTGGGTGAGAGTCGGCTGCAAATTGACCTCAGCAAGAGTTTGGGGGGCGAAATATTAGGGACCGAGATCTGTGAACGGAAGGAGTTGAGGCAGGATTGGTCAGAGGGAGATATTGTTCTGTGCTGCAGAACCGACAGCTTCGACCATTGACAGGGTTCCAGGTGGGGACCGCTGGTCAGTTTCCAGCATCAGGCTGGGAGGGCGTGGCCTCGGGGGCGTGGCCTCGGGAGGGCGGCTCTCAGGCTGTCCCCTCCGTTCCAGGGGAGGTCCCGCTGGAGGCTGTCCCCTCCTTGCAGGGACCCGGTTCCTCCAGGTTTCTGACTTGAATACCTGCGTAGGCAACCCTAACAGACAGCTGCTATGCTGCTCCTATGTTAGTGTGAAAAACACACCCAAAGAAGAGGGAAGACTTGTTTCAGACCCCGCGGCGGCCTCTTAGGAGCAGAGGCAGAGAGCCTAAGTTCCCAACCTGCACAACTTCAGTTAATGACATGTGGCATTTGTCTTTGTCATCTCACAAATTGTCTTAAGAAAACAACTGAGGTCACGGTTTCTTTTTTATATATTAGAACCTAAAGTAATATGTCTCAGGAGCAAAACCCAATCTTCTCTAAGACAGCTTCTCTAGAGAAGCTATTGTGTCCCTTCTTGAAATAATGAGTTTCTCTTTCTGACCCGTCCTAATGAAACGGGCTTTGCTAAACCACCTGAGGGTGTTTTGAAGGGTCCAGTCCTCCGGCCACCGGCAGCCCAGGCACAGGAGCGTTTGTGGCACGGCATCGTGCCTGCTGGTGGGGCCTCTGGGGCAGACAGAGGGGTCCTGTCCGGAGCTGTGACCTCCGTGGGGGCCAGTGCCTTGGAGTACAGTAGAGACACTTGGGCTATTTCCTTTTTTTTTTTTTTTTTTTTTCAAATTTTCAGGAATATTTTTTAAGAAATTAAGAAACAACAGAGTTAGAATTGGGGTATCATTTAAATGTTTGCATTTAACAAAGTAACACTTTTAACACACATAGAAAACAATGGTTCTTGTTAAAAATTATTATGGGTTTTATTAAAATATAGAATTTCCCCAAAGTGTAGGGCTGGTGTTTTGCTCCTCTGAACTGGTGTGTTTATGCCGGACTATTTTAGGTTGTTCTCTCCCCAAACATGCAGATTGTATGTGGTGATAAGACCCCAGCAATGAGCTGTGTGCTGACCATGCCCTTGTCTCGGTTCTGTCCAGGCTGTCTTGGTAGCTGTGTGTGCACAGCCTGATTCAGAGATAAAGTACCCAACCTAAAGGTGATGAGCTTGGAAGGTGAGACCTGGGTCCATTGGTTCTTTCGACTTTAGCCGCCACGCAAGTAGGTTCTGCTCAGGGAAGCCCAGCTCCTTGGCCTGAGTGGAAAGCCTGGAATTCAGGAAGAGGTAGAGCAGCGCAGTGGCGGAGCGCCTAGTCTCCTGAGCCAGGCTGCCCAGGTTCAAAGCCCAGCTCCCGCACTTCCGGGTCTGTGATTCTGGGCGAGTTGCGTCGCCTCTGTGAGCCTCAGTTTCCCCATCCTCCAGCAGGGCTGATGATGGAGGCTACATGTGACAGTCATCGGTGCTCTTCACAAATATTTCTCAGCTGGGGGCACATGAAGTGTGACGGGCAATTGAAGTGTGACCAGACGTCAACCGTATTATCACTTCTGGGCTAGAATGCGTTTTTTGCCATTGCCAGAAACTCCACAGTGTTGTTTCCACGTGAAGGTCAACTTTCTGGATAGAGGCTGTTCCATCAGCCTGGTTCCTGACTTATGGACCTCACGCGCCCTCGTGTGTGTGTGTGTGTGTCTGTCTGTCTGTGTGAGAGACAGCCTTCAGCTAAACTGATCCACACATACGTAAGCGAGAAAGAAACCTTTGTTATTTCAAGCCACCACTATGGTAGGGATTTTTTCTTCCAGCAGCATATCTTATCTACCTGTCTGATTTACCATCTCAGAGGACTTCAGCAGTATTCACAAAGTTAATGCTGGCAGAGGGCCAGAACAGTGCTTAGCATGTGGGGATCACTCCAGATCACAATGGCTGTTAGTATTCTGGTCCGTTTGCTGGAAGGCTGTCTTCCCTCTGCACGGTGATCACAGCCTGTCACAGCTGGATGGGACACAGCAAGAGTGAGAGTGAAGTGCACTCTCCTTCCTTAAAGAAAAGTCTCTACATTCAGAGCAGGGTAGCGAGCCTAATCCACATTATATGCTCTGAAGATGCTGTCTGCATCCCGATTCCCTAGAAGGAGCTCTGAATGGGGAAGCTGGGGTCAAACACTAGCATTAGCTAAATCTGTGCTCTGGGGAGACCCGGTATATCTCTAGTTTTATCATCCACCACTGTGATAGGAAGGGGTTAAAGTAGGGAGGTCTGATCGTAGGTGCATCCAGACTGCAGTTTTCAAACACACATGCTTATTCATACAGAACAGCTGCTCTGTCTGCATGCAATTCTGTGAAAGCTTTAGTTTGATGAAAGGGGGACCCACCGTGGTCCCTGACAGGCAGAATTCAGGCTGGGAGAGCAGGCATTTGCATCCTGGCTCTTCTATATCCCAGCTGTGGTGTCCTTGTGAAGTTATCCAAATCCTTCAAGCATCAGTTTCTTCATTGACAGAATTCATTTAGTTCATTATTCAGTGAATTATTTCTGGGTCCTTATGACATCCAAGCGCTGTCCTAGGCACAGTGGATAGAGCAGGAAACAAAACAAATGTGGTCCTTGACCTCACAGAACTAAAAGCTTAGTGCTGTAGTATCTTTTCTTCTTTTTAAACATATGTATTGGAATATAATTCTTTACAGTGGTGTGTTTCTGCTTTATAACAAAGTGAATCAGCTATACATATACATATATGCCCATATGTCCTCCCTCTTGCATCTCCCTCCCACCCTCCCTTTTTGTTCTGCAGATCCTTTTGGTGTCTGATGGAAGCTGTAGACTCATCTCACATTAATGCTTTTAAATGCATAAAATAAAGCACATAGCATTACAAAGGGAATGAATTATACTAGGATGTAGCTATCAAAATCTGTGTAATAGTAAAATATGCACTTCTTTATTACTATGTTACTATATTAGTAACAAGCTCTAGTGGCAAGTCTAATAGCTACTATAATTTGGAAGTAGTGGTGAGTATAACTGATATTTTGAAACATCTGTTATAACTGTAATATGATATGAAAATATCTTTAATTTCTCCTGGTGACAAAGTCACAGACACTGCTAATGCTACAATGTTTTGTTGCCTATATTTATAATAGAATATTTGAGGGAAATGTTACATTTACAGTAGAAGTCCATGGACATAAAATTTTCATTTTTATTGCACGCAAGATTATGAAATCCATCCCTGGACTCCCAAGTGTCTTCAGGTTAATAACCCTTAGAATGTGAGGAGGTACACAATAGATAGATTAAAAAATATATGCAATGGCAGGATTTGTAAGTATTATAAATACAAATAAAGCAGGAAGGGGGATACAGTGATGGGGGTGACGGTGGTACTTTATGAAAGTGGTCCTGGAAAGCTTCTCAGATAAGGTGGTACCTGAGCAGAGAGCTGAAGGAAGTGAAGGAGTGAGCCATGTTTTCATCTGGAAGGGAGCCTTTCCCAGGGAGGGAGCAGGAAGTGCAAAGGCGCTGAGGTGCGGGTCGTGTTTGGTGTGTTGGGAGAACGGCAAAGGTGTCGGCGTTCAGGGTGGGGTGAGCTAGGGGGAGAAGGGGGCGTGATCAGACTGTCCACATGGGGGTCGGCATACAGCGTGGGCTTACCAAATGGGGATGCTTGTACCCCCATCAAAGTGCTGTTGAGGAACCAAATATGCTGAGTGACCATGGACTTTGAGGTTTCCATGGGTGCTGACACCACCGGGACAGGGTGCTGCGTGGCGTTCCAAGTGGACCACGCAGACTACAGTGCTTTAAACTGTGTCAAGGACTCTGTAAGAGGAGTTAAGTGCCCTTTCAGTTCCCTCTTTCTCTCTAACAGATTTTAATGGTTAGAGCAGTTTTAGGTTCTTGACAACATTGAATGGAAAGTCCAGAGAGTCTCTGAATACACCCCCGACACACACACACACACACACACACACACAGTCTCCCCGACCTTCGACATCCCGCAGCAAAGTGATGCTTTTGCCACCGTCTGTGGGCCTACGTTATTTAGCCGCCACTGTCAACTCCACTTCCTGTCATTTCTGGTTGTTAGCTCAAGGAGTCACAGCTGCTTACTTAAGTGTCTTGGATAAGCAACAGGACCCACTTTCCACTTAATAGCCCTGTTCTTCTTTCGTGAAATTCAAGTTTCTTTTATTGATGACAAGTGATACTGACATTTTCCATTGATGCGAAGGGAGACTTTATTTAAGAACACGTTTATTTAAGTGAAAATAAAGAAAGAAGGCAACTGAGAGGAAAATACGATGTGAGTCATAGTAGCCACACGGTGATGACAGAGCTGTGAACGGTACGTGGACGCCTGGGGTGAGGGGAGGGTTGCTGTGGGCTTACAGAGCCAGTGCAGCGGGCTGAGCTGTGAACGGTACGTGGACGCCTGGGGTGAGGGGAGGGTTGCTGTGGGCTTACAGAGCCAGTGCAGCGGGCTGAGCTGTGAACGGTACGTGGACGCCTGGGGTGAGGGGAGGGTTGCTGTGGGCGTACAGAGCCAGTGCAGCGGGCTGAGCACAGGTGTGGCTGCTTCTCCGAGGTGGTGTCTGCTTAGAAAATCCAGCCTCTTCCCAAAGCTCCTTCCCTGGATGCCACCTCGAGGATGGCCTGGCCCTAATCTAGGCGGCGGTTCAGCAGCTTTCTTTCCAGGCTCCCTGCTCTGATGAAGAAGCCCATGCAGGGGGCACTGCTGCTCTTAGCACGGACATCCTCCCACGGGGTTGGTCCCAGCCGAAGGTGAGCCATCCAGGCCTGGGGTGGGGGGTCGGGGGTCACAGAAGATAAACATTCACCTGCTCAGGTACAGTGGTAGATGCTGGGTGGGGGTGAGAGGTCTTGTCTTGGAAAGGAACACACTGCTTAACACAGGAATTTGGAGGGTGTGAGGACTGAGGGAGGCTGCGCCCTATTCACTCTGAGGGTGTTTTTCTCTTCCACCAGCACCTCTGTTAGGTCTGCACTCCTGTCTACCTCGCTGTGTGACCTTAGGTGAAATACTCCCTGTCTCTGGGCCTCAATTTCCTTTTCTGGGAAAAGAGAGCTTGAATCAGATGGTTTGTTTCTTTCATTTGTTGTTGTTTTTGTTCTCCCAGTTTTTCTATATTTCCCACATACACAATGTATCCCACCCTATGTGTATCCTTCTGCAATTTTCTTCATGTCTATAGAAATGTATTCAGAGAGATTAGTTCAAGATAGCAGAGTAGAAGGATGTGCGCTCACTCCCTCTTGCGAGACCACTGGAATCACAACTAACTGCTGAAGAACCATTGACAGGAAGACACTGGAACTCACCAAAAAAGATACCCCACATCCAAAGACAAAGGAGAAGCCATAATGAGACGGTAGGAGGGGTGCAATCACAATAAAATCAAATCCCATAACTGCTGGGTGGGTGACTCACAAACTGGAGAACACTTACACCACAGAAGTCCACCCACTGGAGTGAAGGTTCTGAGCCCCACGTCAGGCTTCCCAACCTGGGGGTCTGGCAACGGGAGGAGGAATTCCTAGAGAATCAGACGTTGAAGGCTAGCAGGATTTGATTGCAGGACTTTGACAGGACTGTGGGAAACAGAGACTCCACTCTTGGAGGGCACACACAAAGTAGTGTGTGCATCGGGACCCAGGGGAGGGAGCAGTGACCCCAGGGGAGACTGAACCAGACCTACCTGCTAGTGTTGGAGGGTCTCCTGCTGAGGCGGGGGGTGGCTGTGGCTCACCGTGAGGACAAGGTCACTGGCAGCAGAAGTTCTGGGAATTACTCCTTGGCGTGAGCCCTTCCAGAGTCCGCCATTAGCCCCACCAGAGGGCCCAGGTAGGCTCCAGTGTTAGATCGCCTCAGGCCAAACAACCAACTGGGAGGGAACCCAGCCCCACCCATCAGCAGACAAGTGGATTAAAGTTTTACTGAGCTCTGCCCACCAGAGCAACACCCAGCTCTACCCATCACCAGTCGCTTCCATCAGGAAACTTGCACAAGCCTCTTAGATAGCCTCTTCCACCAGAGGGCAGACAGCAGAAGCAAGAAGAACTACAATCCTGCAGCCTGTGGAACAAAAACCACATTCACAGAAAGACAGACAAAATGAAAAGGCAGAGGACTTTGTACCAGATGAAGGAACAAGATAAAACCCCAGAAAAACCCCAGAAAAAAGTGAAGTGGAGATAGGCAACCTTCCAGAAAACGAATTAAGAGTAATGATAGTGAAGATGATTCAGGACCTCAGAAAAAGAATGGAGGCAAAGATCAAGAAGATGCAAGAAATGTTTAATAAAGACCTAGAAGAATTAAAGAACAAACAAACAGAGATGAACAATACAATAACTGAAATGAAAAATACACTAGAAGGAATCAATAGCAGAATAACTGAGGCAGAAGAACGGATAAGTGACCTGGAAGACAGAATGGTGGAATTCACTGCCATGGAACAGAATAAAGAAAAAAGAATGAAAAGAAATAAAGACAGGCTAAGAGACCTCTGGGACAACATTAAATGCACCAACATTCACATTATACGGGTCCCAGAAGGAGAAGAGAGAGAGAAAGGACCCGAGAAAATATTTGAAGGGATAATAGTCGAAAACTTCCCTAACATGGGAAAGGAAATAGCCACCCAAGTCCAGGAAACGCAGAGAGTTGCATACAGAATAAACCCAAGGAGAAACACGCTGAGGCACATAGTAATCAAATTGGCAAAAATTAAAGACAAAGAAAAATTATTAAAAGCAACAAGGGAAAAACGACAAATAACATACAAGGGAACTCCCATAAGGTTAACATCTGATTTCTCAGCAGAAACTCTACAAGCCAGAAGGAAGTGGCGTGATATATTTAAAGTGATGAAAGGGAAGAACCTACAATCAAGATTACTCTACTTGGCAAGGATCTCATTCAGATTCAACGGAGAAATCAAAAGCTTTACAGACAAGCAAAAAGTAAGAGAATTCAGCACCACCAAACCAGCTCTACAACACATGCTAAAGGAACTTCTCTAAGTGGGAAACACAAGAGAAGAAAAGGACCTACAAAAACAAACCCATAACAATTAAGAAAATGGTAATAGGAACATACATATCGATAATTACATTAAACATAAATGGATTAAATGCTCCAACCAAAAGACACAGGCTCGCTGAATGGATACAAAAACAAGACCCATATATATGCTGTCTACAAGAGACCCACTTCAGACCTAGGGACACATACAGACTAAAAGTGAGGGAATGGAAAAAGATATTTCATGCAAATGGAAATCACAAGAAAGCTGGAGTAGCAATACTCACATCAGATAAAATAGACTTTAAAATAATGTTAAAAGAGACAAGGAATGACACTACATAATGATCGAGGGATCAATCCAAGAAGAAGATATAACAATTAAAAATATATATGCACCCAACATAGTAGCACCTCAATACATAAGGCAACTGCTAACAGCTATAAAAAAGGAAATTGACAGTAACACAATAATAGTGGGGGACTTTAACACCTCACTTACACCAATGGACAAATCATCCAGACAGAAAATGAATAAGGAAACACAAGCTTCAAATGACACAATAGACCAGATAGATTTAATTGATATTTATAGGACATTCCATCCAAAAACAGCAGATTACACTTTCTTCTCAAGTGCACACGGAACATTCTCCAGTATAGATCAAACCTTGGGTCACAAATCAAGCCTCAGTAAATTTAAGAAAATTGAAATCATATCAGGTATCATTTCCGACCACAGCGCTATGAGATTAGAAATCAGTTACAGGGAAAAAAACATAAAAAACACACACTCATGGAGGCTAAACAATACGTTGCTAAATAACCAAGAGATCACTGAAGAAATCAAAGAGGAAATAAAAAAATACCTAGAGAAAAATTACAGCAAAAACATGACGATCCAAAACCTCTGGGATGCAGCAAAAGCAGTTCTAAGAGGGAAGTTTATAGCAATACAAGTCTACCTAAAGAAACAAGAAAAATCTCAAATAAACAATCTAACCTTATATCTAAAGGAACTAGAGAAAGAAGAAAAAACAAAACCCAAAGTTAGTAGAAGGAAAGAAATCATAAAGATCAGAGCAGAAATAAATGAAATAGAAACAAAGAAAACAGTAGCAAAGATCAATAAAACTAAAAGCTGGTTCCTTGAGAAGATAAACAAAATTTATAAACCTTTAGCCAGACTCATCAAGAAAAAGAGGGAGAGGACTCAAATCAATAAAATTAGAAATGAAAAAGAAGAAGTTACAATGGACACTGCAGAAATACAAAGCATCATAAGAGACTACTACAGGCAACTCTATGCCAATAAAATAGAAGAAATGGACAAATTCTTAGAAAGGTATAACCTTCCAAGTCTATACCGAAGGTTATAACCTTGAAGAAATGGACAAATTCTTAGAAAGGTATAATTTTCCAAGACTGAACCAGGAAGAAAGAAAATACGAACAGACCAATCACAAGCAATGAAATTGAAAGGGTGATTAAAAATCTTCCAACAGACAAAAGTCCAGGACCAGATGGCTTCACAGGTGAATTCTGTCAAACATTTAGAGAAGAACTAACACCCATCTTTCTCAAACTCTTCCAAAAAATTGCAGAGGAAGGAACACTCCCAAACTCATTCAAGGAGGCCACCATCACCCTGACACCAAAACCAGACAAAGATACTACAAAAAAAGAAAATTACAGACCAATACCACTGATGAATATAGATGCAAAAATTCTCAACAAAATACTAGCAAACAGAATCCAACAACACATTAAAAGGATCATATACCATGATCAAGTGGGATTTATCCCCGGGATGCAAGGATTCTTCAATATATGCAAATCAATCAATGTGATATACCATGTTAACAAATTGAAGAATAAAAGCCACATGGTCATCTCAATAGATACAGAAAAGCTTTTGACAAAATTCAATACCCATTTATAATAAAAAATCTCCAGAAAGTGGGCATAGAGGGAATCTACCTCAACATAATAAAGGCCATATACGAAAACCCACAGCAATCATCATTCTCAATGGTGAAAAACTGAAGGCATTTCCTCTAAGATCAGGAATAAGACAAGGATGTCCACTCTCACCACTGTTATTCAACATAGTTTTGGAAGTCCTAGCCATGGCAATCAGAGGAGAAAAAGAAATAAAAGGAATACAAATTGGAAAAGAAGAAGTAAAACTGTCACTGTTTGCAGATCACATGATACTATACATAAAGAATCCTAAAGATGGTACCAGAAAACTACTAGAGCTAATCAGTGAATTTGGTAAAGTTGCAGGATACGAAATTAATGCACAGAAATCTGTTGCATTCCTATACACTAACAATGAAAGATCAGAAGGAGAAATTAAGGAAACAATCCCATTCACCATTGCAGCAAAAAGAATAAAATACCTAGGAATAAACCTACCTAAGGAGGTAAAAGACCTGTACTCAGAAAACTATAAGATACTTATGAAAGAAATCAAAGATGACACAAACAGGTGGAGAGATATACCATGTTCTTGGATTGGAAGAATCAATATTGTGAAAATGACTGTACTACCCAAATCTACAGATTCAATGCAATCCTTATCAAATTACCAATGGCATTTTTTACAGAACTAGAAGAAAAAATCTTAAAATTTGTATGGAGACCCAAAAGACTCCAAATAGCTAAAGCAATCTTGAGGGAAAAAAACAGAGCTGGAGGAATCAGACTTCCTGACTTCAGACTGTACTACAAAGCTACAGTAATCAAGACAATATAGTACTGGCACAGAAACAGAAACATAGATCAGTGGAACAAGATAGAAAGCCCAGAGGTAAACCCACACACCTATGGTCAACTAATCTATGCCAAAGGAGGCAAGGATATACAATGGAGAAAAGACAGTCCCTTCAATAAGTGGTGCTGGGAAAACTGGACAGCTACATGTAAAAGAAGGAAATTAGAACACTCCCTAACACCATACACAAAAATAAACTCAAAATGTATTAAAGACCTAAATGTAAGACCGGACACTATAAAACTCTTAGAGGAAAACACAGGAAGAACACTTTTTGACATAAATCACAGCAAGATCTTTTTTGACCCACCTCCTAGAGTAATGGAAATAAAAATAAAAATAAACAAATGGAGCCTAATGAAACTTAAAAGCTTTTGCACAGCAAAGGAAACTACAAACAAGACGAAAAGACAACCCTCAGAATGGGAGAAAATAATTGCAAACAAATCAGTGGACAAAGGATTAATCTCCAAAATATATAAACAGCTCATGCAGCTCAATATTAAAAAAACAAACGACCCAATCAAAAAAAAGGCAGAAGACCTAAATAGACATTTCTCCAAAGAAGACATACAGATGGCCAAGAAGCACATGAAAAGCTGCTCAACATCACTAATATTAGAGAAATGCAAATCAAAACTACCATGAGGTATCACCTCACACCAGTTAGAATGGGCATCATCATCAGAAGATCTACAAACAACAAATGCTAGAGAGGGTGTGGAGAAAAGGGAACCCTCTTGCTCTGTTGGTGGGAATGTAAATTGATACAGCCACTATGGAGAACAATATGGAGGTTCCTTATAAAACTAAAAATAGAATTACCATATGACCCAGCAATCCCACTACTGGGCATATACCCAGAGAAGACCATACTTCAAAAAGACACATGCACCCCAATGTTCATTGCAGCACTATTTACAATAGCCAGGTCATGGGAGCAACCTAAATGCCCATCGACAGACGAATGGATAAAGAAGTTGTGGTACATATATGCAATGGAATATTACTCAGCCATAAAAAGGAATGAAATTGAGTCATTTGTTGAGACGTGGATGGATCTAGAGACTGTCATACAGAGTGAAGCAAGTCAGAAAGAGAAAAACAAATATCACATATTAACGCATATATGTGGAACCTAGAAAAATGGTACAGATGAACTGGTTTACAGGGCAGAAATAGAGACACAGATATAGAGAACAAACATATGGACACCAAGGAGGGAAAGCGGCGGGGGGCGGGGTGGTGGTGGGATGAATTGGGCGATTGGGATGGACATGTATACAGTGATGTGTATAAAATTGATGACTGATGAGAACCTGCTGTATAAAAAAATAAATAATATAAAATTCAAAAAAAAGAGAAATATATGCAGACATCTGCATATATATGTGTATACACACCACACACATACACATTTACAGGGTTTCATTGTTTCTGATATTTATTTTTTATTTATTTTTGTACAAAAATGGTGCAGAGAAGAAGCAGCTGGTCCCCTGAGGGGCAGATCAGACTTGGGCTCCAGGGGTGGTGATGGAGGGGGGTGCAGAGCAGTGACAGCTCAGGTCCCACAGGTGGCAGTGCGCCATGGCATCCCAATCCTGGGGAGGGGGGCAGAGCAGCCTCTGGGGCTCTGTGGGCAGGTCCCAGCACAGCCCCAGCTCCAGCCCCAGAGAGAAGACCCAGAGGCAGGGACTCACCTGCTCTGTCATCTGGACTCAGCGTTGGTGAGGACTGGGGCCTTGGTGGGTCCTCGGTAGCAAAGGCCACAAATGTCCATGGTGCTGAGACTGGTGGGGTTCCCCTTCCCCCTTTTCCCTGTGGGTGAAATCCCTCCAAGGGGATCTCTCTTGGAATTGAGTGGCTCTGGGCTGGCGGTGGGGTGACACAGGTAAAATGCTTCCTTGGCTTTTCTACACAGCCATTCTGGGTTTTGAATTCTGCAGCATTTCTACTGCTTCTTTGTTGTAGCCCAGAGCTTTCCCAGAGCTATTTTTTGTTGGTTATGGTTATCTACCATATTTATTGTTTTTATGAGGGAAATGAGCACGGGGACCTCCTGGCCTCCATCTTTCCGAGGTCATCCTTGTCCCCTATATTTTCTTTAAGGAGTTTCAGGTCTTATATTTAGATGTTTATTTCATTTTGAATTGATTTTTGTGTATAGTGGAAGATGGGGGTCCCATTTCCTTCTTTTGCATGTGGATATCATTTTCCCAACACCATTTGTTGTAGAGACTATCCTTTCCCCATTGTGTGTTCTCAGCTCCCCTGTCAAAGATCACTTGACTGACGCATGGGTTTATTTCTGGGCACTCTATCCTGTTCCATTGTTCCATGTGTCTGTCCTTATGCCAGCACCATGCTGATTTGATTACTATAGTTTTGTAATATATTTTGAAGTCAGGAATTGTGAATTCTTCAGCTTTGTTCTTCTTTCTAAGGATAGGGGTTTTTTTTGTTTGTTGGTTTTTTTGAAGACAGTTAGATTCTGTGTGAATGTCAGCAGTTTGAACACAAGGCGAGCATGCATTACACACTCTAATCACTACGTTTGGTAATTTTGCCTCTATCCTTCAGTCATGCATCCACTGCCTCCCAATGTCTGACAACAAGTCTTTAAATTGAAGTATCGGGACTTCCTTGGTGGTCCAGTGGGTAAGACTCCACGCTCCCAAAGCAGGGGATCCCTGGTCGGGGAACTAGATCTCACATGCATGCCACAACTAAGAAGCCTGCATGTTGCAATGAAGATCCTGCATTCCACAACTAAGACCCAGCACAGCCTAAATAAATAAATAAATAAATTTAAAAATAAATAAATAAATTGAAGTATCAAGTGATAGCATGGATTTTTTTGTCCTGTCCAGTAGCAGGATCAACTCGAATAAAGTAACTAAAATTGCTGGCCTGAGGTCCCCCCTTCAAATGGAATTTACAAGAGTTCGTGTCCATGAGCTACACACCTGACAGAAATTGCCAAACTGCTTTTGGTACCTTGCCCCTGTTTAATTAATATTTCTTCTCATTTCCATCTCTAGCAGAGGCTAGCACAGCTGGTACACACCCCAAAACAAAGGTATTTAAAACCTTCAATTCCTGTTGACCCCTGCATCCCAGCTGGTGGCCCCTTTTAGAAAAGAGCATGTGATTATTAGTATTGAAGAGGAAAGAATTACTTCTTGGGCAGTGCTGAATTAATGGTCCATTTCTCTTATAAAAATAGACAGGCATCCTATTCCAGGGTAAATTCTTTGAAAGTGATAGTAAAACCTTCCAGATGACTAAGGGTTTGTAAATTGCTGAATACCATGATTCCCATTTAAGAAAAAAAGACACCTGCATTGGACAATCCGTCCTTCTGCATTTTAAGACTCCTTTGTGAAATAAGAAAAGCAAGCAACCAAAAAAACAAAAAAATGGTTTCCTTCTCTTTTGTTAAAGAATTAGAAAGAGTGGGCTTTTTTTTCCCCCTGTACTATCCAGGACAGTATCCACTGATCACATGTGGCTATTTACATTTAAATCATTTTAAAATTTTGTTTCTCAGTCATTCTAGCCACGTGTCAAGTGTTCAGTAGCCACAACTCTGCTTTGATAAACAGATTCTAGAACATTTTCATCATTGCAGAAAGTCCTATTAGTCAGCACAGCTCTAAGACTTAAGAAATGATAGGGTTGGATTTGATGTGATGTGGGAAAATGAAAACAGCTTTGCAGCAAGCAATTTCATTAATATGTATCTATGTCCTGAAATATGTGTAAATGTATGAAAAGCACATCAGAATTTCTTTGAATTATAATAATTTGGCAAAGCATGTGATTTATATGTTAAGCTGGCTAACCTGATTAATAGTGCTTTACTTTTCTATCTGAAGGAAAAGGTAGTGAATAATTCATCACACAGAAAAAATACTTGTCATTATTGTCATCATAATTTTTATTTTTAGATGAAGCACTAGAAGAATTCTCTCATAGTATCTCTGATCTGTCCGGCTCCTCCTCACTTCACGTGTTTCCTTTTGGTGAGTTCAATGAGGAAGAAATAGTTATATAATTTATAGTATAGAATTATATATAATTTATTGAGAGTATAATTTTCAAAGAATCCTATTCCTTATTATTTTCTTTCTTTTTTTACAGCTTTATTAAGAAGTGTAAGTGGCCTAGTTATTCTACATCATGTAAACTCCTTATCCTATTCAAATATTCGCCCATCCCCAAAAATCCAATTTTGTGTCTATTTATTGCAGAAGTATGTGCAGTCTTTTAAGATTTGAGGGTGACATTTGACCCACCCATTCTTTTATTACATGTACTTTGATTTTCTCTGTTGGACATGGTTTATCTGTTTTCCATTGAATTTGATAATTGCCTGAGTCCATGTTAGCAGAAAATGTACACACTTCATTTCCCAAAGCCTAACACTTACATTTATTTATCTATATGTTTGTTTGTTTATTACCTTTTGAACCCCTTCACGCATTTCTCCCACCCCTTACCACCCCATCGCTGGCAACAACCAATCTGTTCTCTGTATCTATGAGCTCGAGGTTTTGGTTCTACATATAAGTGAGATCATACAGTATATGTCTATCTGTCTGACTTATTTCACTTATTTCATAATGCCCTCAAGTTCCATCCATGTTGTCGCAAATGGCAAGATTTTATTATTTTTATAGCTGAGTGATATTCCTTCGTGTGTGTGTGTGTGTGTATGTGTACACATCTTCTTTATCCATTCATCCATCCATGGACACTTAGGTTGTTTTCATATATTGGCTGTTATAAATAATGCTGGTATGTACATGAAGGTGCATATATCTTTTTGAGTTAGTGTGTTGGTTTCCTTTGGCTATATTTCCAGAAGTGGAATTGCTGTATCCTCTGGTAATTCTATGTTAAATTTTCTGAGGAACCTCCTGTTATCCTGTTTTCCATAGTGGCTGCACCAATCTACGTTCCTACCAGCAGTGCACGAGGGTTCCCTTGTCTCCACACCCTGGCCAACACTTGATATTTGTTGTCTGATGATAGCCATTCTGACAGATGTGAGGTGGTATCTCAGTGTGATTTTGATTTGCATTTCCCTGGTGATTAGTGATGTTGAGCACATTTGCATGTACCTGTTGGCCAGCCATCTGTATGTCTTTGCCATTTTCTTATTTAAAAGAAAGAAATTAAATTGTTTTGGGGGAATGAGAGGGATCAGAGTTCTCTCTCAAATTTTCCGTAAAGGACATTGTTTTGTTTTGTCTTCTTTGCTCTGCTTTGCTTTTCTGCAGTAGTTTATTCCGCAAATGATTTTTCATTATTCACGATCTTCTAAGATGGATCTTAGATGTCGGGTCTTGGGTCACCGTGGCAGGTCCAGGTTTAAAGGAGGGGACAGCAGGGTTTGTCCTTCCGCCAAGTTACTCCCACTTAGAACCTCAATCTCAGACAGTTGAATCTGTTAGAAATGAGAGGTTGCTGTGATATTTTGTGTTATGTTTTGAAGCTCCCTCTCACTTTCAAGCCCTTTACTGCGCTCCGACTTACAAAATTAATTTATACCCATTCTTTACCTTGAAGGGGCTCCCAGTACAGCCAAGAGGCAGACAGAGATGGGGCCTGTGTGAGGGACAGAAATCTCAGCCCAAGCCTAGCCGTTGGAACCCACATGGCACCGACCAATTTACAGTTTCTACTACTTATTTAAATAAAGTCTTTATTTCAAGGCTTGATGTTTCACAGTTTTATGCTTTCCCTTTGGAGTGTTTCTCTCTGTAGAGCCAACTAATCAAGTTTAAATTTTAATTAAACAGCTGTCATTTGCTTGTTAGTCCTGTGACAACCTGATGTTTTATGAAATTTTAACTTAGCCCAAACTGGGTAAGAAGATTTCTTCCGACAACAAAAGAATGCTATTAATAGGGTACAGTTGAGATGAAGCAGAGTTTGCTCAAGTGCTAAGAGATTCAGGTACAGGGAAGGAATGAAAAGTAAGCACTTGAGTAATCACTGTTAAGCGTTGGGGCCGGGGTGTGTGAAGGCCAGACTTAATTGGTGGCAGCACGGGTCAGAGAAACACAGGTGATCTAGATCCAAGTTTACACTCGCATGTTCTCTGCCTTCCTTTGTCTTTATTTCCTTCTGCTCCAAGTCTCTGTCTTTCTCTCTGTCTCTGCCTCTGAGCATCTTTCAGCCTCTCTTTCTCTCTCTGTCAGTCCGTAGCTGTTTGTCTCTGTTTATCTACAGATCTAATGGTTTACTCGTTTTCTCCACCCCCCCCCCTTCTTCTGTCCAGGGTCCTGATCTGAGCATCCCAGGCTCCAAAGGGCTGGAGGCCAAGCTGGCCACGATGAGTGAGCGATGGCAGGGACTCGCCTGGGATCGGGCGGGGGCTGCAGCTGGTGATGCTGCTTCCCTCCCCCTGGAACAGACAGCTTGTGCATGAGCAGAAAAAACCCTCTCAGGGGATAATGTTTTCTAAAGTGCATTCTCACCACCCTCACAGTTTTTGCCAACTGGGCTGCACATAACATTGTGCCTTTGTGTACTTATTATTATTTTTTTAAATTATTATTTATTTATTTATTTATTTATTTATTTATTTATTTATTTATTTATGGCTGTGTTGGGTCTTCGTTTCTGTGCGAGGGCTTTCTCCAGCTGCGGCGAGCGGGGGCCACTCTTCATCGCGGTGCGCGGGCCTCTCACTATCGCGGCCTCTCTTGTTGCGGAGCACAGGCTCCAGACGCGCAGGCTCAGTAGTTGTGGCTCACGGGCCTAGTTGCTCCGCGGCATGTGGGATCTTCCCAGACCAGGGCTCGAACCCATGTCGCCTGCATTAGCAGGCAGATTCTCAACCACTGCGCCACCAGGGAAGCCCTACTTATTATTTTTTTTAATTAACTCACCTTTTATTTTTTAATTGAAGTATAGTTGATGTACAATATTATATAAGTTTCAGGTGTACAACATACTGATGCACAATTTTTAAAGGATATACTCCATTTATGGTTATTATAAAATATTGGCTATATTCTGTGTGCTGTATAATATACCCTTGTAGCTTATTTATTTTATACATAGTAGTTTGTACCTCTTATTCCCCTTCCCCTAGATTACCACTACCCCCTTCCCTCTCCCCACTGGTAACCACTAGTTTGTTCTCTATATCTGTGAGTTCTTTTTTGTTATATTCACTAGTTTGTTTTATTTTTTAGATTCTACATATAAGTGATAACATACAGTATTTGTCTTTCTCTGTCTAACTTATTTCACTAAGCGTAATACCCTCCAGGTCCATCCTTGCTGTTGCAAATGGTGAATTAATTCATCTTTTAGACCTTAAAAAAACCCTATATTTAGCCACACTCCAAATCTATAATCCATGAAGACATGAGTTTTGTGTGTTACATTTCTTAATACACATTAAAATGTTAAAAGGAAAAAAAAATAAAATAAAAACCAAAACCAAATTCATCTATGCATCACCTAAAATAATGTTAAGTATTACCAGCGTTAAAAATCCCATCATTTGGGGACTTCCCTGGTGGCGCAGTGGTTAAGAATCCGCCTGCCAATGCAGGGGACACGGGTTCGGGCCCTGGTCTGCGAAGATCCTACATGCTGTGGAGCAGCTAAGCCCGTGCACCACAACTACTGAGCCTGTGCTCTAGAGCCCACGAGCCACAACTACTGAGCCCACGTGCCACAACTACTGAAGCCTGTGCGCCTAGAACCCGTGCTCCGCAGCAAAAGAAGCCACTGCAATGAGAAGCCCGCGCACCGCAACGAAGAGTAGCCCCCGCTCGCTGCAACTAGAGAAAGCCCGCGTGCAGCAGCGAAGACCCAACACAGCCAAAAGTAAATAAATTAAATTAATTTTTAAAAAAATTCCATAGTTTGGCAAACTTCTTATAAAGCACTTTCTGCTTTTTGTTTGTTGGCTAGTTAAAAGTCTTAATTTTTCCTCTAATTCTATTTGGCTATGTCTACAAATATGCCAGAATCCCATCCCTGGCTCTGTCATGCTATTTGCAGGAGTCTGCTTGAACTCCAAACATTTCTGAATGTTTTGAACACACTGGTTGGAGTTTTCCTTTTGCCCTTAAAAGATCTGGGAAAAATGTTGAATTTTCAGTATCACCTGTCCTCCTTTAAGTTGTTGAAAGAATTTCTTAAGTTCCAATCTATTAATTCATTTTAGGAAAATCAGAACAATTCTGAGTTCTGTTACCATAAATGATCCACCCGCTCTTAATACAGCACTTGAGTTTAGATTTGGCTCAATCGTAGCCAAATCAATCTTTAAGATAGAAATAAAAGCCTAATTTCATCTCCCTTCCTACAGTAGGTCTGGGGAGGAGATGTTTTCTTCCTGTTTCAGCCTACTCTTCAGGGTGAAGCGTTTGAAGGAGGCTGCACCTTGAACCAGAGACAACTTTGATAGCCGACCTATACAAATGGGCCCTTTCAAACAGAAAACTCAATTTCTGCTTTTCTCGAGAAGCTTGACTTAGGCTTGCATTCCTGCTTGGTGACGTCACTTGGGATTGAATAGCCACCAAGCCTGAGCCTGTTACTCAGTGCCCAGTTGACCTCAGTCCCCACCAGGCCCTCCAGTCTCTCCCGCATGAAGGCTGGGGGACACACATCATTTCTCTTCCCACTTGCACTGCTTGTTTTCTAAGAGTAGAGTTCACAGAAAAATGGAAACTCAATGCACACTGGTCTCTATAAAAAATGGGCAAATAATGAATAGCCCTCACTCCGCCACTGTGTCCTAGAATTCTGTTTCATTCCAGGTTATAAAAGTCACACTGGGAAATTGCAATGTGCTCGTTCAGAGAGTGTCCAGGGGGCTGAGGGTCCTTGAAATCAGATTACAGAAGAAACAATCTGAGGAAGTACAAGTGCTCAGCTGAGTGAGGGGAAAGCAAAAGGGCCCAGGGGTGAGTGATGGGGGAGGCGTGGGAGCTTTTCTTAAGCATTGAAAGGACCATTGTGTAGATGATGGAGGAGAATTATTCTTTCTTTCTGGGTCTCTAAAGTAGAAACTCAAAGGAAACCAACTTTGGCTCATTGTAAAGAAATAGTCATTTCAGAAGCAGTGTCTTATGATGGCTAAATTTTTTAGACATTGGTTCGAATGTGACTTCATCACTTTCTAGCTATTTAACCTTTTGGCAAGTTATGTTAACTCCTGAGATCTTAATTTCTTATGTGTAACGTGGAGATGTTAACGGTCTAGTGGTTTGTACCTTATCCAGAGGTTAGTTCTAAATCAGAGTGCTTACGGCCTAAACTACCATTAATCATAATGAACCTTCAAAATTCCTTCAGTTAAACTTAAAATACGAGGACTTGAGCACTTTGAAACTCAAAACCAAAGAACTAATTTTCTTTTCTGTCGTTGCATTTGGCTGTTGCTTATTCCTTAGGTCCTTATAGGTCAAAGTCTGGTTTAAAAGGGGGCGTAGGAAGAGTCACACATAGGTTTTCTATTTTTCTCACTTTCTGTTATTCTCAGCATATGTAATTGAATTGTCACATGTTACATGTGTGAATCATGCACACATTTAATGCCATTGGGGGAGAATAAAGTAAGATTGTGTTTGTAAAAGGACCTCACAATGTTTGACCTTCAATATGTGGGTATTTTTATGTACATCGTACGTTGTAACGTCCGCTTGATTGGAAGCTTCATGGACTCTTGGACTGCGTTACATTAAGTAGTGGACTCTCCATGGCTTAGCAGAGCGCCTGGAATACTGTGGGGATTCAGTGAAAATAGTTGGAAGAAGGAGAAGGAGGAAGGGAGGAAGAAGCCAATGATGGAATGAGTGGCTTGCATGCTGTGTGTTTTCTGGAACAACTCCTGTGAATTCCTTTTCACTGGAGGTAAGAAAAGGAATATGGAACCTGTCTAGTCCAATGGGTTTTCACTGGAGGTAACAAAAGGAATATGGAACCTGTCTAGTCCAATGGGTTTTCACTGGAGGTAAGAAAAGGAATATGGAACCTGTCTAGTCCAATGGGTTTCCACTGGGTGCAGACTTAGATCTAAGTAGTTATCTCAGTTTTCTTTGGTTCTCATGGAATGCGTTTATTCCACAAATACTCACTGAACATCTGTGTGCAGGGTAATGCTTGTAAAATTTAGAGAGCTACAGAAGTGGACTCCTCTGGCTTCTGCCCTTAGTAGCTTACAATGTAGATGATGGATATCAGTAGCTAAATTTTATTATTGGCCAAACACTATTATAAGCTCGTTATCAGTATAGACTTATTTAGGCCTCAAACAAGACTTTAAGAGAGGTAATTACTATTTACATTCGGGTGGGCGAGTAGGGGTGCAAACTCTTGGGTGTAAGACAGGCTACAAGGATCTATTGTACAACACAGGGAATACGGTCAATATTCTGTAATAACTGTCGTTGGAGTGTAACCTTTAAAAATTGTATAAAAAATAAATACATTAAAAAAAATGTATGGATGAGGAATCAGAGCAGTAAGAGGGTAAATAACTTCCCCAAGGTCACCCAGCTGGTGGGTGGTGAAGACAGGGTTCCCACCTATGAACCAGCTCTGAGCCTGCCCTCTTAACCCCTGTGCATTATCGCTTTGTCAGCCTTTGAGGCTGTGAACAACATGGCGAGAGGGGTGTCTTATGAGCCGTAGCAAAGTATTAGTTCTACTGCTTCTCCATCTGAAGGGTTGGTTGGTGGATAATGAGCTTTTCTGAATTTTATACACACTGCTGTTTTCAACCACTTCACCTAAAAGGCATGTTTTCTTCTCATTGCCAAGTTTCTTTGAAGGTCTTCACAGGAAGCATGAAAAATATATTTCCGGGGTTGGTCATCTTTTCATGTTTCTCTTTCTGACAAAATGATGGGTTTATGCTTTTATGGGCTGGTAATTATAGTGTTTGTCCATGAATTGTAGCTTCCAGGACCCCAGAAGCCTGTCCCACATCATTAGCAGGTGCTTAGCTATTTTCATTCTTGAAAAAGAAATGGAAATAAATCCATGCTGGCACAGAAATAGTGCCCACCAACTTATCTCTGCAATCATTGTGTCCAGGGTTCTGGTTTCAGCTGGACTAGACAATAGTGAGCTGCTAATGACCTAATAAAAAGACGTTAATATGTTTAAGTCTCCCCTGCCCCCGGGAAGCACTTCGTGAATCTGGCTTAAGGCAGTGTCTTCTGATGGATGGGCTGTCATATTGGAAAATTAAAATTGTCCTGCTCCTTGCTTAGAAATGTGTAACAAGCTGGCTCCTAAATAGAAAACAAAACAAAACAAAACAAAAAACTTTGGCTTTGAAATAGCATCTGCATTGCCTGGATTAAGGCACAGCATCTAGAAAGAGCTCGCTGACCAAGGTTTCCGGAAGGGTTGGGTTTACAGAGAGGGGAAGATGGCAGGTGCATGGTTTCTGAATGGGAGCCTCTAGAGGCGACACTTGGAACTGCAATAATGGAGTCAAAGGCATCATTGAAAGTTTAGGAGAACGTGGGCAGGTGTGGCGGACAGCAGGATCTGGCAGGTCTCACACACATCCCTACATTCATTGGACTTCTTTGGTTACAAATTATGAACACTCAAGTCAAAATTTGTTAAGCCAAATAAGGCAGTTAGTTGGATCATGCACCTGAAAAGGGCCATTATGGTATATTGCAAAGCTGGACTGAGGGCTTTCTTAGGACTTTGTTTCTTTCCATTTCTCAATACGGATTTCCTCTGTGTTGTGTTCAGACCCAGTCAGGCTCTTACTGTGGGACGGCCCCCAACAGTTTCAGGGTTTATATCTTTCTAATTTCAAATCCAGCAGATGGAAAGATTTTATTCCCAGACATTTCACCAAGAATTCCCCCCCTCTTTTTTTTTGGAGCAGTGTAAGGTTTATTGCAGGGCAAGCAAGGAGAATGGGTGGCTCATCCTCAAAAATTCTGAACTCCCAAGAATCCCTTGTTGAACAGACTTTGTTCTTGTGTTCATCCCTGAACGAGTAGCACCCTGGACATATTGTGAATATTTAAGTCGTGTATCCAAATGTGGAGCCAGGAGTGAGAGTTCAAACTCTTCATCCTCAGGGTAAAATTGAGAAAACAACAAATAAGAGCATACGGACTGGACAGGCAAAGAA
The DNA here is from genome assembly GCF_009873245.2 of Balaenoptera musculus. Lineage (NCBI taxonomy): Eukaryota > Metazoa > Chordata > Mammalia > Artiodactyla > Balaenopteridae > Balaenoptera > Balaenoptera musculus. Next base: position 4,842,339 of record NC_045798.1, on the reverse strand, counting down.
TGACCACTATTCATTAAGTTTCCCATGAAGACTCCCTATGAATATTACTTACATTCTTTTAGGAAGAATGCAGTCAAGAGGGTTGATAGAAAGTCTGCCACGTGGCAGGCACCATGGCAAGTCTTCAGAGACATCCGCAAACTGTTGGAGAAGCACTTTAGCCACTAAATACTTACTGAGTGTCTAATTGTGTTCGTTATATATTGCTGCATCACAAGTCACCCACAATTTAGCAACTTAGAAAAATAAGTGTGTATTTAAACAAACCTTCTGTGGGTCAGGAATCTGGGAGTGGCTCCAATGCATGCCTCTGGCCCGGGGTCTCCAGTGGGCTCGCAGTTAAGATGTGATGGGGGCTGCAGTGAACTCAAGTCTTGTCTGGGGCTGGAGGATCCCCTTCCGGAATGGGTCCCTCACGGAGCTGTCAAGTTCACGCTGGGTGTTATCAGGAGCCTCGGTTCCTTATCCCGTGGCCTCTTCATGGAGCCACTTAAGTGTTCTCATGACACGGCAGCTGGATTTCCCCAACGTGAGGCATTTAAGAGAGAAGGGAAGGAGGGATTCGCAGTGATTTTCATGTCCTAATTTCAGAGACACAGACTGTCCCTTCTCACATGTTGCGTTCATGACAAGTGGGTCATTAACTCAGCCCACGCTCAGTGCCAGAGGAATTAGTCTCCACCTATTAGAGGGGAGGAGAGTTGAAGAATTTGTGAATATATTTGAAAAGAACCACAGTCTATCCTCTGGCCATAGATTATTCCTATTCCTCCTCTGTGCAAAATACTCACCTCCCAATGGAAAGCTCACCCTTTCACAGCATCAACTCAAAATCCAAAACATTGGGATCAACACAAGGTCCAGGTACAGATGAGGTCCTTGATCCTAAATGGTTCAGTGTGATCCATTAGGGAAGCATATTTATCCCAGAAAACTATACCCCTAATTATGGGAAAAAGACAAAGATTTGGAGGTAAGTTGACCTCAGTTTTAACCTTGGCTCTGTCATCACCCTCTGAGGAATATTTTGTGATCCGCTGTACACAGCTGCAGAGACCACCTTTGTATATAACAATATCCATGATGGTTTGCACTGATTGGGCACTAACTGTATACCAGGCACTATTCTCACTGCTTCCTATGTTTTAACTCGCTTAATCCTCACCACAACACCATGGGGGTAATACTATGAATCCCATTTTATAGATGGGAAAACTGATGCACAGAGAAGTGATGTCATTTATCACAGGTAACCCAAATGGCCAGGGGCAGAGTAGGGGTTTGAATTCCAGAGTGTGTGATCTTACCCGTCACGTGAAGAGAGCACTCCAATTTCCCACCAAACACAGCCCAAGGTGAAGAATGATGTTGCCTATTTCGAGGACACTTCTATTTCTTTTATTTTCTTGCTCTTGGATTGTCCACAAAATGACTTGTTTTAAGTAAGATGTGAGAGTTGAAAGTTATTGTCTGTCAGAGATGAAAATGTTTTCTTTTTTCCCTAAACCATTGCAAATAAATGAATATATACTGGCTTATACTATGAATTCAGGAACACACAAAGAAATACCACAAAGAAGAACCTGAAATTCTTTTCTAGTCAAAAAGTATTTGCACCAATAGAGGCAGAGATGAGAGAGAATTCTTTTGATTAAATCATATTGCTCCCCAAATCTGCAGGGAATTTAGTGACTGAATGTCTTTTTACTGATGTTATCTCACTTGGATAATATGGGTGCTCAAAAGGAATTCCTGGCTTTAGGAACTCGAGGAAACAGAAATCATGGCTGAGCTGAGAACCCCATGAGATTATAAAGCAAGGGGAGAATTCAGATTTACACAACTCATCCATTAAACAAAGAAGAAATTCTCTCTTCTAGTTTTATTGTCAAGTGGGACTAACAGCAAATGATCATTTCTGTTCGTATCCTTTATTCATTCTTTTCTAATCACATCTTCTAAACTGCTGTTTAGATTTCATTTACCAATGAAGTCACATTACCACATATGGGCTAAGCTACATGGGCAAGAAACTTACACAGATTCCAATGTGCTTCTTTGTTTTTAACTTCCCTTCTTCCCTGTAGGATCAGGTTAACCTTCACAAGGATTCACCTCTCCCAGAAAAATAAATAGGTCGGCTAGTAAAGTGTCTTTATGTTATTGGTCTCTTCTAGAAGCAAGTTTTCCAAGCCCTGCATGATTTTATTTTTTCCAAATTAAAGCAGTGACCCCAAGGACTGCCCAATAAAGACAACTTTTTATGGTCTTTCCTGCCCAAAGCGATTCCTATTAACTAAGGGTTTCTATCTTACGATTTCCCGGTAAATATGTTACCAAACTCAGTGTAACAAATAAATCAAATACTACCTAACATCCTTTGAGTGCATCATTCAGTGAATATTTGGGCTACTATCTTAACTTTTTTTTGAGTACAGTTGTGCAAAAACACACTAGTCATCCATTTTCTGAGTTTTCTCTGTATCTGAAAACCCACTTTGGGGGACTGTGCATTTCCCATACTCCTTATTGACAGCCCTGTGGGGTGGTGATAATAATGCTAAGAAAAACTACAGATTTGCCAGCTATAGTTACCCTTCCTTTCTCCATAGCTACAACTGGGGCAGAAGGAACTGTGGTCTAGCATATTGGGTCTGTACCAGAAATGTTTGACAGTATAAGCAAGATGGATAAAATAAGCAATTGTATTAGGGTTCTCCGGAGAAACAGAACCAAGAGGATATATGTTTGGTAGTTATATAGAAAGAGATTTATTATGAGAGATTGACTTAACGCGATTATAGAGGGTAAGAAGCCCCATGATCTTGCGTCTGCAAGCTGGAGTCCCAGGAAATATGGTGGTGTAATTCCAGTCCAAACCCAAAGGCGTGAGGATTAGGGGAGCCAGTGGTGTAAGGTCCTGTCCAGTCTGAACACCCACAAACCGGGAGTGCTGATGTCTGAGGGCAAAGGGAGATAGATGTCCCAGCTCAAGCAGAGAGAGCAAATTCACCCTTCTTCTGCCTTTTGGTCCTATTCAGGCCCTCAACAGATTGGGTGATGCCCACCCCTGTTGGTGAGGGAGCTCTTTATTCAGTTCACCAGTTCAAATGTTAATCTCATCCAGAAACACCCACACAAACACACCAAGAAAGAATGTTTACCAGCTCTCTGGGCACCCCTTAGCCGAGTCCAGTCAACACATAAAATGAACCATCGCAAAAGTATATTAAAAAGACCTATTACAGGGTCTGACATGTGGTAAACCATTAATATTTGTTCCTCCTCATCATTATGGTTCCACATTGTTTTCATACAGATGTGTTTATAAACGGACGGTGGAAAAGACAAGAGATCAGGGTGTCAGGAGATGATGCTTCACCTTTTTTGCCACTTGGATGCTGTCCGCCATCAGCAAGACACTTAGCATTTCTGGCTTCAGTCTACTCTTCTGCCAAAAAGTGGTGGTAGTATCTGGTCCATTCCTACGGCCCCTAACCATCTCCAGAACTTCGAGGAGGCTTCATCTCCCCATACAAAATGTGTGCTATCATGTAACTGCAAGAAAAAGACCATTACAGTTGTACATCGTCATACCATTATCCTATGATCAGAGAGCAGGGGCCATGACCTACACTTTTTTGATTGTCTGTAGTAAAGTACTAGGTCCATATAATATATTAAATCCAAATGAAAATTTGTCAATTTCCTTATTAACAATTATTTGTTGAAAAAGCCCCACTTTCCGCCTTTTCGTATCACTCTTCCTCACCCTCTTTCATTCAGAACAGGAGAGAATGGAGACTCAAATTTGTTTAATATCTTTCAGGTGCTTGACACTTCTAGAATGTCCTCTGGGTAGGCTGTTTCATGGGAAAGTCCTTATAATGAGTAATATCATCTCTGTCTTATGGACAAGGAGCCAAAGTCTTAGAGAAGTTTAATGTCTAATGGAAATGGATCGTGATTTTGGGTTTACCTTATTCCAGGATATGTGTTGTGTTGGGTGTGTGATGCTGGTCATAATATGTTCTAAAAAACTTATGAAAGAGTAAAAACTTATGAAAGAGTTGATGGAGCTCAAGGAATTTTCACTGGGGTTCAGGGGTGCTCTTTGAGGTGTGGAGATGATGGGAGGGACCCAGCAAGTTTAGCTGAACAACAACTTTACAATGAAGGCTGGATTGTGGTACCCATGTGTGCTATGACTAATCACAGCTCTAGAATGAGGATTTGATTCCCTCAAAAATACTGGGGAAGAACAAACATATATATTGGACCACACCCAGGACAGAGTTATTCTCTTCATAGAGCAATTGCATTTTACTGTTTTGCTGAAATTAATTACACAGAAAACTAAACAGAGACGTTTCCTTGTTAAAGGAGACATGCCTTTTATTTGAAATAATGGGGATCTATTTGTGTTCTGCATTGTTCACTGGTTCACTAGAAGATCAGGTAATTGGTGATTCACACCAATCTATAGAACTTTAGTGACCGATGCCTCTTAGACAACACAGACCCTGCAGATTGTAGAAAAGTAAGCATCCACTCTAAACGAAGAATGTGATATTTAACGTTAAATCAATAGGCCCACATTTCTAAGCTGAATAAAACATTAATCTTTAATAGAGTTATTTCAGAAAGTCAATTCTAACGGTCCCTGTAGTTCAAAGATTTAACTCTAAAGATAGGGCTGTAATGACTACAAGAATAGGAACGAAATAAGGGGATGAAAGAAACGCATTTGACATTTGCTCCAGTGTAAGCAATGTGCAAATGAAAACCAATTTACGTGAAGCAGAATATTCCCCCTTTGTAGTATAGATGCGTGAGGTGACACCATTTATTCCTGACAATGTTTATTCTCTCCGCCAGGGAGAGCAGAGTATTCAGCCACAGGGCATGACCTTCAGAATTAGAAGTAGAAGTGAATTAATCCAGTGTCCTAGTAATAAGTGGAGGTCAGTGTAACTCACCTCCCAGAACAAATGGGCAAGGAGGAATTTATCCATTCTCAAAGTAAGTAGAAGATCAAATGGCCTTCACAATGAGAGTTACAAGAAAATGATCCAACCTAAGTGTCCAGCGACAGATGAATGGATAAAGAAGATGTGGTACATATATAAAATGGAATATTACTCAACCATGAAAAGAAAGGAAATTGAGTTATTTGTTGTGAGGTGGATGGACCTAGAGTCTGTCATACAGAGTGAAGTAAGTCAGAAAGAGAAAAACAAATACCATATGCTAACACATATATACGGAATCTAAAAAAATGGTACTGATGAACCTAGTGACAGGGCAGGAATAAAGACGCAGACATAGAGAATGGACTTGAGGACACAGGGAGGGGGGAAGGGGAAGCTAGGCAAAGTGAGAGTAGCCCTGACATATATACACTCCCAAATGTAAAATAGATAGCTAGTGGGAAGCAGCCGCATAGCACAGGGAGATCAGCTGGGTGCTTTGCGACGACTTAGAGAGTGGGATAGGGAGGATGGGAGGGAGGCTTAAGAGGGAGAAGATATGGGGATATATGTGTGCAAATGGTTGATTCACTTTGTTGTACAACAGAAACTAACACAGCATTGTGAAGCAACTGTACTCCAATAAAGATGTATAAAAACTAAATAAGCTACAATATGGAACAATATAGTACAGCACAAGGGATATAACCAGTACTTTATAATAACCATAAATGGAGTATAATCTCTAAAAATTTTGAATCACCACGTTGTACACCTGAAACTAATATATTGTAAATCAACTATACTTCAATTAAAAAATGAATGCTATTAAAAAAAAAAAAGAAAATGAGCCATGTCAAGATACTTTCTGGGTTCTTCTTTGTTGTTTTGTTGCTGTTGTTTTTGTGCCTGGTCTTCATTTCCCCAGAGAAACTTTTCCACAAGGAAGGGATTGAGGCCAAATACAGACCTAGGCTCACATTTGTACAACCTTGTAACAAAAAAAATTTTTTTTTATACCAGTTTCAGTTCAAAGCCTCCTAAAGAAGAGCTCTCATCTGCTTGGGTTACCAACCTAGCCCCTTGGCCAGTTGCCGTGGTGGGAGATGGGTGAGTGCACTGAGGGGCTGGTGACTGGTTGGTCCTTCTTGGGTCATGTGTCCATTCCTGTGTACAGTGGTTTATGGCTGGAAGGAAGTGGAAGAATTGCCATGCGGTCACAAAAGATGAGATCCCTTCTGAGGTTTTTGGTTCAGAGAAGCAAGATGAAGACTTTAAGCTGTTTCCAAATTTAGCCCTTGATTTGGGAAATCAGCACATACAGACATTACGCTAAATTACCTGGACCTCCTCTGGAAATTTAGACAGGGAAGAAAAGTAAACATAGAACAGAGTTTACTGAACTTTATTTTGATGACTTGGGGAAAAGTGGAACTTGGTCTCGATGGTTATAGGAGACTTAACTAGTAGTTAGTGAAAAAAAAATTCCTCCTCCAGGAGGACCAGCTTTAATAGAATCATACCTCCCTGGCAGAGATGCATAGATTATAGGGGATGGATCAGGAGGTGAGATTGGAAGGACATATAGGGCTAAACTGTGATGGTCACTTCAGCCAAGGCAAGGACTTCGGTGTATTTTGTCACCACTGGAGAAGCACTGGCATATTTAATCAGAAGAGAATTTTGAGAAAATCCCTGAAAGCAGATGAAATTTTGGCAGGATGTGGATTGGAGAAGAGAAAGAATCCTTGAAAAGTTTCTTCCTTCTATCTTAGGAAAGAAAAATCCACTGGACCACCTAAATGGGGAACTAAAAAATATTTATGAGATAATTAGGTTGAAAGGTTAAAGACCCAGCAGAAAGGGAACCACATGGTCATTACAAGTTCACGTTTTCCTTTATGTATACCACGGCCAACAAGGCCCTGCAAGACCCACCTCTGCAAACAGCCGCTGGTCAGTCTCTCTCCATCCCACTGTCAATAATCATGAAGAGTCTGAGATTCTGCTCTACTGACAGTATACCAGTTACTCTTCCACAGTCTCAGGAATGCCAGCAGAAGACACGAGACTCCAGGGTCAGAGACAAAAGAATCTACTACTCACAACATACTTCATCTTTACCACAGTTTCCTTTGCCCCCCACAAATTTCCACGGGCTGGTGCAGAAGGGCATCTGTTTATATGGAGAAACAAAACTCGTTCCTCTTGCAATGTTTCTCTCAGTCACTCTAGACAAAGCTTAACGTTGTACCGGCTAGCAATGGAGAAATAGTCAAAGGGCCCATGTCCACTTTTGCAATGCAGATGATAAAGGGTGAATTTGGCAATGAAGGAAAATAAATTAATAACTAACGCACTGCTCCCAAGACTCTCTGGTAGTCAAGTGACATAGTTCAGTGTTCTCAAAAGTGAGGTGAAACGATTTTAGAGGATGCTGAGACCAATTTTTAAAAAATAATAGTTGGGTAATTGTTTCATCATATACAGTCACTGATGAGTGCTTTAGCCTTTGGTTAGAAACAATAAGGTCAACTTAAAGGAAATTCTTATGAAGTATTGAGTGAGTAATATTAAAAGTGGTATAAGGGCATGGAAAATTCTTGAATACCGTATGGAATCACCACGGTGATTACATGAACTCATCTTAAAATGTGATTAATTATTATTAAGATGAGGGAGAGAGAAAAAGAAACAAAGCAGCAGAGATTTTAGTAGCCGGCGGCACATTCGAGATTTTTGTGTGACGTGAGTTTCCTTCATCTCCTTTTGGAACAACTAACTGTACTCTTGTTGGGTAAAGGGAGTGGGACACGGACTGGAGCGCAGAATCTCTGTGAACAAAATCCAGGCAAAGAACCAGAACCCATTTGCCTGAGAAAGCTCTATCGTGTGTGTTCTTCAGGCTCTTCTGGGCCCTGAAGACGCCCAGCCTCTCTGCCTGATGGGGCATCTAATTGGGCAACTGGCCTCATTATGGCAGGCAGGACTGGTGATTTATTCTGACAAGGATACCTAGAGGCTATTAGGCATGGGTGTCCATGTACTAAAAATGACTACTGTGATTTCAAATTGTACTTCTGTGTGATAAAGGGGAGAATCAATAACTAGTTCCATTTGTATAGGATAAAAGGGGATCACGCAGGCTGCAATCTTGTTAAAATAAAACTGCTCTGCACAGGGCATTAGTGGCTGGTATTTAGGGTATAAGAATCGTGTGTCACACCATCTGTTTGAGCTACCTTCATGATGCCCACTAAGGAAATGCTGTATACGCGGGGCTTCAGTTTAATCATCCATAAAACAGATATCCTCAAGTCAATGGCATCTTCACAGTGATTGATGGGTCATCCATGTGATGTGTCAAATGGTGTGCTTTCAAGAACAAATCACTTAAATCATTGTTTCCTCAAGCATGGTGCATGTGCCCTGATGGTTTATAACATGGCTTTCAATGATAAAGGGACAAACTTAAAAAAAAAAGATTTAATACTCATATTTATTTGAATATGTATTGGAAATTAATGTAAGTATAACATGAAAACAATGGCTAATGGCTGGTATTGCTTGAATTATAGGTGTATAGTCAGGTGCGCACAGGGATGTAAAACTTCGGCACGTTGCTTTCTGCCTCAGAAGGATGGAGAGATCTGGTCACACAAATCACAATAGAGTTTCTCACTTTCTAAATTTAAAGCACCACGCTATGCTGTGTTCTTTTCAGTGACACTTAAAACTTGTAAGTCACTTTTGGAATGCTGATACAGCAGAAATTGTGAAAGTACCACATGAATAACTGAAGTCTGGGGAAGTTTGACCTAAGAGATGCCATTGAATCAAATTTGTGTGTCATCCAAGGTCACTGCTTCATTCATCTGCTCATTCATTCAACAAACACAGAATCTGGTTTTGTCTAGATGCTAGGTATACACAGGTAATGAAGACATAAGTTATGACCTTAAAAGGCTCACGATGTATTAGGGGAGGCATAATACAATTTGAAAAATTTTCCTGTAAACGTGGGCACAAAATTTAGTGGGAGCATAGAGAAATTGAGATCAGATGTCTAGGACAGATATACAAAGTATATATATATATATGGGGGTAGGGTGGGGGGAGGGATAGTTAGGGAGTTTGGGATTGACATGTACACACTGCTATATTTAAAATGGATAACCAACAAGGACCCTCTGTATAGCACAGGGAACTCTGCTCAATATTCTGTAACAACATAATTGGGAAAAGTATTTGGAAACGAATAGATACATGTATATGTATAACTGAATCACTGTGTTGTAAACCTGAAACTAACACAACATTGTTAATCAACTATACTCCAATATAAAATAAAAAGTTAAAAAATGAGATATATATATATATATATATATGCATATATAGAAAGGATATACAAATATCACCATATTTGAGCTGAATGTTGAATGTTGAATACCTGGCAAACAGCAGAAAGAATGGATTGCATGTTAGACAGTGGTACTCATTATCAAAAATTTGGAAGAATGTGGGAACATGGTGAGTGAGAAACCTCTTCTTATACACGTGTGTGGGGAAGGAGAGGTTGTGTAAGATACATAGTGGAAGAAAGGGATCGGCAGTGTAGCATGCTATAAATATAAGTAGGGTCTTCTAAAGCTTTGAAATATATGTTGGAATTTGGATTTTATTTGTGAGCCCAGATGGTAGAGATAAGACTTGCATGTCACCACTACCTAGCATGTGCTCATGGTAGACATAACTAATCGATCCCAGCACTGCTTCCTGCTAGAGCCCACTCCATTTCAAGACAGAACTCTCTCCAGCTGCCACTACTACTTGATTTGAAATGGCAAGTGAGATGAAACCTACTTCCTATTTCTGGCAGAGTTTGTGGAGCTGGAAAGAGCTTTTAATAAGGATTGGAGCATGATGCAAAAGAGGCCAACCAAGATCTGTACCCCAAAGTTTTATATATTTAAAACAATCAAACAAACAGATGAAAAACAACATATCCACCTCAGAGCCTTTCCAGTGGAATCAGAATCACACAATCAGGGTAACCTTAGGCCAGAGGTTAAAATGCAGTGACTGTTGAGGCAAATACGGCTCAAGATTTGCATTGTTTGCTTTAAAAAACATTTAATTACCTACTGATAATTTTAAAAAATAGATTATCAATCTCTTGTTTTTCTTGAAAAATTCAAAAATTCAGAAACACTGTGTCAGCATTTCTGCCTGGCAGCAATCCAGTTCATCTGATCAGTGGCTTTGCCTTTGGCAGTATGTTCACTCCTGTTTGCCACAGTTGATGGCATTCCCTGTTATTATCTTTTATTTTTTGGTTCTTCCTTATTTATCTTAATAGTATCTCATGAAATATTCCTGAATACGGGTTCTGAGAAAATGATGGATAAATGGCAATTTGTAAATGAATTCTGTTACAGATACATTAGATAAAATTGTGATGTTTGGGTTTTTGTTTTGGTTTGGTTTTGCCTTTTTTCTTCTTCTCATGCAAATTCAGGTTTTCCCATATCAGAACTTTTCAAATTAAGGAACTCTTACATTTTGTTATGGGAGGTTAATTTCTCCGGCTTTGTTGAACAAGAATGTTTACAGGTAGAGATTTTAACCGGTCCTTCTAATAATAAATGCCACTGAACCTGCTATCTTCTAACAAGGCTTTCATTTCCTTTGTATAAAATGAGCCTTAAGATTTCCAAAGCTTAATCTAAAAAATGGTACAAATGAACCTATTTACAAGACAGAAATAGAGTCACAGATGTAGAAAAAACACTTACAGTTACCAAGGGGGAAAGAGGGGGAGGAGGAATAAATAGAGAGATTGGGATTGACATATACACACTACTATATATAAAATAGATGACTAATAAGGACCTACTGTATAGCACCGGGAACTCTACTCAGTACTCTGTAATGACCTCTATGGGAAAAGAATCTAAAAAGAGAGGATATAGGTATATGTATAACTGATTCACTTTGTTGTACTGCAGAAACTAACATAACATTGTGAATCAACTATACTCCAATAAAAATTAATTAAAAAAAAGATTTTCAAAGCTGGCTCTGATCCTATAGTTAATGAGATGGAATGAAAATGCCTTGAGATACTGGTCAAAAGGTACAAACTTCCAGTTATAAGATGACTAGGTTCTGGTGATCTAGTTTACGGCATGTTAATAATACTGTCTTGTGCATTTGAAATTTGCTAAGATCGTAAGTGTTCTCACCACACACACATGAACTATGAGGTGATGGCTGTGTCACATAGCTTGATTGTGGTGATCATTTCACGATGCATACATATATCAACTCATCACACTGCACACCGTACACATACACACCTTTACTTGTCAATTATACCCCAATAAAGCTGGAAGAAATGTCTTGAATCAGGAATTTGGGGGGGGAAGTAAACAGACATGGAACATATAGGGGCAGACAAGAATGAGAAATCCTTCAAATGAAGTAATACAGGCAGTATTCCTAGGAAGGGGAAAGTTCTAGAAATAGATGATGAAACCTGAAAAAGAAGGGAAGGCGAGGGGCAGAACTCAAGTGATACATTTTATTTCATGAACACAAAGCCTGTCTCACTGGTAGGTGAGGACAGAAGATGATGGTAAGATGGAACCCTGAGTCCTGGCATCTGAAACAGGTGTCATCACCCCAGCTGCTCCCAGCCCAGGCTCCGGAGAGGGAGAGGGGTGCCCTAATGGGGTGTCCTCAGTCTCCCTGTTACCAAATGCAAGTTCACGTGCCTGATGCACAGTGAGGCCAAACAAACCAAAACGTCGGAGTTTGGGGTAGAGAAAGGATTATTGCAGGGCGCAGCAAGGAGAATGGGTGGCTCATGCCCAAAAAACTCCAAACTCCCCAGAGGGTTTCAGGAAAGCATTTTTAAAGGCCAGGTGAAGGAGGGGCTTTCCAGGATATGTGATCAGCTCATGCAAGATTCTCTGATTGGTTGATGGTGAGGTAACAGGGCGCTGTCACAAGGGTTAACACTATCAATCCTTAGGCTCCAGTAGGTCTGGGGTGGGGGGGCTGTGAGCTCATGGTCATCAAGTAGTTAATTTCTTCCATTTGGTGGTGCTTTTAGCATCTGAAAAACTCAGGAAATATGCATGAGATGCTACTATAAAGGTACTTCAGAAAGGAGCGAAAGCAGAGGATATGGGAGACGGGTCTGTGGGGACCTAGGGGAAGGTCCCCTAGGGTCCTGCTTGGTTACATGCACGCAGTACCTGAAGCAATGGCACCTGGGCTCCTCGTTGTGTCAGCAACACGTGCTTTTAATGTAACAAGAAAATAGCTCTTCTGCCTTGAATTCTCATTGAAACCCCTGTTATCATTTCCTCTTTACAATCCTGGACACAGTAATGAGGTTTTAAATCCTTCAAACACACTCTAAAAGGCAGTTACAGGCTTTGTTAGCATGACCTTTTCAGTGCCACATGACTTACATGGTTGGTCATTTGTCTTCTTTCTTTTTAAATAATGGCCATCAACGGGAGGGACGGGAGAGTCAGGAGGGGTGTTCAGTGGGGACAGGAAAGGTTCATGAATGCCTCACTCCCAATCACAGCCTTTGGTGTTTAAACGACCCAACCAGGTTTTATGTGACAGTAGGTTGTTTCTAGGAAACCTGTGTAACTGCAAATCTAGGAAAACATAGACATCCACGTTCCTATGCTGCATCATTGGCCTTGGTGTTTGACAGACACCATTTATTCTTTTTTTTTTTCTAGGAGGGAATTGAATTCTTTCTCAGATAGCCTCTGATAATATTCTTTCTAAAATTTTTTATTTTATTGAAATATAGTTGTTTTACAATGTTGTGTTAATTTCTACTGTACAGCAAAGTGATTCAGTTTTATCTATATATCTATATATCTATATATAGATATAGATATAGATATATACACACATTGTTTTTCATATTATTTTCCATTATGGTTTATCACAGGATATTGATTATAGTTCCCTGTGCTATACAGTAGGACCTTGTGGTTTATCCATCAAGATGGATATATGGATAGTATTATATACTATCCATATAATAGTTTGCATCTGCTAATCCCATGTCTGTTCTCTATGTCTGTGAGTCTGTTTCTGTATCATAGATAAGTTCATTTGTGTCATGTTTTAGATTCCACTTATAACTGATATCATATGGTATTTGTCTTTCTCCTTCTGACTTATTTCACTTAGTATAATCACCTCTAGGTCCATCCATGTTGCTGCAAATGGCATTATCTCATTCTTTTTTATGGCTGAGTAGTATTCTATTGGATATATGTACCACATCTTCTTTACTCTGATAATAGCCTTAGGAGATGCTGAATCTTCAAGTAATTGATTTAAAAAAAAAATCCCACTCTATTCAGGTATGATTAACATACAAAACGCTGTGCATATTTAATGTATACACCCAGATGAGTTTGCAGTTAAGTATCCACCCCTGAAACCATCACCACAATCTATGCCATAAGCATGTCCATCGCCTCCAAGAGTCTCCTCCCACCCTCTTTATTATCATTGTATTCCTTTTTTTGTGATGAAAACACTCAAGGAATTCTAGAGTCTCCTGCTTTAATAATTGCTACTCTCAGGAGCTGTGCTATAATCAGTTTAAGAAGGCTCTTCCTGTCTTAATGTGAATTATTTTGTTTGGGAGAAATTTCTTCAATGTTGTCGTTTATCTTTATACAATTGACCCTTGAACAACACAGGTTGGAACTGCCTGGTCCATTTATACTCAAACTTTTCAATAGTAAATATTACAGTGCTACACGGCCTGAGGTTGATTTGAATCCTTGGAAGCAGAACCTCGAATACAGAGGAAGAGGACTGTGTATAACGAGGGCTGACTACAAGTTACACATTGATTTTTGACTGTACAGAGGGTCAGTGCCCTTAACCCCTAAGTTGTTGAAGGGTTAGTAGTCATAGAAATTGGATCTTTTTAAAATCTCAAGAAACCCCAGCCAATTTTGATGGCCATAGATTCGAGTACCTGAACTGTAATCCCACTAATTTACTGTCTATCTTATTCTCCGATTCTTCCTCACATCTTTTTCATAAACGCCTGTAGGAGAAGGGCTAGATGTTACCCTTCCTCAGTGCCTGGTCCCCTGTCCCAGGTCCAGGTGAACAAGTATTGCGCAAAGATCACAAAGCCTGATGCCTATAGGAGTTGGGGTGGGGATAGCACATTGGATGAAAAGGATCAATTTGCTTTGCTTTATTTTTGCATAAAAAAGAGACCTATTATTCGCTTTATAAAGCACTATGTCAACTCTACAGTTTTTCTTCTAAAACACATCCCTCTGTGGTTACCTGTGATTTCCCCACACTTGAGGGAAGTGTGGACACAGAACTAACATGATGATAAACAATAGCTCAGTGGTGAAGCCCCATCAGGACCCCAGGGCCCTCATGTTAAAACAGACAGTTATCTGTTCCAGCCAAGTGGTGCCATGTGGGGTTGCTGATTTCGTTTCCAATTATTCTACTTTTTCAAGAGAGTCTAACATTTTGAATTTTTAAGTGAAAGAGGCCAATTTAAAAATATTCTCTCAAATACCTTTGAACCGCTCAGTATAAACAAAACAAACTGTTGGGCAAGATACCTCCGTGAACCCAACACATTGACAACTCCTGGTGCAGACAAATGCCTGAAACTAGTATCATTAAATATCTGTGCATGTGTGCTCATGGAAATTCTGTGCACAGAATTTCATTTTGAACAGATTTCCAGCTACTTTTGTTAGCTTACAATGTATCTGTATTTATCTGATATATAGAAGTCATATATCAAAGACTACATATTCAAGTAGATGTTAGAGGCATATACATGAATATTTGTTTGTATATGTAATACATGTGATCATATATTGTTTTAACATAGAATTGGGGTCATATTTGGTTCTCAAGAGTACATGCTGATTGCGCAGTTTAATTAGGTTTGGTGAGAACCTAAAATGAAAAGCATGACCTATTATTCAAAATAGATTTTATACCCTTGGTTGACATTTTTTCACTAGTCCTTATCACTGCATCATTTATTTAACTTATTTTTTTGCCTGTCTCAGATCGTTGGAGTGTCTTTAAGCCATAATTTTTTTCTGAAGGGATAGGAAGCCAAAAACAAACTTGTGCAGCCAAAAGAAAGAATAACTGTTTCCCCTGAGGTAAGGTGTGTCAGTGTGTGTTTCAGGCAAAAAAAAACACTTCAGGGTCTGGGGAAAAAAAGATAAAACACAAATTACAGGATGATCAGTTTTCACAGCACTTGGAGATATTCAGCAACTTGGCCTCAGAAGCATATTACTAACACAGCTCAGAAAATATTTTTGTTCCTTGAATTGAGATTTTTTTCCTTGAAGAGAAACCTTTCACAATGGTATTAGATGAATACAATCCACCTGCAGTAGAAGAGAATCATCTTAATTTGGTTTGATCCTGAAGAGTCTAGGCAGGTATATTTTCTCTGTGCCCTGACACTGCAATGTTTAAGAATGTGATCTATGGGGGAAAAAAATGTGATCTATAGCCTGAAAAGGGGAAGGATTTAAGAAAATATGGTTCTTGATTTTTTTGAGACTCAATTTAAAATTTTTGACTCAAAATAAGAATATATGCATTGAGAAATATTATTTTTATCCCATTTATCCCCGCCCTATGGTCTCCCATCTGAAAGGAAACACATCTATTAATTCATATATAGTCTCTTTGTTTTATTATGCAAATAAAAGCAAATAGGGATGTACTTATCCTTATATCCCCAGCCCCTGGTTCTTATACAAGATGTAGCGTCCTGTACACGTTTCTGTACTTTGTTTCGCTTCATAATATATCCTGGCAAAGAGGAAATGGGACAGGGGAGGGATAAATTGGGAGTTTGGGATTAACATATACACACTACTGTATATAAAATAGATGAAGAAGCACCTACTGTATAGCACAGGGAACTATATTCAGTATCTATCTATCTATCCTGAAGATCTTTCCACGGCTATAGATAGTGACCTGGTTCCCTTGTTACAGGGCCTGGTGTCGCAGCGTGGGATGCCCCAGACCAGGCTCTCGATTTGTTAATCCCCTTGTGTCAATCAAGCTTGTTTTGTTTTCACCGCTCCAAGCAGGGCGTGACCTGATACTTATTTAGGAAGTCACCATTTCCAAACTCCCCTGAGTTCCAAGAGCCTTGTAAAGCTAGGCATCAATACTCACTTTCACAGGTGTAACTGAGGCTGCACAGCTGCTAAGTGATATCGTCACGGGTCCCGCCCCATCATCCTGCATCCTCTGTCCTCCGGTCTCTGCGCCCTGCGCCCCTCTTGCGGGGGCCGCATCTTAGCCCTCCCCGCACGCTCTTGGACCTTGATTTGTTACTTGCCTTTGAGATCTCCAACTCTCATGAACTCAATTTTGGTCTTTTGAGTCCCAAATGTCCATTGTAACGGAGTGGGCTTGAAGCCCCCCTGGTTCCCGAGGCCCCCTGACATTCAGGTATTCTTCAAGGACAAGGGACAGCAGTCAGCCAATAAACAGCTAGAAGCCAGAGGACCAGGTGACGGGTCGGGGGACGGGCGCCCTGGTGGGGCTTGGGGGGCCCCGCCGGACACCCCAGGCCGCCCGTCTTCCCGCCGCCAGAGCATGCGTTGTGATCCCCGGGTGATTCCCGGCTGCCTAAGGAGGGGCCCGGGCAGGTGGGCACAGCAGAAACGCTGCCCTTAGGGGTGCGAGGGTACATTATGGGGAACTTTCCAGAAGGAACCTAGAGCCAGTCGAACCTCTTCAGCTAGAAGTCAAGGAGACCGATGAAAGTGACAAGAGTTGAAGGAACAGATGGAGATGGGGCTGCAGAGAGGATGCAGAAATGCCAACGGAATGTGTTTGAACCGGAAATGACCGTTTATTGGCAAGAGCCATGCAATTAAAGGGGCTGATTGAAATTAAACAATTAAACAAATGCTTGCCTAAATGGAGTCACCCCTTGCATATTGGTTTTCTTCTCCTTTCACTTTCTCTGGTCCCCTCCTTCCTAGATCACAAAGATGGGGCCCTGGCCCCAGATAAAGAAGGATTGAGCTAACTCTTAGTTTTGAGTATAAAGGATTACCCACCTCCCCACCCCAAGTCATAATCACAGCAGTGACCTTCTTCTGCACGTCTCTGCAGTTCATAAAAAGACTTCACACATTGACTTATTTGATCCTAAGGACAGGCACGAGATAGGCATGTAATGGTCATTATTATCTTTTCCTTTACAAGGTATAGAAATGGAATAGTTTCAGAGAGGTGCAGTATCTTGCCGTGGTCACACAGCTAGTTAGTGATGGAAGCAAGCATCCAAACAGGTCTTCTGTCTTAGAATCTTATGTCCCCCCAACTAGACCAGGGTTTCTGCGTTGCAACCACCTGAAAAGGCTTTTTTGTTTTAATGGAAATTCCATGACCTCATCCCTTAGAGAGTCTAATTTAGTTGGTATGAGCTGGGGCCCTGGAAATGAGAGATTTTTCAGAAAATTCTCCCTGGTAATGATAAGATTTGGAAATCACTGGATCGTCCACAATTTGTCCCAGAGCTGAGCTTCACGTGGAGAAAATGTTTCCCTACTCAACCCCAGGATGATGCTTTTACGGCAAACATTCTCCTTCCCAGCATTTAGAAAAGAAATGAGTAATATTTTTGTGATTTCCTACTGTGCCCTTTCTCGTGTGATTGTCATTCTTCTGCTCTGAGTCGCACAGTCTTTGTTTTTATTTTCCTTTTTGTTTTATAATATTCACTGACTTATTCAGAAATAAATATTTTAGCTGTTTCTAAGAGCAAACCACTGTGGGATGCCACAATAGGGATAAACCAATGAATAAATCATGGTTCCTTCACTCAAAGCCTACATGCATCATGTAGAAAAGAAATATACCATTAATAATGTCCTTGCCAGTGTCAGAAAATAGTGACTTATTTTCCAATACACCTTAAACTCTGGGAGTGAACTTGCTGAGGGCTCTGCCCATCGTTGCATTTGAGGAGGGTCTGAAGAGTTTATCCAAAGGAATTAGGGTGACCAGACTGGGAGAGTGTGAGTCAGGAAAGGATGTGGAACCAGGGAGAAGTAGACATGGCCACAGAGAGGACACCCAAGCTGAGTGAAACACTGCAGCTCTCTGTACATTCCCTGTCAATTGCAGTGGGTTAGCAGTAACAGATGGTTTTATCTGGGGGAAAAAAAGAATGAGCTGGAAATAAAGATGCAGCAAAGAGATATAGAAAACCTAAACATCTTTTTTTTTTAATTTGTAGAAAGTTTTAAAAAAATTTTTAAGGTTAAAAATATTGAAAGAACAAATGTGATAATGAAAGTGCCCAATGCAGGGATGATTGCCTCAACTGGGAATACACACGCATGCATATGAGTGTGTGTTGGTTTTGTTGGGGGAGGGGATGGAGCAGGTAAGAGAACGCTGTTGGGAGACACAGAAGTGTCCTCCGGACTACCAGCCAGTGGTGGATGCTACAAGCCTCCAAGCATCCCCTTCATGGAGTTGCAGCTTCTGGCCGGAGGACCAGATGGGGCTCTGTGCGGGGGAGGGGGGAAGATGGACCCTGCTTGAGGTGGGAGATTGGGGTCTCAGGATGCAGATGCCTTCCTGCAGGCCCACCATCCTCTGAAATGTCATCCTTCTCTAGGATCCAAACCTCTCAGTGAGTGGAGAAGTGGCTCGAGCAGGACTTACCTGGAAAATAATTACTTCATTTTTGTCATGTGTATGGATGTTAAGAGAGAACGTTTTTGGTGTCGATTTCTGTTGTGTTGCCTTTTAAAGCAGCAGGGATAGAGTCCTGATGGGCGCACTCAGGAATCCTTCTTCCAACCTTGGCCTCTTGCTGGGTGACCACATCTCATCCACCCTGCACTTCTGCTGCATTTGCATACCCAGGACCCAGGCGGAGTTCTTAGGACGAGGCAGGGGATGCACTTGGGATAAGACCCAGGGTGTGTGCCCTTCCTCTCCTCTGTGATTAGTCAATGCTGCACATCGGGAGGGCATATGGGATGGATGTGAGCCCAGAGTCACAGCCCCACTTTGCAGAAGGTGAATGTTGTGCCCCAAAGCAGGAAAGTGACCAGTTTAGACCCGGTTGCATGGGCAGTGGAAGGCGGGGCACAGTTATATATACCAATATATGTATATATGTCCCTGGTTAACAAATGGGAGAGTCCACGTACTGGGGGCCCTGGTCCCATAGAACAGCAGAGCCCAGAAAGGCTGCAGAGTCGGGCGATGGAGGAATAAGGTGTGGGTAGAACACAGGATTCAGGCCAGTTTCCCAGGCTGTGCCACTCAGATTATTGTACTCAGGCATCCCCTTCACCCAGAGGACTGATCACCTGGGCTACAACCTACCTTTCACGGCAGGGCATCACCTCAGGGTTGGAGCTCGAAGCTGGGGTGGGGGGGTGACTCAGATGGGGTAGTGTGGTTTCAAGTTTCATTTCTAATTTTGCCATAAAACAATTTAAAGCCACGGCAATTCGCTTTTATAGCAGCAGTTCCCCAACCAATGTGTCAGAGAGCCTATGAAAGGGAGATGCATTGTAAACACATTAGGAATAAGAGAAAAAAAATTCCCCAAACACCATCCAATGTAAGTGTTTTCTTTTACTTAGTTTTGGAAATCGTTATCTGCTCAAGAAATCAAATGTTTTGAGGCAGCAGAGTCCCCAGCATGGGGGCGTAATGAGAGAAGATGCCCACCTCGGGAACAATAGCTGATTTTCAAGGCAGGAAGAAAAACGGGGATGAAACGCAGAATCTGCTCTCCCATTGGGCAAGAACAGAGTGAATTCAATGAGAAACGCTTCGTGCTGAATAACGTCTTCGAGTTCCTTATTTGGATGGTGCTGTCTCTGAGAAGACGAGGTTTGCTGCTAATGTTCTCTCTGCTCGTCCCTCAGCTTGGCAACTGCTCAGGTTATAAAAGGAAAGAGAGAAGGGTCATGCTTTCTGATCAGGCCATTCCTGAGGCTGTGAGTGATGGGCTACCTGCCTCTGTACTAGATGATTCTGCTGCCTCTCCCAGGTGTTGTGTGACAGGGACGAGGAAGTAAGGGCAGTTATGATAAAGGCTAAGATTTTCCCAAGAGCTGACCATGTGGGTCTTTCTACATCCTCTGTTTGTGTTAACTTATTGAATGTGTCACGATAACCTCAGGCAGTTCATATTTTATTAGCCCCATTTTACAGATGGGGGTCTGGAGCAGATAGCTGAAATATCCTGCCCCAAACCCTCAGTTGAGCTGTGTAAAGATGGAGTGTGAAGTCAAGCTGTTTGGCATCAAATTGTCCTGTCTCTTGGTAACAGACCTTTCCAGGGAGATCAGAGGCTTATTCGTGAGCTCCTGATTCTCTGTGGGTTTTTGTCTCCCCTCCTATTTCTTGTTCTAATTTTCTCTGCCCGCAGATTTGCCTCTGGCCTTGGTTATAGAAGATATCTCTGGTGTTTCCTTCAGCCTTTTCTGAAGTTGTCTTTTACGCAGGATATTCACAGGGGAGCAGTCACGGGGCACGCAGCCACTCTCTGAAGATGATGCCCTCACACCTTGAGACTTATTTCATGTTTAAACTATGCCTGGGAACACTTGGTTTCCCCAAGAGGCTCCATTCGCATTCAGCCTAACAGAGTTTAGGAAAACTCATATGAAGTAGTTAAGACTCTGATTGCAACTCAAGGAAATCCAGCCCAAACCAGCATAAGGAAAAGACGTGTTTTATATTGGTATTATCTGTAGACTGTTGTACAGGCAGAGATTGAGTAGAGAGTCCTATTTGCAGCAGGGAAGAAATGGCAACTATGAACGGGGGTGTGTTTACGCCTCTCCAATCAGGAAATCACTCGTTTGAGAAGGAGAATCCGAGAACTGAGGTTGCAGTACATAAAGGTGTCAGTTGAGTCTGGCGGCTGGTAAAATGTGACCTCTAATACGTGGACCACGTTAAAGGTTAGCTTGTTGTCATTTATTTAAAACCATCCAGCAGCTTACATAAGGAAAGGCAATTTTGAGGAACACACCCATGTTGAAGCAGTGTAATGATGCAGAGTTTGAGATTTGGACTAAAAACCCGTGTTCGAGTTTATCCAAGCCATTGTTAATTGGATGATTTTGATTTAGGTCAGGGACTCGCTGTCTCTGAGCCTCACCATCAGTTCTCCCCGGGCTGTTCTCACGGCCCGACTCCCCTCACCGGACTCTCACATCGCCATGCCTTTTCCAGCCAGGCCTTCCTTGAACTTCCTCTTTGAAGCGGCACCCACTCCCATAACCCGTTACTCCCATAACCACTCGGCCCATTACTCTCATCCTCCTTCATGTATTTGTTTATGTACGTATCTCCCCCAGCAGGATGTTAGCTTCCTGAGGGTGGGACCTAGCTTGTCCTTCCTTGTATTTCCAGTGACTAGAACAATGAGTAGATGTAAAAAAAGAAAAAAAGAATGCTTTAATTTTACCAATAAGAAATTTGAGTTCCAGAGATGTTAAATCTTTCTGCAAATCTAAAAAATGGCAGAATTTGGATTAAAACCTACCTAGTCGGGCTTCCCTGGTGGCGCAGTGGTTGAGAATCTGCCTGCCAATGCAGGGGACACGGGTTCGAGCCCTGGTCTGGGAGGATCCCACATGCCGCGGAGCAACTGGTCCCGTGAGCCACAACTACTGAGCCTGCGCGTCTGGAGCCTGTGCTCCGCAACAAGAGAGGCCGCGATAGTGAGAGGCCCGCGCACCGCGATGAAGAGTGGCCCCCGCATGCCACAACTAGAGAAAGCCCTCGCACAGAAACGAAGACCCAACACAGCCATAAATAAATAAATAAATAATAAATAATAAATAAAGGAATTCCTTTAAAAAAAAAAAACCTACCTAGTCTTTCCATTTCATAGCTCTGTGCTCTTTTCACTTTACAGTGTTTCCATTATATAGTATTTTTTTCAACTTTTCTGGCCATGGCCTAGAACGAAATACAGAGTGAGGTAAGCAGAAAGAGAAAAACAAATACTGTATGCTAACACATATATGTGGAATCTAAAAAAAATGGTTCTGAAGAAACTAGGGGCAGGACAGGAATAAAGATGCAGACGTAGAGAATGGACTTAAGGACTCGGGGAGAGGGAAGGGTAAGCTGGGACGATGTGAGAGAGTGGCATGGACATATATACACTACCAAATGGAAAATAGATAGCTAGTGGGAAGCAGCTGCATAGCACAGGGAGATCAGCTCGGTGCTTTGTGACCACCTAGAGGGGTGGGATAGGGAGGGTGGGAGGGAGACGCAAGAGGGAAGAGATATGGGGATATATGTATACATATAGCTGATTCACTTTGTTATACAGCAGAAACTAACACACCATTGTAAAGCAATTACACTCCAATAAAGATGTT
The DNA here is from genome assembly GCF_009873245.2 of Balaenoptera musculus. Taxonomy (NCBI): domain Eukaryota; kingdom Metazoa; phylum Chordata; class Mammalia; order Artiodactyla; family Balaenopteridae; genus Balaenoptera; species Balaenoptera musculus. The sequence goes on along the minus strand of NC_045798.1, from coordinate 4,819,898 downwards.
AAAAAAAATTTCGTATATCACACAAAACACACAGACACAATTTTTAAAAAATCTTATAGAAAATAATTCCACTTACTAATTAGACTAAAATAAAATGATTTAACTTTAATATCAAATATGATTTTATTACTATTGAACTATAACATGCTATTCTATGCTATCTTTTTGATAGTTCAATCAAGTTCACGACCCACGAATGGTTTGTGATTGCTAGTTTGAGAAACACTGCATTGCTTCGTCTTTAGGAAGGCCTCTGAATTGGACGGTAATGTAGAATATGTCTTATTTCTCTTCATGTGGACATTAGCTAGTTGAGGACCTTACTCAAGTCACCATATGCAGTTGGTCTGCAAATTCTGTTATTCCGTCTCCTAAACATCACTTGGATCCATCTTGTCTTCTCTTCCTCTGCCTGCGTTTGTAAATAAACTTCTACTGGAACAGACCTGCTCCTTTGTGCTACCACAGCAGAGTTGAATAGTTGTGTCTGAGTCCACACAGCTCATAAAGGCTAGTGCATTTACTCTTAGGCCTTCTTCAGGAAAAAGTTTGCCTGGATGATTCCAAACACGTGGCCACCGACCTCAGCACTGGAGCCTCTATTGCTCGTCAGGAGTCACGTCATTCAGATGCAGGGTCCAAACCCGCTCACAGGCCCACTGGTCTAAGACTCAAGGGAGACCCTGTCTTATCATTCACTGCCGACGTTCAGCCCTTTAGATCTGGCACGTGGTAGGCATGGCAGGATCGCTAAATGTCTCTCCAAGCTGGTCCCCTTTCCTGAGGTTCAGCCTGCCCCCGAATCTCTTTCTGACTTTCTCCAGAGTAAACTCTCCCTGTTATAAACCTGATAATGCCATTCCCTCGCTGAACATCCTGCAGTGGCTTTTCATTTCTAGCACACTAGAGTCAAAACAGACGGGCCTGTGCAAACCTCTCCATCCCCATTTCCAGTACCCACCCCCCACCCCAAATAACAATAACCATGGTGACAGCTGGCATGGATGTTGGGCTGGCCAGAAGCCAAGTGGTCTGCTAAGCACTTTGCGTAAACACAGTGAGGTTGGGCAGTAAATGCCCTGATTATCTATTATCTCCGTTTACACATGAGGACACAAGCTGAGCCGGGATTGGCTTACCCAAGGTCACTCAGCTGGCAACTGATAGAACCTGGCGTCGTGGCCCCCTCTCTGCCTCTTCAGCCAGACTGACTCTCTTTGGGTCCCCAGATGGACCACGATTTCTCTCTTTTCCAGAGTCCTTTCACGTGTCGTTGCCCTTCCTGGAATATCCTCCCACCCCTCTGCCTGGTAGGTTCTCTTATCTTTTAGAAAGAGAGTCTAGAATAGAGTTTAAGATCATGAGTGCAGGGACCAGACTGCCTCTGTGTAAACCTAACTCTGCGTCTTCGGCTAAGACGCAGCATCTCTCTGAGCCTCAGTTTCCTCATCTGCAGAATGGAGTTGATGGGAATATCCACCTCATAGGGACACCACTGTATCACTGTCGTGGACCTGGGCGTGCAGCTGGTGGCCGACTTCTCTCTTTCCCTGGAGCCTCACAGGGTGGACTGAAGAGCCATAATTTCAACAGGGGTTGTCCAGGACGTTCCACAAGCCCCACACAGCTGGGATTCCCAGAGGTCCTCTGTCCCCCGTCAGATGAGGCCTCTTCTCTCTCTTGGTTATCACATCCTGCAAAGGTGATCAGTAGAGCACTCATAACTAAGACTGGTGATTCTTGAAGCTTCTGCCTGCCTCTTATCCTGTCTGTCCTGTCTCTGAAAGACATACGCAGTGGGCACAGATCACTTTTACTCTTACGTGCTTTTATCTGCCAACCACAGGCCCATGTGCCGTGTGCTTTCCGGTGGGCTTATCTGTGCGAGGCCCCGTCTGCTGCTAGAGTGTGGCTGGAGAATTACAGTTTTCTACTTTATTGTCTACCACTTTGATAGTGGGGAGTTCAATTTCACCTCCTTGAACAAGCGTAACTAATGGCCTCCGAATTGCTGTAATAATTGTCAACACTCAAATGTCCCTCCATCTTTAAGATTTAAGCAAATAGTTATAAAAAAAAAATACTTGGGTCACTGTGTCTTTCACACATACCAATCTCCCACAAGTATCTTTCCCAGGTACTTCAGGTCAGCACGTATGCTGTTTGTTCAGGTACCAACATCCGGTTCTCCTGGCCTTTGACATTCCTTTTTATTTATTTATTTACTTTTTATTCTGTTTTCTCTCTTGTAAATATATAGGGGGAAATGTTCAGGCTTTTCTTAGAGATCTGTTTGATTTACATAAGTGGTTTGTTTGGTGGAACTTACCATATAAGGTGTCCATTTTTATTTAGTTTGCTCCATTTTTTTATACGTTGGTGTTTAGAGACAGTATCCAAGAAGCTTGCTTTCAATCTGACCTGCCTTCTTTTCTTCTTTAAAGCCTCTGTATCATTGGACAATGGGATTTTTTATGTCATCCTTATGTTGTATGATAAACACAATTGGCAGTCACATCAGGACAGAATTACTGCAGTAATAATCAATGTTCTGAGAAAGCAGGACATAGTTGCCCATGGCCAGATACACAGATTTCACAATGTACAAGCAGATTCTGTCTAAAATCTGTCCCTGTGTCAAACTCAGAAGCACATGCAATTTTTTCAACACTTTTATGCAACTTTAAGTTCAAGAGGGGTGCAATTTTAAACATTTCTTGTAGAAACTCTAAAATTAACATAAAACAGATTTACTAAGAAAACTCAGAGACACGTACAAACTCTTGGAAACAGTCACTGCTTGTCAACTCTTACTATCTTTACTTATCATTAAACCAAACCATCATGGTATGGTTCTCATGCCATCCAGAGAGTAATCACGAGATAAGCCCGTCTGGTTGAACTCCCCTATATAAACAGAAGACTGCTTGCTAGGGGCTCTGGTTCTAACATCTCAATGGGGATTTTTAAAACCACTAATTAACCTAACCACTAATTGTTAATGAGGATTGCCTTTTAGCAACTATTTTTTTGCATGTAGTTTGGGAAGTTTAGGAGACGCTTGTGAACCACCAGCAGGCTTATTTTTGTCCTCTGACAGTTGGAAAATGATGGGGAAATAGTGGAGCACATCTCTAGGAGGAGAATAAAGCTTCAATTAAGTTGGCTGAATTTATGAAATCACTTTATAGTTAATATATGGTATTACCCAAACCAAAGTTACCGTTGATGAGCATGAAAGAGAAATTGTCTAGGAAATAACTTCAGATCAAAGCTGTCAATACACCAGAAAGAAAAGAATGATGGTTCTATTTTCCTGCATTTACAAACCCATCTGTGAAATGATCGCAATTGTGCCTCTGAGAAGAGACAACTTTACAGGTTGTGCAATAAGGGGGAAAAGCAATGGGTATTTTCAAAAGTTGTAAAACACAAATGGCTTCCAAAGTTTAAGAAGCAGCTGTTGTGAAAAACACAGAGAATAGCACATCAAAGCGCAAGGGAAAAAGAAATATAAGGAGCTGTGCAAAAATTTTTTTTTAACATCTTTATTGGAGTATAATTGCTTTACAATGGTGTGTTAGCTTCTGCTTTATAACAAAGTGAATCAGTTATACATATACATATGTTCCCATATCTCTTCCCTCTTGCGTCTCCCTCCCTCCCACCCCTCTAGGTGGTCACATAGCACCGAGCTGATCTCCCTGTGCTATGCAGCTGCTTCCCACTAGCTATCTATTTTACGTTTGGTAGTGTATATATGTCCATGCAAAATTTTTAAATAGAAAATATTCATGAAAGAATAACGTAAATGGTCTTAAGCAAAATAAGGATTCCAGATTAGGAATATGGTACAAGATGTCCATTGTTTACGATGGGCTAGCTGCTAAAACAAGCACTGGCCTCCAGTGGCTTATTGTGGCCTCTGCTGGGCCATTGGCATCTCTGAGAAATAGAATGTTAAGGAGTCAGAGTTCCTTCCAGCATCTGGATGTCATCGGAGTAGGCGCCACGACTCCAAGTGACTGATGACTGAGCTATTCAGAGGAGCTCAGCCTTCCTCTTGTAATAGCTTTTCATGGGTGGCAGCCCCACAAACCAGCCTCTTCCCAAGTCTCATGACACTGACAGACCAGAAGATCTTTTTTCTCCTGTTGATGGCATTACCTTGTGTTTATGAACCAGGTACAAATCCCAGTCGTCATTTAATTTTATTGTGGCTTCTTTTTCACTTGTTGGTTTTTCTTTTGACGAACAAAAGTTCTTAATTTTAATGTAGTTGAATTTATTAACTATTTTTCTCCACAAATTATGTGTTTATATTTCTTGTTTAAGAAATCCTCTGTAAACTGAGATCATGAAGATATTTTCCTGTCTTCTAAATATTTTAAAGCTTTCTTTCTTTTTTTTTTTTTTTAAGTTCTTTACAGATCCTTTTGGTAAGAGTTTATTCCATTCTTAATATATCCAAATTAACTATTGAGGAAAATAGATAAACAACTTTCAAATTATAAAGCAATGCTCCTGGAAGCAGGACTAAGAAATTGTCCCTATCTTTGAACAAGATAATACTTTTTAATCTATTTTAATGGGAATATATATATACAGATTGGAGTATAATTGCTTTACAGTGTTGTGTTAGTTTCTGCTTTATAACAAAGTGAATCAGCTATACATATACATATATCCCAATATCTCTTCCTTCTTGCATCTCCCTCCCATACTCCCTATCCCACCCCTCTAGGTGGTCACAAAGCACCGAGCTGATCTCCCTGTGCTATGCAGTTGCTTCTCACTAGCTATCTATTTTACATTTGGTAGTGTATATATGTCCATGCCACTCTCTCACTTTGTCCCAGCTTACCCTTCCCCCTCCCCATGTCCTCAAGTCCATTCTCTATGTCTGCGTCTTTATTCCTGTCCTGCCCCTAGGTTCTTCAGAACCAATTTTTTTTTTCAGATTCCACATATATGTGTTAGCATATGGTATTTGTTTTTCTCTTTATAACTTACTTCACTCTGTATGACAGTCTCTAGGTCCATCCACCTCACTACAAATAACTCAATTTCATTTCTTTTTATGGCTGAGTAACACATTGTATATATGTGCCACGTCTTCTTTATCCATTCATCTGTTGATGGACACTTAGGTTGCTTCCATGTCCTGGCTATGGTAAATAGAGCTGCAGTGAACATTGTGGTACATGACTCTTTTTGAATTATGGTTTTCACAGGGCATATGCCCAGTAGTGGGATTGCTGGGTCATATGGTAGTTCTCTTTTTAGTTTTTTAAGGGACCTCCATACTGTTCTCTGTAGTGGCTGTATCAATTTACATTCCCACCAACAGTGTAAGAGGGTTCCCTTTTCTCCACACCCTCTCCAGCATTTATTGTTTGTAGATTTTTTGCTGATGGCCATTCTGACCAGTGTGAGCTGATACCTCATTGTAGTTTTGATTTGCATTTCTCTAATGATAGTGATGTTGAGCATCCTTTCATGTGTTTGTTGGCAATCTGTATATCTTCTTTGGATAAATGTCTATTTAGGTCTTCTGCCCATTTTTGGATTGGGTTGTTTGTTTTCTTGATATTGAGCTGCATGAGCTGCTTGTAAATTTTGGAGATTAATCCTTTGTCAGTTGCTTCATTTGCAAATATTTTCTCCCATTCTGAGGGTTGCCTTTTCGTCTTGTTTATGTTTTCCTTTGCTGTGCAAAAGCTGTTAAGTTTCATTAGGTCCCATTTGTTTATTTTTATTTCTCTAGGAGGTGGGTCAAAAAGGATCTTGCTGTGATTTATGTCATAGAGTGTTCTGCCTATGTTTTCCTCTAAGAGTTTTATAGTGTCTGGCCTTACATTTAGGTCTTTAATCCATTTTGAGTTTATTTTTGTGTATGGTGTTAGGGAGTGTTCTAATTTCATTCTTTTACATGTAGCTGTCCAGTTTTCCCAGCACCACTTATTGAAGAGGCTGTCTTTTCTCCATTGTATATTCTTGCCTCCTTTATCAAAAATAAGGTGACCATATGTGCGTGGGTTTATCTCTGGGCTTTCTATGCTGTTCCATTGATCTATATTTCTGTTTTTGTGCCAGTATCACACTATCTTGATTACTGTAGCTTTGTAGTATAGTCTGAAGTCCGGGAGCCGGTTTCCTCCAGCTCTGTTTTTCTTTCTCAAGATTGCTTTGGCTATTCGGGGTCTTTTGTGTTTCCATACAAATTGTGAAATTTTTTGTTCTAGTTCTGTGAAAAATGCCATTGGTAGTTTGATAGGGATTTCATTGAATCTGTAGATTGCTTTGGGTAGTATAGTCATTTTCATAATGTTGATTCTTTCAATCCAAGAACATGATATATCTCTCCATCTGTTTTATCATCTTTAATTTCTTTCATCAGTGTCTTATAGTTTTCTACATACAGGTCTTTTGTCTCCTTAAGTAGGTTTATTCTTAGGTATTTTATTCTTTTTATTGCAATGGTAAATGGCAGTGTTTCCTTAATTTCTCTTTCATATTTTTCATCATTAGTGTATAGGAATGCAAGAGATTTCTGTGCATTAATTTTGTATCCTGCTACTTTACCAAATTCATTGATTAGCTCTTAAAGCTTTCTTTTTTTCACATGTAAGTTCTTATTCCATTTGAAATTAATTTTTATGTATGGTGTGAGATATAGATCCAATTTTCTTTGTTTGCTTGTTTTGTTTTGAAATAAGAATACCTCTTCTTCCTGAGCCCCGGATGAGTTGTTTCCAAAATATTGTAACTGCGGTTGGAAACTGAGACAGATAAAGCCAAAGTACTTTCAAATTGATTAGAACATTTCTTAACCTCAGGGTGATTTTGTTTCCCAGGGGACAGTTGGTAATATCTAGAAACATCTTTGACGGCCAGGATTGGGGTGGAGGGGAGCTGGAATGGATGCCACCGGCATCTAGTCAGCAAAGACCAGGAATACTGCTAACCATCCTACAGCATACGGCGCCGCTTGCCACCTCTTAAAAACTAAAAACATAAAAAAATAATTTGCTGGCCCCATATGCTAATCGTGTGAGGCTGAAAAACCCTGGTCTAGAGAATGAATCCAGGAGATCTATATACTTTTCCAAAACGGAGAGGAAGCCCTCAGTCCACTGGGATCGACCACACAGATGTCATTCTACTTGCTCTTTTTTTTTAAAGAAGTATTTTTTTAAAGTCTCTATTGAATTTGTTACAATATTGCTTCTGTTTTATGTTTTGGTGCTTTGGCCGCGAGGCATGTGGGATCTTAACTCCCTCACCAAGGATGGAACCCGCACCCCCTGCATTGGAAAGAGAAGTCTTAACCACTGGACTGCCAAGGAAGTCCCTCCACTTGCTCTTTTCAAAAGATGTTTTCAATTTTTCTCTATTCAGATCCTCAAGAATGGAAAAGCCATTATAGGACGCCATTTCTGTAATCAAATCGCCTAAGCAAAATAGGGGCTGAGTGGCACAGCCGGCCACCTCTGCTTGGAAAGTGGACTTTGTTGGGGGGCGGGGCACATCGTAGATGGAGGACCAATGGGAATTAGGTAGCTATGGGGGCTGTGATTAAAACCACGTGCAAAATACAGCAGTTCCCATGGATGACGTATTGTAGGAAGCCAACTCAGGGCACTGAAAGGTGGCAACGATTCTCAACAGGGCTGGGGATGCATCGCCTGGGAAGACCGCTGTGTGGAGATGGATAAGAGAGGGTTACCAGGAGCAACGCGGGTATCAGCGCAGTCACCATTTTTACTCTTAAAACTTGATCTGTTCAAAGTGAAGAAACAGACAGCAGGTCTGAGGATGAAACGAAAAATCAGTGGGAGATAAGGGTCACTTTTAACTCGTCTCCGTATCAGCACGGATAATAATCAGTCCGACAGAAAGTCGTTACATGTTTATCGGCTCTAATTGTTTCCGGCTAATTTAATTAGGCGTCCGAGTTGTAGCTGTCCTTCCTTTTTTTTCCCCCAACAAGTCCATCTAAGACAAACAGGCACCGTATCCTGAGATATCTAAACTGGAGGGGAGGAAAAGAATCTAAGATGGTTCTTTAATGCGATTCTGGGGGAGTCGTAGCTCATTTTCCCTGAATTTATCTGGGTTTTTAGTGTCTGAGATGTCAAATTATTTTTGGAAAAATCGATTTGATTCTCCCCAGAACGTATCCTGTCTTTTCTACCGGTTGGAATGGCTTAGACTAACGCTGAGGCAGGTACTAATATTCCTCTTGAGAGGACAAACCGCTTACTTCCTGAGGTCACAAGATGGGCGGTACAGATTCTAGAAGAAGACCACACCCAAAACGTGGGAATAGGTGAGGCCAGATTCCCTGCCCCAGAGATGCTGCTTTAGAAATCTATCCAAACATATACGGATGGAGAAGCGGTGGCCCCAGGAAAGTACCAGAGTTTAAACTCAGAGCTGCGTGAAATTGGAGAAAAGGCAAATTTTGACATTTGTCTTTTCTAGGAATGAACAGCTTCTTTAGCAAGCCACAGAACTGTGAAAGATGTCTTTACGTTTTATGTGAAGAATGTGAGGGTCACAGTGGTGACTGTATCTTTGGGAGAAGAACGGCTTGTTCCAAGAGCAGCAAATACACGTGGATCATCCCACCTGGAATTTACATGTAATTGAGACAGTTTTTTTCTCCACTCAGATAATAAATCTACTTTTCATTCTTTCTGTGGATACAGCACAAATATCTCTTAAACCAAGCAGACCTTCTTCTATAAAATCAGCCCTGTATAATGTAATGCATATCATCTTTTCCACAAACGAGTGTTATTTAAATGGATGGCGGAAAGTTACTCACAAATATAAATGATAGAGCTTCGTGTATGCGTTGTAGGGAATATACTGAAACACTAAAAGGGGCATTGGAATAGGAGTGTCTCTAAATAAAAACCTGCATTGGAAGGACAGCCTTCAGGCTGACTCTGTAACTTAAGGCATTTATAGTGCCTGAAATATAGTAACTGTGACCTGCAAGGCAATCACCCTGCAGCAAGACAAAAATCTCACCTAATATTGTTGCCGTCTTACTATGTTTTAGCTACATTGACCTTTTTCCAGTTTCTGTCTTTGTGCTTTAAAACATACCCAAATCACTCCCAGCTAAGAATCTTTTTATTTGCTGTTTTGTTTGCCTAGTGCAAACTTCCTGATCTTTGCCTAGTTGAGCCTACATTGTATTTATTTCTCAACTCAAATGCCATGAGTTTTGTAAGTTTCATCATAAGGGCTTCCCAGGTACCACCATCCACCACCACTGGTCACATTATTCTAGGTCCTGGCTTTATTTTCTTCACATCATGTGACACTTGCTGACATAAACTTGTTACATTTAATTTTAAAATAAAATATAACAGTTAGTATAGTTATATAATGTAGATCATATATCAACATATTCAACAGCATATGCCATTTATAAAACCTATAGTATACTTACAAACATATAAATATGTTCTTATACTATATTTATTATTATATATTAATACATACATATTGCATTTACATCTCATAACTCCCAAGGAGTGAATACGTTTGGATAGTAAGCATCATTGGTTGCTAAGATTAAATAACAGATTAAAGCTGCACTTTGAAAAACACTGTAATTTTTCCAAATACCTTGAACCTGAGTCTTACCCAGTCTCTGGATTCAGCTGCCCATATTCAGGGAACATCAAAGAAAGAGAAACCTGGGATCTGGGAAATCTTACAGGCCAAGGGGTTCAGAGTCTTCATTAGATAAATAAATAAATAAATTTATTTATTTATTTATTTATTTATTTATGGCTGTGTTGGGTCTTCGTTTCTGTGCGAGGGCTTTCTCTAGTTGTGGCAAGTGGGGGCCACTCTTCATCGTGGTGCACGGGCCTCCTCTCACTGTCACGGTCTCTCTTGTTGCGGAGCACGGGCTCCAGACGCGCAGGCTCAGTAGTTGTGGCTCACGGGCTTAGTTGCTCCGTGGCATGTGGGATCTTCCCAGACCAGGGCTCGAACCCGTGTCCCCTGCATTGGCAGGCAGATTCTCAACCACTGCGCCACCAGGGAAGCCCCATTAGATAAATTTAAAGGAATTAAAGGGAAGGGATGGAGGAGAAGTCTTATGTTAAAAGAGATTTAAAGGATATCCAATTTTTGAAAAAGTAGGCAAGACTCAACTGCTTGGAATAGGGATGCAAAGTGAGTGATAAACTGTAAAAAGAAAAGGGGCTGCTCCTTAAGGCTGTAGGTGGGGACTCGATTACACATCCGCCTCTTGGCAAGAAACCGAGTCAGTGCCAGGTCTTCAAGGGTCCTTCCGTCTCATACTCGCCCTTCTGAGGGGCCCAGGAATCTGAAGAAATAAACAGTGACAAGAGTTCTGAGCCTTTTCTGTTACTGTAGCAAGTAGATCACGGTCACTGCCCTTCTGGTTCTTTTCCGTCAGGAGCTTCTCCATGTGTCCTGATGGACGCGGATGCGTTCGAGCCAACCCGAGCCCAGAATGTTTCATGAGGTGCAGAACTTGGGAGGGCACACAGAGTCAGACTTGGGGGCTTCTGCTCATGTGGGTATGGTACTTATGGCAAGCTTTGGTGAAGAAACAAATATTCTTTATTAATAAGTTGTTCTTCTTTATGGAATAATCTAACCAAATCAAATGCTGTTGAAAGAATGACCTAATCATAACCCAATGATAGCTACATCTACATCTACATGTGTATATCATCTATATCTGTATCATCTATATCTCTCTCTCTATATCATCTGTATCTATATCAGTATCTGTATATCTGTATCTATAGATCTATTTGCTGATGGGTAGAGACTATATATATACACACACACACACACACACACACACACATTTGTTCCTCTTCTAAAATACTGATTTCTATCAAAAAAACAGAAGAAATAAAATAAAGTAAAATAGCAAAATGTATTTAAGGTGGTTTTGTTCGTAACTCCAATCTATTCACAATTGGGTGAGATCACTACCACAGTATGTCACTGTGTCTGCCCAAAAGGCAGCCATGGGCACATCTCACAGACAACTTGCTTTGTCTGAGCATCAGAGCAAGAGCCCCTGAACTGACATCCACAAGGACAGTATTTATATGTATAAAGTGGGTCAAGGCGCTACACGCTGATAGAAGATGGAAGGCAGACTAGAAACTTATCTTTGGAAATTGCTTTTAGGGACTCAATTACTATGGCAATCCCACACTTCTAGCTTCCTATGGAGGCTGCAATCGCTTCAGTTTCATCCCGCTTTTAGGGGAAAAGTGCTCTTAAGAAAGGTTACAGATATTCAAAGGAAAGTAGAAAATGCTGTGTTCATGTCTTCTCTGGAAGCAGCATAGGGAGAAAAAGAGAGGGCAGGGCATTCATTGGAATGTGAGTTGAGTTTGTATATTAGTTGTTCATTCATTTTTTCTTCTTTCTTACAACAAATATACACTGAGTACCTACCACGTGTCAGTCATTTTTCCAGGAATTAGGGCATGATGTTAAACAATTAAAGATACTTCTCTCATGGCGTTTGTATAGCTATGGGTGTGCATATGTGTCAGGGGCAGGAAAACAATAAAAACGTAACAAGTGAATGCATTAGGTCAGGTGGGGTAAAGGTCTATGAAGAAATATAAAGGAAGGAAAGGTGCATTGAAAGCACCCAGTGGTGGAGACAATAATTGAAAAGGGAATGATTAGAAAAGCCTCACTGAGGGACTTCCCTGGCGGTCCAGTGGTTAAGACGCCGAGCTTCCACTGCAGGGGGCATGGGTTCAATCCCTGGTCTGCGAACCAAGATCTCGCATGCTGCGTGGGGCGGCCAAAAAATAGAAAAAAAAAAAAAGTTCTCTGATAAGCTGACAATTGGGCACGGACCTCCAGCAAATGAGTTGATAAGCCAAGTGATAGCTGGAGGAAAGGCTTGCTCCGGAAAGAGGGAAGAAAAATTTCAAAGGTCTTACGTGGGGAGCATGGCAGCTCTGTTCACGGAACAATAAAAGATCCAGTGCTATACCCAAGGGGAAAGGGTATGAGAGGAAGTTAGATGAACTGAGGAAATGGTTCGGAGCGGGTAGGGTTTTCCAACCCACCATAGAGGCGATAATGATGGTAGTGATGTCCGTGATATAAACAATTGTAAATTACATGTAAATTACATCTCCCCACCACATACTCCACCCCTACCTTACAGCATACATAACACCTGCTCGCATGAATAGGGCAGGAGTAACCCCATGCTGACAAATAAACACAGGGTGCCAGCAATTATAATCTTATCGTCATGATTCTTTCAGGAAAGGGTGGGCTCGACTAATAGTCATCATAACAATGATATTAGGAATTCTACATAGACTTTGTTTTTCACTTAGATAATGGGCAAGCAAAAATCTTTGGAGACTACTACCAAGAGAAATAATATAGCATTTGAGCAAAACATAATTATTATTACCAGCCAAGTAATACCTGGCCTTTTGATGTGACTGGAGCAGACTTGGGGCCTTCTGAAGTGATTTTGGATAAACTGATGTCAAGTAACACCATGATTAAAAATGCATCATAAGAATTTCCTGTCTAGTCCAAAAACAGGATAATGTAACCTAAATTTGAAGAGAGAAAAATCAATAATTTAAAACAGACTCAAATAACTGAATTAGTAGAGAAGGATATTAAAACAAATATTATGACTTGATTATACACAATTAAGAAGCTATAGGAAAAACTGAACATATTAAATAAAATCACGTACCTTTTAATATTTTAATTTTTATTATTTTTTTAATCTTTATTGGAGTATAATTGCTTTACAATAGTGTGTTAGTTGCTGCTGTATAACAAAGTGAGTCAGCTATATGTATACATATACCCCCATATCCCCTCCCTCTTGCGTCTCCCTCCCACCCTCCCTATTCCACCCCTCTAGGTGGTCACAAAGCACCGAGCTGATCTCCCTGTGCTATGCGGCTGCTTCCCACCAGCTGTCTATTTTACATTTGGTAGAGTATATATGTCAATGCTACTCTCTCACCTCGTCCCAGCTTACCCTTTCATGTATCTGTTAAAAAATCACATTCTAGGGACGAAAACAACAATATCTGAGATGAAAAATACATCAGGCAGGATGAGTGGTAGATATTGAGGGAGAATAAAAGATTAATGAAATTGAAGATATATCAGTAGAAACTATTCAAAAGTGGAACACGAAGAATAAAAAACTTGGAAAAATATAAACAGAGCATTAGTAAACAGTCCAAAATTTTCAAGTGGCCAAATATACATGTATTTGGATTTCCTGAAACAAAGGAGAGAGAAAAATAAATAAAAGTTTGAAGAACTTATAGCAGGTCATTTTCCAAATCTGATTTTATAAAAGCAAAAAACCCAAGAACAAAACCACCTATAAACCTAGAGAATCAAAAAGGTCAATGGACACCAGCCAAGACACATCATAATCAAATTGCTTGAAAGCAATGAGCTCTCTGATAAACAGAAATCCTAAAAACAGACAGAATAAAAAGTTACAGTTCCTATACAGGAACAGAGAGGGATGACGGGAGATTTTTTTTATTGGAAACAATGCAAACTGGAAATGAGAACAACATCTTCACAGCACCGAATAAAACAAAAACAGAAAGCAATTGTCAACCTAGAAATTTTGCCCAATGAAAATGTCTTTCAGAACAAAGGTGAACATTTTCTTCACCAGAATTACACTACAAAAAAAAAAAAAAATTAAATTTCTTCAAGTAGATGAAACCTGGAGTTACCAAAAAGAAATTAAGAGCACTGGAAATAATACTTTACAAGTAAATATAAAGACATTTTGTCTTATGACTTAAATAACTTCAAAATATGATCGATTGTTTAAAGCAAATATAGCAAACATATATCATCACACAAAACCACTGCTGATGCATTCATCTTACATGCAAATATATTTTGAATGATACATCAGATTTACAACTATACCAAAAGACGATGTATTTAATATTGTAAATAACTATATTTAAATGACAAACTTTTCCTTTGTTCAGGAAATCAATACACGCTTTCATTTTGTTGGGCTAATACTCATCATGTGATGACACACTGTAATTACTGAGGATTTGATAGAAAGTAACATTTCCTTTGTTACCTGTAGCTCTAGCACATAGAATGTCTTAGGCCAGCTCAGAAGTCTTCCAGCTCTATCAGCTTTCTTGATACTGCCAGGTAGAATGTCAAAGTGATACCGACCACGGCTCTTGGCCTTCCCCAATCAATGGAAGTTGATTAGAGGCCAGACAAGAAACTCAGGCAAGGCTTTACTGGGACCCCTGCTGCAGCAGGGGGGTAGTGAAAACAGGTGACAGTTTCCCTTGCTCACTGGCTCGGGGTGGGGCAGGGGGGTGGCAAGATGTTTCCTTAAATCAGATGAGGGTAGAGGTGGGTTCAGGGGTCAGACCAGAGGGATGGCTTAGGTGGTCTGCCCGCCCCTTTGGTGGTGTTGAGTGCAGGGGGCATGCACACTACCCTGCTTTTCTCCTGACACCCTGTTTTTGCTCGTGGCTCTTCAGAAGTGGCAGCTGGGTTTTTTTGTTTGTTTGTTTGGTTTGGTTTGGTCTTTTTGTATCTTGTCCATAATTTGCCCCAACTGCGCATGCATGCAGATATTTTTAGTCCCTTATAATTTCTTTGTATTTTGTTGCTGGAGGAGACATTTGTCCGAGTGCAAGCCCTGCAGCAGAGGGTCCCAGGTCCCAGCCCGTCTCAAAAGCACGTTGAGAATGGCTTTCCAAAGCTCCCTGTGACATTCTAGACCTGGGTCATGGGATCAACAGCCAGGTATAATTATGAACTGATAATAGGATAATATTCAGGTTGATTAGCTATGAAAATCGTTATTTGCTCTAATGGAAAGTTTACATTTCTCTTCTTGAGCACAATTTGAGTCATGGAGAGGTCTGTGGGTGTGTGTGTGTGTGTGTGTGTGTGTGTGTGTGCGTGTGTGTATGTTTGTCCTACAGACTTCAGCTCAGCCAGAGCACTGGGTGTTTGGGGGTGTGTGTGGGACAAACACAGCCTGAATCAGGGTGAGATGAGTGGGGATAGAATGGTGCAAGTGCGGGTTCAGAGTCTGCTCTTATTTAACATGTGGACACTTTGCCCATCATAGATATTTTATCTGAATTTTGATTTAAAAAACATTTCATTAAAATGTTCTTTATCTAGATGACTGAGTTCTTTGGTGCCCCCTTAAAATTTGCACCTGAGACTAGCCTCACTCTCGTCACCCTGGTCCTGGCCTGAGCACCAAGGGCTGTGTGTGTGAGCTACATGCCCAATCCGATTTCCTTTTTTTTTTTGGCCGTGCCTCACAGCATGTGGGATCTTAGTTCCCCGACCAGGGATGGAACCCACGCCCCCTGCAGTGGAAGCGCAGTGTCCCAACCACTGGACTGCCAGGGACGTCCCTGATCCTACATCATAATAACCACAACAGCAGTGAGAGGCACACGGGCCGCTTGGCTGTGCTCCATTCAATACGCAGGACTCCCTGGAGGGGCTGCCAGGAGAAAACAAGCCACGAGTGTTTTCCTCCGGACAAGTTCTGCTCCATCAGGACTGAACTGCCTTGTACTTCTGGTTTCACCATCTACCCCTAGCAGCCCCATCTCACTGCAGGGAGGTGCTCCAGGGAGGAGACAGGAGAGCCCAGGAACTACAGGGGTTTCTCAGCTGTCCAGGAGAAGGCTCAGGACTCCCAGGACACGTGGCTGGTGGGGCTCTGGCAGTGACGGAATAAACTGGGAGGATATTAGTCACCCTCCAGAGTTCTCTGGTTATTTTTTTCGAGGTTGTTTTGCTTTTGTTTTCGTTTTGTGTGTGTATTTTTTCCAGGTTTTACTTGTAATCTATGGGAAAAATAAGCTGTGATGGACTTACTCCATCTTCCCCTGAAGTGTTAATTACGAATGGAAACAATGGTCAGGACCCAAATTAACCAAAGTTTGGTCTATTACCTAACAGTAAGCATAGAAGTCATGAGGTCTGCTGGACTTTTCATGCAGGGACAGGGGAAAATTATCCCTTATTAATACATGTGAAAGGTCCAGGGGAGAAAAAGTTGTGTTTTGACACATGATGTCTATTTATGTTCAGTGTGTCATATACTCGTGGAATTGGGAGGAAATATGAAGAGACATTGTGTTACAAGCAGCGTCGTGATGTCAAAAGCATCATCAGCATCCCCTTCTCTGGTCCAGCCTGTCCTTGGGAGTCCCCATCCCGACGAGGGTACAGCATGGCTGAGATTGGCTGCGGCTTTGGGGCCAGAAGAGTAGGACCTGATGGAGGTCAAACCTTAGAGCCACTTAGCACTTTGAGAAGCGCTTCGCGCACTCATCTCATGCGACTTCCTCAAGGCCCTTGGGAAGGTCAGACTGGAGTTAACATTTACTTTATGAGTGGGGAGACCAAGCAGGTGTCGCTTGCCTAAATTTCCCATGAGTTGATGGAAGATCCCTGGTCAGAACTCAAGTCCTCAGGCTCTCGGGTCATTGATCGTTCCGCTAATCCCCGAGTGGTACTAAATAGGGAATGAGGCTATCAAGCTGTGGAGATGAGGACAATGATGGTTCAGCACCACTCTTGTGCCGTGCGTGAAATGCTTTGGTTGGGGGAAGGACTGGGGTTGTCTTCAAGGATGCAAATCAAAGAAAACCTCAAACTCCCTTGAGTTGAGACACTTCCCGTGCAGCTCAGAAAGTGTATGCAAAACCCATCAGTTTCACCCCCCCCCCCACCCCGACAAAGAGGCAGGGAGATACTGAAGTTGGAAGAGGGGAATTAAGATATTTCAACAGATCCCCCAAACCACAGTCCAGCAGTAAGACATTTTCCTCCCATCAGTATTGTCAGATGCAGTCTATTTAGCATGACATGACAAGCTGGAGGAAGAAAAGCCCCGAGAATCCGTGATCCTGAGCGGTCTCAGAAAGTTTGGGAACTAGTTCTGAATTGACTAAAATTTTGTTTGAATAACGTGCACATGGTTATATATTTTACTCTCAAGCCTTTCTAGAATGTCCAGCGAGGTTTCCTCCTGGTGACAGTTGGCCGGCTGATCGTCACCCAGAGGAAGAAGTGACAGTGTTAGTTTTAATTCCTCATTATCGGCGGAAACACACATTTGGAACGTCGTGTGGGTGACTATCAGCTGTTCAGCTGAGAAACGGCCTGGGGTCGGCCATGCCTCACTTCCCAGCTATTCTGATACCGCTCACTGATGTACACACTTATAGGCATCTAAAACCCAGACTGTTGAATCTCCCTAAATTATATCCTCTCAATCTGTCATGCAGCAATTTTTAAATGAAATCTCTACTTTCATCAGGCAGTGAAACTAAGACGGACGACATTCTGACAGGTGTATAAGCCCACGGTGGATGCAGTAGGAGACTCAGCTGGAGGGGAGGGCAGCCAATCACACAACATGTCTAGACAGGACTGATGTCAGCCTGGGATCTGAGAAAGGATGGATATTTCTGAACTGTAAACAAAAAATATTTTTGTATTTATAGTTAAGGGGGATTGGATTTTTTACAAGTCTGTTTACCAGGCAGACAAAAGGAAGCTTCATGTGTATATTTTCTTCCCCCTCCACCTGCCCACCACCCACCCCCCTGCCCCGTCCAGCTTTATTGAGATACAATTCTCAGATAACATTGTGTAAGTTTAAGGTGTACAATGTGATGATTTGATACACATGTATATTGTGAAATGATCACCACAATCAAGGTAACACATCTTCTATGTCACATAATTACCATTTTGTTATTGTCGTTACTGTGATAACATTTAAAAATTACTCTTGCAGCAACTTGCAAGTATACAATACAGTATTGTTCATTATAATCACCTTGCTATATATTCGATTCCCATCACTTTAACTAGAAGTTTGTACTCTGTGACTAACATCACCTCATTCCTCCCCACCCACCCGGCCCCAGCTCCTGGCAACAGCCAATCTACTCTGTTTCTATGAGTTCAACTTTTTTAGATTCCACATATAAGTCAGATCACGCAGCATTTGGTTTTCTCTATCTCTCTTATTTCACTTAGCATAATACCCTCTAGGTCCATCTGTGTTGTTCCATTGTATATACACATACCACATTTTCTTCATCCGTTCAGCTATTATTGATGGACACTCAGGTTGTTTCCATGTCTTGGCTATTATGATTAATGCTGTAATGAATATGGAGGTGTAAATATCTCTACAAGATAGTGATTTTATTTCCTCTGGGTGAATACCCAGAAGTGGGATCACTGGATCCTCTGGTAGCTCTATTTTTAATTTCTGAGGAAACTCCATACTGTTTTCCATGGCGGCTGCATCAGTTTACATTCCCAGCAACAGCACACGCGGGTTCCCGTTTCTCCACATCCTCGCCAGCATTTATCTCTTGTCTTTTTGATGATGGCCATTTTAACAGCTATGAGGTGATATGTCATTGTGGTTTTGACTTGCATTTCCCTGACGATTAGTGATTTTGAGCTCCTTTTCATGTAATTTTTGGCCATTTGCATGTCATCTTCGGAAAAATGTCTGTTCAGGTCCTTACCTGTTTTCCAATCAGATTTTTTGGCTATATTGAGTTCTAAGATTTCCTTATATATTTTGGATATTAACCTCTTATCAGATATATGATTTGCAAATATTTTCTCCCATTCCTTATGTTGTCATTTTGTTGATTCTTTTCCATGCAGAATCTTTTTAGTTTGATGTAGTCCCACTATTTATTTTTGCCTTTGTTTCTTTTAGTGTCAGACTCAAAACAATCCTTGCCAAGACTATTGTCAAGGAGGTTTTTCCATATGTTGTCTTTTAGGAGTTTTACACTTTCAGATCTTATAGTTAAGTCCTTAATCTATTTTGAGTTAATTTTTGTGAGTGGTGTAAGAGAGGGGTCCAATTTCATTCTTTTGCATGTGAATATCTAGTTTTCCCAATACCATTTATCGAAGAGACTGTCCTTTCCCCATTGAGTATTCTTGGCTCCCCTGTCAAATATTAGTTGACCTTATATGTATGGATTTCTTTCTGGGCTCTCAATTCTGTTCCATTGATCTATATGTCTGCTTTTATGCCAGTACCATATTGTTTTGAGTATTATAGCTTGGTGATAGAGCTTGAAGTAAGGAAGTGCGGTGCCTCTGGCTATATTTTTTTCTCAATATTGACTTGGCTGTTTGGGGTCTTTTGTGGTTCCATACAAATTGTAGGAATGTTTTTTACAATTTTGTGAAAAATATCATTGGAATTTGGGTAGGGATTGCATTGAATCTATAAATGATTTTGGGTAGTATGGACATTTTAACAATGTTAACACATAAAACTTGAACATGGATATCTTCCTATTTATTTGTGTTCATGTGTATATTTTCTATGTGAACTTCTGACAATTGATGGTATAGCATGATTACACCTAACACATGGGATCGAAAGAAGTCAGGCAGATTCCTTTACCCATTCAGCTCCACACAACCATGGTTTTGTCTGCATCTGGCAGTCTTCATTGAAACTATCCACTTCATGCCTCCACGTCAGAGTTCTGAAATATGAATAAGAGCATCCGGGGTATCTGTCCACATTCATGTGTTCATGAGGACACACAGCAGCCTTCACACTCACACAGGCAGGGAATAGCATTTGGAAATTGCTCTGAGAAAGACAGGACTCTTGTGTCAGGGTCAATTTCATGCTTAACATGCATAGGCAGTGTTTTACCTTTTGCATTTTTAGGGTCTCAGGAAAGGTCACATCCAACCCTTGACTATCTTCTTCATTCACCTCAAAGATTTTGGAATTTCACACTGGAAGCTCAGCTCCTTTGTGTATCCTCTGATGCTAGCTTGTGACAATAACTATTCAACCAGAATGTTTCAAACGAAAAGTTATTATTAACACACCAAAAAACTTAAAGCTGGGCAGTTTCAGATTAGGTCCAACAGTTCTCCCAGGTCTCCAAGAACCCAGGTTCCCTCTGTCTTTCTACTGAACCCACTGCATATTGGTTGGTCATTAGTCTTGTCTCCTTATGGTCACAAGATGGCTGCCAGAGATCCTCACATCAATCACATCCTCACTTGTTTACATTCAAAGACAGGAAGATGGCAAACTTTTGTTTCCTTTTTTTTTTTTCTTTAAGTAAGGAAAAGCTTTACTGCAGCCCCCATCGATGCCCTCTAGTATTTCCGGCCACATTATTGATGTGATGACCAAAGGTCTTGGCATAAAGCTTGGGGCATTGTTGGAGCTTAGTAATGGCAGCCTGCAAGCTGGCTACATTTTTCTTAAAATACAGTCACCTATTTGTTGCTCAGGATGCCATCAGCCTATCAATTAAAGTATCTCTGATATAAAACTCATGGTAATGAACAGGGTCATGTTATAAGTTTATTAACAAAACATTTGGTAAACAAATCCAAATTAATTGTACAAACAAGGGTAAGGAGTGGGAATATTACAACATCCAAGGGAAAATAATCATGGAAAGAAAGATGAAAACGGGCTATTGACCCAAAAGGATAATGAGAATTCATTGTCATTACTCATTATCATCATTCATTATTCATTGTTTCCTAATGTTGAACAGCCTTATTTGAATTATCTTAGCTACTGTATTTGACAGCAAAATCACATCTCTTTTCAAAATTTCATAATTCAAACTTTAACACAATCTTAAATTCCCCTCTATTAACACTGAAGAGGTTTAGCTGAACTTCCGAGTCCATAATGGAGTTTTCTTTGAAAAAGAGACGCGAGACTCCAGAAAGAGAGAACCCTGTATTCAGTCACACTCAAACCTGCCTGGCCCCATCAGTTCTTCCAGAAAAATGTCTTTTCCTCTTTCACATGAAATCTTAGGCTCAAGATCAGTGAAGGGGTAACAGGAAGTTGTCCATCCTAGAGTCGTAACCTGTGCTGCAGCCTGTCTTGATACAGGGGTGAGCCCGTATTTTGTCTTGGGGAAGGGCTTAACCTTGGCTGCGAGTTTCATAGTAAAGACACAGCCTCAGATCCAGTGTGGTGCCCAGGAGACCTCTGAGGACAGAAGAGGTTCTCTGCTCTCGGAGGGATGGATTCAGAGCATTCGTGCCTGAGACAGGACGGTGGGCAGTGAGATAACCACCGAGCAAACTTCATACAGGCCTGGGTCCTGCTGGAACGGGGTCTTCCCCCTCCCCTGATCCCTAGAGGTACAAACTATTATGTATAAAACAGATAAGCAACAAAGATATATTGTACAGCATAGGGAGATATAGCCAGTATTTTGTAATTACTTTAAATGGAGTATAATCCCTAAGCCGTGGTGACCCCACCCCCTTTGCTCCGTGCCTGGACCACGGTTGGGTATGTGATTCAGTCCTAGCCCAAGACAGACAGGGGCTCAGAGGTAGGAGGAAAGCTCCTAGATAAACCAGTCTTTTCAGGAGAAAGCCTTTCCGGGGCTGAGGGAAGGGGTGACCTTACCCATCACATTTCATGTTTGGGAGGCTAATGCCTGCGGGTTTGATGTTTGAAGTCACCCATTTCCAGCCGTTCTGGAAAGACTAACAGAAATGCAGAGACAGGGCCCGAGATCTCTGATACCTTCCAGGAGCTGAAAAACCTTGGAGACCCCCTCTCCCCACCTCCCCCCACAGGCTGCTGCTCATGGGAAGAATTTTTTAAAATCTCTGTTATTATGGCACTGTCCCTTGGGACTCGGATCAGCTCAGTGCCACAAAATGTAATTGCTACTAACAGACTTTTCTAGTTAGATTCTTCTGCTTCTTGCAAAGGCTCTGGGCTTAAGGCCAGGTCTCTCTAGGTTAAAAACGGTATTAGCAAATGTTAGAGCTGTTCAAGATTTCTGCCTTCAGAATGATTTTTTCCCCCTTGTTATAATGGAAAGAGAATTGAAGAGGGAATACAATTTCTCACTGTGTGATTCTCAGTTCTAATGTTCTGTCTGGGGCGGGGGAGGGAGGTCCCCTAAAATGACACTGGGCACCACCCAGGGGAGTCCCAACACTTTAGGAAATGCTGTTTAATATATAGTGAGTAGAATCAACATTTTTTTTTTACAATACCGAGGAAAATGAAATATTTAGGTCAAAACAGAAGGTTTCAGAGGGTATGAACTCTTGCATTACTCATCACGACTTTTGTAAATGGTGGTTTTAGTAATTAGGGAATGCACACAGGCACATGAGACTGTGGATTCTTTTATTTTATTTATTTTTATTTTTTTGATTCAATAGTTGTATAGATTATACTCCATTTAAAGTTATTACAAAATACTGGCTATATCTCCCTATGCTGTACAATATATCTTTGTTGCTTATCTGTTTTATACATAATAGTTTGTACCTCTTCATCCCATACCCCATCTTGCCCCTCCCCGCTTCCCTCTCCCTACTGGTTTCTTCTCTGTATCTGTGAGTTTGTTTCTTTTTTGTTATATACATCTTTTTGTCTTCTTCTTACAGCTTTTCCTAACTTTCAGCATTTTAGGTCACGTTGTTGACTTTTGCCTTATTTACCACAATACAACAAATAATAGTATTAATGTTACTTAAAATTATCGTGGGGCTTCCCTGGTGGCGCAGTGGTTGAGAATCTGCCTGCCAATGCAGGGGACACGGGTTCGAGCCCTGGTCTGGGAAGATCCCACATGCCGCGGAGCAACTAGGCCCATGAGCCACAACTACTGAGCCTGCGCGTCTGGAGCCTGTGCTCTGCAACAAGAGAGGCCGCGATAGTGAGAGGCCCGCACACCACGATGAAGAGTGGCCCCCACTCGCCACAACTGGAGAAAGCCCTCGCACAGAAATGAAGACCCAACACAGCCATAAAGAAAGAAAGAAAGAAAGGAAGGAAGGAAGGAAGGAAGGAAGGAAGTCATTCTCCTACATACCACAATACCATTAAAAAAAAAATTATCTTGAAACACGCTTATTTAACTTAAATACAGATAATTAAGAAATGGCATCTACCCTACAGATGGAAAACCATTGTCACTCACTGTAAGAAGACAATTATAGATTAAATACAACTTGGGCAGTCTACAAATAATAAATGCTGGAGAGGGTGTGGAGAAAAGGGAACCCTCTTGCACTGTTGATGGGAATGTAAATTGGTGCAGACACTATGGAAAAGAGTATGGAGGTTCCTAAAACAACTAAAAATAGAGCTACCATATAATCGAGCAATCCCACTCCTGGGCATATATCTGGAGAAAACTCTAGTTAGAAAAGATACATGCACCCCAATGTTAATAGCAGCCCTATTTACAATAGCCAAGACATGGAAACAGCCTAAATGTCCATCAACAGTTGAATAAAGAAGATGTGAGATATATATATATATATATATATATATATGTGTGTGTGTGTGTGTGTGTGTGTGTGTGTGTGTGTGTATAATGGAATATAAATATAATGGAATATTACTCAGCCATAAAAAAGAATGAAATAATGCCACTTTCAGCAACATGGATGGATCTAGAGATTATCATGCTAAGTGAAGTAAATCAGATAGAGAAAGACAAATATCATATGATATTTGATCACTTATATGTGGAATCTCAAAAAGTGATACAAATGAACTTACTTACAAAACAGAAACAGACTCACAGACATACAGAACAGACTTGTGGTTACCCAAGGGGGAGAGGGGGTGGGGAAGGGATAAATTAGGAGTTTGGGATTAGCAGATACAAACTACTACATATGAAATAGATAAACAACAAGATCCTGTTGCATAGCACGGGGACCTAGATTCAGTATCCTGTAATAAACTGCAATGGAGAATAATCTGAAATTTGGAGACTGGTTATCACGTTTGAATTTTTGTCTTTATTTCAAAGTCAGTTTTCACTGCCAATCAGCAGCCACGTTAAGACAGTGTAGGTTCCGTGATGTGATCATTTTTTGCTACAAGCAAATACCCTATGCATCTGGGTTTTGATTCTAGAAAAGGTTGTGGTAGAAGGTGGTTGCCCCAACTCTTTCCAAGAAGAAAGATAGTAACTGGACTCCTGCAGTCCTCTGGGTTGAGCTGAAGGGGAGGAGGAACAGTAAAAGAGAGGAAAGTGAACACATTTCTCAGGCAGGGTTTACACGTTTGTTTTGACAGTTTGACAGTTTTACGTTAGTGACTGCTACTGCTGCTGCAAATATCTGCATTTATGTTCAGATCACACTGACAGAGCGGAGGGCACGAGGTAGCAATTTCTGTGCCGTAAGTGGAGGATGGCTCCTGGTGAATTTCAGATTCTTAAAATGTTTTACTTTAGTGGATCCATGGCACAAAGAATTGGGGGAGAAACATATTAGAGGAAAAACACATCCTAAATGAGAACAGTTGAGGATAGGAGGCTCCTGCCATTTCTTGGATTCATTATAGAACTTTACAGCCGGCTGTAATATTTGTTCTGCTGCTGTGGAGTAACTGGTGAAATGAAAAGGTGTGTCAGGGGAGTGCGCAGAGGGCGTCGTTCTTATTTCTTTCATCTTCTTAAAGGGCTGGGCGGATTCTACCAAGGCAGGGCTAGAAAGGCATATCACGCTCATTTAATATGGGAAACAACAGCCAGGTTATGAGCCAGAGATATTTTGGCCTCAGAACAATAACTGTATTGATGGGGTCAAATGTGTTTAACTCCGACAGCAAGACGTCCCGTCTATGTGAAATTATCGTGACTGCAAACAGCCAACAGAGGCAGGTGCAACCTCTGAGCTAGAGGGAGTGTGGCGGGTAAACCAGATGTCCGAATGCCTGGATTTCTGTTCTTGATTTGTGTGTGGATATTGATGGATTGACCTAGATCCCACAGATACTGGAGGATAGTCCCAAAGTCCCCCAGTTAGAATTTCTCAAGCGCTTTAAGGTTGGAACCCCAGCTACCAAATCCAGTTGGGTGCCTGGGGACCATTTTGAGACCATGTGTGGAACATTAAAAGTACAACACATAACATTTCTCTCCACATCCACAATAGCACATACAGGGGGCATCTGGGATGGAGCCATCTCACGTCTGTATAATCACATTCAAAGGTGATGGGCCCAACTGGCCTGTGGGTTGAAATTAAATCAGAATTTTGCCCAAGAGGGAGAGGAAGAGCGAAAGGCACATAGGTAATTGGCTCAAGTAACACATTACGTTTCTTGACAGTCACAAGGAATGGAAATTGGAATGTGTAAATGGGAGAACAGTGGTTAGAGCTCACAGGAGCCCCGCTCACACACCTGAGAGATCCTGCTTCTTCCCCATCCTTCAGCACAGCCTCACTCACTCCCTGCCATGCATCAGACACTTTTCCTTCCCTCTCATGTGCCCCGTCGGTGGTTGGAGTCTGAGTTTCTCAGTCAGTAAAGTTTGTTGAATTTTGTCAGAGGCTGCTGCTAAGAAAAGCAGGGACTATTCCAGAGTGTAGCTAGAGAGGTGAAATAAAGTGTGTTTCCCTGGGGAACATAAAAGATGCTCTCGTGGTCCTAGAAGGTCCAAAATAAAGGTAAGACTCTCTAGGTTTTCCTCTTTTGGGCTCCTGGCCCCATCTTAGGCTAGCATTCTCTTTCTGTGGGCATTTAACAAGTTATTGCCCATAGAGGCTGCAGGACGGATGGTCCTGCTAAACTTTAAAACCAGAGAAGTCATGACACCTCCCTGAGCAGAGAGAATCATGGAATATTAATGCTGTTGTTAATATCAAGCATCCAAACCTGTGGGCTGGTGTTACAAGGACACATGCCTCTCCTTGTGGGACCCAATGGGGCCATCACAGGACTTCCTTCTCCTCCACTGTCCTCCTGTTTGCACATCCCATCTACCTCTGGTCAGGACCAGAAGGACCAATCTCTTTGGACACGTTGTTTATCGGCTGAAAAAGTAAGAAATGTGGAAAGGTGGGTCCTTGTGGAAGGCTCCCAGAGAGGACAGATCAGTGTTTCCTGAACTTCTCTCCACCAAGGATGACTTTATTTTCCCCTACACCGTACCCATGATTTAAAAGGGAACAATCATAGTGATGATATTAACCTTCTTTATGGAGCACTTACCATGGGCCAGGAACTCTTTTAACAGCTGTATATCTATAGCTCATTTTAACTTCACAGCAACCCTGGGAAGCGGGTCCTGTTATTATCGCAGATGTTCTGAAAAGAAGCAGGAGGAAGTAAATGACTTCCCACGTCACGGGGACAGTGGGAAGCCAAGGCAGGACTCTTGAGTTCTGTCTGTATGTTTCTGGACACACAAATATATCCATTCTCTACTGTATTATAAGGAAGATGGAGGGTGCTTCAGAGCATGGACGCTAGAGCCAGATTGGCTGGGTCAAAGCCTGTCTTTGCAGCTTATTGCCTGTGTGACCTTGGGCAAGCTTCTTAATTCTCTGCTCCTTAGTTTATTTATCTGTAAATGAAGACTCAGTGAGGTAAAGTGTTAGGACAGTACTGGTACCCACTAAGTGCTATATAGGTGCTTATTATTATTGTAACTATTGTTATCATCATAATCATCAGTTTATTTGGTTTTTCTGTGTTTCTACTCCCAAGCTGTTCCAATGTCACCTTCTCAGGGAAGCATTTCCAAGCTACCTGATTTAAAATAGCAATCTCCACCGACAAAAATCCCAATCCCCCCTATGGCTTTATTCATCTGTATTTGTGTTCCTGTGACGTACAATATACTTTATCTCATTGGCTTTTCTGCCTTCCTCTTCTCAAACGTAAGCTCCATGAAGGCAGAATCCTTTGTCTGCTTTTCTCCCCGCTACCACTGCCTGCCTAGAACAGTGCCCCATGAAGGCGTTCAATCAACATTTGGTGGATAGATTTAACCCAACACTGGGAGCCCAATCAGGGTTGCTCACTGCCAACCTCAGAAGCCCTCGCTAGGCTTTTCCCAAAAGGCACTGCTTCGGCAAGATGGCCTCTGGGGGAGCCACTTGGCCCTCAAGAAATCCCTTCTCCCTCTTGGCAAAAGATCCTGCGCACCATCTGGCACCATTTTGCTACATCCCGCAACTTGCAAATTGACCATTTTCCAGCCAACTGT
The DNA here is from genome assembly GCF_009873245.2 of Balaenoptera musculus. Lineage (NCBI taxonomy): Eukaryota > Metazoa > Chordata > Mammalia > Artiodactyla > Balaenopteridae > Balaenoptera > Balaenoptera musculus. The sequence goes on along the minus strand of NC_045798.1, from coordinate 4,792,791 downwards.
AATATGAATCTTGCTGTCTGCTAGAGGAAAATGCCTTCAACAGCAAGATTTTCCAAACTTTAGAGCTCCAGGATCAGAATGAATTCAATGACAACGTCATGACATTCTGGCTGCATGGCATTACATTGGTTTCTAGGAAGCAAGGTGACAATGCTATAGCAACCAAACTGAAGAGTGTGTGCATGAAAGGAGACTTCACAGATACACAGAGGCTTGGCATTCGCGGGTTAGACGGTATAGGAAGGCATGTTGAATATAAACTTTGCCTTATGCCCAGCTGGAGAGTAGGACGGGCATGCCCCTTGGGGGAAGGAGTCAACATGATCTTCTTGAGGACCCTGAGGAGTGAGAAGGGCGGGGGCCACCCTCAGCTGTCATTTCACAGAGCCCCCTGGCCTGTGGGCTTTCAGATGAGGGCTTGGAGCCCCTGAACAAACCTCTTCAAAAGGCTGGGGTCGGGTGTGGGGTGCTGCCTTACGTGGAAAACCAGACAACAGAGCAGTGAGCGCCGTTCACATGCCAAGCACAGTTGTGTCAGTTTTATCCCACTGAGATCTTAGATCGTTAGCAGCTAATCATTCGTTCTCTGTCTCTGGCACCAAACGGTATCTTTTTATACTCTCTCTGTGTTTTTCATTCCCAAACTGTGCCTCAGTTCTCTAGTTTGCAAAATGGCTATAACAGTACCAACTTCACAGGTGGTTGTGAAGATTAAATATATTAATATTTAAAGTACTTAGAATAAAGTCTGGGACCCAGTATGTGCTTAAGGAGTCTATGCTATTACTGTTATTATTATCCTTTTTTTTTCATGCTGTCATCGCGTTTTCTCCGTCTGGTTTCTCAGCTGCCCCTTGGCTTTGAGGTTTCCGGGTACAAACTAAGCCCATGTCACTGATGAATGGAATATCAAGGAGACAGAATCTGATTGGCCTGGCTGAGGTCAGGTGTTTACTTCTGGACCAGTCATCTGGGACTGGGAGATGAGGTCACAATGTAATAAGAGTAGAGAGGCTTCCGTCAGGCCCGGGGTGGGGCTAGCTTTCTAAAATGCAGTAATGGAGGGGACAGATGATGGGCATTTCTTGTTCAGCAGTTCTTTAATTTCACGTAGTTTTTCCCTATCTGGAGTGCAAGCTCCTTAGAGGTCACAACTATGCACCCCTGTTCTCGAGCACCTGCGCAGCCCAGGGCTTTGCATATATTACATGCTTAGCACTCTAGACCTCATGGATACACGTGTCTCTGCATGACCAGCTCCCCATCCACCTCTCTGCTCACTGCTCTCAAGCCACCGTGGCCCTTCCAGCTCTTTCATCAACAAGCCAAGCTCATTGCTACCTCAGGACCTTAGCACATGCTATTTGCTATTCTCTCCCCCTGAAATACTTGTACTCCTCATTCTTACATTGATGACTTTTTCTGATTTCTTAGGTCTTACCTGGAACGGCAACTCCTCAGAGAGTCCCTTCCAAAATGGCCTGGAACTCAGTCTCTCTCCTATCTCATGCATCTCAAAATAATCACCATGCTCTGTAATTATCCCACCCCTTTAATTTTTACTTGTTCTCTTTCTCCTCTACCTCGACTGTAAACCCCATAAAGAGATGGACCCTGTTTCTATTGTTTGTCATCGTTTAACCCAAACAATGCCAGACATATAACAGATGCCCTAAAAATAATTCTTAAATAAATGAATAGACAATTATAGATTCTCTCTTATCAGCTGAAAATTCTTTACACCGTCTGTTCCCCCCCTCTTTTCCTAAAAATATCACACATGACTTATACTGCAGACTCTCATGACCTTAGTTGTGGCAACAGCCAATAATTTTTCATGTTTTCACTCAGATTCCCATGTACCACCTCAACCTGAAACTGAACTGAAACTGCACCTTTTGGTCAGTCTTTATCTTTACTAAGTATTTGGAGTCAGGATTAATAACCCCGATTCCCATGCATCCAGAATCACCAGGAATTTCTGTTGAACAGAGAGGTGTTGACATCCCTGAAAAGCCCACCTGGGCTCGCAGGACTGAGGACCAGCCCCTCTGCATCCTGAGTGTGATGTTCTTGGACTTAGCAGCCCCTGCCCCACGTGATGTGGTGACCCCTGTGCTTGGCTGACTTTTTAATTATGGGGGACTCAGGAAGTAGTGGGTCTGACTGACGTGTTCTCTCTGGCTCAGGACCCAGTGCAGAGCTGGTGCCCAGTAAATATCTGTTGAATAAATGAATGTGAGAATATGTTTGAATAAAGTCTGCACTTGTTTTTCTTTTGCAAGAAACTCAGTAAGTGTATTAGTTACCCATTATTGTATAAAACTCACCTCCAGAAATGAGAGGTTTAATGTAGTGATCTTTGATAATCACTTATGGTGTCTGTGGGTGAGGAGTTCAGGAATGGCTTGATCAGGCTGTTCTGCGTCTCCATCTCTCATGATGTTGGTATCAGGTTTGGGCTGGGGCTTCAGTCATCTGAAGGTTTGACTGGGGTTAGTTACTAGGTAGGAAAATCCACTCCCAAAGTGACAGTCACCTGACCGGGAAGTTAGTGCTGACATATTAATCAGAAGCTGTCTGTGAACAGCATTAAAAGCGGATTAAATACAGCCTTTTAACTAAATATGGCCATGCATCTGACAATTTCCCAAAGCCAACGCAACCGTGTTTGGTGTTTCTCTTTTTACTTTTATCTGTAATTTTTTAAAAAAAACTTGCCTGTTGAGGAAATGAACTTTGACAAATAACAGAATAAACAGACAGTCCTCACAAGCACCAGATAGATTTCACCTTTCATACAACTCTAATTATATTTTCCTCTTTAATGCCTATCAACAAATACTATAAAACACAGACATCAGCCTCCGATAATACATTTTCCTACCTTCCAGGCACTGGAAATTCCGCAGAGTTGAGAGAGAGTAAACACCAGTTTGGCCAGACCCTCTGGAAAGCTAACTGCAGCCATTTTTCATTTGTCCTGGGGCCAAATGATATTTCAACAATTTATTCAAATATAGTTATCCCCAAATAACACTTGATTTGGTTCATCTGAGATTAGAAGAATGGAAAGAGCGGGGAACTTCTAACACTGACCTCAACCTCAACGTGTGCCCACCACGATATCTGTGCCCTGAACCTTATGTTCCAGAAAAATTGGAAAGACCTTGTATCTCACTGGACTGGAGTCTGGCTTGGGTCCCTTGTCTGAAGACACTGAAACGTGGGCCAGGGGTGTCCATCTCAGGTACTTACAAGGGCTTGATCGTATCTCTATATAAAATGTTCTGATGTTTCTAAAAGGGGCACATTTTGGGGGCATACAAGACACTCAGGGTAATAATTCTATATTTTCACAGAAACATATGAGCTCTACCCCTTTTCTGTAAAAAATCGACCCTATTGGTCTAGATTTTGTTTATCCACTTTGGAAAGGAAACATAGGAGAAAAAAAACCCTCACTTTCCCCTTAACTCGATTTCAAGTAAAAGCAAAAGTAGAGCCTAAGGATGAATTGGAACTCACCTCCCCCCTCAGATGAAGGCACATGGTGGGGGGGGAGGGACCTGGTAACTGGAGAGCCCCGACCCCCTGCTGTGGTCCTGGTGTCTATCTGGGGATTGTCGTACATATATAAGGACTTACCAGAAATAGAGAGAATCGCTATGTTTGCCTTTCTGCCTTGTTTCCACGTTAGACACAGATCGCATCCGTTGGCGCCGTGTGCCATCTGGCCAAGTCCCAGGAGCGTCAGGGACGTGCCTGACGTCAATGGCTGGTCACTCCTATCATTTCGTACCTCTCCCGGCTCTGCCCTGTCTCTGAGAGGCTCGTGTCATAGGTTGCGTCTCCTAATCTTGCTTCTCTTCCATATCCCAGGGTCTGGACCGGGATGGTTGGGGGCTGTCAGAGGAGAAAGGTGGAATCAGGGGGCTTGAAGTTGGAGAGAGGAAAAGCGTGGAGCCACCTCTCTCCATGTAAAGCCCCCTCCCTGGATCCTAAAAATGGGAAAAGGCAGAAAGACAGATTTCCCCTGGAGCGTCCAGAAGGATCCAGTCTTAGCTGTATCTTGATTGTACCTACTGAGACCCTGGTCAGACTTCTCGCCTCCAGAACTGTAAGAGGATAATTTTGTGTTGTTTTAGGGAGGATGGAGTTTCAAGAGGATAGATTTATTTGGGGTCCGTAGACTACTGTTGCCATCTTGAGGGCAACTGCGGGAGAGTGTGAACCATGGGAAGAAAAAGGGACAGAGAACAACTCCCCCAAACTCCTGCAAAGTACTTGTTCAGACCAGGGCAATATTTTTGGTATCTTTATTTTGTGCCCAATCTTTGGCGCATTGTGGATGCTCAAGTCAAAGGGAAGAATGAATGAAACTTCCCTTAAAGTGAAGTTGAGGTCTTTTCTCTAGGGACTGAGACAAATGGACCTACTTGTTGCTAATGCAGCTCTGGGATTCAAACACACGTGGATATTGAAAAATACTTCCATGTCCAAATAAAATAAGCGCCGAGATGTACCAAACATGAATTGTGTGTTCCAAAGAGGAAATGCAGGTGGTCAATAGGCACAAGAGAAGACGCTCAACATCCCTAGTCATCGGGGAAATGCAAATCAAAACCACAATGAGGTCTCACCTCACACTTGTCAGAATGGCTATCATCACACAGACAATAAATAATAAGTTTTGGCAAGGATATGGAGACAAGGGAAGCCTCACACACTGTTGGTGGGAATGTAAGTTGGTGCAGCCATTGTGGAAAACAATATGGAGGTTTCTCAAAAAACTAAAAATAGGACTACCATATGATCCAACAATTCCACTTCTGGGCATATATCCATAAAAAACCAAAACCACTAACTTAAAAAGATATCTGCACCCCAGCGTTCATAGCAGCATTATTTACAATAAGCAAGATATGGAAGCAACCTGAGTGTCCATCAACAGATGAATGGATAAAAAAGATGTGGCATACACATACACACACACACACACACACACACACACACACACACACACAATGGAATACTACCCAGCCATAAAAAAGAATGAAATTTTGCCATTTGCAGCAACATGGATGGACTTTGAGGGCATTATGAGGTAGGGGAGGGGAGGGTACAAGCTATTGGGTGTAAGGTAGGCTGAAGGCTGTATGTACAACACAAGGAATATAGCCAATGTTTTGTAATAACTGTAATGGAAAGTAACCTTTAAAAATTGTATAATTTTTTTAAAATAAATTTATTTATTTATTTTATTTATTTATGGCTGTGTTGGGTCTTCGTTTCTGTGCGAGGGCTTTCTCTAGTTGCGGCGAGCGGGGGCCACTCTTCATCGCGGTGTGCGGGCCTCTCATTATCACGGCCTCTCTTGTTGTGGAGCACAGGCTCCAGACGCGCAGGCTCAGTAGTTGTGGCTCACGGGCTCTAGAGCGCAGGCTCAGTAGTTGTGGCTCATGGGCCTAGTTGCTCCGCAGCATGTGGGATCTTCCCAGACCAGGGCTCGAACCTGTGTCCCCTGCATTGGCAGGCAGATTCTCAACCACTGCGCCACCAGGGAAGCCCTAAAATTTTTTTTTTTTAAATTAAAAAAAAAACCAACAAATAACATTACCTCATTAAAACAACCTTAACTGTGTGATGGGCACTGCCCTGGGCATCTTATGTATTTTATCTCATTAACAACCCTCACACACCAGTGAGAGTTTTCGGTTTTATCATTTTATAGATGAGGCCACTGAGGCTTAAAGGGGAAACGAAAGGTCCCTTGGGTCACAGAGCAAGTTAGTGGTGAAGTCGGGATTGAGACCCAAGCTTCTCAAATCCAGAATCCAAAATTTTAACCACAAGGTTTAATCTTAAGGGCGACATCACACAGAATAAGGTCATAACGCCACCACTTCCCTTTCCAGGCCACATACAAAGAATCAGAGAGCAGAAGATGAAAGATAATCAGTCAGTGGTTTTCTGGATCGTAAAGGATCCCAGTCTTAAAAATGTCAGTAACAATTACACATGTGATTTTTTCACTTTTTTTCAACTTTTTAAGATATTCCCTTTGGTTCCTAAAATGTGGTGAGAGATTAGTACTTACATAACCTGGAAGATAATAATTGAACTAGAAATTTCACGCTCAGGGAGCTTTCAGGGTGAACTTCTGGGGAAGGGTCAATCATGGAGACATTACAGCAACCTTTCCTGGGGCCTGAAGGGAACCAACACCCTGAGTTCACACACCCTGCATTCCCTGGAGGAATACATTTGAGACTCATACATATTTATATCAAGTAATGTATTAGAGGAAATGTCAGCTTTTTTTTTTTTCTCCTGTTAACTTAACATGCAGGAAAGTAAATGACCCATAAAGAAGAAGAAATGATTTTCTCTACCATGAAAACCTTTAAATATGCAAACATTTCAATACCTGATAGAGCGGGTCATAAAGTGAGTTTGGTGCATTTTCCTCACAGAGGTTTTACAAGGGTTTTGGTTGCTCCCCAGTGTTCAGTACTTTATACGACTGCATTTTGAAACCTGGTTATTGGGCAACACATACGGCAAGGCATTGACAGCTCTATAAATGTTTGGTGTGTGTTGGTATAGAGACTGAATACTGATCGGTTGCTGAACCCATAATAAGTCTAATTGGGGTGACGGGGATTATTCTTTTAAAGATGGCTGGCAATTTTAAGGATTGAAGCTTTAATTTAAAATTGAGGGTGCAAGTGCTTATCCCTGGGACATTGATCTCTTATTCAGGTCTGCCCTGTATTAGTTTAAAATAAGGGTGGCTGTAGACACAGATACACTCTTGCATCTCAGTGGCTTAACCCAGACAGAGCCCAATGCGCTCAGGGGGTATGGGGTATTCTGTTCCACACAGTCACTCAGGGACCCAGGCCCCTTTCATGCTCTGGCCCTGTCATCCCTAGAGCTGAGAGTCCTCTGCTGGGTCTGTGCGTCCTGCCAGCTGAAGGGGAGAGAGAACAGGAAGAGGACTGTGTGGGAGGAGTCTATGGGCCAAGCCCAAAAGCAGCTCACGTGACTCCGCCACTTCCATTGGACAGAACCTGGTCACGTGACATCTCCTAACTGCAAAGGATGCTGGGACATGCCGCACAGCCAGCTGCGTGCCCAGGAGGAAATGGAATTAGATTCTTGTAACCATCTATCACTTTACTCCAGTTTAAAACTGTACCTCTGGCTAACATCTGTTGTGAGTTGATATCCCCAACACAGAATCCAGAAGATGATGTCATCAGTTTCACATGCCATCACATGTGGGCATGTGAACCCAGTTCCAGTCTTCAGGCACCCCTGCGGGAGGCATTGCTGAGCAAGCAGACAGAAGCACAGAGCATCTGTTTGTGGGTATAGATGGTGGAAGCAGCGTATTTCTGGGGTCAAGGATAGTGACGGGGGCTTCCGTGATGGCAGTCTTTGGGATTCCCGTCACAAGCCAGTCCTATTAAGTGGTTCTGGGGGATGTTCCTGGAAGCTCCGTCCAGAATCTCTCCCTCCCTCGCCTTCAGTCATTCTGTGAGACTCTTTATGCCCGTCAGTAAATCTCTATTGCTTCAATGAGAGTGAATCTACTTTCCTGCGCTTATGAATGTTGTGTTTTTACCCATTTGTTTTTGAGGGGAAAAAAGCAACAAAACACATATATCTTAGAATTTGAAACATGAAGCCTTTGACCAGCCAAGACGTTTTATTTGAATATTTTCATTGATTTATTTACTAATATTTAATGGTTGTGAGATTTCATACAATATTTTGGTGTCTGCCTTGTTTTGAAAACTAAAAGATTTAGTAAATTTAAGAAAAGGCAAAAAAGGACTTTATGAGGAACACATACTCAGTAATTGATTTATTCTCCCAGAAAACATGTATCAGATGCCCCCGTGTTTCCCAGCCCTGGGCTACAGAGGTGAATAAGGCTCAGGGGGCAGATGGAAAGATGCCCCCTTTCCTGGCCTGAAATTGACATCTACGGGGGATTTCATCTACTCAGGATTTCGACAGATAGTAATAATAGCTCAGTAGAGGCTGACGCTTAACAGACATTCTTGCAAGCTCTTGATTATCTTGACTCTCTTAACATCTTTATAAAATAAGTGTTATAACTTCCTTTCAGTCAAGTAATTAAGAGAGGCACACAGAATTTAGATAACTTCTCTGATCCACACAGCTGGTAAGGGGAAGAATTGGGATTGAAACCTAAACAGTTTCAGCGCCAGACATGGTCCTAAGTGTTGTGGAGACTGGCCCTCTGTCCTAATACCCATGGGTGTTCAAACCTAACTGTCCATTAATATCACCAGTTAAGTGTTTTAAAACATCATGAGTTGTACGGATAAACCTTGAGAACAGAATGCTAAGTGAAAGACGCTAGACACAAAAGGCCACATACTGTATGATTCCTTTTATATGAAATGTCCAGAATATGCAACTTATTTTTAAAAATTATTATCTCATAACTATTCCAGAAGGATATCTCCAGGAATGGGTCAGTGGATCAATGATGTCATCAAGACATAAGATTATTTCATCTTTTTAGCTCGTAAGTCTTATAGTCAGATTGTTTCCTCATGCTGTCAAAGTGGCTATTGCTGCTCTAGGGCAACACTCTCTCCCATGATAATAACACCAAAAGGAGGGAGAAGGAGGAGGGGAGGAAACCTCAGAGTGCGTTTCTGTTTTTATTGGACAGAAAAAAATTTCTCTCTCACTGGTCAGAATTGAGCCACTCACTCACCTGCACCTTCAAAGGAGGGTACAAATGTGAGTATCTGTGATTTTTAAGCCAAAATTGTAGGAGATGGGCTCAGCCTACAAGGGCTAGTGTTGGCCACAGCACCTCAGGTAGAAAAAGTGATGAAAAGCCTCCAGATGAGACCTGCCAATCTTATGTTTGTGGCGATTTTCACTTTATGATTTTGTTCTGGATCTTCTCAACATATTTAGGAAGGCAGAGGAAAACGACAGAGGAAAAAAAAGTTTCCCTTGTTAATTTAAATAAGTACAGCTCACGTTTAGTGGTGCAGGCCTTGTCAGTGACTTTATGGGAAACATGGAGAAGAGCACCCAACCTCCGCTCTCGATGCCGAGTGGAGGTAGGCTTACACGGGATTTTGTAAGTGTTGCCGTAGGTATAGGATGGGATGGGGGCTCCCACAGTCCTCTATGAGAAAGACGGAATATAGGACAGGGCTCTGGAAGCATCTTCACGGTTGGTTGGCTAGATTCTGCCTGTTGGAGATGGAAAGAAGAGTGCTCCAGGCGTAGGCAGGAGTGAGGAAAAGCCTGGAGGTGAGGGAAGGCCTTGTCTTATTTACCAAGTGTTGACAAATCCAGTTTATTTACCTTTTGTTTTGTTTTTGTTTTAACTTTTTATTTTATATTGGAGTATAGTTGATTAACAATGTTGTGTTAGTTTCAGCTGCACAACAAAGTGATTCAGTTATACATATACATGTATCTATTCTTTTTCAAATTCTTTTCCCAATTAGGTTGTTACATAATATTGAGCAGAGTTCCCTGTGCTATACAGTAGGTCCTTGCTGGTTATCCGTTTTACATATAGCAGTGTGTACATGTCAATCCCAAACTCCCTAACTATCCCTCCCCCCACCCTTCCCTCCTGGTAACCATAAGTTCCTTCTCTAAGTCTTTGAGTCTGTTTCTGTTTTGTAAATAAGTTCGTTTGTATCATTTTTTTTAGATTCCTCATATAAGTGTTATCATAAGATATTTCTGTTTGTCCAACTTACATCACTCAGTATGATAATCTCTAGGTCCATCCATTTTGCAGCAAATGACATTATTTCATTCTTTTTAATGGCTAAGTAATATTCCTGTGTGTGTGTGTGTGTGTGTGTGTGTTTGTATACATATATGAATATACCACATCTTCTTTATCCATTCTTCTGTCAATGGACACTTAGGTTGCTTCCATGTCTTGGCTATTGTAAATAGCCAAGACAAATCCAGTTTAGAGGGAGTAGGAGGGAGAACTCAGAGGTGGGGCAGGAAATGCAGGCTGGGGCCATCTTTAGAAAGTCTTGGAATCCAGTCTCAGAAGTGGGTAGGTATGTAATAGTCTAGGGAATATAGAATATAGAGGTGACAGTAAGGGGCACAGATTTCCACAACTCTGGCTGCTGAACTTTGCTTGTGGACATTGCCAGGGAAACACATCTTTTCTCTGTGCCTGTGCATGGGTATATGTTGTGTCTGTGTGATGTGTGTGCATGTACATATATGTAGGTTTGTGCAGGTGTGTGCAGGTGTAAGTGTGTGTGCATGGGTATATGTTGTGTTTGTGTGACGTGTGTGCATGTACATATATGTAGGTTTGTGTGCACATGTGTTTCTGTGTGAGTGTATACATGCATGTGTGTGTGACTTTGACCTTGACCTTGAGATCACTCGCTATCATTTTTTGAAACTTACCTTCTGGCTGAACCAAAGTCCGTGGTCATAGCAGAGGCACAGACCCCCGTGAATCAGCTGAGCTGCCTCACAGTTGCTTCTAGGGAATATATAGATTTAGGTCTCAGGATCTTCTGTTCTAAGCCTCATGCTTTGAATATTGGGGGAAATGCACTTTTCAGAACATGAGTTTTTATTTGTGGCTATTTGGACCAACACATGGTCATTTTAAAGTTCCCCAAATTAATCAAAATTTATCAGTCACCCTTAGACCTCATTTGAAGACCAAGAGGCCTTCTTCTGTCTTAGAGGTGAAAGTTACCACGCACATCAAGTTACATAATGCAAGTTTTCTAACATATGACAACCAAATAAAGGGCAAACGGAGAAGAAAGTGAATCAACACGGCCTCCCCTTCAACAGGCTTCCGTTTTAGGACTACCCTCATTTTGTGGAATCCTATTCTTTTCAATGAAGATGATTAAATAAATATATAATTAAATGTGATTCGGGGCTTCCATCATTGGAAATCTTTTCCTTGTTGTCCATTCGCAATGTAGAATACAGATGGCACATGGCCTGTGTTTTGTTTTGGCAAATAAGATCAACTCAGTTCATCCAGGTTGTCTATTTTTATTTTTGCAGTTTTATGCCCTGTTTCTTATACAGGTTGCCCAGGGTTCGGCTGGGATCTGCTGGACCTTGGCATTTGCATAAGATGGTTTGAAAGTCCCTTTTTTCTCTGTGGACGTCTAAAGCCTTCCCCCAGTGTTATGAGGATTCCTGAGGCTTATCATCCTATAGTCACGTCTCCCTTTGGCTTTTATTTCTAAGCTTTTCTCTCATTTGCAAGCTGTAAACCCCAGGTTTAAAACTCAGTGCCTTCCTTCATTTTCACATCATCTTTACTTACACAAAGCATTTATGAGTTGTGTAGAATCTGGTGAAGTGAGGTGGTGAGCAGAGGAGGCAAAGGAAGGGTTTCCGTTACAGAAACACGCAAATTGAATGTAAGGCATCTCTGTTCATAAACCTACACTTAAAAAATCCTCTGGTTACTCACCCATAGGGAAACGCCTTCAGAATCCCTTGTTCCAACTATCTATGGGACGCCTCTCTCTTGGCCATGTCCACTAACCTTGAATATGCAGGGTGCAAGGACATCAGCAGAAAGGCTAGGCAGGGGCAGAAGTTCACCCCACGCTCTGCTTACCAACATCCTGGGATGGGCTAGCCCGTGTTCGGGGCCTCCCCTGCCCTTCCCTGCCTAACACGCTCTATTCCCACTCTAAATCTTAGACGTAGTGCCACAATTCTTATTTTCTCATGAGGAACAGTCAAACAATGCTTTTTGTTTTGCTTTGATTTGCTTGTTGCTTTTGTGTTAATACTTATACTCCCAAGATATTCAGCCCAAACACCTAGCCATGTGTGTTCTAACGCAAAAGGGATTGACAATACAGGAGGGACACGATAAGGAACACAGGTTTCCAAGACTGTAAGTAAACTGTGGGAAACACCAACAGAAACCCTTTGCCTAGATACTCTTTTTTAATGGCGGCCCTACAGCAGGGACTAATTCTACCTACTTTGACCATCTTTACATTTCATAATTCCTAGTACTAAGCGATTTTTTAAAGATTCTTGTGTACTAGAATGAATGTTCTATCAAAAGCAGCTTCCTTTCTGCATGAATATTTTTTATCTGCAGGATGTCTTTGAGTTTCAGCAGTAATACTTTAGCATTGCATCATCAATTCGATATCTCGATGTTAAACACTTAAATTGTACTCCTTGAAGTTGTTTTGAAATGGATTCTGTCCGGTAATGGGAGTGAACCAGCTGGCTATGTGCAGCTGTTTTATAATTTCACTTTTTCACCTTTGAGCTGACTGTATTCTGATGAATCTGGACTCGCCTTGGCCATAATCCCACAGAGCAGGGTAAATTCACGGATAAGATTATTTGAACTATGAGAAGTCAGACTCCTTTAAGGCATTATCAAATGATTCAACATGTCACAAGGCGCCTTAACCATTTTTAAATGAAAATCTAAACTTTTGGAAGAAAACTTGGAAAGAAATGGCATGAATCATTGTGTTTAAAAAAAACCGAAGTTAGACATTTACAACCTCACAGAGTCAAATAATTCAGTAAGGCTTATTATTTATATTTTTTACCCCAAACTCTTACTAATTCCTCTACTCAGAGACAACCATTTTCAATACTTCTAAGTGATTTGTTTTTAGAGTAATTTCGACATCCAGTATATTCTGATTACATCCCTATGTCTTTTTTTTTTTTTCTGCCGCGTTGGGTCTTCGCTGCTGCGTGCGGGCTTTCTCTAGTTGCGGCAAGCGGGGGCTACTCTTTGTTGCAGTGCACGGGCTTCTCATTGCAGTGGCTTCTCTTGTTGCAGAGCACGGCTCTAGGCCCGTGGGCTTCAGTAGTTGTGGCACGTGGGCTCAGTAGTTGTGGCTCACGGGCTCTAGAGCACAGGCTCAGTAGTTGTGGCCCACGGGCTTAGTTGCTCCATGGCATGTGGGATCTTCCCAGACCAGGGCTCGAACCCATGTCCCCTGCATTGGCAGGCGGATTCTTAACCACTGCGCAACCAGGGAAGCCCCCATCTCTATGTCTTGATCTTTATTTTTTTTTCTTTTATAAATTTTCTTCTCTCTGCAAAGCTGTAATTCCTTCAGGTTGCTTTTTGTTATGTGCTTGCTTGTTTCGGCGTGTACCTTTGGGCTAGAAGATTTCCTCATGGATGTGAACCCCACTGACTCCCATTTAGGAGGAAGGGACATGGTGGAGAATGTCCAGTGCAGGCTGGGCTGGGCTATTTCATTGAACCGTTGATGCCAGTACCTTGGTGTCTTTCCCCGTTAGCTCCTGCAGTTCCTCAGAGGCGGATCTTGTGAACACGGTGTGCAAGGCGTGGTCTGGCAGTCATCATGCTGCCCAGCTGGTGAGGAGGGCTGTGCGTCTCATCAGGGTTCAGAATGCCCTGCTGGTATCGAGTATAATAGCTCACCTTCAAGTGTACCTGAGCCCCCTCCCTTTTTAGTCATCACAGGAAAGAAATCATGTGTTCTGCCACATTTGGGAAGATGAAAGGAGCTGGAGAAGGGATCCAACTTCTTAAGCAAATGCTCTTGTTGCCAGCCCTGCCTGTCTAGCTGCTTCTGGAAGCTTCTGGTGTCAGGATTCCTGAACCTCTGAGGGGTTCTTTGGAATAAACTGGGTTGACGCTTAGCTTTTCCCTGTTGGAATATGATTTAGCTTAGCGTCCAGCAGTTTTTCTTCCTGTGGTCTCCTTTGTCTCTCTTAGTCCTTGTTGATTTCCTCCTTAAAAATAAAATCAATTCACAGTTATTGTTGCAGCAATTTGGGAGGGAGTGAAAATAATTCACGGAGGCAACCTTCCACTTTGATCAAACACAGATCCCCTGATTTTTAACACATTTTGTCTGCATGAATGAACTTGGCGTAAACAGCATTCTAAAGCAGTGTTAATTTCAAACTTTTCATATGAATTAATTCAACTTAAAGTCTTTTTTAGCCCCTTAAGTTAATTGTCAATCTCGCCTATTCCACGATGTCCTAGTTTCACCTTTTAGTGACTTTTAATCAGAAAAATAAAAGAACAAAGACATAAGTATTTAATACCATAGCTTCTTTGTTTAATTTTCTTTTTTTTTATTAGTTGGTCAGAGTTTGAATGCAAGCCAAGGTTTCTAAGAGGAAAAAAAGAAAGCAAAGAGCAAGCATAAAAGTAAAGACATATTGTTTTTCTTCTCTGACTTGCTCTCTGTAAGTTTCCCTGTGCCCTTCATTCTGGCAAAAATTAAAATTCATCTCAGTCAAGGAACACACACAGCACAGCACCTGTATAGTCTAGGGGGACCAAGGCAAAAGGCCACTGATAACGTGCATTTTCCATCTAAAAGACACCTTCATTCAATGGGTTTTTTATACTAAATAATGATAATCCTTGGATCTAAGTACACTAATACCACATGCTGATTAATTATCCAGTGACAAATAAGTAACATTTACATTATACTGGACAGAATCAACCTAACAGAAATAGCCTTGGCCGGTGAATAAATGGATCCTTTTTTCTCAACAATTCAAATTATTACTGAACGTCTGTTAACTCCCTTGCCTTTTAAGAATTATTTTAAGCACTCTCCCCATCACTCACCTCATGGAAGAGGATACATGTACAAAGTGATGGATTGTTGATTTGTTTTTACACCTTTTACACTAAAAAAGTTCATAATTTATTGGGAAAATGGAAAAGAAGCATTAGAGGGAAGACTTTTACCCCTCCCTCCCCCCTTCCCCTTCTTCTCTTCTTTTTCTCAGTGTTAGGTTTATGAGAGAGAAGAAGAAAAGAGAAAGAGAGCAAGAAAACAAAAAGGGAACGTTGTACTTTACAGTTAATTCCCTCTTGTGAATGATAAACCTGCCGTCTTTCACTTTACATGCATGATTTGCATTTTCTCAAGTCACAGCATTGTTTCACTCCATCCACTTTACCCTTTCTCTAGAGCTATAACCTTACTTTTATTTTCTCCAAAGCTGCCCTTGAAAACTTCCTGAGAAACTCAGATTTTATCTTAATTTTACAGTGATTGCTATCTTGTTTCCAAAAAAACCAAATTGATTCAGGAGAAAAACCAGATGACCATGCTGATGGAATCTCACACAAGGAGATTAATTGCAACTCTGGAAGACTTGGGTGAAGTGATGAGCCACACAGAGTGCAGAGGAAACTAGAGTTAGCGCGCGTTTGCAATGTGCAGACTCCCGGGTATTTGTAAATATCCTCACTCTGGGCTGGTACATTGGGAACAGCCATCTGGAATGTCGGCTACATTTTTCATTTTTTTAGGTGGATTTTTAAGACTGCTGGATAGAACTTTCAGCTTGACTTCTTATTCTTTTGGGTTTTGATAGCAGCAA
This sequence comes from Balaenoptera musculus, assembly GCF_009873245.2. Lineage (NCBI taxonomy): Eukaryota > Metazoa > Chordata > Mammalia > Artiodactyla > Balaenopteridae > Balaenoptera > Balaenoptera musculus. The sequence continues at coordinate 4,777,380 of NC_045798.1, read as the reverse complement.
GGCATGATACAATAAATTCAACAATATTTTAAAATTCACACAGTACCACACAACGAAATCCACAGTGTGGTATGAATCGGTATCTGGTAAGTGGTGTAATTGTATGCAGCTAGCACAAGAACCTATGTAAAAATATTGTCATGTGTTAAAAGTATGAATTCAGAGAATATAAACAGTTGAAATACATCACAGTTTCTGTAATCTGATTTTGGCATCTCACTATTAAAAAATTTAGTTTGTTATGTCAAAACGGAATCGCCTACGCCTCCAACAACCTTTGATGGGACCGATTCCTTAAGAAACCCACTTATATATACACTACTATATATAAAATAGATAATCAATATGGGCCTACTGTATAGCACAGGGAACTCTACTCAATGTTCTATAGTAACCTATAATGGAAAAGAACCTGAAAAATAATGGATATATGTATACTATAATTGAACCACTTTGCTGTACACCTGAAACTAACACAACATTGTAAATCAACTACACCCTAATATAAAATAAAAATTAAATTAAAAAAAAAAGAAATCCACAGATAATTCGATGGAATGATGGTGCAAGATTTACATCCACACAACAACACAGGAGAGTCTGCACCCAGAAGCCTGGAGCCCCCAGCACCCTCATCTTCTCTTGAGCAAGAACTTTCTTCTCCATCATGGGGTGAGGATGACAGCCTCCCTCTGCACTGGCTAGAGAGGCTGATGACGAAGAAAGCACCACTGTGTCTGTGCAGATGAGTGAACAGCACAGCGGACGAAGAGCAGTCGTCACTCGAGAGTGGCATGGCCTCCATACCCCAGGGCTGCAGCCCTGGTCTCAGGACTCTGAGCTCCGAGGACCAAGTGGAGACAGAGCAGCACAGAGATGATGCCCGGAGATGCCCTCCGGCACCTTGGCACAGACTCAGCTGCCAATGACCCACAGCCGTGGTGGACAGCGCTGATCCCAGCCTCACGTGTATTCCGGAGCACTGCAATATCTGTTACTTCAAGAGTTCCTATATTTAGTGAAATCCATTTTAATTAGAGAAGGGTGATGCCTCCCGTTCCGATGTTCCTTCAAAATATGTAAAATATTGACCAGAGTAGCTTTCACAGATTGCTCAGAAACAGACTCTTGAGGGGGCGATATCCCTTTCATGTGTTTTAAAATTATATTTTTTCCCAGGTCCAAAGAAAAAAATTGGCCAGAGTATACAATAGCTTCTAAAGATGAAAGTGTCGGATGCAGTTATTGCAGAGTGAAAGCATTTTCTTCTGAGATTCTATAGATCTCAGTTTCTACAGAGAGTGCTTCTCTATACAAAATGTAAGCAGTCAACATTCGGTTTCCTAAAGAAGAATATTCATTCTAGGATCAAATATTTTCTAATGAAATGTTTATTGCATGCTCCGAGGCTTAAAGAAATGTTGGCCTTTGACAGTCAGGTACAAGGGGATGTTTCCACTTCCCTTCAAGGATGTTAAACGTTCCCTCCAAGAATGGCGTGTGAGAGCCCCTCCTCCACGATGCCATACGCCCGTGGTGTTGCTACCCATCTCCTCACCCCATTTTCTGGATAAGTTAGAAATGAACGGTAAATCCTGATACATCCCATTTATACTCAAGACACCCACAAAAACACGCATTTACTTATACATTTCCCAGAGTTTCCAATTTACCTGCCTGTATATACAAAATAGGTGTATGGATTTTACCCAAACATTATTTTTTATAAGTTCTATTGCCACCAACCACTACAGAACACAAGTTAATATTTTTGCTGAATTAAGCAATGTGAATTCTCCCTGCAGCTTTCTGTGACTTTATCACACACATCAGTCATTTCAACTCTCTCCTCTGCCCCCCAACAGAGTATTTTAAATTCTTTTCCCATATCAAGTGCGCTGCCAGCAATACTGTAGGACTGGAAAACAGGGCAGAGAAATCACTAAAACCTGTAATTAGAGAAAAAATTCCCACTATATATTTAAACAAACCTTTTCATTTGACAGAAACAAGCACTTTGTCACATGTTAAGTTAATATTAATTATGAACACTGAATTATTTGCAAGAAAGCAATACAAAGGTAGGTTCTGTGTTTCTATCTGGGTTAGCGTGAATTCATGACAGATACGATATAGACCATTTTTTAAGTCTCTTAATTTGTCAGTGTTCCTGGTGGCAAATGATGTATTAGACCAAGTAATTAAAAAGGTAATGAAATAGATTGTCTCTTTATGATATATTAGTATCCATTAGATCTGATAACCCTGAGCCTAAATGTGAAATCTCCCCTTTTTGAATCATCTCACCTGGTATTGAAGGTGATGTGTTCAAAGCCAAGGAGAATTGCAAACTCCTAACTAAAGGAGTCCAAGAGGATGCTTAAAACCAGATTTAGGATAGTAGTTCCATCAAGGGAAAAAAGAGAGAATAAAATTGGAGAAGGGCACCCAGGAGGCTTCAACAGTATTCATAATATTTTAACCAAATTCTGCCCCGTGTATATGGGCATTGGTTATATTATTCTTGATTCTTGTAACATCTCTATGTGGGAATTCTTTCTGGATCAAGAAAACAATGGGAAACAAAGTACACCCACTTTCCAAAGTGAGGTGCTGACTACCATGTATAAAGTAAACTTGAGAATATAAAAGGATTGAAGTTGAAGAGTTCTGAAAATCAGGCCGTAGAGAGGGCATGTCTTTGGAGAAAGTTGTCTGTGTGCTGAAGTTGGCTCTGAGGGTCAACAAGACCTTCTGATTGCTCTTCTCAAGTCTGCTCAACTTAGGGATGACTTGAGTGAAATTTTAGGTGGAAGATTGGGGGAATGATGGAAAAGTTGCTGGATTGTGATCTAGAGCATAAGAAAAGAAGACAGCCTGGGGATTCAGATATGTGAGATGGTGGAGATCACAGCTTCTAGAGTGTGACTATAGAAGAAACCACAAAAACATAAATTTACTGAGATTTTGCAAATATCTTAAAGAGAGCACTGGACATCCCAGAGATTGTGGAGAAGAAAAATCATTACTTTTCAATGTCAAGGACTGCATGACCACAGGTATGATTTGAATTGTACAGCCACTGTGATTTTACTTTTAAATGGAATGGCATTTACCGACTAGCCTGTAAACTCCACGTGGGTAGGTGATATCTCTATTTCCACTGTTGTATTCCTAGTTCCCTGCGCGTTTTGTGGATTGAAGGGCAAAGGAAGGCAATGATGTTGTTACTGAACTCAGATTCAGTTGCTGGTCACTCAAGAATCCAATACTGAGAGTCAAGTGTTGGGTAAAAGGAAAGATAGCTTTATTGAGGAAGCTGGCAATCCTGGGGAGAAGGTGAACTCATGTCCCAAAGAACCAACTCCCCACTCCTCAGGTTTTACTTGGAGATAATACAGGGAAAAGAGGAAGGGGCTACATGCTGAGGAGAGGGTTGTGGGGTGTGTGATCAGCTTGTGGACATTCTTCTGATTGGTTGGTGGTGAGGTAACTGGGAGTCACCATCATCGACCTTCTGGTTCCAACTGGTCTGGGGTCTACATGCTTGTGGGCATCATACAGTTAACTTCTTCCATCTGGTGGAGGTTTCAATATCTGCAAAGCAGCTCAAAGGACATAGCTCAGAATATTATCTGTAGTCCTTGAGGAGGAACTCAAGGTCCTTGACTTTGTTAATGTAGCCATTAACTATTACTATTTTGTCCCGTTTGACTGTTTTCCTTTGCTTCTGAATTTTCTTACATCTCTGATTAAATTTATTCTTTGGCTAAAGTTTTTCTACTGACAAGAGGCAGGCAGGGGACATGGGTGTGGGTGGCGTCTGTCCTGGTTACAGAGGGTCCTGCTCAGTTACAGTGTTACTAAATCCCAGCATCACCCAGTGGAGCTAGACCCTCAAAAGGCATGTCAAGTGGGAGACAGAGGTTGGAGGGGAGTCAGCCACTGCTGCAAACCTGGCCTGAGGAATAGAACAAAGGGGAGAAACACCCTGGACTCTTTCTTCCTCCTGCCTGCCAGTCTAGCATCAGTGCCTTCCACTGGCTAAGTCCAGTCGTTAATTGAGATATAATTCACATACCATTAAATTCACCCTTTTAAAATATACAATTTGGGCTTCCCTGGTGGCACAGTGGTTAAGAATCCGCCTGCCAATGCGGGGGACAGGGGTTCGAGCCTGGTCTGGGAAGATCCCACATGCTGCGGAGCAACTAAGCCTGTGTGCCACAAATACTGAACCCGTGCTCTAGAGGCCGCGAGCCACAACTATTGAGTCCACGCTCTAGAGCCTGTGAGCCACAACTACTGAGCCCATGTGCCACAACTACTGAAACCCACACACCTAGAGCCCGTGCTCCACAACGAGAGAAGCCACTGCAATGAGAAGCCCACGCACCGCAACGAAGAGTAGCCCCCGCTCGCCAGAACTAGAGAAAGCCCACGCACAGCAACAAAGACCCAACACAGCCATAAATAAATAAATTTATTTTAAAATATATAAAATATACAATTTAAGTCAAAGTTTATTAGTATATTCACAGAATTGAGCAACCCCATCAAACCTGACTTTAGAACATTTTCATCGCCCCAGAGAGAAACCGTGTTCCCATTAGCAGTCATTCCGTTTCACCCCGCACCCCATCCTTATAGAGCCAGAGAGATAGAGCTTTTATTTAAAATGATATTATAAACTATTTGAATTATCCCAAGTTTGGGTTTGATACTGTTTATATTGGTGATCTTTTCTATTTCAGGTTAACAATAGCTGGTTGAAATTTTTCTTTTTTTTTTTTTCCCTCAAGAGCCAAGGGTCAAGGCCTAAGTATTCAAATGTGACACCTCTTTTCCTAAAAATAAATGGTGCTTTGGGTATTCACTGTTATATTCATGCTGTTTTCTTGGCCCTGTAGCCAGTCATCCATTACTGAGATAGAAATGGTTGGGGGCTTTTTTTTTTTTAATGAAGCACCAGCTGGAATAGGTACCGATTCACTCACCATCAGAAGTCACCAGGGCATCATTCTAAGTGACCCTCTTCACCTCTTTCTCTAAATATTTCCCCAAGTGTGGGCTTGTAGAGGGAACTCCTGTCACTCTGAATAATAATCAAATCCTGTTCGAAATCCCAGCTATATCGTTATTTTGTCAAATTCCCAGAATGCCCTATTTTAAAGAGTATCAACAGCTCTCAAAATAGCTTCACAGGCTTGTTTTTCAGCGAATGTGTGGACTTTCTCCCGTTGTTCACGAGCTGGACACATGGGCAACTCATGGCCTGGGAAGATGCCAACCTTAGTCACTCCGGAGACCTCTTTTATTTTATTTTTTTTTATTTTTTAAAGATTGATTGATTGACTGATTGATTGCTATGTTGGGTCTTCGTTTCTGTGCTAGGGCTTTCTCTAGTTGCGGCGAGCGGGGGCCACTCTTCATCGCGGTGCGCAGGCCTCTCAATATCGCGGCCTCTCCTGTTGCGGAGCACAGGCTCCAGACGCGCAGGCTCAGTAGGTGTGGCTCACGGGCCCAGTTGCTCCGCGGCATGTGGGATCCTCCCAGACCAGGGCGCGAACCCGTGTCCCCTGCATTGGCAGGCAGATTCTCAACCACTGCGCCACCAGGGAAGCCCCCGGAGACCTCTTTTGCTCGCCCTTTTAAAAAAGGTAAGCGACTCACAGCCCACAGAAATTCTAATCAAGAGCTCCAGGCTGCCAAGACAATGGAGACATGAGGCACCTGACACCCAGCGGGTTCGTCCCTCTCATCATCCAGTCATTTTCACGCACCATCAGCATGGCTACTGCAGAGCCGTATTCTTCACCCCCAGAAGGATTCGATTTAGGGAACCAGCAAAGTACCACTCAGCCCAATTATCAAGAAAGCTTTTTTCAAACTTCAAGAGAGAGGAGGAAGTTAAAACCTGAAAGATGATGCACCACAAAGCAAAAGGACTTTTTGTTTTGTTTCCATATGACTTTCCCATCAACTCTGCTTTCTTAAATGACCTGAAAAGCTGCTTTATGGCGGGGAAAAATGTATTTTCTTCAAATAAGTCCACACTCCTATACGATTCCTAGTCCTTTTTATTTTGACTGTTAATGCAAAATTTGATTTGTTTTCCGTACTACTAATAGTTGCTCCCTAAATTCAGACAAATGATTTTTTTAAAATAAGAGATAATTTCTAGAGTAATGTAACACCATTTAAATGGGCATGGAATCATTCTCGCTCATAAAAATATCTGTAACTAGGTAACTGAATTGCTCATCTGTCAACTACATGTGATGCAGACCTATTTATGCCTATCGTCCTAGCTAATTATTTATAGCACTCTCCTTTCACACTCAGAAATGTCCAAGTGTAGGGAATAAGTTATGTCACCATCCTAATTATAAGGTTCTTTCAGGGCTTTGCTTTCTTGGGGTTTTACTATATCATTTGACTTAAGATGCTTTTTGGAATCCTTTTGACTGAGAATAAGAGGTACATTCTCTGACCCTGTGTATATGACTTTGTGCTTTGTGAGTAGGAGGAAGTAGGGTGAAGGCTGGGATGCTGGCGCAGTGTGGGAAGCGTCATTTAGGTGTGAGGTTCACATATGGGGTTAAAGACTGGGATGCTTCAAGCCAACCAGGCTATCAGGCTTATGGTCCTGGAAACGTGTGACATATAGTGATAAGTAAGGGCCAATGTTCACCAACAGAACTTTTTTTTAAAAGAAAACAAACAACAATAGCAACAAAATTAATATTTTTATTCTTTACTCCACCCACCTGCGAAGAAATTAATAGCTTTGAGGATTCCGTGTTTATGGTGTCCTATCTGTTTTGCCACAGGGAGAAAGAAGGCTCTTGGTCATTATAGTTGAAGGCCATTTCAAAGCAGTCAAGCTTCCCCCAAAAAGGCCAGTGCCCCCCACCTTCATCAGTCCTCGGAGACAACAAACTCCTTCAAAGACCCCAGATGAAACTTGGTTTCACTGACCCTGTTACCAAACTCAGGTTCAGCTGCTCGCTGCTTGAAAGCCAATACTCAAGAGACAGTGTTGGTAGGAAAGGAAAGGTTGCTTTATTCAGGAGGCCAGCAACCTGGGGAGAAGGCGGACTTGTGTCCACAGCCAACTCCCAACTGCCCATCAGGGGGCAAGAACCTTTAAAGGGACGTTTCAGGGGTGCACAGGCGGAGGGAGGGGCTGTATGTAGAAACAGCACAGGCAGCTCCGACAGGCATCTTGAACTTGGTCATCGGTGGTCTGACCAGCGTCCTCTTGATGGTTTTAGGTACAGTGAGTCTTCAGTTCCAGGGTCAATTCCCATTTCTTTGAGGCCAGTTCTCAGAATTGTGGCAGCTTATGTCATGGCTACAGTCCGGCCATCATGTAGTTAACTTCTCCACCTGGTAGGGGTTTCAGTGTCTTCAAGACGGCTCCCAGGACACGGCTCAGAATATGATCTCTAGCCCTTGAGGAGGAACTAAAGGGCCCTGACTATGCTTAGTGACTAAACTATTATTATTTTGTCTTGTTTGACTGATTTTCCATCGCGTCTGCATTTTTCTCATTTCTCTGATTAAGTTTATTCTTTGGCTAAAGTTTTTCTACAGACAAGAGGCAGGCGGAGGGCATGGGGGGTTGGGGTCCTATGCCAGGAAAGCCCCATAGGGTCCTGATTAGTCACAACCTGGCTACCTGATCTGAGGGTCCAGAAGTGCCCTGCGGTTGGCACCTCCCCCCAGGCAGGTGGCATCAGGTTCACTTCCTTACAGGGCCCTGAGGCTCACGATCTAGGGCTCTAACTGGCTGTTCTCCCCTGGCACTCCTTCTTACACTCTGTACAAACTTATTTATGTGTTTTGTTTGTTTGTTTTAAAATTTATTTATTATTTATTTTTGGCTGTGTTGAGTCTTCGTTGCTGCACGCGGGCTTTCTCTAGTTGCGGCGAGTGGGGGCTAATCTTCGTTGCAGTGCGCGGGCCTCTCACTGCAGTGGCTTCTCTTGTTGCAGAGCACGGGCTCTAGGCGCACGGGCTCTAGGCGCACGGGCTTCAGTAGTTGTGGCACACGGGCTCAGTAGTTGCGGCTTGTGGGCTCTAGAGTGCAGGCTCAGTAGTTGTGGTGCACGGGCTTAGTTGCTCCGCGGCATGTGGGATCCTCCCGAACCAGGGCTCGAACCCGTGTCCCCTGCATTGGCAGGCGGATTCTTAACCACTGCACCACCAGGGAAGCCTTATTTATGTGTTATGTGTCTGTTTGTTTAAGCTCTGTCTCTCTAGGGTATGAGGGCTGGGATTACTTTGTCCGTTTTTCTTTTTTGCTTATTTTTCACTTTTGTTTTTTTTGGGGGGGTCATTTGTCATCAAATCACCGAATGCTGGGCACAGAATAGGTGCCCATTGAGGTAGGTGGCCACAAATTTTACCTCCACTTATTCACACTCCTTTGCAAATGACTTTTCCACTGCTCCCATCGAAAGTGGGACTGTTTCTTCACATCTTGTGTCTGGACTTGGCCTTGGGGATTGCTCTGGCTGTTAGTAAATTAGTAAATATTGCTTAAACAGAGGATTAAAGAGCACCTGCCCTTTGAAGCTTGGCCTCTCTTGCTCTGGAAATCCTGTTGACTGCCCCCCACCCCCCAGTAAGCCTGGGTGAGCCCGTGAATGACAACAGCACATGGCCTGTGACCTCCATCACCTTTGCTGAGAGCCAGCACCAGCTGCCAAGCACCTGATGAGGCCACTGGACCCTGGTGACTGTCAACACAGGTTAAGCCCATCTCAGCTGAGGCCAGACCACATCTCTAGCCTGGTGCATCGTGTGTAAACAAATAGTTGTATTTAAAGCTACTTTGGTTGTTCATCGTTTGTCATGCAAGAAAAGCTCATTGGCATACCCAATAAATATTTATGGAACGAATGAATAATGGTCTCAGAACTTACAAAAAACAAGACATCTGTGTATGTATATTTATTCATTTTTGTACATATAAAGAAAGGTGGATATTATACATATTTATTCCCTTCTGGCATGCACAGAGGAAGTACAGGATTCCTATTTGTATTAGTCAGCGTTCTCCAGAGGAACAGTCCCAATGGGAGATATACATAGACGTATGGAGATTTATTATGAGAAATTAGCTCACGTGATGATGGAGGCTGAGATGCCCCAAGATTTGCAGGGTTAGGGTTAGGGTTAGGGTTAGGGTTAGGATTAGGGTTAGGGTTAGGGTTAGGGTTAGGGTTAGGGTTAGGGTTAGGGTTAGGGTTAGTTTTAGGTCTGCAGGCTGGACACCCAGGAAAGTTGGGGTGATTCAAGTCCCAGTTTGATGGCCTGAGAAGCAAAAGAACCAACAGTGTAAGTCCAGTCCAAGGCAGGGGAAAAGGGTGTCTCAGGTGAACCTTAGGCAGGCAGGAAGAGGCCCTTTGCTGTATTCAGGCCCTCAACATTGGCTGATGCCCACCCACACTGGGGAGGGCCATATACAGAGACACTAATTCCATGGCTAATCTGACCCGTGAACACCCTCAGAGAAACACCCAGAAACAATGTTTTATCTGGTCCCCCACCCCGGCCATGGCCCAGTCATGTTGACACATCCAATTAACTCTTGCACAGTTAAAATACTCACTTTACCAGTTGTTTCTCTATAGCTATTGCCTACCAAAAATGACTAGGATAGGTATTTCCAGCTGTTATCTGAATATTGTCAACTGCAGGATCCAGAATTTAGAGGTGAAGAAATTGAGAGGTCAAGGGAGGATTGGGGGCAGGCCTGAGGTCATGGGGCCATGAGCAATGGGCAGGTCTCAGATCCAGAGGCTACAGCTCACAGTCTGGAGGCTGTCAGGTGTTTAGGGACAGTGTGGCTTCCCCAAGTTCCAAGGGAGGCAAAGTCTGCACCCCTCGCCCTCGGGCTTGAGTTCGGGATACGCTAGAAGGCCTTGAAGAATCAGAAGGGCAGGTGTGGTGGAGATGACGGCGGTGGTCAGGGGTAGGATGCTGTGTTTGCCTGTGTGTCCTCCTTCCTTGAAAGTTGTGGAAGATTCCGGTGTGGAATGTCCTGTTACTCAGAGAAGAGCAATATGCATCCCTGGTCCCTGTAGGAGTGCAAGCAAAGCTGCTCATTCCATCCCTGTGTTTTCTTAGCAGCTTCTACAAACGGCCACTTGTTGACAAGGTGTAGGTGCAGCGGTATCATTGCAAGAGGAAGAATCTGTGAGAAAAAGAGAAACAAATGTTTACTGAAAGACAGCGGCCTTTGGGGTATGTATTTAGTATTATCAACTCATCTGATGTTTTATTGACCTCTTGCATTGGCCTCCATCTTTTTCTCTTTAGAGTTCTGAATTTTGTCTCCATTTGTTCAGGAGAAAGAATTCTGATAATGCATGTAATTTCAGAAGGAAATTACACAAGCAAACAATATAAAATCATAATTTGTCCATATGCAGAATTCCCACTAGTGCATGACTTAAGATATGCATTTTGCTAATTAAAAATACTTTTTTTCTGGCTCATTAGGTTTCTGGTAAATAATGTGTATATATATTTTGTTTGTTTATTGTTTTGGGGTTTTTTCAATTTTTGATACAATTTTAAAAATTACTTTCCATTTACACTTGTTACACAATATTGGCTATATTCTCTGTGTTGTACAATACATCCTTTAGCCTATCTTACGCCCAGTAGTGTGTGCCTCTCACCAACCCCCGACCTTTATCTTGCCCCTCCCCCTCACCACTGATAACCACTAGTTTGTTCTCTAGATCTGTGAATCTGATTCTTTTTTTGTTATATTCGCTACTTTGTTGTATTTTTTAGATTCCACATACAGGTGACATCGTACAGTATTTGTCTTTCTCTGTCTTATTTCACTTAGCATAATGCCTTCCAAGTCCATCCATGTTGCTGCAAATGGCAAAATTTTGCATGTATACATATATTTTATTGTGATGGTCAGATGCAGCCACAAAAGGAGACACAGGGGAGACTCAGGAAAAACAAAGGTTATTATACTCACAAGTCCTAGAGTTGGGAGACACACATAACATGCAGGACCACATGGAAAGACACCAGGGCAGTCAGGAGGCATAAGACGGTGAGGGGAAGTTTTCCCCAGGAAACTCCCATGACCTTTATGGGTGTTCGCTGGGGAAAGGCAAGGACAGCAGGGTAAACAGTTCAGGGTTGACTCATTGGAAAACTTCTGTGCTACAGGAATGGTCCCCTGCTTAGGGCACCTGGCCCTGGGATGATTAAGGCAGGGGAAGAATGCCTCCTGGGGTGTAGGTCTGGCTGTGGGTTGGTTATTTTGTGTATCAGAGGCATACTCCCATCTGGGCCTTTTATTATCTCTAAGAATTGTCTAGTCCCTGGAGGGGTGGTCCTTTCTCAGCCAGAAAGGATTTTTAATGCGCCAAAATATCATAATGTGCAGAAAGAATTTAAAATATTTATAATACAGTTTTGCATTTCTTATTTAAAAATTTATAATAAAGACAAAAGAGAAGATGACCAAAGAAAAGTCATATTTATAAATACCCATACGTAATCAGGTTTGTTTAAAACTACTATTAATTTCTGGGTGTCAGAGAGTCTCAAGGATGTATCGTACACCATGGGGAATAGAACCAAGATTTTGTAAAAATTGTAAATGGACAGTAATCTTTTAAAATTATATAAAAATTAAAAATAAAAAATGCTATTAATTTGAAGGAAGAAAGGAATAAATACCTTTTACAAAAAAGTTCACAATTCAATTGATATAAATTGTTGCCAACTGCTGGCCCAGTACCCCTGACACCCCCTCTCCCAAAGAGAGAGAGAGATTTTTAAATTTCTACAAAATAATTTCTTTTTTTTTGGTGTGTATGGGGTCAGGAAGAGGTAGGAAAATTGCTGTGCAGTCTTAGTTGTTAAAGATTTTACTGAAGTCCCCTAACGCCTGCCTGCCTGGTCCACAGCTCTGTCTATAATCAGCATGGGGTCATGTTAAATTGGCCATTTCTAGGAGTCAGAAGGCATCCAGTCTTACAGTGACAATGCATCATCCAGATATAAAGCAGCTGGCGATTCTGTGGACAATGGATTATTGATCTCAATAGAGGAGACATATTTAGAAGGTATAGGTTGGCCTCGGGAGGATTTTACAGCGGATTGTAAAATTGTGTCTGAGAAACAGAGCCACAAAGGGCTACAAGCCTAACAGGGCTTCCCCTGGCATGTGGCTTAGCTCAGACACAAGAGATGTAAACAGGTGGTCGCAGAGGCCGGGCTGTGGGTCACGTGTCCATCCCATGAACTCCTTCAGTCGTCAACCAGGGAAACGTCTGACGCATTGCTTTTCCATATGTGGGTTGAAATTTCATGCTTCTGTGTCTTGGAAGAGCTATGTGAAATTGCATTTATTTGAAAATTGTTGTTGAAAACAAACAAACCTGTATAACACTATATTTTAGGTGTATATTTGAGAAAAGTCACCAAATATCAACTGTTTTTGCCTCTTGGTGACAGGTTATTAGTGACTTTCAATCTTCTTCCTTTTAAAAATAATCTGCATGTTGTGATGATTCTAAAGCGACGGTATTTCATGTGATTCAAAGTATTTACAAGAAAATGGAATGATGTTTTTGTTGTTTGTCTTAAAATCTTCTTCAACATGGAACCCTAGCGAGTGAATGGCCAGTAACCAGACTGGCTATACTTCCCTGTCCAGGAAGGGCCAGATGGCTTCCATTCTCAGAGAAGGGCCGCGAGCGTGCATCTGTAATTCCCTGCAGCCTGCGCTGCTGTTTTATGAAATCTGCTGCTACTTGTTCTGTGTGGGACAGCCTCAGTCTCATGTCACAGCTTCCCTTGGGGAACAAAACCGAGCATATACATGACAGCATCTTTTTTACCCAAGTTCAGATGAATGGCATTTGTTAGCGTCCTTCAGCCTCTGTGACATTAGAGTGTCATTTTCCTGTTTGGAGCATGAGAAACACAGGCAATTTTGAGTTACTGGAGTGTGAGATTTTGACTTTCGGTTCCCATTGATCTCTTCCCCAGTTGCGTTGCCATGCTCCTGCAAAAGTGTCTAGATCGATCTTGGAGAGGAAGGCACAGCAGGTCCTTAATCTGAATGTCTTGGAGCCAATTGGAGGCAGTGTTCTCAGCACCAGTGGCGTGGGCGAGTTTCCAGCAGTGCACTTTGCTCTGCTCCAGCAGATGGGCTACTTTAGCACCAGAGCACAGAGGTTGCCATGCATACAGTTGCCCTCACAGGAGTGTAAACCTCCCCGCTGGTGAGTGACCCAAATGCAGGAGACTCAGGACCATCTGACAGAGGGTATTTAGGGTTCTGATTAAGAAAATTCACAAGGTAGGGCTTCCCTGGTGGCGCAGTGGTTAAGAATTCGCCTGCCAATGCAGGGGACATGGGTTTGAGCCCTGGTCCAGGAAGATCCCACATGCCATGGAGCAACTAAGCCCGTGTGCCACAACTACTGAGCCTGTGCTCTAGAGCCCGTGAGCCACAACTACTGAGCTCACGCACCACAACTACTGAAGCCCACGTGCCTAGAGCCCGTGCTCCACAACAAGAGAAGCCACCACAGTGAGAAGCCCACGCACCGCAACGAAGACCCAATGAAGTCAAAAATTAATTAATTAATTAATTAATTTTTAAAAATTCACAAGGTAGAAGAACTGCAAAAGGCGAATATTTGAAACTAGGGGAGTGTAGCTTTCGTTTACTTTTCCTTTACTCATTTTTTGTTTGAGGGGTTTCCTTCTCTGAGGAGGCAGAGGAAGAGGAAAGGGCTGTCAGGGAGATGCAAAAATAGAAGAGGGATTCAACATAAAGCGATGGGGGAAGAATAGATTTCTGAAGCATGGTGGCTGGGAATGTCAGTGAAGAGAAAGTGGTGAAGGATGGATGGGACGGTCTCTCCCTTTGACCCCGATCGATGGACAGTATCCAGGGGTACTCAGCAGTCAATAAGAAAAGGAGAAATGCTGAGCAATACAATACTGGACCAGGTGTAACGGTGTCTGCAGTTTAACGTAAGGAAAATGATTTCAGTGACACTTCTAATGTAACCGAACCAAGTTCATTTACCCCCATACATAGGAAGCCAAATGCTGAGACACCAAGGTTTTGCAGCAGAGAAAAGGTTTATTCACGAGGCAGCCAAGCAAAGAGACGGATCTCAAACAGATCTCAAATCCACCTCCCCGAAGGTGAGGGGTTCAGGATATTTATGGGATAAAGAAGCAGGGTGGCTATATGTAAAATAGATAAACAGCAAGGTCCTACTGTACAGCACAGGGAACTATATTCAGTATCTTGTAATAAACTGTAATGGAAAAGAATATGGAAAAGAATATATGTATAACTGAATCATTTTGCTGTGCACCTGAAACTAACACATGGTAAATTAACTATGCTTCAATATAAAAAAAAAGAAGCAGGGTGGGTGGTCTGAGGCATGAGGAGTGTGGGAAAAGGTGATTGGAGATAAGGAAAAGGTGAGGGCACCTGTGCAGGTGCAGCTAAGCTACAGGCCTGCATGTTCAGAAAATGCAGGCATTATCATGTTCTGAGGGCGGGGTTTTGGCCTCCAACGTTGAGGTGGTCTTGACCAATCTTAGCCGGCTCAACTCAAACTGGAACAAGCTGACTCCAAGTTCCTGAATATCAGCTTGGGCAAACATCTTATTGTTTAGGCTACATGATGTTTGGAGGACACGCAAATTTTTGTAAACACAATTAAAATTAGCTTGATAAGTGAAGGCAGGTTACAACTCATTATTTATTAAGCAAGTTACAGTTTAATGGGTCTGATGACCACCCTCAGTTTCATTAAGTGAGCTGGAACTGATGCAGTCCCACCACTTTGGAAAACTGTGTGACACAATTAACTCACGTGAAAGAGATGCCAGAAATTCTCTTCCAAGTTATCTGAGTGCCTATCAAAACATAGTTACAGGGTTGGGTGAGGGATGGATTGGGAGTTTGGGATTAGCGGATGCAAACTAGTATATGTAGGATGGATAAACAACAAGGTCCTACTGTAGAGCACAGGGAACTATATTCAATATCCTGCGATAAACCATCATGGAAAAGAATATGAAAAAGCATGTATATATATGTATAACTGAATCACTTTGCTGTACAGCAGAAATTAACACAACATTATAAATCAACTATACTTGAAGAGACAGGCAAGTACAGTTGACCCTTGAACAACCTGGGAGGTGGGGTGGATAGTTAGGGGCGCGAACCCTCCCAGTAGTTGAAAAATCTGCGTATAACTTACAGTTGACCCTCAGTATTCCAAGTTCCTCTGTATCTGAGGTTACACATCCACAGATTCCACCAACCTCGGAGTGTGTAGTATTTACTGTAGTATTTATTACTGAAAAAACTCCCTGTATGAATGGGTCCATGCAGTTCAAAACTATGTTTTTTAAGGGTCAATCTACTTACATCAATCAAGTTTCCTTATCTCCCCCAAAGACACCAACGCTCAGTTGAAAATAGAGGCTACTATTAGCTTGGCATATTGATGCAGAGAAGCTGACTAAACCACTGGTCTTTCGGAACGAGCCTGCAGATAGAAAGTGGTGCATGTTTGGGGAAAGCTGGAGACTAATTCCTCAAGGCCAGAAATCATGCTGTTCTAGTAAATAAAATCTTAAGTTCCATGCACAGACTGTTTTGTCGGGAGTGCATTTAGCTTGGTGACATTGCCTTGGACCAACACCAGGAATCAGTGGTATGTAGACTTGATAAGAACACAGCCGCTTGTCAGAGGGAACTTTATGTGGGACTGCATTCAGTTTTACCACTACATGAAGGGAAAGAAGGTGTCCTGTAGGCTGCAGGAAGATTGGAGAACGTTTATTAGAAAAGGAAGCAGAAAGAATAAAAATATCCTATCATTCCACAGGACAGAAAGAAACATGCCATTGCTATTTTTTATTAAATATAAGTTAATGTCTGCTTAATGAGTCCTATTGCATTTACCTTTTCTTTCTGAAAGTCTAACATTTCTGAATGTCTAACACTTAGGGATCTTAAGAATATTCAAGGGCATAGCCTATAAAATTTAAATCTCGAATAAAGAGTTAAAAAGCTGTTAAAATAAATTGTTTTGGAGAACAGAGACATTACGAAATATCATTACATGTTCTCACACATGTTATTTGTTTAATTAGTCCTATATTAATTACTCTGCCACTTTTATTTATTTATTTAATTTTATTTATTTATCTTCTTTTATTTAAATAATGCCATTTACATAACATAAAAGTAAATGATACAAAATAATATATAATTTATATGATTATTATTTTTAATATACAGTGTGCAGATATCCACTTTATATTTAAGTTAAATTTTAAAAAAGTATGTGCATAATTATTTATTGTTTATATTATATAATTTATTTATCAGTTAGCAACACTAATAATGATATTATACTCTTATGTAATTATATATCACATTATATTTATTTCAAATTATATTATTATGGTTTCTTTTTAAGTCTGGTTGGTTATGTACTGGCTTTCTTAAAAGTCAATTATCCTAGTCCTATTCCCAGAGACACATAATTAAGTAAAACCTTCTGCTTTGACTGTGGTCATCCAGAAGAGAAAATGTAAATAGTAGAATTTTTCCCTTAAAAGCATTTATGTTGTAAATACTTCATGAACATGTAAGGAAAAAAACTATCATGGTAAGTTGTAATCTTTATGCAACAGTCTAATTGCTCATTCACTGTAGGTAAAAAAGTAGCTTCCATATTGTCTTATTTACTATGGAGATCCTACCTGATGTGAATGAGAACTGTTAATGTCTCATTTAAAATAAACACAACTGTAAACAACGTATCACTAAATACTGTTACGTAAAATATCCATAATGAATATATACAATGTAGCTATAGTTAAAAATCCTTAGGGCTTCCCTGGTGGCGCAGTGGTTGAGAATCTGCCTGCTAATGCAGGGGACACGGGTTTGAGCCCTGGTCTGGGAAGATCCCACATGCCGCGGAGCAACTAGGCCCGTGAGCCACAACTACTGAGCCTGCGCGTCTGGAGCCTGTGCTCCACAACAAGAGAGGCCGCGATAGTGAGAGGCCCGCGCACCACGATGAAGAGTGGCTCCCGCTTGCCGCAACTAGAGAAAGCCCTCGCACAGAAACGAAGACCCAACACAGCCAAAAATAAATATAAAAAATAAATAAATAAAAATAAAATAAAATAAATAAAAATCCTTAGAATTAAACATCTCTTTGCATGAAATATATTAGTAGAAGATTTGCTTCCAAACAGGAGCTGTATATTTGAATGAATGATACAATGTAGAGAGATCAGGTGTTCGTTTATCTTACAGAGAGAAATGCCAAATTTAAAATAATGTTTACACAAAATCTGGAATAGTGCTTTTTGAAGTTAAATTTGCTAATTGCAAATAAAACCAGAGAATCATCCAAAAAAAAAAAAAAAGGAAGAAGATAAAATGTACTTCCGTGTCTACAAGGTCTGCTGGAGAATGACCGATGTTCTCCGAAGCTGCAGATACAGACAGGAAACAGGAGTTGTGATGAGGACTCAAGCATGTCGGCCACGCATGGCTGAAGAAGGACGAGAGACACAGCGTCCGTCTGGTTCTGTCAACACCCCCAGCAGGTCATTCCTCTCCACTTCAGAGAACTAGTCAGTCGACAGCTTAAACAGTGTGGCTTTTAAGACCCATGTACCCCAAGACGCAGGGAAACGAGAATATGAGATGATTCACAGCAGGTTTGGGTTCAGACTCTACTGGGGCCAGATAATGCCCTGCTCTGTCCCTCCCACCCCAGAATGGGACACTTGGAAATGGAGAGATCCGAGTTGTCGCATTGACTATGGAACCCTTTTGGCATTTAGGGCCTGGGACGGTGAGAACCTGAAATGACCAGAATTGGACCTCACTATGAAAATGGTGCACCCCAAACACCTATAGCGTCTCCCACAGAAAAGCACCGGAACAGGGACAATGGGATCATTCGCTTTTCTTGCCTGGGAACCTCTCACACCAACAGGTGAACCTACTGACCACCTCCCGAGTGAAGTTCAACTGCATCCATCATCCACGGTGATAATATAAACACAATTACTATATGAGTCACTTTGCTTCACACCTGAAACTAACACAATATTGTAAATCAACTACGCCTCAATAAAAAAGAAAAATTATTACTATAAAAATATCCAGTCTTTCCCATCCCACTCCCACAAAATAAAGAAGATTCCGACATGGCCTGTTAAGTTTCTGACCCTCTCCCTACAGAGGGATCACCCTGGCCAGACGGCCCCTTTGAGATTTGTAGCAGGAAATAAGAAGGCAAGTGAGAAAAACAGGGAGTATTCGGGCAAGAGCAGACAAGAAAGTTTTCAAGGAGTAGGGTGACAGAGGAACCACAGCAGCGTCTGTGTGTGGAAGAAGAGAACAGCGAGGAAAAAGGGATTTAGAAAATATCACCATGGTTTACAAGGACCCTGCATTCTTGGTGTCTGTGAAGTATAATATAATACATGTGTTTTGAAATGAAACTTTAGTTTTTTTTTTTTAACAGAGGTATAGGTTAGCAATTATGAAAGAACTTTTTAAACTTTTTATGTTTTCTAGGATTGAAAAAATACATAAATATGTTGCAGAGCCAGATTTCTTAATGTTGGAGAAAAAAGTTACATATATGGAAATGGAGAGGATGGGAGTAAATCCTGTGGCATTAGATTGGAATCAGGTACTAGTATAAAGTACTACACACACACACACAAATATAGATATATGTGTGTGCACAAGTTGGTATACACACATGTATACCAACATTTCCTAGCTCTGTCCTCTAAGAGGACTTAGAAGCAGTGACACCCCAGTAACAATGAGAATATCTAGTGCCCAGATCTTGGTTTCTAATACCATTCTTTAATAATAGGAATCAGGGCTCTTGGGAAAAAAATGCTGACCCCAAGGCTGAGGCAGAAGAATTACTGCATGAACCTAGAGCATCTTGTGGTACAAGGAAGGTACAAGGAAGTACTCAAATGTGACAGAAATACATGGAAAGATTACAAGAACCAACTTGAAGGAACTCAAAATGTTCAAAGCCAGAACAATGTGTACAACAAAATAACTATGACAGTGTTGGATAATAACCCATAGAATAAGTATCCATGAATGGATATAATATCAATCAATCAATTAATGGTACAGAAGAGTCAGGGTGTCTGAGAGTAGAATCCCAATGAAAAAAGCAAAAACTATGTGTGAAATGGAAAATCCTCATTAGACTAATGTTACAGGAATAAATGTTGTGAGCAAGTACCACCAAGCGATGCTAAAATAACACATGCACCAGACCCCGAAGAGCTACCCATGGGAAACAATGGAGTCACTAAGGATCACAACGGCTCTATAGACATCTGGGAAATTCAGCAATGAAGCTCCCCTAGAAGGAGTCATTAATATCCAAAAACAGCTTCCCAGCCTCTAGCATTAAACCGTTGGGCTGTTTGAAGGCAGAATGTATCTTATTTGACATACGATGAGCAAAACATCTGGAGAAACAAATTGGGGTGAGGCCTTTCCAAGTGTGCTAATGAAACACGTGTTGTCAGGATAAGGCAGAAGAAAACACAAGGTCAGGAAGCCCTGGGGCTTAATTGATTGTCTTCTAGGAAAGATGGCAGTGGGCAGCAGAACGACTCACCCCCAGGTATCAGGGGGAACATCATTAAAAGCTTATTAGGACACTAGACCCAGGCAGCAGACCAGAGCATAAAGTTGGTCCACCACCAGCTCTGTCAGAATCTTGTTTTCTCATACAAGCATCCTGTTGTGTTTATGTTCTCAAAGTCATTAACATAATATAACAGCTTCAAGTCCAAGAATTTCTGTGCTTGAAGCCGGAAGCTGCTGTA
Organism: Balaenoptera musculus; assembly: GCF_009873245.2. NCBI lineage: Eukaryota > Metazoa > Chordata > Mammalia > Artiodactyla > Balaenopteridae > Balaenoptera > Balaenoptera musculus. The sequence goes on along the minus strand of NC_045798.1, from coordinate 4,757,430 downwards.
TAGGGAAGGGAAAATTAAGTTCTCAGACTCTGGATTTTGAATGCACAAAACTGAAAAGGGAATTTTTCTCCAGGCATGGGGTTTATTCCAAATGGCCTGTTAGGATGCCTTTGATGAATGACATCTCAAATATCTGGGAACGTGTGGCAGAGATGGGAAGTGCCTCACGTATATCGATATACCTCCCTATACATCTTTCCTTGCTTCTCTTGCAGCTGCACTGGGGCTGGTGACTTGCTCTGGGAGGGCAAGTAACATACATGGCTTCTGAGAAGAGGTATCTAAAAGCCAGTGTTTCTTCTATCTATCACTCTTTCCCCTGCTGCGAGGACCTAGTGGACCACTTGCAGTTACTGGGGAGGAGATGCCAGAGCCACATCACACGTGCATGAAGAGTCAACCTTTACAATTTCAAGCCACTGAGATTTCAGAGTGTGTGTGATTCTGGTGATAAACACCCTGACTCTTCCAGAATGCCTCCTCCCAAGCCCACTGCAGCAAATACAGGAATGCCTGTTTTTCAGTCAACACCATCCAGGAATAAAATTTCTGTGCTTCAGCCAGAAGTGACTGCAAAGGTGACAGAAATGTTAGTTACCAGACTCAAAAATAGCCTTTGGTCACAAGGGCATGATTCCCAAATCTGACAGAGGGTTGGAGCTCCCTGGGCTTGGAGTGATGAATTATGTTCACGTGAGCTAAGCAGATTCCATAAATCATAAATTTTTACCGAAACTACTGTGAATACAGCTGGAGCCCCAAGTCTGACATTCCACACGTCTTAAATTGAGAATAATGGGTCCTTCTTTGACCATTTACCCAATAGGTAGAATAAAATATCAGAGCTGAAAGGGCTTTTAAAAATGATCTTAATGAATCCCTTCAGTTTATTGCAAACGTTTTATTATGTGCCATGGGCTGTAGAAACTGGGAATTCAGGAATAAGTGGGACCCACTCCCTTTCCTCAAGGAGTTTATGTTTTAAGTGAAAACCGAATACAGAAACTACATAATGAGATGCGTACAATAGACATATAAAGGGTATGGTGGGGCTTGGTGGAGGGGTAATTAGTGCAGCTTGGGGTAGAGAGGAAGCTTTGTGAAGGGGTGATGCCCCATTGGGTCATAAGAATGCCTGGCAAAAAATATGGGACAAGAGAGATTTGTGCAAGCAGAGGCATGAAAGTGTGAAAGAGCACGGTAGGGAAAGAGATAATAAAATTCTCAAACACTTATGTGGTCAGAGCTTGGTCTAAGTTCTTTGTACCCATGCCTGCCACCACATTTAATTGGCTGTTGCTTGAATATAAGGTGGAGAAATGGCAGTGTGTGAAGCTGGAAAGTATTGAACAGAAGGAAAATCTATTTCTGTGAAGATGCGATATAATCTAGGTTAAGTTATTAGTAAACAATAAATGTGTTAAAAGGGATTCAAGGGCACTAGTATGTGACACTACAGGATAGGAAACACTGTATAATTTTAAATAGATTGAATTATACCAGTATTTTTAGAAGGCGGTATCTTGGTTTGTAGTACTTTTTTAAAAAATTGCTCATCAATTTTTACTCCTGCTTTTTTCATCCAGAACATAGTATATTTAAATGAAGATTTTACCCCTTATCCATTTTGTTTGTACATTAAGATAATTTAATTTGCTTCTAAGCCAAACTATAACAATACATGTATAAAAAGCTTGCAGGAAAAACAAGTGGTTGCGGGGGCGGTGGGGGGGGGGAGAAGAAAGAACTAAGTATAGTTATTCTTTTTCTGAAATTAACTTCTTTGTGTTGCCCCATCCAACCTCCACTTATGCATTTAAAATTGTTACAAAGACTTGTAAAAAAGTTCAGTGGAATTTGGCACCTTCTGAAAAATCAAAAGAGAAACTACAATTAAAATGTGCAGAAAGAAAATTCACATTTTCTCAGGCAAGGGAGTGAAGAGGCAACTGTGCAGAGGCTGCATTCTTCTAATGACAAAAAGTAAGTGATTCGAATAGGTAATTGGACTTGGATCTGGTGAATGCAGATGTCTTGGCTAGAAGGGAAGCATCTCTCTAGAGGGCCCCCAGATAAAAGAGCTCCTCCTCATGCTAATGACGTCATGCACCAAAACCAAGCCGGTGACACAAACAGAAATCCGTGCTGCAATGATGTTGCAGGCTCCCCTTTGGGAGAAGGACTCGGGTAGAGTCTGGGAAGCATTTCAGCTAAAGAGAAAGAGTGGATTCCTATGGGAATGGGCTGGGCAGTTAACACATGAGCTGAACTGAGCCTGTGAGGGTAGAACACTCGCACCAGGTCTCCTCAAATCACATGGGGAGTCAGAGCTATTAACCAAGGACACGAAAGGATAAGAAGGCAGAGAAAGAGAAAGCTGAACCCCCTCTCTTAGACGGAGAAGCCCTGATGGAAGAATGTATCCCAGACTTTAGACAACTTGGTAACAGCTGTTCTGTGAAAAGCATCACAGCCTGGGAATGCGTGTGTGCCGCCATCAGGATGCACGTGCTAATTTCAGGATAAAGACTATTGCGCCGTTTCATGGCGTAAGAAAGACCGTAATCTGATTTTGTACTTTCCTAGTGCTTTGTTTTTATGCTTCTCATCTAGCTTTTTCTTATCACTGAGACATGATACATTCACCCTGTGCAAGTAGCAAGATCATATGTGAATAAAACATCCCTGATCGTACACAGATGGCCCGATTCTCAAATAGTGTCCTTGTGTTTTGGAATGTAATGTCATAAATTTCAAACTGTGGAGCATTTACAATGAGGAGAAAATCATTGTAAGAAATGTTATGTCCATATTGTTAAATACGAAATCTGTGTTAAGATGGAATTTTATGTGTTTCCAAATATAGTATAGACTATAAACCCTTGGTTGATGTCTAATAGATAAAGAACTCTAACAAATGGAAAAGGAAAAAACAAAGATATAGATAGAAAATATTACCAAGAAGAGAAAGAATTGAAAAATAAACTTTGACCTTTCCAGTAACAAAACGTATTAAGTATACCATCCCTACTGATAATATTTTAGTTATATATAAAATTATATGCACAAACATGTAACAGTCCAACTTTGTAGCTATGTCACAGCAAAAAGAAATGCTCTGAAAACTAATATTTCTGACTAAAAAGAGGGGAAAAAAGAAAAAAAAAAGAAATCAGGTGATGGAATATTGAAGAACTTTCTAAAATAATTTATGGTTGTTTGTCATTGAGTTCAGGTATCCAGACTGGATTCACTGCGCTTCTAACGGCCAATTGTATCCCGCTGGACCGCCAAAGCAAACACAAGTCAACATTTTAATTTATGGTCTTTAAAGGAAAATATATATTAAAGTGTCTGTTGTGCAGTACCCCTCAATGGAAGGTATTTGAAACTAATTACTCTAAGTGCTAGAAGAAGTTTGATTAGTACAATGGCTTTATCCACATTAATCAACATCACTCTCCAGAAACTGTGTGCTCTTTCGTGTCACTGGTTGAAGCTTTATTAAATTCAAACTCAAGTTATTAAACCAAGGCTCAGGGGCTCCCACTGTCTGGCCAGTAGAGAACTCAGGTACCACCTATAGCTTTAGGGGTTTCTCTCTGTTATCCTTGTGTTTTCTCATAAAGGTGGGCATTTACAGTCTACAGTGGGAGGGGAGGGGGCAGGGGGGGCTGTGCACCCCAAGACCCAGGCCCAAGGGTGTCAAAACTCATCCGACTGTACTTAACATGGGTGCATCTTATTGTCTATTAATTACACTCCCCAAAGTTGATTTAAAACAGGTAATGGAGAAAACACAAGATTCTTGGCAACTAGTAAATGAAATGAGCTCCAAGTTATACAAAACATCTTTTCTACGCTGGGTAACATTCTTTCCAATTTTCTGTAAATGCAGAAGAGGGCTGTCCTGAACATCATTTTGTTAGTTGAAAACTCCCAAGTTTCTCTCCCCAAACCTAGAGCTGTACACTGTTGCCCAAATATATTTACTAATTTTGGAACTTAACGGCTGCTCCTTGGAGTTGCACGTTATTTACTTCATCTGAAGCACAGCAGGGTCCAAGGAAAACAAGGTTATCTTTTCTCCAATCTCTAGAAGCAAGAAGAAGGAGGAAGGAAAATCAATATGTCTGATTATCATTCTTCTCCACATAGAGTATATAGGTTGGGGTGGGTCATTATTCATCTGTGCTGGTGGAAATTGGATTCTAAATATTGGAGAAGCAGAAAACAAATTTTGAGAGCAAAATATGCCGTTAACTTCATGGCTGAACGGCCTGCTGAGGGATCTTTAATTGCATACGCCACAGTTTCAAGATCCGCGGCACATTCCAAGATGATCCCGGGTCTGTGGTTTCTAGGTTGTTATTCCTTTCGAAAAATCAATTATGAAAATTACAGTCTATCATCTTCCCCACACATAAGTGTCTTCAGGTGGACTCCCGAGAAGTGTTTGGAGTTAAATATGGGAAGACCTATTTTTCAGTGTAGCTTTTGCCACCGGTGAAACAATGCAAAGAGCCCAAAGGGATGCATTGTTTTTGCTGTGTTTTGTTGTTGTTGTTTGCTTGTTCTAGATCAAGGGTCAGCACATTTTTTTTTCTGTAAAGGGCCAAATAGGAAATCTATTGGTGGGCCAAAAAAGGCAAAATCGAGAACATTATATAATTATTTCTATATTCATTTAAAAGGTAAAAGCATTTTTAGCATGTGGGCTTTGCAGGACTAGGGGCTGCCCACAGGCCATAGGTGCTGACCCTGTTTTCGATGGTCTCTAAGGCCTGAACCGACCCTGACCATGGACATGTATGTGGCTTGCTGCAGACTACCCACAGCTAATTAGAGCAGTTAGACTAACTCAGGTCCCTGTGATTTTCCCCAGTATGCATAGTTCATTAGCTGTCCCTTGGTGCTATAACAAATTATCACACACTTAGTGGTTTAAAACAACAAATTTATTGTCTAACACTTCTGGAAATCAGAAATATGAAAGGGGCATTTTGTGGGTAAAATCAAGGTGTCGGGCAAGGCTAGTTTCTCCCAGAGGCTCCAGGGGAGAATCTGTGTCTTACCTTTTCCAGCATACAGAGGCTGCCCGCGTTCCTTGGCTCATGGCCCCTCCTCCATCTCGAAAACAAGTACTGTAGCATTTCAAATTCTTCTGTGACATTGACCCCTCTTCTATTTCCTCTTTCAATTATAAGTGTAACAGAGAAGAGCAAACGTGACTCTGTGTTGGATCTATTCCTTTACCTCTAACCCTTGTGCTCTGTTGCCTGTGCTGAGTCACGCTGGCTCTGCACCTTTTGTAAAAGAATGTTGCCTAGAGCCTGAAATACACATGGTAGCCTAGTACATATTTGTGGATGATATGGACAACAAAAAATACATCAGAAGGGACTTTCAAAGCTAGCAAACGTCTGGATTTCCCTGGCAGTCCAGTAGTTAAGACCTCGCGGTTCCACTGCAAGGGGCACGGGTTCGATCCCTGGTCGGGGAACTAAGATCCCGCATGCTGCGCGGCCAAAAAAAAAAAAAATGCTAGCAAACGCCTGCTAACATTTTGCCTTCACATTTCCCATCCCATCCCTAAGATGAGAATGGTGAGCTAACCATTTTGATATTTGGAGCTCAAGCAATTTGCCAGTGTTGGATTCTGGAGCAGTTTTGTGTAATCTTGGAACATTTGAATGTCCCTTCCCTAGCATGCCAATGTTGAGTTTAAAGCTTTGTGTTTGTATACGCGATGGGGCATCCTCTCATGGCTTATTCAAAATCACAGGTACAAAAAAGCCTTGGAATGAACCGTTTGCCCCTAGTTAAGATATTCTTAATGAATGAAATAAGAGTCAGTTTTAAGGAGACAATATAAATAGACCGTTTCACTTCCTCTTGCAAATCTTGGGAAAATGATGGGAGGGCACGTCCTCCTGATCAAAGAGACACTCTGATGGGTCCTGAGGGATTAGAGGTTAGAGAGAAAAATTAAGAGCCTTTGTTTCAATATCCACCCTAACCTTCCCACACCCTGACTGCCAGGTCCCATGCCTCTCCGCCGAATGTTTACAAGTGTAGTTGCTGTTCTGTGATGAATTCATTGCACGCACCTCATGTCAAACTGTCTAGGACAGAAACCATTAAAAATGAGCTCCTTTGTTTTAAATTCGACACTCGGAAAGCCCATTTTCAAGTACAAGTAAATAGTGGTGTTTTTACAACCAAGGAGAATTTGTTTTCCTCGTGCCATCTTGTTCGAGGCACAGTCATCTGTTCACTAATTTTCATTTTTCTGGATGTTCATTTTTCTAAATTTGACCCCCCCTTCTCTATCGCGAAACTTATTCAAGTGGCAGAGCATCGAGAAACCACAGCACTCTTTGCAGAACAAGAAAGAAAGATCCATGATATTGTCAGAAAATAGCCAAGTTAGTGTTCTGTGCTAAATTAGGTGCCATTGGACGCTGGGTTTTTAACTCTGCTACGGCAACAAAACCCCTGTCTTTCCTAGAGTCCCTCCCCACTTTTTGTTATATTAGCCAAAATCAGGTTTTTTTGCTTTTACTAAAGGTTCGGCTCAACTTCCTTCTCCGTGCCATTGTTTTCTGTCATCCAATCTCCTTTTCATAGATACCTGAGATGAAGCCTTCTCATGTTCTGGAACTTTCCCCAAACAAGCCATCAAAACATAAACAGATAGAGGATCAGGAGGAAATGCACAGAGGCACAGAAAACTGGAGGATGGTTTGAAAGCCATTAATGAGGTTTCATCTCTCTGTGCAGTATATAAAAGTGTCACCTAAAAGTATGGCTAGAAAGACATCCTAGTCAAGATAAAGCCTTTCAGCACAGTTAGGACCGGGGAGAGCATATTAAAGTGTCACCACTAGTAAAGATGGAGTTTGCCAGTCCTGCAAAAAAAAGATTTCCACAAATGCCGTAGGAGATACTACACTTAATCTCCATCTTAGTCTACATTTAAAATACATTTTATTTTTTAAGACAGCCTTTGGTTTATAGAAAAATTGTGCAGAAAATACAGCAAGTTTCCATATGCTCCTTTTCTCTACACAGCTTCTTCTACTACTAGTGTGATGCATTTCTCACAAAGGATGAACTCATATCGTGTCATTATTAACTCTACTCCATAGTTTACATTAGGGTTCACTTTCTGTGTTGTACATTTCTGCGGTTTTGACAAATGCAAAATGCCCTGTATCCAGCATGACAGTGTCACACGTGTAAGTTGCACTGCCCCCAAAATCCTCTGTGCTCTACCTCTTCATCACTCTCCCCCCAACTCCTGGCCACTACCGATCTTCTTACTGTCGCCATAGCTTTGCTTTTCCCAGAATGACAGGAGTTGGAATCATACAGTATGTAGCCTTTCAGATTGGCTTCTTTCACATAACAGTCTAAGGTCCTTCCATGTCTCGCCATAGCTCTGTAGCACATTTCTTTTTAAATCTCTATTCTAGTCTATGAGTATTTTTTCCAGTTTTATTGAGAAATAATTGACATACATCGCTAAGTTTAAGGCGTACAGTGTGATGGTTTGATTTGCATATACTGTGAAATGATTATTGCAATAGTACATGTATTATTTTAAATGAAAATCTGACTTTTTCTTGTCACCTATTTGTTGGGGAACACTCTTCCATGGATCTCTTACAGGTCATAATGGCTTGCTGCCATTCAATAAGAGTTGAAACCAACATTTTATGTACGTATGTGTATTTCTTTATTTATTGAAACCAACATTTTACATGAAGTATAGAACAGGACAGAACAAAATAGAACAGAAAAGAAAGAAGAAAATATTGAAGCTCATTGCATGTAACAAAGAAATTAAAGATTTGTAAAATTTTGCTTCCATTGTACAAGAGTGTGTGTTTGCATGGGTAGTGAGACATGAAATATATTTCTTACCACAGTTGTCTGTGGATCTGTGTATCTAGGGGATTGATTCCAGGACACCCCTCCGTGGAAAACAAATACAATGGATGCTGGAGTTCCTTATATAAAATAGCATAGTATTTGCACATAACCTATGCAAATTCTGCTTATACTTTAAATCACCTCCAGGTTACTTATAATACCTAATACAATGTAAATGGGACGGCAAATTCAAGTTTTGCTTTTTGGAACTTGCTGATATTTTTTTCTCAAATATTTTTGATCTGTGGTTGGTAGAATCCACAGATATGGAAGCTGTAGATATGGATATGGAGGAGTGACTGTATGTGTTTTTCACTGTGAGTTGTAGTAAACAATCAGATCACTAAGTTTTGGTGGACTGTTACAGAGATACAGTAAAGTAGAACAGGTGATGATATGACGACTTTTATAATTTTCTTATATTGTTATCTACATGGCCATTTTTTTAAATAAAGTGAACATGCTTTGGGTTTTTATGGAGTAGTGAGAAAATACACATAATTGTTAAACATATATATGTGTATTCCTATATAAGTTTATGATGAGTTGTTCTGATGTAAAATATGTGTAAAACACCATTTATAATTAATAATAAAAATATGATGTTATTTACTGTAAATTCCATATAGCTAATTGATACTCAGTTCATGTTTTTGTTGATTTTTGTGGATCTTGTGTCTCAGTAGACAGAACTTCATTGCAGCTTAACCATGACTTGACTGATGGCGGAGCATCTCACTCTGTTCTTCCCATTAAGCATATTGTCACTGTATCTGATCTGTGATCTACACGAAATGATTTTTCACCTTCAAATGATTTAGATTCATTAGACTGAAACCTCTTTCAGCTTCAGCACTGCTCATTGCAGTAGTGCTATCTCTATTGCCTTTGGAATAGTTGCGGGGGATTGGATCATTGTTTGGTTTTAAATTAGTTGATAATGGTTGTATTTACGACAAGCTCACAGAATGCTTGGGAATCAGCTCTTGCAAGCTGGCATGACCTGGCTTTCAGCACATCACTCTTACCAACTAAGTTGCCTTTATTTTGAAATATGGGGAGGCTTAGGTGTAAAAATGGCTGTGAATTTTTTTATTACCTCCATCAATTTGTGAAGGGGTTTACATAATCCTCTTTCATTATATATAAATCATCCCTGTTCCTGCCTGGTTTTGCATTGTCTGGATAAGAGAAAGTTAGACGCTGCACACTAATTATTCATTCATAAGAGCAGATTGGTTGGTGCACAGCAAAAGCTTTTCTAATGGATTCATTGAAATATCATTGGGTGCTTGGAGAACTCAGCAAATGACTTTGAACAAGCACTTCTCACAGTGAATGGTGATAATGAAAAGTAAATTGTGTAATAAATTCCACCACTGACATTGCAACTGGAAAAATCGCTAGCCTGAGAAGTCCCCATGTCGGACTTTAGAAGTAGAAAACTGCAATTTCCTGAAGCCAAATTGTCCCAGGTCAAATCCCAGATATGCTACTTACTTACTTGCTAGACTTTAGGCAAATTACAATCTATATGCCTTAGTCTCCTCATCTGTAAAATGGGTGTAGTATCAATAGTTCCCAAGCATTTATGACAGCATGGCATGAAGTAAGCAATATGTAAGTGTCAGCTGTAATTATCATTGTGTTACTGGGTCCAAGCTCATCCTGCTCTCTGCATGACAGACCAATCAATCAAGAAAGGAGGTGCTGGGGCAAGGAATAGCAACTTTATTCAGAAAGTCCTCAGACCTAGGAGATGGTGGACTCGTGTCCCAAAGAACCATCTTGCCCAGGTTTGGATGCTAGTTTCTTTTATAGAACAAAAAGGTGGAAGTGAGGAAGGAAGTAAAGTAAAAAAGGCAATACGTTGCTGCAAATATTGCCTGGTTCTCATCAGACTCCGGAGGGGATGCATTAATTTCTTCTTTCCTGCAGCCATTCACAGGTGGGCCTGGTCAGGATGTTTCCTGTGAGCTTAAACGAAGATATTTTAGCTTAGCACTCAGGCATGGGAGGCAGGGGACTGGAGATGGGCCATTATGTATACCTTAAGCAATACGCAACATCTCTTTAGTGATTAACTTGTAAGGAAAGCAATAGAACACAAAGGTTAAAGTAAAACAAACAGATCCATTATGGAGTCAGATTTGTTCCTCCCTATTGCAATTGTACATGAAATGTACCAGTCATGACCCTAGAAAGACCATATGTCACACTCAAGTGGGTGATCAAATATTAATACGCAGGACCCCTTAAACAGGTGTGGATAGGATTAAGGTAACCAATGAAGTATGATGAAGCCCCCAAGACCTAGCAAAAGTGGGAAGCAGTTACTCCTCCAAAGCTTAAAGGGCAAGAGGAAAACGTTATTCCCAGAACGCAATGAGACGCCCGTCGGGAGCTGTGGCCTTTGCAAAAGGAGGCAGACACCTTGAAACTATGCCAGGCACACGGTTGGGTGTAACACTTTTGGGGACTGTTCCATGCTCTCCTTTCCAAGTGGTGACTCAGAGATAAGGCTCTTTCTATTGTGTGGCTCCACCATCTCACCAGCCTTTAGTCCAACCCTGCAAGCAGAAGAGACAGGACAGCACAGGACAGCAGCCCATGCATTTTTGAAGCCTGAAAGTGACATGTATCACTTCAGCCCATATTTCATTGACTAGAATTTAGTCATATGGACCTTAAAGAATCACAGCAGCTACAGAATATAGTCTTCCTGCGCTCGGGAAAAACAATGACTGAATTTGGTGAACATCTGGCATGAAAAATGTAGACCAAAAAATTAATCAAGAGCCAATCTAAGAAAGAAATTGAAAACTTTATTTGAGCCAACCTGAAGATTATAACCTGGGAGACAGCCTTTTAGAAAGCTCTGAGGATATTTCCAAAGAGGTAAGGGGTGGGGGGAGATCAGTATAGATGTGATTTTGGCAAAGGGGTACCTCTAATCAAGGGTTATGTGTAATCACATCTTGGTAAAAGGTTACTATGTTCATGAGGAACAGATACTTTAGTTCATGGTTTTAGTGCTTTTCCAAGTATGGGAAGATGCAAGAGACTGTGTTCATAACATTTTCTCTTGGAAATATCTAACTGTCTTATGGCCAATTCTGCATTTTCCCAGAGCACAAAATGTCTCATCCTGATCTTCACCCTAAATTCCTTTCAGGGTGTATTGTATGTACGTCAGCAAACACAGTGACTAATGACTTGATTCTTGTCGAACTGGATGGTGGGCAACATTCTTTATTTTACAATCCCCTCCCTTTTGGTCTTAATTTCAACCAAGGTTTGGGAGGCATTTCAGGACCTATTTGTCTCACGGTGCTAGGAATGCTCATTCCCAGTTCAGGTGAGGATTTCGTTGATCGGCCGTTCAGTGTGCTCTTACTGTACTAGGCCCCTGTTAACAGTAATCAAAGGCTGCTGAGCCACCTGTCATACTGGTCTGTTATGGTCCAGGAAATGGTTCTTTTGTTGCTTCTTCCCATATTTAGAGTTACACTATTACAATCATTGATCTCATAGAAATATATAATTGGTCAATTGTTCCAAGCTGCATAGACATCATTATTTTTATTGGAGGCTAAATGCCAGAAACAATGATCCTGTAAAATAGGCAGAATACAAGGAATATAGCTAGTGACACTAATAATGTCATAAGTAAGTATTTAAGCTAAGAACTTCCATTAGGTGTGGCCCAGTATCTCCCCAGGTCGTCTGACCAGCCTGCTTTGCACCAATCTTTATCTTTAAGGGAAATGGTACATTGGCCTTGTACATGAAGCTCACCAAAGATGTCTGCACGTACAAGGCGAATGGTGGGTCATCATGAGCCTTTATAGGATTGAAAGAGGACTCTTATCTTCTAACCAGTTACATGGCTGATGCCAGAAGAAAAATTGATCTTTATGGTTGAGCAGGTATTTCTGCCGTTGGGGAGGTCTGGTTAATGCATACTGCAGATGCACAAGGCACACTGGAGGGGAGGGAGGAGGCCAAATCGGGCAGAGAAAAAATTTTGTTTAATTTTTTTTCTCTTGCTTTTGATGAATTTTTTTTTCATCAGAACAAAACGGTGAATTGCCTACATGATAAGCAACTGATAAAAATCAGCACTCTCTTCTTGTTTGCAGTCTTTTGACTGAGATGCACAAGTGTATATTTCAATGACCATAAAATAGAACTATATGCATTAAAGGTAGGATAAACAAGGTATACTTTCACTTCCTGCGTAAATTTAATCTGCTATCCTACTGGGGTTTTATACCACAGGTCATTAGTTCTTACCATGTTTACATCATATACTCTTTAAAAACATGCTACATAAAATCAGTGTCAATGTAGTAGAAAGTTTCCAAGTGAAGGTGCCAGTGGGACAATTAGACTTGCCAATTTCAGGTCATTTGAATCAATATCAGAATTTTGTAACATGTGACAGCATTTACTGCCTTTGATTGCCTCAGTCTTCTAATTTTATTTATTTTTTTATTAATTTTTATTAGAGTATGGTTGCTTTACAACTTCTAATTTTAAAATAGGGATAAAGCAGCTATCCCTCAGGATTATTTTCACGATTTAATGAAATAATTCCACGTTTGTGTGTATACATAGATATAAACATTCAACACATTTTAATCACTTGTTTACTTTATCTCCATTATTCTTAAAATTAGGGAGAGTAGGATATCAGCTACTGCTTGGCAACTGCTATGCAGATCGGTGACCTTTGAAAAACTTTTAAAAACACATTAGTTTTAATTTTTTTTTAAAAAATGAAGCAATCAACCATAGAGTTTCACTTTGGGCAGATTTATAATATGTTTTTAAATCTCAAAACTGTGTGTTTGTAGTAGCATATTTATGAAAAGGCTGTGGGGTTTTTTTTTTCTATTTTACCATGCTACCATAGAAATTCTTTTGAAAAATTAAGCAATAGATGAGGCTTCCATTGTACCTCAAGTTCTGTTGAAGGAAATAAATGAGATTAGGAGGATACTGAGAGAGGATATTCTTTAATGCGCTTTCAGCCAATGCCATTCACGGCTAAATAAGGAAAGAAAAACCAATGTGAACAGGCTTAAACCCTCCTACTCTGCCTTCCTGCCTCTCCACGCTTCCTCTGTATGTGTGTGTGTGCATATGTATATGCGTATATGTTTGTGTGTGCATACACACACGTGTATCTATGTGCACACACAAACACGGATATTGTCACTTGGAGTGTAGAGAATACTTAAATTCTGCAGAAACACAATGGAAATGGATAGCTATGGAAGGACTTTTTTTTACTACATGTTCAAAGGCAGAACTCATGCTGAAAATGTAGTCATGGGTTTAAATGGACAAAGGACACCTCAGTTTTGGAGATTTTACAAGAAGCACACAGCTATCATAGAGATCAGAGTACATTTGAATACGGCATCAAAGAGAATGCTGGAAAGTAGCAGAAGGACCATTGAACAGGGCGGTGATGTAGGCTGGTGTGAGGAAGAGCTCTTGAACTGGTCGTGTTAAATCGTGTTTAAACTGGGATGACTGATTTTCCAATCAGCCTGTCCAAGCCCTGGTGGCAATATGGCGGCCTTCGCAGCGCCCAGGACACAAGCCAATGGGATATGCATGAGTATTTTAGCAAAATAAATGGAGGCGACCACAATAGTTGACCGGTTTGTGTCTTTTTTGGCAGATCTTACTACGAATGGACTATCTTCCTTTTTGTGATTTCTCCCACTGTGGAAACATGAACTGTGAACACCCTGGAAGGATCTGGAGACTCAGTCCTTGAAATAATATATCTCCACTCTTAGCTAAAGGGACTTGTCTGTTCTTTTTGCCTCATTACCCACTTCTTCAAACTCTATGGAAATTCACGTTCATCATATAGTTTCTGTCTTCCAGAAAGACTCTAGGTTAAAACAGAGAGAAATCTGAGCCTTTGGGAATTCACATTGGGAAGGGGGAGGCAGAATGGGACAATGTTAGTCATGCATTTTGCCTCTGAAGCTACTTGTAAAAGTTCTTCTTCCTCTTCCTTGACACAGCCTAGGTGTAACGGGAAGCAGCCACTGGCAGAGACCTTGAATTTCAAGTACATCTCATGTGGCGTGTCAAATACCGCAGAGACAGGGAGGGCTAAATTCACTGCCCCTGAATTACTCCCTCGGGATAGTGCAAGAATATCCTGCGGTACCAGAAATACTATGGGACGGCAAGTTAGGGGACCAGCTGAGTGAGTTTCTAATCCAGCCAATTCAGCTTGCTGGACCTCAGTTTCCTTGTACGTGAAGTGAGAGGTCTCTAAGATCCTATTTAGTACTGAAACTATATTATTAAATTTTAACATCAAAAAAGGCAAATTGTCTCATGTAACTGGAAATTGTCTCATGTAACTGCGAATTGTCTCATGTAATCAAATCTGTGAAGTTCCTTCAAATTAGTGGCACTGATGTCTTCAGAGAATTCCAACCTTCATCTTTATAGCTTCTGATCCAAAAGAGATAAAAAGTGTATTTAAAAAATAATCATCTTGGGCTTCCCTGGTGGCGCAGTGGTTGAGAGTCTGCCTGCCAATGCAGGGGACGCGGGTTCGAGCCCTGGTCTGGGAAGATCCCACATGCCGCGGAGCAACTGGGCCCGTGAGCCACAACTACTGAGCCTGCGCGTCTGGAGCCTGTGCTCCGCAACAAGAGAGGCCGCGACAGTGAGAGGCCTGCGCACCGCGATGAAGAGTGGACCCCGCTTGCCACAACTAGAGAAAGCCCTCGCAGAGAAACGAAGACCCAACACAGCCATAAATAAAATAAAATAAATAAAAATTTTTAAAAAACCCATCATCTTAAGTTCAAAAAGTCCTATGCAGTTGGTTACAGATCATCATTACCAACATCTTTATAGCTTATGATCCAAAAGGAAAGCTACAATAATCCCTAAGAGAAACGATAGACATAGTGCTATGGGGACCAGAAGACTCAATATTGTTAAGATGCCATTTTCCCCCAAATTGATGTATACATTCAGTGAAATCCAATCACAATCCTGGAAGACTTTTGTAAGCTGAGTGTGGTGTCAGGATTCAAGACACCCCCATGACTGTGTCCTCCACATATTCATGCCTCTGTGTGTCCTCTCCCCTTGAGCGTGGATTGAATCTGTGACTTGATTCTAACAAAACTGATGGATGCCACTCTGAATTGCGTATTAGGTAGGACTCCATCTTGCTAGTAGGCATTGCTAGATTACTGCTACTTGCTAGTAGGCATTGCTAGATTACTGCTACTTGCTAGTAGGCATTGCTAGATTACTGCTACTTGCTAGTAGGCATTGCTAGATTACTGCTACTTGCTAGTAGGCATTGCTAGATTACTGCTACTTGCTAGTAGGCATTGCTAGATTACTGCTACTTGCTAGTAGTAGTTCCTAGATTAGCTCTACAATCTCTCCTTTGCTGGCTTCGGAAGAGCAAGCTTCTGTGAATTTCTGCAAGGAAATGAATCTGCCAACAATCTGAGGGATCAGGGACGTGGACCCTTTACTAGTCAAGCTTCCGGATGAGGATCCGCCGCTGGCAGCCTCCTTCAATCGCGGTCTGGTGAGACCCTAAGCTGAGGATCCAGGAACCTGTGCCAGATTCCTGACCCACAGAACCTGTCCGACCATAGATGAACTGTTTTAAGTTGCACATCTCTGGTAACGTGCTAGGCGGCAATGGATACCACTATACCAAGTCTAACATTCATGCAGAAATGCAAAGGCTCCAGGATAACCAGGTAGGGTGGAAAAAAATTTCCCTTCTTCTAGGTTCTATGGCTGGTCTAATAGTTAAATTGACATAAGACGGTAACAGGAGAAAAACAAATTTTGTATGTATAGGTGCCCCATAAAAATGTGAAACTGCCTGGCTGTAAGGTGATTGGGGCCTATATACCATCCTGAGCTAAGGTGAAGCAACTGCTCTTAACCACGAACAGCAGTTGCTTTTTAAAATAGAGGGTCGTACATCACGTCATTGAATACGTGATCGGGCTGCAGGGGAACAAAATTTGCCACCCTGAAATGTTTTGGCATGTGGATGATTTCCAGCCGAAAACAATCAAGGCCCAAAAGACTCAGGAAGAAACTTTGACCTTCCCCCTAACTTCTTAAAAGACTATAGATTGAGGACCTGTTCCAGGAAGGGAGCGTCACCATAGGTAACCACAGTGTGAACTAGGTGTGGAGACAGGGGGGAACCCAGCAGTCTGTTTGTTAAAATTCCTCTGTGTCCCACTTTCCCTGCTTGGCTCAGCAAACATCTATTTACCAAACATTTGCTCTCCTATCTCCATGTGAATTGCCTTCCTCCCCTTGGAGGTCCCAAACCACTACCCTCAACATCTTCTTTGGTCTTTAGCTGAAGATGGTATTTAAGGGGAGGGTCTCGGCCATGTTGGCAACTTACTGAGTTTTCCTGGGTCTCTCCCATGTATACATGGGATTAAACTTGTGTTTGATTTTTCTCCTGTTCATCTGTCTCATGTCAATTTAATTCTTAGACCAGCCAGAAAAACCTAGAAGGGGAGAGGAAAATTTCTTCCTCCCCAACAGGACTCAAGTAAGACAGGTGAATATGAAACTCTGCATCTGGGTGGTATATAGAGAATTAAGAACTTTGAACCCACATGCTTGCTAGGACAAGACAAGTAAAAGTAAATTGACCAGACGAAAGACAAAGCAGTAAGGCCCCTGGGGATGCACATTCCACAGCCGTCTAGACACAGACACTGTCTCTTTACTTCTCAGGTTTGTTGCTCTGCAGATATGAAGTCCCAGGGTTACCAGATAAAATCGTTTCTCCAAGAGAAGCAGAGTTGAATGTGAAATCTCCCAGTTTCAAATTCAGACTATCCAACTCTCTTTTGGTTTTTAACATGGCACAGGTTAACACTGAAGGGGTTATGAGAAAGAGAAAGCAGCCCTTAGAGAAATTACGGCCTGCAGAGATCAGTTTAAAACCTCCAGATTCGGTGTCTGCTTTGGGATGTGAGCTGCAGGGAATAGTTTCAGACGAGTGGTCTGTATGCTGTGAGCACAGCCGGATGGGCCCAGGGGCTGTGGGTTCTGAGTGTTTTTGGTCATCCTCTTGACTCAAAGCCATAGAGAGGGCTCCAGCTGCTTAAGACATGAACTTCACATCTGAGCCCAGAGGCGTGGAAGAATGAACTTGCATAATTGATCATTAGCCACAGAGCACAAAGCCTCCCAGCATATTAAGGGCATTATCAGTTGAAGATGGATGGATGTCTTTCCATCCTCCGCTAATGTCTCAGCTCTGCGAGGAATTTAAACCTCAGCTTTGAATTAAAAATTTAGGAAGAATACCAATGATAGGGGAAAAGTAAGTTTAAGTAAGTACACAAATTTCTCCTGGGTTAGATTCAGGGCAAGCTTCCTTGCCTATGAGTGGGCATAGTTCCTGTTAAACGAGTAAGAGTTGCAAGTGCCACTGAGGTCCATATGCGAATGAGGTCCATAAGCGAATGAGGTCCATAAACAAATGAGGTCCAAAAGTCTGATGCTGCCCTTCTATGAGGCCACTGATCTGAGCTTGTCCCCATTTAACCTTTCACCTGCTCTCTTGTAATCCTAAATAGAACCATGGCATATGTTTTAGCAAAGCATTGAAAATAAAATCAAGTTTGACTTGAAAATCTATTGATTTTTTTTCCTGTGGAAAGAAATAAAGTAATTTCGTGGTTTTTTTTAACTCAAAGAAGTACTCTTCTCTGCCAGTTCCAATTGAATGTCCAAAGAAGAAAAATGATTCCGTATCTCAGTGAAAGACTGAGTCGAATCGAGGGTCATGGTCTTTTTTTTTAGGGACTGAAATCCATCAATAAATACCCACAAAAAGAAAAAAAAAATTTCAGTGCAATTTCTTTTTATTTGAAGTAAACTACGTGCTTTTACTTTGATGTGGAATAAGAATTTGTGTTGTGTGGTTGCTATGTTACTATTAATCTTGTTTCACTGTACTTTTTAAACAAATCAACCATTAGGTTTTACATTCCACAAGGGCAGGTACCAAAAATCATTTGATAAACCAAAGTCTAATGCAGATCACCTTGCAGAATGCTAGGAATGTAGCTGGTTTCCAAACTCAAGTGATGTCGTGCTGTGGTTGCTTGGGGCCTCTTAGCTTGTGTTCTAGGGTCCAAGAGTCACGCATACCTGAACACTTTGACACTCTTAAACACATATTGGGATGTTCGTGAATTTAGAGATGTCCGAGATTTAGAAAATAAAGAAATTACGGAAATGTGTTACGCCTCCACCCAAATCTTGGATAAATCTTCCCTTCCTGGGCTTCCTTTCCACTTGTTAGATCAGATCAGTGTTGCCTAGCACGGAGGAGCGTGGCTCAGTCACCATACAAGCTAGTGTTAGGTGGCACTAGGCATGGCATAAAATAACATTAAATCACTTAGAAATTATCTCCATTTCAATAACCTTTTGATTTTCGTTCCATTAAGAGGAGAGTCCCTTTGGTCCTGGCAGGATTTTTACACTTTTTAATCTCCCTATTTAGCAAAGAGAGACGCAACTTCAGGCTTGGAATCTTTTCTATGTAAGAGTCCGGCAAGAATTTTATATTGTTGCATAATTTTATTGTATTTTACAATTATCTTCTGTATCCATCAGAATCCCATCAGAGAAGCATAGCTAAAATGAGTATTGTAGAATAAGAATCAATTATAGGAGTAAGAGTCAATACCAGTGTTTCCATCAGGGAAACATCGGCTGCTCCCCCAGGAGACATTTTTGCTTGTGGTACTGGCATTTAGCATCTCATGGCGGAGACCAGGGGTGCTGCTAGACATCCTACCTTGTCCAGGACAGATCACCACAACAAAGATTACCTGCTCCCAAATATCGATAGTACTGTCAGGAAAACTATGCCTGATAGAGTTGTGAGAGTAGCCGGGAAAGTGTGGAAACACCTGTAAAGGGCTGTGTCTCTGCCCTAGGGGCAAAGCGGTTTTCCATTTACTGTGTAATATAAAGTTCTTTTTGCAAGCAAAATCAAGTTAAACAAATGAGTACATTCAAAGGCAAACACTAAGAAAAGGAAGATAGACGTGGTACTCAAAAAATGTCACAAATCTGTAAGTCGTGCATAATTAACATGCTTGTGAAATATTAAAATTAACTCTAATATTCCTCCCAGTCTTACCTTAACGTTCAGTCTTTTTGAGGCCAACGCTCCAATGTTACCTAAGCAATGCCCATTCATCCTGGGTGTCATAGTTAAGGTGCTCTGACAGGTCGGGGTAGCCATAGGCCAAGGTAAAAATAAAGACTAGTATTCACAGTCTTGCTTACAGACAGAAACGGCCAGGTGACTATTTTTGGACAGTGAGATTTAAACGGAAGCTATTGAGTAGGACTTCTAGGAAAGCTCCATAAAAGAATGCTGACTCCGTTTGGCACTTAGCCTTTTATAGTTTTCCCATTCCTCGGGATGCTGATGCAAAGGCTGGTGCAACAGAAGCCTGTTGCCACAATGAGACAACTGTGGGGATAAAAGCAGGTGATAAAGATGGCAAAGTGGAAAGATAGAATGAGTCTAAAAAATAATGGCAATGAAGTTCCTCTGCACTAGCTCTGGACTCCCCACTGCAGGATTCTATGTTAGATAAGAGGAGGAAAAAACAGGTCTGTCTTATTTAATTTAAGCCTCTCCTGTTCTATGTTATTAGTATATGCAACTCTAACTCTCATACTCACTGTGTTCTAAGTCTGTGGCTCATAAATCTCCCTCACTTTCCTAATTTAAAACATGCACAAACTGTTCACCATTATTGCGTCTCCACCTTTCAGCTTCACCTTTAAACTCTCCGTTTCCGGTAAATAATACTGAGAACTTTTGTTTTCCCTTTTTCTTTCACAATTCGGTGAGAAGTACTATTTATTTGCAGAAAAACCCTGACTGCTTCACTTTGATATTCCAATTGCTAAACCAGAGGGACTTGCCGCCTGAAAAAAAGGTGAACCTTGCTCATTGTCTGTCTCTAAACTTTACAATGACCAGAACCTCAAATCTGTATCTGCTATTGTACCTGAGCAGGACCCTCTGGGATCTTCCTGGGACAGACCCTCCCCCATATCCTGGGCTTTAACTCCTCTCTGAAGGACCCAGATAATAGTATCTGATGCACATTCCTGAGTTGTCTTACAGTTGCTAAAACCCCCCACCAAATGGAAGACGTTAACCACTTGATGACCACGAGCACGTAGCCCCCAGATCTACTGGAGCCTGAGGATTGATAACGCGAACCCCTGTGACACCACCCTGTTACCGCACCATCAGCCAATCAGAGAACTGTGCATGAGCTGATCACACACACTGGGACCCGCCTCCTTCACCCGGCCTTTAAAAATGCTTTGCTGAAACCCATTGGGGAGTTCGGGTCTTTTGAGCACTAGTGGCCCCGGACTCCTTGCTTGGCACCTGCAATAAACGCTGCAGTTTCCTTCACCACAACCTGGTGTCAGTAGATTGGCTTTACTGTGCACGGGTGAGTGGACCCAAGTTTAGTTGAACAACACTGTTATTTAATGGGAAAAAAAATCAGTGGCATTACATACCACTAAGCATCTAATCCAGTGCTTCTCACCTGGGGGCTGGAAAGTTGGTCCCCTTGAGAAAATCTGGCAACTTGAAGACATTTTTGGTCGTGCCCATGTGGGGTTTGGAGTGGAGGGTAGAGCGCAGGGATGCTGACAACATCCTACAATGTACAGGACGGCCCCCAACAGAGAACCATCTGGCCCAGGGTCCATCGCTCACGTTGGGAAACCCTAAACGGTCTAAATGTTAGAGATTTTTCACTTGAGGGAGACATGACCATGTGAGAATCAGGAAGCCACGCTCTTTCCATGAGGTGAAAACTATTTTAAAAACACGTTCTTGTCAGTGGTCATTGCTGCTCCAAGTCCTCCCAGGAGACAACGACCAAATTTCGGTTCATTCCCAGAGAGAAAGGTGAAGTGTTCCTCTTTGCAAAGAGTTTAAATTCTCAGCACCTTCTTGGCAGCAAGAATTAGCAGTGGGTGACCGACTTGTACAGGGACTTGTAATCAAAAGCTCCAAGTTACTGTGTAGACAGTGTTGAGATTGGGTTTTAAAGATTAGTCTGGGTAATAAGGAGGGTTCAATAATTGACAGCTTTCCCTAAGGGCTCTCAATTGCAAATCAATGTTCTTTGCTTCCATAAATGTATGTATTAAGGAGAAAAAAAAAATCCATACGTGACTCTTGAAAAATTTTGCAAAAACCTAATTCAACTCTTTAAGAAACAAAACCTTGGCATCACGCATACCAGATATTTTCAGAGAACGAAAAGCTAAAGATGATCAAACATTATAAGGAAACCTGTATATTCCTGCCCAAATATTAATTTTTTTTTCAACCATCAGATAGTTTGGTGAAAAATGTCAGTTCATAGAAGTGACAGGCAACTATTGAATTTAGTTCCCTAAATTTTCTATTAGAGTGAAACAGTGAAAGAACATTTCTGACTCTTCTCACGATCATAGTTTAATTTGACCCTCATGGATATTTTGACCATATTCCCAAACAGGCCTACGGTATGGGGACAGCCCCATAGTGGTGAATATCCGTGAACTTATCCCCAGAGGCCACATAAGGAGGAGATTGGGAGGACCCTCGATGATTCCCCCAGAACATAAGGGGGTGGGACGCCTGTAGGGTCTGCTCTGAGACCACCCCCCGTGGCATTTTGTCCCACCTCCGTGAAAATGGAGACGAGGCCTCAGGAACAGGGTGGCAGTCACCTGGCCCCTTGAGGTGTAGGACAAAGCTTATGAGCAACTAGTTCTTACTGTCACCGGAAATGGGATCCAGCTACTCGATGCTCGAAAGCTACTGAAGAGGCCAGGTTGGTGGAAAGGAAAGTTTGCTTTATTTTGGATGCCGGCAACCTGGGGAGGGGGACGCCCGTCCAAAGGCCAACTCCCCCCAACTGACAATCGGGGGCAAGAGCTTTTATAGACGGAGGGAGGGGGCTTCATGCAGGACCAGCACAAGCAGCTCTGGCAGGCTTCTTGAGCTTGGGCATCGGTGGTCTGACCAGTGTCATCTTGATTGTTTTAGGCACAGTTGGTCGGTTTGTTCCCATTCCTTTGAGGCCAGTTCTCGGAATTGTGGCAGCTTATGTCATGGCTACAGTCTGGTCATCGTGTAGTTAACTTCTTCCACCTGGTGTGGGTTTCAGTGTCTACAAGACAGCTCCCAGGACACGGCTCAGGATATGATCTCTAGCCCTTGAGGAGGAACTAAAGGTCCTTGACTTTGCTTAATGACCAAACTATTATTATTTGGTCTCCTTTGACTGTTTTCCTTTGTTTCCACATTTTCTTACTTCTCTGATTAAACTTATTCTTTGGCTAGTATTTTTCCACAGACACAAGGCAGGCAGAGGACATTGGGGGGAAGGACCACAGGGTCCTGCTCTGTTTCACTATATCTATTTGTCCTTTTCCATCTTTGTGAGTGATACACCGCCTGAATCGAAATGCAGCTTCTGTGTCTTTATCACTGCAATCTGTCTGGCCTTCACCTCGGCCTTGCCTTGTGTGGTGTGCTGTCATCCCAGGCTCACAGTGAGGAAGAGCCCATCCAGGACATCGGGGATTTAGTTATCCCACCAAGCAGGGAAAGAGATTAGGATGCTGACTTGAAATAGCTCCTACTTGTGGAAACTCAAATGCCAGTAGGTTCCAGGGAAGGTGATGCAAGGAAGGGAAATGGGGTTATTATCCATAATTAGGGAATCGTGGACACCATGTTGAACTAAAGGTATTTGCTCCTTTCTGAAAGGGGGTTGGGCCCAGTTCTAGGCAATTGTTGCCGTGGAGAAACATGAGCCTGAAATTACTGCATTTTCTGACCATTCTACCAGCATATAATGCACATTTGACGCCATACGGTCAACCATTTTATATAAGCGTATTCCATCTGATCTGATTTCACCTGCAGAACTAAGTTCAATTCCTAAATCTACTCTGTTGTACTAGACACATAACTTTTGTTTTGTTTTGTTTCCTATGTATGTGGAAGAATGCTGGCTTTTATAAGTTTAGGTTATTTCACATATAAAAAAAATTGAAATAACAGAGATTTGAATTCAAACTGCCTGAAGCAAGAAGGAAATTTGTCTTTTCACATAATAATGAGTCCACTGTACAACAGGCAAAGGGTTCCATGGCCGGTTGGTTCAGGGGCTGGAGGTTTTAGACAAGGCAATAATGCAAGAAAGTAAAAATGTAAGGTATCCAGATTAAAAAGGAAGGTGGTGTCATAAAAACATACGCTGTCAGAGGTAAAGGGAACTTTTAGAATGATCTCCTTCCTACTCTGCACTGGGAAAAGGCAATGGCTGGGCCCAGAGAGGGCGCTGAGTCACCAGGACACAGAGCTTGAGCAGAGAGGGCAGATCAGGGAAGAGCATAGATTACGTAGATTGAATTATACATTTAAAACCTTCTCACAAAATAAAGCCCAGGCCCAGACACAGAGCTTCACTGGTGAATTCCAAACATTTCAGAAAAATTAATACTAATTCTTCACAAAATCTTTCCCAAAATTTAAAGCGTAAGGAACACTTCTCTGTTTATTCTTGAGGCCCAGATTACCTGATACCAAATCCTGCAAACACCTCACCAGAAAAGAAAACTACAGACCAATATCTCTTCAGTATAGATGCAAAAATCCTCAACAAAGTAGTAGTAAACTAATCCAGGAACATATGGAAAATAATACATATCATGGCCAATTGGGATTTATCTCAGCAATGGAAAGTCATCTTAACATCTGGAAACCAATTAATGTAGTACACTCTACCAATAGAATAAATGTCAGTGACCCAACGATTATCTCAATAGACTCAGAAAATATTCTGTGAAATTCAGTACCCTATCATAATAAAAAGCTTAACAAAATAAGAATGTAACAGAGTTTCCTTGAAATAAAATATCATCTACAAACATTCCACAGTTAACATCAAACTTGATGGTTCTGAATGTTTCTTCTTAATCATGAAAGACACAGATGTTTCCTCCTGCAGGTTCCTTTCAACACTGTACTGGAGGTTTTAGCCAAGGCAATTAAGCAAGAAAATAAAAATGTAAGGTATCCAGATTAAAAAGGAAGGCGTGAAACGGTGCAATTTGCAGATGGCATGATTTTGTATTTAGAAACTGCTTAGAAATTCATTTTTAAAAACCTTTTAGAACTAATGGAAGAGTTCAGTAATGCAGCAAGCTTGCAGGAGATAAGATACATATACAAAAAAAGACTGTATTTCTATACACTAGGAATGAATAATATAAATTAAATCAAGCGAACAATTCAATTTGCAACAGCTTCATAAGAAAAAAAAATGCTTAAGAGAAATGTGACAAAAGAATCACGAAACTTGTACTCTGAAAGCTATAAAACAGTGTTGAAACAATAAATGCTGGAGAGGGTGTGGAGAAAAGGGAACCCTCTTGCACTGTTGGTGGGAATGTAAATTGATACAGCCACTATGGAGAACAGTATGGAGCTTCCTTAAAAAACTAAAAATAGAACTACCATACGACCCAGCAATCCCACTACTGGGCATATACCCTGAGAAAACCATAATTCAAAAAGAGTCATGTACCACAATGTTCATTGCAGCTCTATTTACAATAGCCAGGATGTGGAAACAACCTAAGTGTCCATCGACAGATGAATGGATAAAGAAGATGTGGCACATATACACAATGGAATATTACTCCGCCATAAAAAGGAACAAAACTGAATTATTTGTAGTGAGGTGGATGGACCTAGAGTCTGTCATACAGAGTGAAGTAAGTCAGAAAGAGAAAAACAAATACCGTATGCTAACACATATAAATGGAATCTAAAAAAAAAAGAAAGGATCTGAAGAACCTAGGGGCAGGACAGTGGTAACCAAAGGGTGAAGCAGGCCTTGCTGACTGCCACCCCACCCCAGGCCTGTTAGAGTAGAAGCCTTAGTCCCACTCCCACCCCCAAGCCCCCAGGACTGAGCCTCAGCCCACCCCCCCCAGATTCCCCCACCTGCCTTCTCTTTGATTTCTAAAGAGGGACTCAGCAGAGACCCCCACGCCCCCTTCCTAGCTCAGTCTGAGCTGCCTGCCCGCCTGCCCGCCACGTCGCAGTCTTCACGTCTCGGCCCCCTGTCTGTCTGTCTGGACCGAATGTGAGTGGTGTCCTGACTTGCCCCCGCCCGCCCTTGCTGTCCCTGCTCCATCAGGCCTGAGTGTGTTCTATGTACTCTGTCGTCGTCTGTTACACCAATTAAAGAAGCAGGAAGGCTTCAAAAAAAAAAAAAAAAAAGGCAGGAATAAAGACACAGATGTAGAGAATGGACTTGAGGACACAGGGAGGGGGAAGGGTAAGCTGGGACGAAGTGAGAGAGTGGCATGGGCATATATACACTACCAAATATAGAATGGATGGCTGGTGGGAAGCAGCTGCATAACCCAGGGAGATCAGCTCAGTGCTTTGTGACCACCTAGAGGGGTGGGATAGGGAGGGTGGGAGGGAGATGCAAGAGGGAGGGGATACGGGGATATGTGTATACACATGGCTGATTCACTTTGTTATACAGCAGAAACTAACATACCACTGTAGAGCAATTATACTCCAATAAAAATGTTGAAAAAAAAAGTGTTGAAAGAAATTAATTTTCTAGCTCAGGCATACAGTCAAGAAAATACAACACAAGACATCAAAATTGGAAAAGAAAAAGTAAAACTATACCTACATGCAGATGTCATAATCTTATACATAGAAAATCCTAAGAAATCCATATAAAAACTCTTAGAAATAGTAAATGAGTTCAGCAAGGTTTCAAATCAGTTGTATTTCTAGACAGTAGCAATGAGCAAACTGAGAATAAAATTCCAAAAAAACCTATTTATAATGGCAGGAAAAATATGAAATACAAATACATTTTAACAAGAAGTACAAATATATACTCAAAACTAAAAACATGGTTGAAAGAAATTAAGGACGATCTAAATAAACAGAAAGATAGCCCATGTTTCTGGATCAAAAGACTTAATACTGTTAAGATGATAATACTCCCAAATTGATCTAAAGATTAAACACAACCAAAATTTTAGCTGACTTCTTTGTGGAAATTGACAAGCTCACTGTAAGTTTCAGGTAGAAACACAAAGGACCCAGAATAGCCAAACAATCTTGAAAATAGGAGAACAAAGTTGGAGGATTCACATTTCTCAATTTCAAGGCTTAATACAAAACAACAGGACAGAAGCAAGGGACGAACTTACAGATAAATGGAATAGAAGACCGATAACAGCAAGTGTTGATGAGCAACTGGTAAAATTTCAACACTGGTTCACCGTTGATAGGAATGCAAAGTGGTACGGCTGCTTTGGAAAATAGTTTGGCAATTCTTCAAAATAATAAGTATAGCATTACAATATGACCTAGTATTTGCCCAAGAGAAGTGAAGACACATGCACACAAAGACGTGGGCCTTAATGCTTATAATAGTATTATTAATAATAGCCAAAAATGGAAACAACTCAATGTCCACCAGTGATGAATAGATAATGAAAATACAATGCAATAATATTCAGCTATTAAAAGGAAAGAAGTACGTGCTACACCATGGATGGAACTTAAAAATGTGATGCCAAGCGAAATAAGCTATTCACAGAAGTTCGCATATTGTATGATTTCATTTGTGTGAAATGTCTAGAACAGGTAAATCTACAGAGTCAGAAAGTAGCTTAATGATCACCTAGAAGCTATGCAAGGACACTTTTTAAAATAGGTGATGAGGAGGTGTCACATTTATTCTGTTTTCACAGATTCCATTCACTGGGTGAAACCTGGAGCAAAAGGCATTTTAATGAAATGCTTGCAAACCAAAACTGAAAAAAAAATGATCCGCATCACTAGTCAACATTGTTGAATTGACTAAACCATGATTACTTTTCTGAAAATAAAAATCTTTGCGTGAATACAAAAAATAATTGTAATTAGGACTGGGAAGAGCAAGAACTGATTTAAAAATGCTCATCTTTTATTCATCACATACATTTTTCATCAGGAGACTATTTTTATTAACTCAGGCTAATATAGAAACCATTATTTTATGAAATTGTGGTAACAATTGGCCCATGACAATTTAATACTGTTTTCCAAAACTCTCGTTTTGCAGGAGCTTAGATAAGCCAAGTTCACATGGGTGTTTTCTTAATTTCTTAAGCATAGACCCTCTGTGAGGCAGTTGTCACAAGCCAGTAACTGACATGCAGTCATGGTGTGTTACGATCTCCCACGTAATAATCCTTAATTTCCACTAGGATCCTCTGAGTAGGAAGAGAACAAAAAGCCACGACATGGGGAACTGACCACAGGGCTTCCTGGGATGTGTCCCCCCCAACATGAAAGCTCATGTTTTCTGAGCTAAATCACATAAAAAAATGCTTCTCCTTCTTGAATGCCTGCAGATTAGAAGGGCAACACTGAATGCTTAGAGAACTGGAATATTTTAATTATCCATGATCTGTACACTGCATAAGACTTCACAGACACAGAACAACCAAGAAATAAAGCAATTCGCACAAACTTGGCAGATACTGCAAGAGAGACACAGATAAGAAACTTCAGCCTTCGCTTATCGTCCTCTTTCCACTGTACCCCGTGCACCTGTGTTGATAGGTAGGAAATGGAGTTTTCTAGTAACCATGGAGAAGGATAATAAGAAAAGGTATGCTTTGGGGAGATTCTTTATTGAGAGAACACAGAAAATTAAGTCCAAGGCTCTTAATGAGGGGGAGGTATGGTAACATTATGTTTTCAGCTCTGGGTAACATAAATTCCTGTTACAGTGTATAAATATATAAAGAACTTAGGTTTTCGTGTAATAAGAAGCCTGGATATGGGCAGTTTATAGATGAAGTAGTCGTTCATGTTGTCATCAAAAGTCCAGATCCTTCCTTCATTTTCCCCCCAATTCAGCAGGTGATTCCTGCCACATGGTCACAAAATGACTGCTATATCTCCATCCTTTACATCTATATTCCAGGGAGAGAAAAGTGGGTGGTGCCAACAGACTTCTTCTCACAAGTCTTTGCTTTTTATTTGAATAGGTTTGCTTTCCCTAAAATATTTCAAGTATGTGACCTTGATTCAAACTGGGTCACATGACACCTAGTTACAAGAGAATCCAGAAAATATTTTTGCTTCCCCGTCTCTGTGGTAAAGAACGGCCGGGAAGGAGCAGGATGGCTGTAAGGTGGCCAGCTCAAAGTGTTTACCACTGAACTGAGTCATACAGTAAAATAAGGAATGCTCCCAGGACCGTGAAAGAGTGAACAAAAAGTTTAATCTCTACTTTCAGTGAATTTGATTTCATCTTATCTTAGAAATGATCATGAATACCGATGGAACTCGATTTTGACAGTTTCCTTTATAAACATTCCATTAACCAAAAGCAATTGATTGTTTTGGGAGGCACACATCCATTAAAATGAGTGTGTGGGGGGAGAAGACAATCAGAAGACAGAAATGAAGAATGATTGAGAAATGTGAAATCGCTGCCCAAAGAGAAATAGAAAAAAGAATTGCTGGCATTAATTACTAGGCATGTAGCACTTCAGCGCCACTCAAAAATAAATGAATAACGTGTGGAGAGCTAATACAGCTAATAGTGGTATGATGGTTTGCCATCCAGTGGAGACCTGAGTGTGTTACAGCATTTAAATAAAATCTGCTTTCTGAGAGAGGCCGTCATTCACCCCAACATGATGGGATGCTTCCTTGGAATGAACTCTGTTTATTTTGCAATCAGATGGTAACTTCTACACTTTTGCTTTTGAAGGTCAACAATCTATCTTTGTTTTGTGGAGGTATTTTTGTGCTCAGTAGAATGGCTTAAAGGGAAAATAATTAACAGGAGGTGAGGACCAGGAACAAAAGAATTGTGAGTTTCTGGAAAAGCACCAGCTGTATTCTAAAAGAAGATGTTTGACTCAAATTGGCAGTAAATCAAGGTCTTCTGAAGCTTGAAGTGGTGTGTTCTCATGCTGACCTATCAGGTTCCTTTGAATTTTCTGTCACTGTTGCCTTCATCTTCCCTGGTCAACAAGAGAAGGACATTTGCATTGAAAGAAAAATGGAGCCCTAGGACATGTTAAGAGCAGAAGAATGGGTGCTCTTGATGGAAACTGAAAACCAATTGAATGTGCTATCTTTTTCCTGGAATGTTCTTCTCAGTCTTGAACTAGTGTCTCCCTCTTACCATTTGGGTCTCCATCCAAATGTCACCTCCTCAGGGAAGCCCTCCCACCTAGCACACCACTATTCCCGAGCCATCATGTTTATATCTTTCCTAAAGTTTTCACAGTTTGTTCTTAGTTTGTTAATGTCCCCGTTTATCTGTTTAGTTTGTCTCTCCCACTAGTTTTCCAATGTATTGACAGAACGAACCATGCTCATTTATTATTTTAAAATGTGCATTTTATCGTCTTCAATTTCTTTCATCCCTGTCTTACAGTTTTCAGAGTCCAGGTCTTTTGCCTCCTTAGGTAGGTTTCTTCCTACGTATTTCATTCTTTTTGATGTGATGGTAAATAGGTTTGTTTTCTTAATTTCTCCTTCTGATACTCTCTAAGGCTTATATAGGCATCAGTTTACAGGCAAATTTTGTATTGGGTTTGATTCTAAGTGCACCTAACTACTAGACTGCCACAAACAATTTAAAATCTTATTGGGGCAGTGAACACTTATACCTGAGTGAGAAGCAAGGGGTGGGAGGCGTGGGAAACCATCGGGACTGGGGTGAACTGGGGGTCCTTATTTCCAGATCCAGCTGATTGTTGGCACATAGGAATTCAGGCCAAGATTAAGGAAATCTAACAGAAGGAGAGACGGCTGAAATATGGCTGTTTATCTGAAATCTCACTCTTGAAAAAAAATTGGGAACTAATTAAGATCAAATTTAAACACAGTGCATCTAAAGGGTGCTTTATAGAGCACCTATAGTTTATCTGAAAATTGCCAGTTTTCAATCTCTGACCTCCATATTTTCACTCTTTCAAAAAGCCAAAGTTTCTTTTAGAGACTATAGTATCATTAGATTAAAGCTCCCCTTCCATCCCATGAAGTCGATATAATGATTCCAACGTACTTTGTACTCAACTTTTTTAAATGTTTATATGGCTAGATGTAGTTATATGGGGAAGTTCAATTTCTATCAGAAACCACACTTTGTGTTAGAAAATTAAGTAAATCCAGTGTGAGAAATCAGAGCTACAATATGTACCATGTAAAAGAATTACGCATGTATTTAAATCTGTTCTGCTCATTCAGCCAATAAAATTGTAAAATGCTATTTTGTATTCATGGTTACAATCATATGGGGGGTGAAGGGATTTCTGGAAAACTGTGTATAAAATTACTTATTTGGCATATTTAATTTTAATATTGCAAATAGTGCGCTGCTTTTTAAGAGTTTGTACCTACATGAAGCTGGTTTAAAGAATAAGAATTTGAAAATAGGCCTGCTTCCCCTAGACAGGCGTTGCTGCAATGCATATCTGAATCGAATGAACTTAATTATACATAGGCATCTTCACTGATTGTTAACTCACCGGCATTTTTATTACATTATCTGGAATTAAGGATGGCTGAAAAATCTTTACTATCACAAACAAGGTTGTAAATCTTGGTTTTAGATTTTTTTTTTCACAGTGGAAACTCTCTAGTTGCGGTGAGTGGGCTTCTCATTGCGGTGGCTTCTCTTGTTGCGGAGCACAGGCTCTAGGTGCCCGGGCTTCCGTAGTTGTGGCACGCAGGCTCAGTAGTTGTGGCTCGTGGGCTCTAGAGCGCAGGCTCAGTAGTTGTGGTGCACAGGCCCAGTTGCTCTGCAGCATGTGGGATCTTCCCGGACCAGGGCTCAAACCCTTGTCCCCTGCATTGGCAGGCGGATTCCCAACCACTGCGCCACCAGGGAAGCCCTGGGTTGAATTTTTAAAGTTTTATTTTATATTTTAATAGGGATTGTCATTTCTATCTTTTCCTCCCCTTTTTTGGAGTAATTGATGAAACACTACTAAAATGTTTAACAAGAATGTGGTGAACACTTGTCAGGGTGAAAGATAATGGCCTCATTGTGGTCCTGATGGCCACAGCGGTTTGCCCTGTGTCCTCCCCTTTCTTATGGATTCAAGGAGAGTTGTTGATTTTTCAGTCTGTTCAGGTTTTTACTTGTTAGGAGGGAGGGGCAACTTCTTTACATGCAGAACTCTTGAGTGTAATTGATGCACAAAAGAAGCTGTGTATCAGTCACGCATATGATTTGATGAGTTTGGACATATGTACGGTAAGCCCCCTACATATGAACCTTCAAGTTGCGAACTTTCAAACATGCGAATGTGCGTTCAGGCGTGAGTGAAATTGCAGCTTGCCCTCCGTCTCCTATTGCTGACGATCCTTCAGCTCTACCATCTCCCTCCTCCTCTCCCTCCTCCAGTCAGTAACTCTTCCTGCCTGTTCACTCGGTGTCAGCCCCTGGATGCCAGCTGCTGTACTGGACTACTGTTCTCTTCAAGGGACTGTAATGTAAGATGAAAAATGTTTTCTTTATTTTTGTGTGTTTGTTTTTATGTACAGTGTATTATTTGTGTGAAAAGTATTATAAACCTATTATAGTACAGTACTATGGAGCCGATTGTGTTAGTTGGGTACCTAGGCTAACTTTGTTGGACTTACGAACAAATTGGACCTCCACATGCGCTCTCGGAACAGAACTTGTTCGTATGTAGGAGACTTACTGTATATACCCATGATACTATCACCACCATCAAGGTATTAAATATGTCCATCACCTCCAAAAGTTTCCTCTTGTCCCTTTTATTTGGTTTGGTTTGGTTTTGTGTTAGCATGAGATCTACCCCCTTAAAAATATTTTAAGTATACAACATCGTATTGTTAACCATAGAACCTACTTTGTACAGTAGCTTTCTAGAATTTATTCCTCTTGTATAACTGTGACTTTATGCCCATTGGACAATAAGTCACCATTTTTCCCTCCCCTCTCCCCACCTCCATCTATGAGCTTGTCTATTTTAGATACATCATATAAATGGGATTATGCAGTATTCGTCCTTCTGTGTCTGGCTTATTTCACTTAGAATAATGTCCTCCAGGTCCATCCCATGTTGTCACATATGGCAGAACTTCCTTCTTTTTAAATACTGAATAATATTCCATTGTATGTATGTATCATGTTTTCTTTACCCATTCATCTGTCAATGGACATTTGGGCCGTTTCCATGTCTTGACTATTGTGAATAATCCTGCAATGAAAATAGGTGTAAAATATCTCTTTGAGATCCCCTTCAGTTCTTTTGAATATATACCCAGAAGTGGAATTGCTGGGTCATACAGTAACTCTATTTTTAATTTTTTGAGGAACCTCCACACTGTTTTCTATAGTGGATACACCATTTGACATTGCCACCAACAGAGCACAAGGGTTACAATTTCTCCACCTCCTCACCAACACTTGTTATCTTTGTTTTTTTGATAATAGCCAGCCTAACAGGTGCGAGGTGATATCTCATTTTGGTTTTGATTTGCTTTTCCCTAGTGTTTAGTGATGTTGAGAACCTTTTCATATACCTGGTGGCCATTTGTATATCATCTTTGGAGAAACATTTATTCAGGTCCTTTGCCCATTTTTTAATTGTCATTTTTAATTGTGTATTTATTTATTGTTTCTGTTACTGAGTTGTAGGAGTTCCTTAGAAGCTGTTTTATCAGGTTAAACTTGAAGGCTGTAAGCTGGATTCAGCTGGTGGGCCCCAGTATAAATTATGAAATATAACACATCTGTAAATGTTGGTATGTCAAAAAGTCTATAGGCACACAAATATGGGAGACATTAACTCTGCCTGTGTGTGTATATCCACAAGGAGACAGGAAAGGTTACATAGCGAAGATGCTCTTGGGAGTAAGTCTTGTAGGTTGGCCAACAATTTGCAGAGGAAGGAGAATCTGGAGCTCCTGGAGGCCCAGTCACCCTCTAAGAGGGCTGGAGATGTTTCCATTGCCGTGCCCTTATCAGTTCACTTCAGAACAGTGGAAAGAAGGAAAAGACTTGTCAGGAATGATTTGCAGAAGTGATGAAGAAGTGCCTTAGTACAAATATTAACCTGGAAAAAACAAACACATGCATTTCAAGGGTGAAAAGATACACAGCTTTTTCTGATGTTTTCCCCTCTCCTCTTAATGAAGGTGAATTATTTAACGCAGTCAATAATTCTCCAGTTTCCAATTTAATGAGACTTACCAGCCCTACGTTTGGCACCTTCTTTTCTATTAAGCTTTCAACTAAACCCCAGAGATAAAAGGTGTTTTACTTCAAAGAAATCTGATATTTTTTTCGTCTAGTAAATTCAACTGGCATAAATTCAAGCATGCCATATCAGACCTCAGTGAAATCCACGTTAGCTGTTTCCCTGTTTTCAAAGTCCTTAGGAACAGTTCTCTTCTGGGCTGTAATTGGCCTTTGTGAATGAAATCAGTAACATTTGAGTGTGTAGATAAACACATTTGTAGAAGTCTACAGATTGAGGGCCTGGACTATTAAGGCAGATCTGGGAAATATAAGAGAAGAGCTTAGAGAAGTAACAAAATATTGGAGAATATAATAGGATTAAAAAAACCCAGAAAGTCAAATTTATCTAGATTGGTAACCGTGAAAAGTCTAGTCGCAGTTGCTGGATTGAAAGGTCGCTGTATGCTTTGGGGGTTCTGTTTCCAGGGTCCCCCCCAGTGCTGCCTACAGCAGACACAGCTCGGGGTGGAGGACAGGAGACAGAGGGGAGGCAGGGACCACCTTTGTCACTGACCCACCGGCGTCCCACTCATGCCAGCAGAGTGGGAACCCCACAGGCTTGAACTATTTGTGCTGGGAGATGTGATGGAATTTCCTTTCCCTGATCTTTGCTGGAATGGAATGTGCGTCCTGTACCTTCATGCCCTGGGGTCGAAGTTCAGTTTGAAATTAGACGATAGAGCTGCTCACTGACCCCACTGCCCGTGATCCCTTGTTCAGAGTCAGAACACAAGCACGATCTTTGGCATGGAGAAGATTTGATTCAGACTTGGCCTTGGCAAGCACCGTTAAATGTCTGTGATCACGATACTTCTCTCCTCTCCTCTCAACTTTCTCCTTAATAAATACAGGTGGAAGGAAAAAGTGGGGGGGCTTGGGAAAGTTGGAGGAGAACCAAGGTGAAAAAGAAATGTGACAACAGACAGGATGCCCTCAAGACTGTCACACACTAAGAGACATCAAATGTAACGACTGTATTTATATTCTTGTGGGAGAATAGATGGCGAAAGGGCAGAATTTAAAACCCATACTTTTGATTCATAAAGACTGAACAGCAAGAAAGAAGGAGACATGTCCCCACCACCCACAGGTTGAGTCCATCATAATCTACATCCCAAGACGTCAAAATTGCAGACTTTCTTTTCCACCTGAATTTGCCCCAAATGTCTCCCATTCCTTGACTCATTCCAAAGATTCTTTGTGATCTTTAGGGGAGAAAGAGCTTTTCATTCATCAGCAAGCTGGCTTTGAAATGAAATTTAATATGCATTTGAAAGGAGGTCAATAGATATTTTTTAAAGAGATCAAATATACCTTTGAAAATAAAAGGAGTCCCAGTATTTGTGCAGAAGAAGAAAAAGGACTGACTTTTGAAGATCTATAAAGGAGCCATAATGGCTGTTTGATGGAGAGCAAGAGTAAAGATTTTTTTTTAATTAATTGGGTTTTTAAACAAATTAATGACAGGAAATTCTTTTGACTTATGGAACCAGTTGCCCACGTCAGTATTCCCAGGGTCTAAGTGTTCGATAAAGAAATCTTGGCTAGAACCATCAAAGCCAAGAATTCAATATTCGCATCAACCTCATGACCTGTGTTACTGCTTATTATCAACTATTTCCAGGATGAGCTAACTGGGGCACTGAGACAATAAATAACTTGCCCAAAGTCCCCAGGTGAGAAAATAGTAGAGCTGGGATTTGAACCCAAGAAGTCTGATCTCAGAGTCTGAGCCCTCAACGTCTCAAAGTGACATGTCTGGAGGGGAGAGAGAAAGGAATCAGAATAAAGCAGGAGCAAGATATGTGAGAAGAGAGAAAAGAAGGGCACATTGCTTTGGCCACCAGAAGGTCATCAGTGATCTTCTAGGGGCAATTTCAGAAGAATGTCTGGATGGGAAGCATGAGAATGAGAATGGGAAGAATGAGAAATAAATGAGAAGACAGGATGTTGAGGTGAGACCTGGTCCATTGAAACCAACAAGGTGATAATTTCCCGATAAAGACAAGGAGTGAGTCAGGAGATGAAGGGCCAACCCACCTGATAGTCTCTGTTGCTTCAAAGAATTGAGAGGCAGGAGTTTCCCTGAGAGCTGGAGTGTGGGAAATGATTCAGAGATTGGGAAAGGGACTTGGTGAGGAAGATGCCTGGATTCATGTCCTAGGAGAATTGAGTGGCCTTGGGGGTCAGCTCAGGGCTGGAGACCAGGAACTAGTAGAGAAATCAAGAATATCTTGAGAGATTCTCCTCTAGCCCCTGATGGCCTGGGCATGGGTATGGCCTAGGTAGATGTTTGAAGTCCTCAGGAGTTTTTAATTG
Organism: Balaenoptera musculus; assembly: GCF_009873245.2. Taxonomy (NCBI): domain Eukaryota; kingdom Metazoa; phylum Chordata; class Mammalia; order Artiodactyla; family Balaenopteridae; genus Balaenoptera; species Balaenoptera musculus. The sequence goes on along the minus strand of NC_045798.1, from coordinate 4,721,713 downwards.
GCTGGGTAAGCATAGTGGAAAGACGAGAGGACCAGGTCGTGGACGGTCTTTGTACAAGGATAATTAAGAGGATTGCTTGTGAGATCCACACAGGACAGAAAGTTCATCAAGAAGGGATGTAACGCACAGGAAAAACAGGGAAGGGTTGAAAGAGAATGGGGCTTTGTGAGGTTTAGGGGCAGATATAATGAAGGAGGGCACGAGAGTGGTGCTGCTTGTAGGGGGTGTGACTTGGGATGAGGGTTCACTGCTACTGCATGTCAGTGGGGATCTGCGCAGGTGGGACAGGGCTTAAGTCTGACGTGCAATCCGTAGGATTCTGTAGGCTTCCCAGGGACACGCCAGGCTGGGGTGAGGTTCTCAGTTCATCTCCGCATCTTGCCTAAGGGGTTCCTTGTCTCTCTCCTGAGGCTAAATGTGTCAGCGAGGTGCCCATTTAGCCAGTAAAAAGAAAAAATGTCAGTCATTCCTGGATGACTTTGGATTTACTCACGTTCTGAATTGTAGGTTTTTGGGTTTTTTTTCAGGAATGATCCTCTCAGGTGAAATATTTTCTTTTTACATGTTTATATATTTTTAAATATTTAATTTTATATAGATGAGATCATATGAACTGATTTAGAAACTGTGATTTTACTACTCTGAGTTTGGGTTAAATGGTCTGTAAAATAAAGATCATCATAACACCCACACCACCGAGTAGCATAAAGATAAACTGAGATCATATTTGTTAAAAAGACTCATACATAATGTCTCTCCTCTCTGGTTCAGCTCCCAAGCCCTGATGTCAGAGAGAATTAGTTGAAAATTGCTGGTGTTTTTATTTTCCTGGTGAAATTGGTACCATAAAGGAGCAGTATCATTAGCTAAGTTTACAACCTGTTCAGCCAATCAGCTGTGAAATAACTTGGTTCTTGAAGATTTATTACTAATTTGGGTGATACCCATTATTTCCAATTATTCAAATACAGTCCTATTGAATTAGCATTTCCTATCATACGCTGGTTAAACTATGTTTCAAATTTGAATAAAGTATAACTTCCATATGTATTTGCAAAGCTGGAAGTTTTCTGCTCCCTTACTGGTTTACATGAGACCTTTTCCAGGGAAATGTCTTGGCAAGTCCGCTTGGGCTGGGGACGTCTCTGTGGGACCAGTTACTAAGCGACGGGCTATAAAGATTCAGGGAGGGCAAGGTGATGCCTAGTGGGGAGGGAGCTCTGGCAAAGAGCCCATGCGTCCTGAGGTCAAGGGGAGTGGAGAGCTCTGAGGGCAGAGGGATGTGAGGGTGGAGAGAGGCGGGGTGGGAACCAGGGGGTTGGCAGGAGGCAGAGTGATGGGCATTTTTCCCACAGCCCTGGATGCTGTGGGAAAGGGACTAAATAAGAGTGTGTCCACTTTGGCACTACTGACATCTGGGGTCGGATAACTCTTTGTTGTGGGAAGGCTGTCCTGTGCATTGTAGGCTGTTTAACAGCATCCCTGGCCTCTATCTACCTGCCGTCATCCCCTTCCAGGACACGACAACCAAAAATGTCTTCAGAGAGTGCCAAATATCCCCTGGACAAGGGTGCAGAATCTACCCCGTTTGGGAACCACTGAACTAAACCTCTGAAATCCTTGTTGGGATGGGACATTATTGAACCAGAAAAACAGGCTCAGTCTGGTGTCTGGATTGACACAGGGAAAAGAGAAAGAAACGCTGGACAGAAGAATTGCACAGAAGTGACCATGGGGAAGTGAGGCCCTCAGGTATTTGCAGACGGGGTGTGTGAGTGGGGGAGGAGTGTTTGTGGGTGCAGGGAGGGGAGTATCACATGTTCTGGCCGAGGGTCGCCACGTACAGTTGTGCAGGTTGCAAGCAACTCTGGGAGGGTCAGAGTTCATATTCACAGTGATCTTAGATTTTCAGAATACTCAGGACGATAGTCTGGCAGACCATGGCAAACTTTCTTGAGAAAGGCGTTTTTCTATTTGTCTGTCTTTTTTTTTTTTCCTAATCCACCCTTTAAAAGTACCACTTGGGTGAGCTATGGAGCTGTATATGAGAAATCAAATTACATTGATGTAAATATTTAGGGAAAGGGAGCTTTATTAGAAATGGCCGGGTGGGCTGCAGAGTGAGTGAAAGAGTGAGATTTGGAAGAACGTGTAAGAAATTCTTAACAGTACTTCCAACTAGAGTATGAGCTCTGGGCCCAATGATCCTTGGGCGACTTTCTCCTTATATATCTGTGAATCAACTGGGTATGACTTCTGCAATTAAAAACAATAAAAATCAGTTAAAAATGCAATAAATTTGAAAAGTACCTTTATAATTAAAATCACGCAAATTATCTATGTTTTTCAAAGAAGCCACAAGCACGTTGGGGGCTTTGAGTGGCATAAATGACTTCAGAGAATTAGGATTTTCCCCAAACGACTGCTTCTGCAGGACAATTTTGAACATTTCCAGACCCCCATCACAGGCTTGCTATGACTTGTTTCTGCAAAGCCAAATGGAAGCTCTTTTACGCGGAAACTGACTGAGGATTTCCTTCTGGTCCGCGTGTAACAAGGAGATGCTGCCTTTCCGCACCTGCTCCCAGTTTCCAGGTGATGGATGTGCTGGTTGCATCCCATTCGTTTGCAGTTGTATTTAGGGAATGCGATCGAGTAAACGGAAGGGTGTTTGATGATGACAATGATCCACTTCTCACATCCACAGACTCTATGAACTCCGATTTTATTAGGTGTCAAAAGTTAGTCCATCGTAGGTCAAACTCACCCTCAGATTTCCCATTAGCTCCTAAGAAGTTAAGATCCAGCTAAGGGATCCAGGCTTCTTGAAGGAAAGGGATGGCCAAATATTGCAATTTTATCCGCATACTCATCAAGAACCTTGTTATAAGACAAAAAGAATGGAAATTACTTCCTATACCTCCAACTCAATGGTGCAACGGGGGTGGCCTGGTGCCTTCCTGCCCCCTTATGTACAGCTCAGAAGCACATTTTTCAAGGGTTTTAAATTGGTTCCTGAGTTTCTACATCCCTTTCAAAGGAACCTCTTATTTAGATTCTTTGTCTTTTATTTTTTTATTTTTTTTATTTATTTTTTTTTTTTAGTGTGTTAGCTTCTGCTTTATAACAAAGTGAATCAGTTATACATATACAATATGTTCCCATTTCTCTTCCCTCTTGCATCTCCCTCCCTCCCACCCTCCCCATCCCACCCCTCTAGGTGGCCACAAAGCACCGAGCTGATCTCCCTGTGCTATGCGGCTGCTTCCCACTAGCTATCTATTTTACATTTGGTAGTGTATATATGTCCATGACACTCTCTCACCCTGTCACATCTCACCCCACCCCCTCCCCATATCCTCAAGTCCATTCTCTAGTAGGTCTGTGTCTTTATTCCCGTCTTGCCACTAGGTTCTTCATGGCCTTTTTTTTTTTTTTTTCCCTTAGATTCCGTATATATGTGTTAGCATACTGTATTTGTTTTTCTCTTTCTGACTTACTTCACTCTGTATGACAGACTCTAACTCCATCCACCTCATTACAAATACCTCCATTTCATTTCTTTTTATGGCTGAGTAATATTCCATTGTATATATGTGCCACATCTTCTTTATCCATTCATCCGTCGATGGACATTTAGGTTGCTTCCAGGTCCTGGCTATTGTAAATAGAGCTGCAATGAACATTGTGGTACATGACACTTTTTGACCTATGGTTTTCTCAGGGTATATGCCCAGTAGTGGGATTGCTGGGTCGTATGGTAGTTCTATTTGTAGTTTTTTAAGGAACCTCCATACTGTTCTCCATAGTGGCTGTATCAATTAAACAAATGGGACCTAATGAAACTTAAAAGCTTTTGCACAGCAAAGGAAACCATAAACAAGACCAAAAGACAACCATCAGAATGGGAGAAAATATTTGCAAATGAAGCAACTGACAAAGGATTAATCTCCAAGATTTACAAGCAGCTCATGCAGCTCAATAACAAAAAAACGAACAACCCAATCCAAAAATGGGCAGAAGACCTAAATAGACATTTCTCCAAAGAAGATATACAGATGGCCTACAGACACATGAAAGAATGCTCAACATCATTAATCATTAGAGAAATGCAAATCAAAACTACAATGAGATATCATCTCACACCGGTCAGAATGGCCATCATCAAAAAATCTAGAAACAATAAATGCTGGAGAGGGTGTGGAGGAAAGGGAACACTCTTGCACTGTTGGTGGGAATGTAAATTGATTCTTTGTCTTTTAAATCAGACTCCAACGTTTATCAGGCAACCCAGCAGGATGGGTGGAATGTTCCTTATTCCACGGGACTTCATAGGCTTTGAAAACTTGTCTGTTGTTTTTTTTAGTCGTTTTTGATGCCTATGCTTTGAGCTCCTGCCCACACATCTCTCACATAAACAGAAGCCACTACTGAAATCTTTCTGCTATTAAAATATATATATATGGAAGAATAAAATGTTTGGGGTATTACTTGGAAAAACAATACACCCAAGAGTTGCCTAACTGTGGTCTTGAACTAAGGGTAGGAAAGAGACTCACAGATCATCCATTCTTTTTTTAAAAATTTTTATTGGAGTATAGTTGATTTACAATGTTGTGTTTGTTTCAGGTGTACAGCAAAGTGAATCAGTTATACATATACATATATCTACTCTTTTTTAGATTCTTTTATGGCTAAAAAGCACATGAAAAGATGCTCAACATCACTAATTATCAGAGGAATGCAAATCAAAATTACAGTATCACCTCACACTGGTCAGAATGGCCATCATCAAAAAATCTACAAATGATAAATGCTGGAGAGGGTGTGGAGAAAAGGGAACCCTCTTGCACTGTAGGTGGGAATGTAAATTGATACAGCCACTATGGAGAACAGTATGGAGGTTCCTTAAAAAGCTAAAACTAGAGCTACCATCCATCTTTAAAACAAAATTATGTCTTTGCTCAGAACAAAGAATTTAAACAATCTCATGCAATCATTCATTCTCTAAGCATTTATTGGGTGTCTAATATTACCCCCTGGTTAGGTTTCCTGATTCATTAGCTCCTGGGGACAAAGACTAGTGAAGAGACGGTTCTATTACACGATGAGTACTTTATCCGGACCCTGAACATGGTATCTCAGGAATCCCTAGGAATGTAATTTGGAGGCTTCTCAGGAAAATCTCAGTTCCCAAATTGGACTCCCATCTGCCTTTTATTTATGTTTTTTTACCCCTCCAAGGGAAGAGATGAGGGTCATAGATGGTGTCAAACTCATCACACTCATTCCTATAAAATATCTGTATTGCAACACACAGGGCACATGGATAAGATGCGATTCATTTCTTAAATCTCCTTTGATGTGTTCCAGCACTTTTGGCAGAAAAGTGGCCCTGAATAAATCAGAGAGGGACATAGTCCTTTGCGTCTCAAATGATGCAAAAGAAAGTTGGAACTGGATTTTATGGATGCAGGAAATAATGGATTTGGGCTTAGATGGGGGATGTTGACAAATATCAGTGATGTACAGCTTCTTCCCTGGAGGAATTTATTAAGGGTACGAAGTTCCTTTGATTTCCAACAGGGCAGAGGGTCTCCCACGGCACTTAGGTAGTGGGCTGCAGTGTCCCCCCTGTCTCCCACCCACAGCTGTAAGAAAAGTCAGCTCAGAGACTCAGGACTGACAACCAGAAGTTTCTCCTTCCATGGAGAAGGTAGCCGTCTGGGTCCTGCATGTGACAGCAAATGAGTGGAGGGTAACCCCGTTGGACCGCATTCTGTCTCCATCTCCTTGGGATCAAACCAAGGAAATTATTCAGGCCAGAAGCATTTTTAACTTTGACATCTCTTTAAAAAAAATTTAGGAAGGGTCAAGGGACAGTTCCTCTAAGGAAGATGCCTCTAGGTTGAATAATAGAAAATTAAGGTTGGAGGAGAAACAGACGGGGATGTATTTGAATCGTGAAGGGTGGACCAGGCAGAAGGAAAAGGACATGTTCACTCTTCAAAGATGGGAGTTGCTTAGCTCAGGACCTGCGGATATTTCAATGTGGCTTGAGGCTGGACCCCAAAGGAAACAGTTGTGTATCACCAGACAGGACGGGAAAGAGGGGCTGGATCTTTCAGGGACCTATAAACAATGAAGGCATTTGGACTCTAGCCGAGAGCGATGAGGAGCCTTCAAAGATTTTTTAAAAAATAGATGGTCAAGGTCAGAATTCAACTTTGAAGCATCACTCTGGAGACTGTGAAAAGAAGGAATTAAGATGAATCAACAGAGGAAGCCAGGAGAAGTGCTAGTCTGTCCTGAGTCTCCCCAGCTGCACGTGTGTCTTCTCCCAACTTCTGGCCAAACTCAAGCAGCAGGGGCTGAATCCTTACATAGGATTCTTAGGCAGTTCCCAGGACTCATGTGATCTCATCCCTACAATCCATCTTATATTTTGTTTGTATCATTTGCTTTATCTCTTCTTCTCTGATAAAACCCTGACTTCTACAGACATGCATAAACTTAAAAGAATATTTAGCCCAGTGTGACATTTATACCACTAGGTGTGAGAGATATTAAGATATATGGATAAACAGTTGATTTCATCATTATGGTGACGTTCATTCTTGTTCTATATAAAAAGAAGCATAATTGGGACATCAGATGCATAATTGTATAAATGTTTTGGCCTATTACAAAGGGAAAATAAGTATTAAAGTTTAAAAAAGTCAATTTATAGTAAAAAAAAATATAAGAACAAGGTAAATAATAGAACATGTGGTCCTTGTACAGAGCAGAGTATGACACATGAATGACCTCAGTGTGGGAAACCGAGTCTCAGAAAACTAAGAACCTTAAACAGAGGGTATTTCACCAAAGCTTTGAGTTTCTCAAATTTTCCATGTGATGCAATATTATCCTATAAACAGAAGCTCTTCAAAATTAAAATGAATGCTCTATGCACTTGCACTACACTTCAGAAAACGTTAAAATTATTTATTTTGTAGATTTAGATGTTCTTTCATAGTGGTTTTTCTGGAGCAGGTGAATTTCAGCAGGACCTAGCATCCAACGACACACAGGAAGTGCTCATTTGGAGGCAAGAGTACTCACAAATCTGACCGCGTGGCCCCCTTGTCACTGATGGGGGGACGGGGTCTGTGTTCTGGGGGGCAGGGACTGGGGTAACTATTCCAACGTTCTCAGGAATTTCAAGAGCCTGGGTGTAATCGAGGTCCTGACTCAGCCCAGGCAGCTGGGTGGGGATCCCCCTCACCTCCTGCTGTGCTTTGTTCCTGACGCTTGGAAGTGGTGTCACATAATAAACCTTGTCACCAAAATCACAGGCAACAAAGGCAGAAATAGAGAAGTGGGACTCCATAAAATGAAAAGGCTTCCGCACAACCAAGGAAACCATCAACAGAATGAAAAGGCAACCTACAGGATGGGAAAATATATTTGCAAACCATCTATCTGATAAAGGAGCTAGCATCCAAACTAGATAAGAAAACAACTGGGTTTTTTTAAGGTAATTCCACAAATGTTCATGGAACTGCCGTTGCATTCCCAATACACCCCCAGATACTTAGAAGGATTCAATACAATGTTTTCATACTCTTGATGCACTAGGAGCTGGCAGTAGGGAGATGTCTGGGGGCTTGGTGTGATTGGGAGGTATAGGACGTATAGGATGGAGAGACATAGGCTGGAGATGGAAGGAGCCTCCTTTCTCCACAAGGCCTTGGAACAAGCATTTCTGTCCTTGTTACAAGGCAGCAGGGAGGAGCTTACAAGCATCTCAACAAGAGAAGTTATCTGCAGATCTAAAGTAAGGGAAAGGCAGGAGGCATGAGCTTTCGAGACTATGACCCTTCCTCTTTCATTTTGCCTGGAGTAGGGTCCTGGGGAGTGGAGTTGGCTTGTATCAAAAGATAGTTTTCATTTCTGGATGTGCACGTACTGTCGTGGAGGTTCTGTGGTTAAGAACAGGCTTGAGAATGCTCATTACGCCTTTATTAGCCATGCTAATTTAACTTCCCTGAGGGCACTTATAGAAATGACTGCAAGTACATGACAGGGTAGAAAACCCAGAAAATAAATGTACTTGAATGTACTTGAGAAAACTCCAGTGTAGAAATGACATATTAGGCATGTTGGTTATTTGTGGTTTTAGCTTTAATTTCTGCAAAGTGGATATCTTCTCAATCACCTCAAGATCCTAGGACTTTCTGGTCAGTGAGGGCTTCATTCTCATCTAAGTCATAGCAGTTATTTTTATTGTCATCTGGTGCAAGTCGTTAATATTAACATTTATTTGCCCAGACAGATTTCGGGAGCTTGTTACATCAAAGGGTGAGTAAACTTCCCAATTTGAATGAAGAGGTGTTTACAGAAAATGAAGAACCTAAGGAAAGAATCTATTATAATTACTCAATATCATCTCTCTGTTTGCAATCAAAGTGCATGATTAATTTTGGACCCACGCAATCAGGCTTGAGTAGGCTAGATGCGTAAATGCACCTGCTAACAAATGTCTCATACACACACACACACACACACACACACACACACACAAATGAATGGAAGTTGAAAGCATATTTATAATAGCAACTGCTTGGGAACCATAACCCAGACCCACCCTGACGGGACGTGGATCTGGAAGACCGGTGGTTACTTCATCCATAAATCCTTACAGATCCCACGGGAAAGGGACATGGATTTACATGAACTCTGGAGAGGCAGTGAGCTACAAGAATCTTGGGATGTTAAGGAGACCCGGATTCAAATCCTCACATCAACTCATTAGCTGAGACCTTGAGTGATTTGACATCACGGGGTAACCTCTTACTAATCTCTAAAATCCAGATGATCGTTATCTCCTTCTCACAGGGATGAGAAAATTAAATGAGATTGTCCATGAAAATTAGTAGAAATGTGCTTTTCACATGCCGCTCAAGTAACACTGGCTACTGTTACTATTTTTGTCCATATTATAACCATTCTTTCTAGAGTATAAAACCCCCATGGACTCAACACAGAAGCAGATTTACATTGGAGAGGGAAGTCTTTTCTCTGAAAGTGTTCTGTAACATTTTATGTGGTTTAGTGCCAATATTCACGGGCTTCATTCGTTCCATTTCTTATCTACTGCAGAAAGTTTGCCGTTTTCCAACACGCTAAACCCCCATCGGGGCCTCCCAGGAGACCTCCGTGAATAGTTTATTTTCCTAAAGTTTCCGGAGGTTAATTTACTTCATAAGGCTTTTTAATTGATATAAGTTTTTTCTGTTCTCTTAGGTACCAAGAAGCTGGGGTCTGGGAATATCGTCATCCCTTGATGATCCTCTAAGTGAGCTTGTTTCCGGAAAAAGAAAAAACAAAGCAGCAATATTTCTAACGCTGCCCAGCCAGCTTTTCCTTTAATTAAGAGTGAGCTCCCCGACAAGTTATGGTGGTTAGGGAAAGAAATGTATTAGCAAAATAAACAAGCTGATAAACTTCTACCAGACCCCGTGGAGAACTCCCCCCCCCCCCCCCCCCCCCCCCCCGGTGTTCAAAATTGAAAGCTGATTGCCATATCATCTGTATTTACAGGACCCTCTTACACAGGCAGGCACTTAAAGAACTTGTGCAATTGCTGAAATTGAGAGGATTACCCTGATAGCCCTGGTCAGAGCTTAGTGGAAAATGCACTTTCTTAAATGCACTATTCTTAAAATAGATGAGGCAGACTCTTCTCGGGCCAGGAGGTGAAGCGAGAGTGTATATAAGTTGAAGGTGGCAGGCGGCAGAGAGGAAATGGTTTTTGCTTTTTCCTAATTTTCGGTCATCATTGTCTTGAATGTACAGGGTGGTTTTAGTCTCAGCCCTAATGGCATACATTGAACCATCAACAGTACCACCAAACAAAGGATGGTGAATTCTACACATCGTCCATGGGAAGTGTTCACAGAAACTCATTTCATGTGGTTTTCCAAAGTGGAATGGAATCCAGTTATTTTGAGTGGCTTAAGCAAATATCTGCTATGTTTCTCAGACAGACAAATATGGCAAATATCTGCAGAGGACAGACGTCTGTCCTCTTTCTGAGGGACATCCAAGGAGACACAGAAGCTGGGCAGCCGACCCAAGGTCACACGTCCTGGGGACACAGGGCAGAAGTTAGAAGGCAGGGCTGCTTCAGGGGACAGGGAAGGCAACCTGGAACCTTTGTCTTCCTGTGGAACAGAATCCATAGATAATTTGGGGCAAAAATAACACTCCTGATATTCATCAACTGAGTCAAAAAGCAGAGCTATCTAGAATGGGGTGAATTAGGGTGAATTAGGATATCCTCAACATCCTTGTGAAGTTGCAAGCACAGCCTTTCTTTCTCAATTCTTTTTTTTTTTTTTAAACTAGGTTGTCCTGTTCTAATAAATTTATTTACGTATTTATTTATGGCTGCTTTGGGTCTTCATTGCCACACGCGGGCTTTCTCTAGCTGTGGCGAGCGGGGGCTACCCTTTGTTGCGGCGCACGGGCTTCTCATTGCAGTGGCTTCTCTTGTTGCAGAGCACGGGCTCTAGGCGTGCAGGCTTCAGTAGTTGTGGCACACGGGCTCAGTAGTTGTGGCTCGTGGGCTCTAGGCATGCAGGCTTCAGTAGTTGTGGTGCATGGGCTTAGTTGCTCTGTGGCATGTGGGATCTTCCCGGACCAGGGCTCAAACCCGTGTCCCCTGCATTGGCAGGTGGATTCTTAACCACTGGACCACCAGGGAAGTCCTCTTTTTCAACTCTTATGGAAAACGTCTTCTGCCATAAGGTGATGGAGAGAGGTTACCCGTAGTCTGGATCTAATGGGCAGGGTAAAATATTTTTAAATTAGTTAATAAAAATAAGGGTGGGAGGTGTCACATAAAAATCGAGGTTTCTAGATTCTGTTGAAATCATAGGATCTGGTGCCCCAAGTCCATCTTCTCGCATGACAGTGGGGCCCAGGACTGGGTCTCAAGTCTCCCTCCCCTTTAGATGGTGCATGGTCCCTACTTTGTAAACTTGTAACCTGGCGAGGCCGGTAACGAACCCAAGTTTAGATGCTCGCTGCTTGAAAGGCCAATACTTGAGAGGCAAGTGTTGGTAGAAAAGGGAAAGTTGCTTTATCCAGGAGGCCAGCAACCCAGGAATATGTTGGACTAGTGTCCTAAGACCATCTCCAAGTTACCGGTTGGGAGACAAAGGTTTTAAAGGCAGTGGGAGGGAGGGGGAGGGGGCCGCAGGCGGCATGATCAGCTCGTGCTCAGTTCTCGGATGGGCTGGCATCAAGGTGAAGCTTTGAGCATCGCCAATTTTCTGGTTTCAGCTGGTCTGGGGTCTACGTGCTTGTGGTCAGAAGTTTTCAGCTGGTGAGGGTAAAAAACAAACAAACTTAGGAATGTGTGTTAGACCTTTATCTCCATCTTTTAGGAAACTGGGAGCTCAGTGACTCTACTATGGGGCTGGTTTGCAGTCTGAATTGTTACCAGTTTCCCGGCACAACAGGCATTCTTTGTTTTCCCATCTTCACATTTCCTTATCACTCACTCTTGAGCCAGTGTTTTGAGACTCAGGGGAGGCCTGGGAGACTAAAGCAAAAGGCTTTACTTTAAACACAGGGACACAGGGGCTTGTGTGCAATTTCCATCCCCTCTTTTCTCTGATACTCCTCAGTCTTGAGGGGAACAGTGTTGGATGAGAAAGGGAATGACATTTTGGGTAGAGAGGTTAATCATAAACTCAGCAGAGGAACTCAGTTTTAAGGAGACTTGGTTTCACACTCATCACTCAGTGGGGATCATTTACTTATATTCTGGGTCTGGATCCTCCAGGCATTTGAGTCCCCAGAGAAAAAGGGATGTATAAAATGGCTTGTTACATTTACTTGGTCCTTCCGATTCTGGAGGCTCTTGTAATTCTCATTCCATGTGGTTTTTCCCAGACCCAGAGCATGGCCGGGGCTTCAGCAGGGTAAAAAGACAGCTTCTCTTGGAAGCGGCTATTTTATGACTGTGCTCTGTGTGCTTGTTGGTTGTATTCTGTCAGATCAATGCTTTTTGGGGGAACACCGTTGCCTAGAATGTTATCACTTTTCTTAATAACCGCTTGTATGTTACCTGGGGAAACCTAACACAATTTCCTTGCACATCTGGCAAGTTAATCCATTGGCTGTCACCTTGTATTTTGAGTCGAAACAAATACATAGACTAATCTTTAATTTATAGCAGGAATTTCTTTAAATCATATGAGGCTAAAGGAGAGGCTTTATTTTTTTTTATCCCAAGATGCATTCTGTGAGCACCACTTAAGATCACATTTGTTCGACAGTTTGAATAAATCTGACTGCTCTGTTTGCTGCCAGGGTTATTAAATTTACTCTGTCTTTTAATTCTCCTAGTTCTTCCCAAATTGTTTGCTGAGAAAAAAATTCTTCTCTGTCAAAAAGAAATATTTAGGTCACTTACTGAAGTCATCTTTGCCCTGAAAACTTAATTACAGAACGGTTCAGATTTTCTTGTATGTTATTAAATGATGGCGTGCCTTTTTTGGATTTAATAGGTCTGTTCCACAATCAAATGAAAGCCAGTTAATAGGAAGTATAATTATTGCTATTATGCTGTAGTTATCACATCACGAGACAGCTACTCTCCCAAATGCGATCCATTTCATGAACAAGTGGCTCTTTTTATTTAAAAAATAAATAAATTTGGAGTCTGAACTGCAGAGGGATCTATGGTTTGTGAATTTCCCTAGTTTGGGGATATTATTTCTAACCGATTAGCACACACACAGACAGCGTTTGGTGCCAGGATAGATGGGCCCCCGCATTTCTGCATGCACCCACTTACCCTGGGCCATGAGTTTCTGTGCATGTGTACACTAAAAGGCAGCAGAAGTGGGTATCATGAAAGGAGGCACTTTTTGCACTGAGTGCATTTTTGATATTGAAAAGACCTGCATTTTTTATACGACATAATCCCTTAACAATTACAATAATGATCTATTTGCACTTCAGCAGTAACCCTGGTTCTGCTGGGCTTATGGAGTTATTTTGACTAGACATGGTTTTTACCTTATTCTCCTCTTTAGAACCCAGACCTGTCACAGGATGCAGCTTTACCCATCCTCTCACTGTACCCAGAACGCTCTTTCTGTCCATTTCTTCCAGGAGGAATCAAACCTCTTTCATCTCCACCCCTGAAATATGTTAGGGTATTCCGGCGTGATCTATTCTTCCAGATCCCAATAAGAAGTGCTTTTGCTTTCAAAAGAGAAGACTTGAAAAGGCAATGGTTCATCTTCAGGAAGGGGCTGGGAACGCTATTTCTCTCTCCCCCAGTTCTCGGAAAGCAGGACATTTCCTGGTGGACGTCGTGGGTAAGAGACATCATTTCTCATTTCCCCTGGGAAGGCTCCCCATGCTTACCCAGGGGGAATTGCTCTCTTTTTTTTAAATAAATTTATTTATTTATTTATTTACTTTTGGCTGTGTTGGGTCTTCGTTTCTGTGCGAGGGCTTTCTCTAGTTCGGCGAGCAGGGGCCACTCTTCATTGCGGTGCGCGGGCCTCTCACTATCGCGGCCTCTCTTGTTGCGGAGCACAGGCTCCAGACGCGCAGGCTCAGTAGTTGTGGCTCACGGGCCCAGTTGCTCCGCGGCATGTGGGATCTTCCCAGATCAGGGCTCGAACCCGTGTCCCCTGCATTGGCAGGCAGACTCTCAACCACTGCGCCACCAGGGAAGCCCAGGAATTGCTCTCTTTTACTAAAGAATGCGAAGACCATAACGGGGCGGGGAGGGTGGCACTTGTCTAAACCTCCAAGGTCCACCCACAGGTATGCAGGTGGCAGAGACATAACAGAGAGTTCAGCGGGACACAGGAGTCACAGCTGGTGGCCCGTCTATCCAAGCCACTGTGAGGGGGACCGGGAGCATTGGTGTGGAGCAGCAAAGCTAAGCCAACGGACTCAAGACCAAAGGCTTCACATGCCATGTGGATGCAGCACACACGTAAGACAGAGCCACGGGCTGGACTCAGGGAGTGGCGGTCTTCTCAGGTCTCTGGGTGAAGGGAGGGTGAAGACGGAGCTGACCCTGGGTGGTCAACCCATCCATTATCTCCCTTTTTAACTCCCTCTGAGCAACGACGTGTCCAGCCTCAGGGTGTGGATTCTGATTGGCTGTGGTTAGTCATGGCGCTCCAGATGGCTTTGCTGGACATTTCCTTGCCCTTCCTTGGAGCGGTCAGGTGACCTGAGAAGATATAGCAGGAAGTGGCCGAGACCCAGCCCCTACCTGATAAAGCTGAGGCCACGCTTTGTCTTCAGGTTTCCTTCTCCAGGAGACACAAATGTCAGGAAGTTACGTTTGGACCTGCTTCCAGCATCTTGTTTCCGTGAGGCGACAGCATGAGGATGAAAAGCCAACTGGGAAAGTATGACAGCAAGAAGGGAAGGAAACAGGCCAAGTGACATCAAGGAGAGGCTGAACGGTCACAAAACCACCACCGTCTGCCGTCCCTGCAGAGGGAACATTTCTTGGTCTACGGCTTAATCACTACTGCTTGAGTTGTTCTGTTGTTATAGGTGAAACATCCTACAGGATACAGATGGGATTTTGTTTTTCTTTTTTTCTTAACCTTGGATGTGTCGACTTAAAAAAAAAAAAAGCACAACATGAGAGCTGTGAGTTAAGTTTTATTTGGGGCAAAATGAGGACTGTAGCCCGGGAGACAGCATCCCAGATAGCTCTGGGAACCTGCTTCGAGGAGGCGGGGAGAAGGTCAGAATATATGTGATTTTGGTGAAGGGGGTGTACATGCAACTGAGCATATATTTTTTTGCAGAAGGTTTCTCCTAGTCACAAGGAGCAGTCGTCACCATGAAGGATTTTAGTGCTTTTCTAGATATGAGGAGATACAAGAATTGGGCTCATAAAATCGGCTCCTGAAAATATCTAACATCTGAAGACCTGTTCTGTCAGTTTTTCCCAGAGCACAGAGGGCCTCCTTCCTGACCTCCACCCTGAACTCCTTTCAGGGGGTGTTGAAGGTCAGCGGCTGCAGAAGCTCCTGATTTAATCCCTGTAGAGGTAGATGGCAAGTGCCAATGGTGAGTGCCAATTTGTAGTTGACAGAGGTAAAACATCTTTATTCCTGAAAATTTAAGAAAAACAACAAAGTAGGAAAGGAAAACAATCACCTATGACCTCAAAATGATAAGGCTTCCCATGCCTGTATGCCTGATATTCACATCTCTCTAAATTCCCTTTCTCTGGATCAAAGCAAGAAACACACATCATCGTGCTGTCTCTCCCCTCAGGCTTCCCCTTGATCCTTCAAATTTCAGAGGAGAAAAATGGAAACATTAAATAAGTGCAAAAGCTAGCTTTAAAATTCCTCTTTCTGGAGTAGCCTTCTGCAAGGACCCTTGTCCCATAGTTCCTGGCACGTAAAAGTCACCCGGTAGCTGTTCTCTGGATGAATAAGGACCATACTGGATTCCCCATCTTCCTCAGCTGAGAAGCTGGCACTTGCTAATTGACACATAAAGAAAGTCACTCATTGGCCTTCTTTCAGGCGCAAGTCACTTTGGAAGATTAGCATGCTTAGGTAATCCCATTTTAACAGCGAGATAATCTTGTACAATGACAGGCAGCTCTTCAGAAAGGCAAAAATCACCAGACACTAAAGATTTGGTTCTGAATAGCAATTGATGAACAAGGCACAGCTCTTTCAGGAAACCTCACTGGCCACACAAAGGAAACAGTCTTGGTGCCATAAGGGAGGACTCTCAAATAAATGAGGGTGATAATTAAGTGGCCTTTTCAGAAAGTTCGTGTGTTCACTGATGCAGTTTTGAATATTTGACTTTAAAAAGAAAAATAATCTAGAATGCGAAAATACAGACGCTGATTCTACGACCACTGTTAATGTCAACTGCTTGGAAACCCAGGGCTAAAATAAGCCACGCAAACCTTTGATTTAAGCGCTATTATAAAAATGTGGCTGTGCTTGACAAAAGCTTGAAAGGTACTTTTGTTGAGTTTTGTGATGCTTATGTATGTGCCTTGCTGAATTTTTAGGTATGTAAATCTGTTCTCCATAAGGATGGAGGCTATTTATTTTTTAAAATGCCCTGACAGGCATTTTAGAAAATAGAGTTAGAATGGAGAGAAGCACATTGGCCAGGATACACCCACGCCAGAGGTAGAAATTGCTTCATCTCTAGACTATACCAGGGCAGTGACAACGTTAAAAATCGTCACCTTAACTACTTCAAAACAAACGAGTCTTCTAAACTCTGCAATTAGTTCATTACACTATTATAGGTAACACGGCTCTATTAATAACATTTATTTCTGCACATCCTAATTATTTCACAGCAAACTTATTATTCTATATAATAGCTGAGTAATTGCTTGAATCTAAGTAGCTGCAAAGGTTAGTTATGTTTACTTTATGTGGTTAAGTGAGTTTAGGGAGTGTAGCAGTCAGCAAAGGCAAGCATATACAGAGTAACAAATAACCCACAAATCACTGCAGCCTAACACACACCAGAAAAGGCCAATTTCTCACATATTGTGGATGTCCCTCTAACTAATCTCAACTCTGTGGCTCTCATTACCAGGAGGTAGGAAGTAAACAGATTCATATACAGCAGCCAGACTTTGTAGAGTGTGGTCTCATTTGAAGTGATCTCCAAATTCTGTAAGTGAAACTGTTAGGCTCCTTTGATTATGGAGAGGACCACACTTTGGGAAAGGAGGGGTACAAATATGAATCTAAAAACCAAGATGTATAGAAAATAGAATCTTAAAAAAAGAAATGGAATCTACTTTAACCCCATTGACTTTCTCATTTAAGTCTTGAGAGTATACAATTTTAGGGACCATCCCTAAGAAAAAATAATTAAAATTACAAATAAAAATCAGGAATGGATGTGTGTATTTACTTAGGAAGAGAACCTAAATCACAACAGGTTAAATATTTTAAAAAGTTGATCAATGCCACAAATATCACAAAATTTCAGGAAATGAATGCAATATCGTTAAGTAATGGCCTGATGCACCTCTGTAATACTGTTCTTACACATATATTGTTGAGTACTCCTTGAGAGCTTCTTTACATGACAATGATTTTGAAATACAATTTTTGTATAATGATATACAAATCAAGCATTCCTCTACATTTTTTAACATTGATATTTATGATGTCTGATACATGTGACATGTCTGCTATTTGCTGTATGGCTTCGCATTTTCTGATAAAGTTTATTTTGTGCAATTTTCATAAAAGAAGAAAAAATATATGATGTGTTATCCTCGTACATGCTGCGTAGTCAGGTAAACTCTTTTTTATTTATTTATTTATTTTGGCTCTGTTGGGTCTTCGTTTCTGTGCAAGGGCTTTCTCCACTTGTGGTGAGCGGGGGCCACTCTTCATCGCGGTGCACGGACCTCTCACTGTCGCAGCCTCTCCCGTTGCAGAGCACAGGCTCCAGACACGCAGGCTCAGTAGTTGTGGCTCACGGGCCTAGCCGCTCCACGGCATGTGGGATCTTCCTGGACCGGGGCATGAACCCGTGTCCCCTGCATTGGCAGGCGGATTCTTAACCACTGCGCCACCAGGGAAGCCCAGGTAAACTCTTATAATAGAGAATTTCCATTTTGATTAGATGTCAAAGAGGATTGAATTCTCTACTTGTTTAATATTTTAATTTTTTTAACTGAAATATAGTTGATTTACAATGCTGTGTTAATTACCACTGTACAGCAAAGTGATTCAGTTATATACATTCTTTTTTTTATATTCTTTTCCATTATTGTGTATTGTAGGATATTGAATATAGTTCTCTGTGCTATATAGTAGGACCTTGTTGTTTATCCATTCTCTATATAAAAGCTCACATCCGCTAACCTCAACCTCCCACTCAATCCCTCCCCCAGCCCCCTCCCCCTTGGCAACCACGGATCTGTTCTCTATGTCTGTGTGAATCCTCTACTTTCAATATTCCTTGCCTGATAATTGGGAAGGACAACCACCCCTCGCCCATGGTGCTGGACCCAGTCCCAGCGAGGAGACCCAGGCTTCTCTTCCAGCTCTTGCTAATGGGTGTGGGCAAATCTCAGCCACATAAGAGAGTATTTAGTGCCTTCTTTTGGGTGGGAAACAAGAGGGCTGGAGGGTTACACCAGGCCCCTCTGCCAGAGACCCACATGTGGCCATTACTACCCTTCAGTACCAAGGAGGAATGAGGGACTCCACATGGGAATGGAGAACAAACAGGATGGGTAACAGGCTGCTTCTGTTTTCAGACTCCCAAACTATTTAGGGGATGCATCACCCAACCACCATCAGCTTAGAACACCTCCTAATCTTGCTTGCTTTTCTCTCAGACTCTCTCTCACCATCCCCCAGGCATGTGGATTGTTTATTCCAGGTGAACAAGAGAAACTCATTCTGACAAATCACATTTTCTTCTTTCCCTAGATCAGAACCTAAAATCTGAAATTCAAGAGGACAAGACTCTTCTAACTCAACGCCCACCCCTCTCCCCATCCTCTGACTTTGTGCTGTCTGGAGAGCATTGGCTCTGTCTTGAGTTTAAAATTTCTGTGATGAATCTCAAAAGTTGGCCATAGACTTGTTTGCCTTTTATTTGCATCTCTTCCATAACTGTTGTCATTTGGGCAGTAAGCCAGAAATGCCCCAGCTGCCTGGTTGTAAACAAAAGTACAAAGGAATGTGGGGAAAATGCATACCCGGTTTAATATTTCATATCATCCAGACGCAGATGTAGTTGTGTGACGACAGAAGGACCACAAACGCTTGGAAGGCAGCCAGTTCCAACCAAGTTCTGTATCCCAAACCCAGATGCTCTCTATCTGGGTGGGCCTGGTTAATTTCACTGTGGCTCCCCCGGGGCGGGAGATGCTGTGGTTAATAGAAAAATCAGCCTATAAGGGGAAAACCAAGATTACTCCCAGAGAGAAGACAGATGGGATTAAACAAGCCTCTTCCTTCCCTAGTGTGTGTTATATTCATTTAAATATTTACTTAGAGCAAATACATTTTAATGAATTTTCAGTTAAAGTTAAATCGACTCATTAAACCACATTTAAGAGATGAGCAATGTACAATCAGCCCTGGGAGTGACTTTGCTAATTTCTGAGTCTGTTTGACTTGAACCCAGGGGAAAACGGTCCGTGTGAGGGTGGTGATCTTAGAACAGACAGCCCTTTTTAGTATATAAGGCATTTCACACCCATCACTGAGCAAGGCTGGGGTGAGCATCCCCAGTATTCAGGACCTCAGAGAAGTTGATAACGGTGGGGATTCTCAGCCAGCAAATACCAGAAAGCAGACAGAAGTGACTCAGAAGCTTTTCAGAACCAACCTCCCTGCCCCCAAGTGGGAAACACCTCATGGAAAACTCAGTCTCCATTTATTTCCCAAACATTCTCAACAAGATCTATTTTCTGGCCCCTTTTTTTTTTTGTCTGTCAGATTTTTAATCCTGGTTATTTAGCATTTACCAATCCAGATGTACTCTATTACATTGCAACTATGACATACTTTTTTTTTTTATTGGAGTATAATTGCTTTACAATGTTGTGTTAGGTTTTGCTGTACGATGAAGTGTACAGCCCTTCTGAAGCTTAGAAAGTTGACCTTTATCTTCTGCCTTCCAGTTGGATTTGGCCAATGGGAAGCACCAACCAGACCACAGACAGCAGGAGGAGAGACATATCAGGGTATTTCTTTCCTGCTTCTTCTCTGATTTGGTGACAAGACTCTGACAGTAATCCCACCACTCCAAGATTACAGCCCCTAGAAGAAGATTATCCCTCCTCCAAGGCTCCAGCCCTGAGTTCTGGTGACACCAGCTTCTCCTCTTGCCCTTTCAAAAATAAATGAAATACATCATATGAAAAATGCTAAAAATAAAAATGCTTATCATAAAAAGCTATAGAAATTTTTTAAAATGTAGCTGGCGTTTCACCAGACTTAAATGTATTTACAGAGTTGTAAAAAAATATCACCACCCTATATATTGAGTTTCAAAGATATGGCCAATGTGTGAGGATAAAAATAATTTCTCTCCAATTCCTTGCTCTGAACTCAAGAAGACATAGTTCTGTCTCAAAGAAGATTTTGCAGAAGCTGGACTAATAAAGCAGGTCACCTCAAAGATCACTGGAAGAGCCTCTACGTATAACACGAGGCAGCCTTCCCAAGGTTTGTATTTTAGAACATTTACCTCTGGTTATGAGAGCTATTCTCCTAATAGTGTTGTATATGTCTGCACACGTGAGAATACCAGTGTTGCTGCTTTATTTCTCCAACAAGAGAATGTAATCATTCCATCTGTAATCTATGTTTGTATTTTAAAATCACTGGATAAAAGACCCTATAGAAGAGAAGAGCAAGCAGTGTGTGGTCAGACCTAGCCCTGGGAGTGAGTGCCGGCTGTGTCACTCACCAGCCGGGGGATTCGAGTTGAATTTAATGTCTCTGTACCTTGGTTTCCTTGTCTGTAAAATAAGGATTAAAAATACTGGTTTTACGGAACACTCCTACACTGTTGAGGGGAATGTAAATTGGTGCAGCCACTGTGGAAAACAGTATGGAGGTCCCTTTAAAAACTTAAAATAGAGCTACCATGTGATCCAGGAATTCCTCTCCTGGGTATACATCTGGAAAAGATGAAAACTCTAGTTTGAAAACATACATGCACCCCAGTGTTCATAGTAGCACTATTTACAATAGCCAAGACATGGAAACAACCTAAATGTCCATCAAGAGATGAATGGATAAAGAAGATGTGGTACATATATACAGTGGAATATTACTCAGCCATAAAAAAGAATGAAATAATGCCATTTGCAGCAAAATGGATGGACCTAGAGATTATCATACTAAGTGAAGTAAGTCAGACAAAGACAAATACCATATAATATCACTTATATGTGGAATCTAAAAGCTAATACAAATGAATCTATATACAAAACAGAAATAGACTCACAGACATATAAAACAAACTTATGGTGACCAAAGGGGAAAGGGGGGCGGATAAATTAGGAGGGATTAACAGATACACATGACTATATATAAAATAAACAGCAAGGACCTACTGTATGGCACAGGAGACTATGTTCAATACCTTGCAATAACCTATAAGGGAAATGAATCTGAAAAAGAATATATATATGTATAACTGAATCACTTTGCTGTACACCTGAAGCATTGTAAATCAACTATACTTCAATCTTTTCTTAAAAAAGTAAATTCAGCTCAATTACAAAAGCGTTTTATTTTTCATTAGAAAATTGTGAGAGATTCATGAAAGAATAAAATAAGGAAGTAATGCTGGTCCCCATGTGTTTCAGGGGTTCCCAAGACCAGCCCCATGATCAGAGATCCTCTAGAAAGACTCACAGGAATCGGCAGAGAGATGTTCACACAGCTGAGGTGTATCTCAGTGGCGCAGATATGATATCCCGGGGGGTTGTAAGGGACAGTGGCGGGTCTGGGGGTGTCCACGTGCAGCCCCCTTGTGCTGTCCCTCCAGTGAGGGCCACACAGACACACTCGCTCCTTGCTGTAAGAACGCAGCAGCAGACACGCTGGGTTTCTGCCCAGACTCAGACTCAGGGCTTTTACTGGGGGCTGGTGACTTAGGGCACCGTCTGCCTGGCTTGGACCAAAATTCCAGACAATGACAAGGAAAGCAGGTGTTCAGCACGAACCATACCGTTTGCACAGATAGCCTAGGTCCAGTGAGCCCCTTTTATTCACTATTGGCTGGGAGGCATTCGACACTGAGAGTCAGCTTAGCTCTCTGATGCCAACCAACCTCGCAAGTGGTTATCCTGTTCCAAGGCTAACAGTCTCGGGCCCCCTATGATAACTTTTCTCTGCACACCATGTATTCAGAGCCCACCTTGAAGGAGACCTGTCCCCTGTGCCATATCATTAAATGTAATCCTCGCACACTTATAGACTAGGAGCTGGTACTGTTCCCATTTTACTGACAAGGCACAGGGGAGTCAAGCACTGTAAGCAAGATCACACAGCCAGCAGGAGGCGGAGGTGGGATTCAAAGGAAGGGGTCTCACTCTTGATGAGACCCCCCTCTTCATGCCCCACCAAGAAGCCTGATGGAAAAGTCAGGGTAAGAGCCTCCCATTGCCTTTCAGTTGGCCCTTGTGGCAAAGCCCTCCTTTCCTTTGACTTCTCCCAAAATGAAAATACAAGGTGTCTTGCCAGCTGTGTGATTATGGGTCGTTTCCCATAGGTACACCCCTGCAGGGGTTAATCGTAAACCGAGGGACCACCTGTTATGTAAATCAAGGGACCACCTGTCTCATGGCGTTCTTCTGAGTGTTGAAAGCCAGTGTGTGATAAGGATGGTTCTCTTTCTTTGGCAGTACTGGAGGGTAGACAAAGGCCAGGAATCTGCAAAGTACCCACCACTGCATAGGAGGCTGACGGGAAGGCAGGAGAAGGGCAGGCTAAGGTTCCAGCGCTGGGGCTACTCCACTCTCTCACCCAGCATCCAGGATCCAGACACCTTCGTCCAAAAGACAAAGTTCCATCCAAGTCTTTCTAACTGAGATGTTGTTCCCCCAAGACTCCTCTCCTTCCAGACCTGGTCTCACGACCGATCAAGTGTAATCAGACCCAGATCAATAAAGCCTTGTTCGTATTCTTCCTTACCTACTTTGGTTTTCAATAATATATGTTCTTATGTTTTTCTCATGTAGCGTTGATTCTCATTGCATGTGTTATTTTGTGCACTTGAGATGTGAATTTTACTTCGTTAGAATTTTAAAAGGCAGAAATCAGGCCGTTCCCATTTTTGTCTTCTCATTTCCTCACGCGTTGCTTAAGAACTTAAATTACTCTGATATTTTGCATTTACCACAGAAATAAATGGAATGTGGCAGATAAAGTTTAGGTTATATCAAGTTCTTATGGCCCATAAAAAGCGCAAACCGTCTAAAAAACCTTTCCAGGTAATTATAAAAATGTGCGAATAACTGTGAGGCATTTGAGATGGAGTCCCAGTAATCCCGTTAAAGCAGTTGTAAATGCATTAATTTATGATTAAGTGTACACCATCCTCGGCGCTGCCTGGAGCTGATGAAACCAAATCCAATTGTGAAAACCCGTTAGAGAAGAAAAGCATTGCTTGCGAAGCAAGGGTTTGGGGAAATCAGTGAATTTTTAAATAAATACATGTTGATAATTTAAATCTAAATGAGTTCTGGGCAGAGATGGTGGCGGGCCGGCCCTTCCAGTCAGTAATCCTGAGATTAGAGGATCTGTCAGTCTGCATTACGTTGCACGTATTTAATATTAATATTTCCTTCCCCGTGTACTGGAGCACAATTTAGTCAAACTCTCTAGGCAAAACTAGGAAGATCATGGAATAATATTTTCAGGTATTAAAATATACGATGCACATCTTCCAAAATGGATGTGTTTTGTATTCCACTCTTCCTAGCACAAAAATTGCCAGAACCTCTATGTATAAATATGGGGTCAATTTGCTTATGTTTGAGATCTACTGATGCTCCATCATGGAGGCAATAAACTCATTTCCCTGTTCTACAGAAAATGCGTACAGGGACCTGTAATTTGTCAAACCTTTTCCCCAAGTTAGAAATAACAAGGCCAAATAAACTGCATTTTCTAAGACATTAAACGAGGCTACCTTTATGAATAAATCGTGGCTTACCAGTGGATTGGCAGAGAGAGAGAGAAGAAGAAGGAGAAGGGGAAGGGGAAAGGGAAGGAGAAGGGGAAGGGGAAAGGGAAGGAGGAGGAGGAGGAGGAGGAGGGGGAGAGGGAGGGGGGGGGAGGGGGGAGGGATTTTTGCCTTCTTTGGCCTAAAAGATAGTCATATTGTTTATATCCATTTTGTGCTTCAAATTAGAGTATTCATTCATTTTATTTTTAGATTCAGTTGATTTTGTAGGTAGTGCATATTGTAGAACACAAGTCATCAGCTCAGAGGAAACAAATTTAATTCATTCTCTCCTAGCGGTACTTCTAATACACAGGACAGCCCGTGCAGCTGGGGGCCTGGGAAGCAGGTGTGAGATATCAGGGCAGTCCCGCTCCGTCACATATTTCATTTCAGTGGTTTCATTGGTTTTCAAATGTATCTTTTTCTCCTTGTATTGAGGGGCCTAGTTTGATGGCTTTGCACTGCATTGCTTGGTCGAGTACAGTACCCGACATTGACATTTCCACGAGTCAGAGAGGAGGAGCCGGGCTTATTCCACATGCGCTGTGGTGTCTGTGCTACTTACTCACGGCACAAGATGTTTAGAGTGATGATGCCAGTTTCCGGGTCTGCTGACCATCTCCTGTACCTGATTGCCACGAGCTTGAGCCTCTGACAGACAGGAAATTGGACCCTCAGAGCCACCTGTGTCGGGTTCCTGCAGGAGCCCTTCCTTGTCCACACAGTAGTCCCAGCCAGCCGCCTGCCCAGAATCAGACACATAAACATTAAACACGACCCCAAGTGCAAAACTTCCCACCACCTCCGGGAGGCATGCTCCGAAGATCCCGAGAAGGATCCCATGGAAAGTCTAGACTGCCACACCCAGAGGCCTCCGCAGCCCCTCGTATGATACTTGGAGAAACACCCAGAGGTTGCATTTAATACCTTTTCTCTTGAGGAAAAAGTACCAGGCAGTCTGTGTGCTTTTTCCCCATCATTTAATAGAATCTCAGTAGAATGTCAAGAACAGGGAAATCTGTAACAGAACAAAGCAAGGAGCCAACAGTGTGTATTCAGGCACATGTCCTTTTCAGCAGGTTCAAAGGTCACAAGCCTAACGCCGGTACCAGGGGCTCCTTAAATGTCTGTGCGATAAATGATACCAGTGATGCCCTCTTTTTATAGTTAAATATGCCCTATGATTAGAAAATATGAATTCCCATTGTCAAAAACTGTCTCTCAATATCATATGATATTGCTTATATGTGGAATCTAAAAAAAGGGTACAAACGAACTTATCTACAAAACAAATAGAGTTACAGATGTAGAAAACAAACTTATGGTTACTAGGGGGTGAGGGAAGGGAGGGGTAAATTGGGAGATTGGGATTAACATTTACACACTGCTATACATAAAATTGATAACTAATAAGGACCTACTGTATAGCACAGGGAACTCTACTCAATACTCTGTAATGACTATATGGGAAAAGAATCTAAAAGAGTGGATATAGTTATATGTATAACAGATTCACTTTGTTGTACAGCAGAAACTAATTTAGAGGGTAGGAGTTGGAATTTGAGTTTAGCAGATGCAAACTATTATAAATAGAATGGATAAACAACAAGGTCCTACTATATAGCACAGGGAACTATAATCAATATCCTGTGATAAACCATCATGGAAAAGAATATGAAAAAGAATATATATATATGTATGTATAACTGAGTCACTTTCCTGTATAGCAGTAATTAACACAACATTGTAATTCAACTGTACTTCAATAAAAATAAAGAAATGAACAAACAAACAAAAAAGAGCTACGGCTTTGAAACCAGCTCCAGCCGGGTTCGGATTCTGTCCCCCACTACTCAGCGACCCCATGACTTTGGATGAAGGACAAATGCCTCCATAAGCAGAATTTCTTGGCATTTGACACGTAGTACCTGTTATACTTATTATTAATTGTGCTTATGTACTAATAAAATATACAGTGAAATCTTAAAAAAAGAAATGTATGAATTTGAGTCAAAAGTAGTGAAATGAAGTGAAGAGAAAATACATACTTTATAGATTTTGTCTGGGTTTGTTTAAAACATGGCAAACCCAAAGATGTTCTCCTGGGGTTCAACCACATCGTGTAGCAGTTTCCTGGAGAAAGCAATTTCATTTTTATTTTTTACATGATAAGCTAAGAGAGAATCAATCTACATATTTAAATAACATGACAGTGACATTCCTAAATGATAATTTACTGAAAATTAGCTGGAAATATTGAAAATCATTATTTTACACTAGTCATCTGAAGCTGAATTCTTTTCTATCTATATGCAAATGTTGGATTCCTTTGTCTACTTTTTTTTTTTTTTACAATACTGTAATATTGCCTATTTCATTAAGTTAAAATTAATAAAGTTCTGTTATGGATCGTGAGACTTTTTGATAGGTTTGAAAGATTCATACCTGCATGTAAATGTTGCTATCATATGCTACTTTTGCTAGCATGAAGCTATAATTTCCATTTTGATATTTAAATATAATGAATTATTTTAATATATTCCCATCACTACCAGGATTTATTGATTCTTTAAAAAAAATCAGACTTACGTTTTAAAATGAACATCAGCTTCTTAGAAGTAAAGCCAAGCAGTCAAATCTCCGAGTTTATCTCTAATTATCTGAAACCTGCTCTCCGTGCCAGGATCTTTGGAGATTTCTCTTTGTTCCTTGTTATTTCCCTGGGTTTTACTTGACTGTCTAATTTTTAACTGTAATTTAAGTCCTCTTTGGGAGGGCAGCATATAATTAAAATTGGTCCTAATTGTGTGTTTTTATTTCACTGCTACTTAATAAGAAATTATAAAACAATTTGGCACACGCTGGGAGATCTGAGCCCAGAGAGAGGTTGCAGTTGGGGGAAGCTTTCTGCCTTTTTAAACCACAAGATGCAGACTAAAGCCCAGGTGGTCCCAGCATGTTTACAGGGCTCAGCGCTATGCAAATGCACCAGAGGACACAGGGCTGTCAGCTTTTGCCTGGGTTACTCACCAGCATTCAGATTCAGAAAAGGACTGGAAAATTGGAGACTTCATGCGGCTTCAGTGTATGACCAGATGCAGTTACTGCAGCCAAAATTTCTGCTGACCCTCTAGCTGTTCAACCCAGTTGGCTTTTAAGATGTTACGTACACCGTGCATTTTCGTTTATTTCTTTATTCCATTCATTGCCTCCTTTTCAGCCCCATTCCTCATTAACCAGGATCCTTCCTATAAGATTATTAATGAGAGGAGAATCCCATCAGCGTAAACAATATCACACAGCTTGCGTGTGTAACGACTTGCCTGAAAAAAATCTTTGTATCTGCGCTGCATTCATTATAGCCCTCATTTTAATATAGCGTAATCAAGACAGGAAAAGTGCCTCACGGCAAAGCCAAAATAAATAAATAAGAGTGAGGGAGGGAGAGAGAGAAGGTGGGAGGGGGAGAAAAAGTAACAGGTGGAGGATATATTGTGTCTGTGATCATCAACCTGCCAGAGTTTGCAGAGACTTCTATGGGTATAACTTGTGGAAGCTTTTGTACAGAAGTAATGACACAGGCTAGCATTCTGTTACAATATCTTTCTATGTCATTAATTTTAACTCTTTACTGATGATACCGTAGCTGTTAATGAGGTTCTGGTAATTGTGAGTGGATCCATCTAGCCAAAAAAAAAAAAAAAAGGAAGTTCAAGTTTTTCACTGTGATTACTGCCACTGCCCCAATTTTCAAGGGTTCGCTACAGTCCAGGATTGTGGCTGGGACATACACAAGCAATTCGGGCAAAAAAAAGGTGGTGAGCATTTCCTGAATGTTTTCCAAATCAGTTCCTAAAAAATTATGACAGCAAATAGAGACAAAGACAGATGCTACAGAACATAGAGAAGGGATATCAAGGCCTGGGCAACGCAATTCAGCCCATAACAAAAGGGTTCAATTATTGTATGCCTCTTCTCACCTCCAAAAATGTATTCAGGGTTCTGCTCCCTGTTGGACCCATGCCCTGCCAAGTCTCACTTATATTCTCAAGTCACTTGGCCTAATGTTTCTATGCAACATCTGTATCCCTGGCCAGGACTTTGGCGTAAATCCCTATGTCCTCTACCTAGACAGCTGGTCTAAATGTAGGGGAAAATGTATCCTGCTTCTTAATTTAATCTGGTTTCCCAAAGGCTACTCTGGAAGTGCCAAAGAAGGAAGACACAGTGCCCCTCAATTTTCCTTCACCAGCCTTGGTTTTCTCTCACCGGGCCCCAGCCCACCCAACACACACGGGGCAAGTGACACCATTGTGAGCGTTCACTGGAGAGAGAAACTTTTCTGTTGGGAGTGACATAGGAAAAGATCTGTGGCCAACAGAACACAGGGACATAGCCGCTTCATTATGGACATTATATTCCTGCTTTCTTTTTATTAAAGTATAGTTGATTTATTTTTTAATTTAATTTAATTTTATTTTTGGCCACACTATGTGGCATATGGGAGCTCAGTTCCCCAACTGGGGATCGAACCCACGCCTCCTGCATTGGAAAGGCAGAGTCTTAACCACTGGACCACCGGGGAAGTCCATGAAGCATAGCTGATTTACAATGTTGTGTTATATTCTTTCTTTTGAGAGACATTTAGGCAAATAACTAGCAAGTATTAATTACCAATTAAGTAATAATTAATAATTAAGCTCTAGATTAATCAATCCAGTCTTTGGAGTCAAGGAGCCTCTGAATTCTGACTCCTGGCCTTCATGATCATGTTGGAACCAACACTGAAAAACTCTGACATCTAACTGCTGAGTACAGGAGTCAAAAGCCTCCAACAGAGACTTACCTGTTATAAACCAAAAGGAGGTAGAAAACTCAGGGAAGTGTGGAATCAAGAAAATCAGGGGAAGAGAGTGTTTCAAGAAGGAGTAGGTAGATGGGAACAAATGCTTTGAAATACACCTATTAGATTTAGGAAAACGACAGGTGTGGAGTACTATGAAGAGAGATTTTGAGTGAGCGATGAAGGAATAGGGGAGTCAGATGGCAAGAGGTCAAAAACCATTTGCTGAGTCAGAAAAATGTAGACAGATTATTTCATCACACCAAGAAGTGTTATGCTGAAAAGTAAGTGATGGAGGGGGATATGGAGTTGAAGAAAGTCTGCTTTGCTTGTAGTTGATTTGAACAGAGAAAACGACACACATTAGTAAGGAGATGGGAAGAATCTAGCTGAGAGGTTGATTATGAGAAAGAAGAATGACCATGTAAGGCCCTAGAGAGGATGTCTGGAATGGGCACCAGCCAACAGGTGAAGGAATTGACCCTAGAAAGGAAGATAGTCCCTTCATTTTAACAGGAGGAAGGACGGATGGGAGCATTTATAAGTAGAACTCTAAGTTCAGTAAAAGGAAGCTGGGAGAGCATTTTGAAGTGCTTAATTACCTCTGTGAAATAAGAGACACACTCCGCTGCTGAAAATAAGATGGTATGTGGGACAGAAGGGAATAGAGGGGGACGTGGAAATGTATTTTGAGCATGAGAGGGAGCAGAAAACGTGGCAGGCTTTCTGCACCTCGTTGAGGACGTTGATTGCAAACGATGAAGATGTGCCCTCTCGCATGACTTTACCCTGTGGAGTTTGGCCACTTAGATCCAGGCAGAGAAATTAGATCATAATTTTTATTCAAGGTTGTAAACAGAAGGGGCAGGGAGTCTGGAGTGTTGTCAAGAATGTTTTACACGTACGTATGTAAGGCGCAGACTTAAGCCTTGTTACTGGGCAGATAGTAAGCTAGTCCACATGACAAGCTTCAGGCTGAGATGTTTTTATGTTTTGTATTTTAAAATGAGAAAATTCCTTTCTTTTTTTAATAGGGGCACGTGGCATCTTTAGGAGACTATTATAGTACAAACCAGGATGTCTCTTAAGACTGAGAT
This sequence comes from Balaenoptera musculus, assembly GCF_009873245.2. Classification (NCBI taxonomy): domain Eukaryota; kingdom Metazoa; phylum Chordata; class Mammalia; order Artiodactyla; family Balaenopteridae; genus Balaenoptera; species Balaenoptera musculus. Next base: position 4,692,013 of record NC_045798.1, on the reverse strand, counting down.
TATCGGGGGTTCTCCTGACAGGGTATTTAAAATGATACTGGCCCTACTTCATCCAGCCATGGAAATGAAGACTCAACAAGGGTCACTCAACCATCCCTCTTAGTTATGTAAATATCTATTTGCTTAAAATCCTCATATAACAAATGTCTAAGTCGCTTCATTCATCGTCCATTTATTTCATCGAAAGGTTGGGCTTCTACTCAAATCAGTAAATGGGGTTATGAAAGGACAGAGTGTATTCCCTCACAAAGCTTCTATTCCAATGGCTGAGCAAAAATGGCATCACTCTCTTGGTTTACGAAATTAATTCTGGAAAGTAAAGGGCTCAGTTTTCATAAGGAATCCAGGACCTCCTGGTCAGGTAGAAGTGAATACCCTAATTCCTCTACTCTGAGGGGTACATTTACCCAAAATAAAATCATCTCATGGAAAATGCAAGTCTCAGCCAGTGACCCGGCTCAGCTAAAGGTCATACAGATCCATTCAGAGAGTTGTTTTCCAAATAACACGCAGCTGATTCTGGGAGTGTTCATCAGAGGTAGTATAACCTAGCAGGACCCTATGAGGCCTTCCCAGAAGAGACTCCCACCCATGCCCTCCACCTGCCTTTTGCCTGTAGAAAAACTTTAGTCAAAGAAGAAATTTAATCAGAGAAGTGAGAACATGCAGAAAGGAAAATAGTCAAGCAAGACAAGAGAATAATACTTTAGCTATTAAACGAAGTCAAGGACCTTCAGTTCCTCCTCAAGGGCTATAGATGATATTCTGAGCCATATCCTTGAGCTGTTCTGCAGATACTTGAAAGCCCCACCAGGGGGGAGGAGTTACCTGGATGCTGATCACAAGCATGTAGACGCCAGACAGGTTGGAACCAGAAGGTTGATGATGCCGACTCCCGATTACCTCACCACCAACCAATCAGAAGACTGTTCACAAGCCGATCGCACCCTCCTCTTTGAACCATTGCTATAAAACTCCTCACTACCCCCTCCAGGGGCGGGGAACACACAGTTTTGAGGGCATTCGCCTGCTGTGGCCCCCTATGCCTGGCAAAACCATAAAAGCTACTCTTTTCTGCTTCACCCAAAACTCTGTCTCTGCGTTTCTGTTTGGCACCGGTGAACAAAGGCCGAGTTTCAACAACAATGGTGATCTAGAGAAGAATGGCTAAAAGTGCACATGAACTAGGAAGACCAGTACCATGGCACCCAGCCGTGGCCTGAACCTTGGTATCCCAGCAGCAGCTAATTAGTTTGCAGATCCTCACAGAACCACTCTTCAACACTGCCCCCTGTGGCCCTGTGCAGTAATGACAGCAGTTCCTTTTCTGCTTGATACATAAAAGAAGACGATTGTTTCTGAACTATAAAAGCAACCATGGATACTGAAGGCTTTAGTATGGGAGGAAATCAAGATGGGAATTGTTACCTTTACTAATGAAGCTTGTATTTCTTGAGGAATTACTTGGTGCTGGCAGTGGTGAGGTATGGCAACCTATGTTTCTCATCTTTATGAGAAGAGTCAGACTGCTTGCTTCTTTCATCCTAGCAATGTCCAAACTTTATTCAGAAACCAACTGAGGGACTTCCCTGGTGGCTCAGTGGTTAAGAATCCGCCTGCCAATGCAGGGGACACGGGTTCGAGCCCCGGTCTGGGAAGATCCCACATGCCGCGGAGCAACTAAGCCTGTGCGCCACGACTACTGAGCCTGCGCTCTAAAGCTCATGAGCCACAACTACTGAGCCCGCAAGCCACAACTACTGAGCCCGCATGCCTAGAGCCCGTGCTCTGCAGCAAGAGAAGCCACTGCAATGAGAAGCCTGCGCACCGCAACGAAGAGTAGCCCTCGCTCACCACAGCTACAGAAAGCCCATGCACAGGAATGAAGACCCAATGCAGCCAAAAATAAATAAATAAATAAATTTTTAAAAAAAGAAAACAAAAACCAACTTATCAGTCATAGGCCCTTGGGAGTAGATCACTGTGAAGTTGCAAAGGTGAATTTTAACTGGTCTAAGCCAACTGTGGCCATTTTAGTCCTGTGTACTTGGTCTTGGAATGAGCCTGTTGGCCAATCCAGGTTCATGAAATATATTTGAAATTTGCTGGGGCTTCTTGGAAAGACCTCTGAGAAAAAGAGAACCCCGTGAGGGAAACATCCTGTTTCCACCTGCTCTATCTCATCCTGCTTAGAATGCTGTCATGTGAGGACAGGATGCCTGAAACTGTATAGGCATTGCAGGCATGGAAAAAAAGAGAATTCCTAGGGAATAGGTAGTAAGGAATATTACCAATTATAGCTCTGATATTACAGCACTACTGAACAATCATAGAACTGCCCATCTCCACACTTGTTAATTTCAGTCATTTTTATTTGGCAGTTTTGTTATCTTAGCACAAAATATGCCCCAAATTGCAGCTTTGTTCCATTATAATGAAAATATGTATTTTAGAAAAAATAAAAGTACACACTAAAAGCAACAAAAGTCCCCCAGCTATACATTTAAAAAGCATCATGTGGGACTTCCCTGGTGATGCAGTGGTTAAGAATCCGCCTGCCAATGCAGGGGACACGGGTTAGAGCCCTGGTCTGGGAAGATCCCACATGCCGCGGAGCAACTAAGCCCATGCACCACAACCACTGAGCCCGCGTGCCACAACTATTGAAGCCAGCACGTCTAGAGCCCGTGCTCTGCAAAAGAGAAGCCACTGCAATGAGAAGCCCGCGCACCGCAACAAAGAGAAGCCCCCGCTCGCCGCAACTAGAGAAAGCCCACACGCAGCAGTGAAGACCCAATGCAGCCAAAAATAAATAAATTAATTAAAGAAAAAAGCTTCACGCACTTCTAGTTGATGTCTTATCTCAAATGTAATTAAATGATTAATTTTGAAATTCATTGTTTCATATCTGGCTTTTTACTTGATAGCAGATTTCACCAAGGGGGCAGGACTCAAGTGTTTTGCTCATCCCCTGACACATAATGGAGGGCCTGATAAAATTGTTGATACTCAAAAATATCTGTCAAATAAAAGTTGGATGAGACAAAGAAATGTTATTTCACACTTCTATTAAACATTGAACATTGTTACCAAATTCCAGGGCAGGCTACATTTCAACTCAAAGGTACAGGGCACCTTCCAAGTGAACAAGCTACGGAAAGTACATCTTGGGATTGAAATTATTCCTCCAAACTTTTGATGTGTAAGAAACCGGTGCCCAGTTCAGACTTCAGCAATTTCTCATGTTTGATTGATTGTGTGTCTTCAGAGGTAAAAGTTACAAATTGGCTCTAAAGGAGAAACTTACCAAGGAGGTATTGATTTTCTCTAAGTGTCCCAGGGGCAAGGCTGGCCCCTAAGACAGGCAGCACTCTGCAGGCTGCCATCTCCTCTAAAGCGTTCAGAAAACCAGCATCATTAGTGCCATTGTTGGTGTTTTCCACTGAAATCTTATGACTATTTGCACTGAATTGGCCAGCATCTTTCCAATCGTGGATTGAGTATCCCAAACCATATTGGCTCCTCCAAGTACATCATTTGTCCCAAGACTGTTTGCACAGAATGAACAGATTTGCAAGAGCTGAAACCCTCAAACTTGGATTGCAGAGGGAGAGTTATAGACACTTGATCATAGGCTGGGGTTTGTTTGGCTACAGTTTCCAAAAGAGAGTCCCACTCAGTGCAGATAGGACCTCTTAGGGAGAGGGAAGGGAAAATAGCTTGTATTTTAGCACTGCATGGGTTATGAACGTGGCTATTTATATTCATTTAATCTTGAAAGATTTATTTTCCCTATTTTCCAAAGGACAAAATTGAGACTTACAAGAGTTGTACTGTGTACATTCACCTGGATAGCAGGTGACAGGTGGAGCTGGTATTTGAACTCAGAACCACTGAACTCTCAAGTTCCAATCCTTTCCATAAAGAATGACAATGACACTTCAGTTCATATATCAAATCCAAAAGCATGGTTCACTGCCCAGAGATGTACTGAGATTTTTCTGAAGGGGCATCTGGAGTTCGAAGGAAAAGTATCAAGATTGACTAATAATGAGGCCCAGCTTAATAAGAACTACTTATTTGTTATTCCAGTGCCAAAGCATAATTAGTTTCCAAATGTGGTTTCACTCATGTTTGTTCTGTTATTCTAGATTCAGGCTTTTTTTTTTTTTTTTTTTTACATTCACTAATTTTAGTAGATTTTAAAAAAATCACTCAGTAACCAAAAATATCTAATTATATTACAGAGAATAACCTCGTTCTTTTCTGGAAGTAAACATGTGCCTTATATTAAGGCAGTCAAAGCATCTTATTGGCATGGCCCCAGAAGGCCAGGGGTGGGCTTTGACCCCACGAGATGAGGAAGCAAGCAATCTATTTTGTTTTGTTTTATTTATTTATTTACTGGCTATTTTTGAGAAGGAAGACATGCTTTTAACAGGACTTGAGCTGAAAAACAGAGCCCTTCCCTGTTGCATCTTGCTGCCCTGTGAAGCTTGACAATTACATCAACATGGAGGAAAGAAGAGCCAGGAGGAGAAGATGAGTGCTGGTGTCATTGTTTGAGCCACCAGTCCCTGCCCTGTCTAAATGCAATGCTCCTCACAGACAGTTACACCGATAAACTCCCTTTTGTACCTATGCTATTTTGAATTAGATGTTCTGTGTTGCTCAAATAGTCAGGCAAGTAGCCTGAAGAATCTGCAGCATGGGGGGCACCCTTCTCGTACTCAGGATGCTGACCACCTTGGGTGTGTCTTCAAAGGTAGAATAAGTGTTGTATTTAGCCATTTTCATCCATCCATCCATCCATCCATCCATTCATTCATTCAACAAATATTTACTGAGCGTGCCTTTGTTGGCTTGTCCTTCTCACCTGAGGCTTCATACTGTCTGAGTTCCATCTTGGTCTGAACCCCTCACCTCAACTGGCTCACCTTTTGGCATTTCAAATTTCCATAAACAAAAACACCATGCCCAGGTCTGAAATCAAGCCTGTCAAGGATCCCCTCCACGGGGACACCTTTGCCGGTGCTGTCACTGTCACTATTCTGTGCATTTAGGATGTGTTGTCAGAGATACTCCCTTTCTGGGCTACAAGAATGATGCTGACATCCCTCTGGGTGTGCTCACATTGACCCTGATAATAATCCCACCTCTGTCTCACGCATACAGTATCTCTTCTGTGATATTCACTCCCAGGGATCCTTCTCCATTAGCACCGCTGATGCGCAGATGAGACACTTCTTATTTTTATCAGCACAAATAACGTGCGGGGTTTACTGATGCTCCCACTGTGTGATGTTCAGTCACTAGTCATGTGCTTTGATCCTGGATGTTCCAATCAGGTATCCAAACGCAGTGTCACCACCCAAGCAGACTTCTTCAATAGCTTAGATCCTCAGCCCCTAATTAGTGAAGAGGATGAAAATTTCCCCCCAACCATGAATTTTTGCAAGAGTCAGTACATTAGGCAACGGGTGGGGGCACTCAACAGTCTCTTCCCTTTGACTGTTAAACTATTTTGGGGGGAGGTTTTACCATATATTTTGCAGTCACTTTGACCTACAAGTAGCTACAAAACAAATGGCCAAAACAGAGAGCGTTCCGTTACTTGTCCATCTGAATGGGTTGGAATTTATGTTATGGTTGATTTCTTTGATCTACATGTTGCCAAACCACTCAATCAAATGATTTCCTCTTTCCTTGCAGGGGATTGGTGGAATCAACCTTCTTCATGTTAGCATGTGATGTAGAGAGAATTGCCAGTGGCACTCAGGGGGGACTAGTGACTCTCAATCTTTCCCAAGCCTAGCTTCCACCCAAGTAAGCAGTGCTCCCCAAACGAGTCCCGCATCCCCATGCCCACCACAGCAGCCATGGCTGACAGCCGTCCCCAGATGTACCCTCTCCTCCCTCACATTCCCCACCTCTGCATTCAACCTCCCACAAGTATATGTTTTTTGGATCGTCCACTGTATCGCGAGCACTCTCCTTGGTGCTGAAGATACATCAGTGGAAAAAAATAGAGGCAACTTGCTCAGAGATCTTACATTTCATAAAAGGGTAAACAACAAAATATAAACCTCAGAAGTAATTACGTTGTGTTAAATTCTGAAAGGTCCTAAGTACAGTGGGGAATGAAAAGGGAACAGATAATGGCGATCGGGGTTGCTAGCGATGGGAGTGGGTGACAATTTGAAACAGGAGGTGAGTTAAGAGTCTTTAAGAATATATTTGAGCAAAAACCTGAAGAAAAGGAGAGATTTAGCCCTGTGAATATCTGTGTCTCAAAGTACCACCATTGAAACGGTGACAGTAATACCCTTCACCTCATAGGCTTGTTGTGAAGGTCAGAATGACTCATGCACATGAAATGTTTCGAAAAATACCTGGCTCATGGGAAAGATCAAAAAGTATTAGTACTTAATTATCTGTAACATCATACGCAGGGGTGGGGTGAGGTTTACAGCATTCATGTTATATATCCACACAATATGCAGTCTACAAATGGTGGCTGTTATCAGTATTGTTGTACTAGCTGTTACAGATCATGAGCAGAAAATGCCAGCATTTCAGTGCTTGATGTCTAGCTGGATAGAATGTTTCATTCCCCCCCTTGAGCTAAGAGAGGTCACCGCATGGGATGCAGGTATCAGCTCCATCAGGAAATTAATGAGAAATGCAGCCTCTCAGGTCCCAACGCAGACCTACCAAATCAGAATCTACATGTTATTAACACTCCCAGGAAAGGCACACGCATGCTAAATATTGAGCTGTGCTTTTCTGAGTAGCGAGGATGGTGGTAGTAAATTGGGATGGGCTGGCTGTCTTCTGAGCTGTCTCAGGCATGTGGCTGGGATAGAGGCTGTTTCCACGTCTGTAGCCTCTATCCGTGTCTGCTCTTTGTATCCCTGATCCATGAAGGAGACTCTAAGCTCTCAGCTGGATCACAATCACCTAAAGAAAGTTGGTAGAGGATGACAGTGAAGGGTGGAAGCATCTTAAATGAGGAATCATCCCAAGTCCACGCGTGAGAGGAAACTGGCTTGAAGTCAAGATCACTTTGCTTTTTACATGTGGAGATGCAGCCGCTCAGAAAAACGCCACAAGAAGGCACAGCAAATCACTGTAATACACTTCGTCTTACAAAACCCATTCTCTCTTTAAAATTTTGCATTTCTCACTGTTTCCCTATAAATCCTCCAGGCTCAAACAAAAAGTTGTTCATCAGGAATCAAGAGCCCTGAACGTTTTAAACTCCTGCGACTGGTGTTGTTTTATCTATCCCTCAATTTGCTAATTATCAATCCAAAGAATAGCGCGCTTGAAAACATTGTGGCAATAGCTTCTTGGAGTTGTCTCCAAGGTTGCTACTCAAGAAACACCAAAACAAAACAAAATAAACAAAAATTTGAGCCGCTGGTATTATATTTAATGTTCAACCCAGACGGAAAGAAATTTGGGTGAGTTTACAACAATCTATTTTTATTTTTTTAATTTAGTTTTTGTATTGAAGTATGGTTGATTTACAATGTCATGCCAATCTCTGCTGTACAGCAAAGTGACTCAGTTATACACACGTAGACGTTCTTTTTTTTCATATTCTTTTTTTTTTAACATCTTTATTGGAGTATAATTGCTTTACAATGGTGTGTTAGTTTCTGCTTTATAACAAAGTGAATCAGTTATACATACACATATGTTCCCATATCTCTTCCCTCTTGCATCTCCCTCCCACCCTCCCTATCCCACCCCTCTAGGTGGTCACAAAGCACCGAGCTGATCTCCCTGTGCTATGCGGTTGCTTCCCACTAACTATCATTTTACGTTTGGTAGTGTATATATGTCCATGCCACTCTCTCACTTTGTCACATCTTACCCTTCCCCCTCCCCATATCCTCAAGTCCATTCTCTAGTAGGTCTGTGTCTTTATTCCCATCTTGCCACTAGGTGCTTCATGACCTTTTTTTTTTTTCCTTAGATTCCATATATATGTGTTAGCATACTGTATTTGTTTTTCTCTTTCTGACTTACTTCACTCTGTATGACAGACTCTAACTCCATCCACCTCACTACAAATAACTCAATTTCATTTCTTTTTATGGCTGAGTAATTATGATACTATGTTAGTTCCTATTACACATCCTAGTGATTCTATATTTCTGTACATTTCAAAGGATCACTATGATTAAGTCTAGTTACATTAAATATGTCACCATACGAAGGTATTACACAGTTATTGACTATATTCCCCACACAGTATAGTTCATCACCGTAACTCATTTATTTTGCAACTGGAAGTTTGTACCTCCTACTCTCCCTCACCTATGTCCCTCCCTGCACCACACCTCTCCCCTCTTGCTTCCATGACCTGGCTATTGTAAATAGAGCTGCAATGAACATTTTGGTACATGACTCTTTTTGAATTATGGTTTTCTCAGGGTATATGCCCAGTAGTGGGATTGCTGGGTCATATGGTAGTTCTATTTTTAGTTTTTTAAGGAGCCTCCATACTGTTCTCCACAGTGGCTGTATCAATTTACATTCCCACCAACAGTGCAAGAGGGTTCCCTTTTCTCCACACCCTCTCCAGCATTTATTGTTTCTAGATTTTTTGATGATGGCCATTCTGACCAGTGTGAGATGATATCTCATTGTAGTTTTGATTTGCATTTCTCTAATGATTAATGATGTTGAGCATTCTTTCACGTGTTTGTTGGCAATCTGTATATCTTCTCTGGAGAAACGTCTATTTAGGTCTTCTGCCCATTTTTGGATTGGGTTGTTTGTTTTCTTGATATTGAGCTGCATGAGCTGCTTGTAAATTTTGGAGATTAATCCTTTGTCAGTTGCTTCATTTGCAAATATTTTCTACCATTCTGAGGGTTGTCTTTTGGTCTTGTTTATGGTTTCCTTTGCTGTGCAAAAGCTTTTTTCACTAGGTCCCATTTGTTTATTTTTGTTTTTATTTCCATTTCTCTAGGAGCTGGGTCAAAAAGGATCTTGCTGTGATTTATGTCACAGAGTGTTCTGCCTATGTTTTCCTCTAAGAGTTTGATAGTGTCTGGCCTTAAATTTAGGTCTTTAATCCATTTTGATATTCTTTTCCATTATGGTTTATCACAGGATATTGAATAGAGTTCCATGTGCTATACAGTAGGACCATGTCATTTATCCATCCTATATATAACAGTTTACCTCTGCTAATCCCAAACTCCCAGTCCTACCCTCCCCTACCTTCCACCCCCTTGGCAACCACAAGTCTGCTCTCTATGTCTGTGAGTCTGTTTCTGTTTTGTAGATAGGTTCATCTGTGCCATATTTTAAATTCCACATATAAATGATATCATATGATATTTGTCTTTCTCTGTCAGACTTACTTCACTTAGTTTGATAATCTCCAGGTGCATCCATTTTGCTGCAAATGGCATTATTTCATTCTTTTTTTATTGCTGCGTAGTATTCCATTGTATATATGTACCACAACTTCTTTATCCATTCATCTGTCGATGGACATTTAGGTTGTTTCCATGTCTTGGCTATTGTGAACAGTGCTGCAATGAACATAGGTATGCATGTATCTTTTTGAATTATAGTTTTGTCCGGGTATAGGCCCAGGAGTGGGATTGCTGGATCATATGGTAGTTCTATTTTGAGTTTTCTGAGGAACCTCCATACTGTTCTCCATAGTAGCTGCACCAACTTACATTCCCACCAACAGTGTAGGAGGGTTCCCTTTTCTCCACACCCTCTCCAGCATTTGTTATTTGTAGACTTTTCAATGATGCCCATTCTGACTGGTGTGAGGTGGTACTTCATTGTAGTTTTGATTTGCATTTCATATTTGCATAATAATTAGCAAGGTGCAACAATCTGTTGACTACCTGCTTATGCTGTCTCTGATCACCCTTTTGAATGGAGTGTATGCATCACTCATTTTGTAAAGAGCTACTCTACTTGCCAGGAAGCAAGACCCATCTTTATCCAAAAGCAACATCTTTACCCCGTGTCTAGTGAACCAAGATAGCATGTTGAAAACCCAGCAGGGAAGGAGACAGGAATAGTGGCTCTACAGACTATGGTAACATCGTCACCTCTAGTGGCAAAAAATGGAAACACAAACATCACAGAAAAGACTGGAGACAGATTCCCATCCTAGCATGATTTTCTACATAAGTAACACCCCGTTACCCACCCAACGAATCAGAGCTAGAACTTGGGTTATTTCCTTACGAGATTTAAATTTAAATTTCTCACTACCACAAGCCAAGGCTCCAAGAGGAATGGAATTTCTAGGCTGTTCTTGAAGCTAGGTTTCAAGCTAGTTTCTATTAGAATTCTTTTTTCTCCCCTGCCACTTGTTAGTGTGTGAATAATAGCCAGACAAATATTGGCTTTTACTGCATGCATAAGAATGACCTTGGGTTTTCTTCAACTCGATTTTTTACTGTATGTCTTGCACTGATTTATACAGAAATATTGGCTTGCCAACATTTCCTCCAGCAAACCCTGTGTGGGAATTCAGTCCAACGTATGTTTTCATTTTGCTTAATTTCTTCGCTTGCCAACAGAGCCATTCATTTTTATTCCATCCAATTTTATATTGTGACTTGCTTTTCAGGCACCCATATTTTCTGAATCACAGTGCTGCCGTTTGCTCTTATAATACCACAAATAAAATATAAGAATCCATTTACCAGCATTTTTTTGTGCCATTTCTTCCCCTGATTTGTACCCATATCCACTTAAGCCAACAGATTTCTTTTATTTTTGTAATTTTACACCTTTTTTTAAATCAGAGCTAATGGACTGTTATTTTATATTCCAATCAGTTCCCTGCTACATTCCAGTATAGATTATGATGTATTTACATGGGCAGAAGAATATGTTTTCTCTACAAAATTCTTTAATATCTCGTTCCGCGAATTCACCGTAAAAATCACTCAGATCCTCCTACAAATATTTCACATTAAATCAGAATGTTTTACACTCCGGTATGCTTTAAATGGTGGAAAATAAAGTACTTGCGACTTCTTCTTAAAGGGGCCCTCAGTGAGTGACATGGAACCAGGGTTTGCTGGACACACACGCCTCTTTGCATGAAATATTTTATTTAATTTCCCGAACACCTGAGGTTATGTTGGTACCTACGAGTGTGAACCTCAGAAGAAAGACCACAACCGGGGAGCTGGTGCTGTCTCCAGAGGGTGCAAGACGGACCCCCCTCTGGGGCTGAGACCCAGACTTCCGAGGAGGTGGCCCTGCCCAGGGTGGGCCGGTGTCTTCTAAGCTTGTGATGAGGCTGGTTCTAGGAGTGAGAAAAGAAGCAGAAGTTACCCAAAAAAAGTTTTGTTTGATGTAGAAAGTTCTAGCAAGTAAGATCTGAGCCAGAGATGAGCAAGGAAATAGGAGCCAACAGAACCTGAGACAGGCTGGGACCTGGGACCCTTTACTGGAGGGCTTGCACCTGGACAAACTGCCTCTGCAAGCAACAGATACAAAGAAACTGTAAGGGGCTAAAAGTAACCGCACACAGGCGCAGTTGGGGCAAATTATGAACAACAAGATACAAAAAGGCCAAAACCCAGCTGCCACTTCTGAGGTGCCTGGAACAAAAGCAGGATACCGCGCATGCCCCCTGCACACAGTTTCACCAAGGGGGTGCACAGACCACCTAAGCTGCCCCCCAGCCCGACTCCTGGACCCACCCTCACCCGCACTGCATTTTAAGGGACCAGCTCGCCCTTCTCAGGGAGCGCTCCAAGGGGGCCTGCTACTTGTTTTCACTCCCTCCTGCTGCAGCAGGAGCCCAATAAAGCCTTGCCTGAATTTCTCTTCCGGCCTCTTATCAATTTCTAGTTATTAAAGAGTCCAAGGACCCTGGTCGGTAACAAAGCCATCGGTGTGTCATGCAGTAAGGGTGGGGACACAACTTCTGGAAACACCCGGGCACCAAGCTGCCTGGTGAATGTGAACTCAGAAGCCTACTGCCTGGGATGAATTCAGCTCCACCCCCCGCCCTCTGTGTGACCCTGGACAAATGACTGGACATCTTGAAGCGTTTGTTTCCTTGCCTGTAAAATGACTCTAAGGAGAGCATATACTTGTAGGGTTTTCATAAAGATTCAATGAGTCAACTCACTCATTATTCTCAGAACAACATCTAACTTATGTGCTCCAAAATGCTATTGTCATTGCAAGCTAGGCCATTTTAATTTCATATTTCTGAATCCCAGTTTCTTCAGTGGTAAAATGGATAATATGCAGAGCTTTACAAGATTAATTCACCCAACAAATGGTCATGAGTTACACACTATGCCCGGCACGGCTCCAGGAGCTGGGAAAGCAGGGTTGAATCAAGCCATGCTCCACGGAGCTTTCATTGAGGGCTGGACGGGTGACCCTGGGGACAGATAATAAGCAAGTAAACAAATAAATGAACAACATAATGAAGCAAGGAAGGCCCATAACAAGTGCTCAGTAAATCGTAGTTACAACTGGATGGGGCATAGGATGGACTAAATCTTTATCCAGAAAGAGAGAGAGACAGAAACAGAGGGTGTGAGGATATGGAAGGAGGAAGATAAACGTGGGCATCAGACAGTCAGAAAGGGGTTTTGTTATTTTCCCCGTGGTATTTTGGACTGGGACCTGCATTAATTCTACAACTTGGAGAGAGTAATATTCAGCGCTGGAAGGTTAGAGATGATGCGGAAGCAGGAACTGCAGATTGTAAGCCTGCAAAGAAGAGGGAAAGGTGGGGGGGAAAGCTGGGTACATTTTTAGGGCTATTTTTACGGTTTTGTTGTTCATATGATCTTACAGGAGGAGGGAAAGGTGAACAGCCTGATTCATCAGCCAGGTATAACGCACTCCTGGATGAACTCGGAAGGTGAGAAACGTGTGTGTGTGTGTTTGGGAGGGAGAGAGAGACAGAGAGAGAGAGAGGGAGAGAAACAGAGAGGGAGAGAGAGAAACAGAGAGGGAGAGAGAGAGAGAGGGAGAGAGAGAGAGAGAGAGAGGGAGAGGGAGAGAGAGAGGGAGAGAGAGGGAGAGGGAGAGAGGGGTAGCAGAAGCTGATACAGAAGAAGGTAGCCCGGCTGTTTTACGAGCACCAGACAGCCTACATGTGTTTTATAACTGCATCTGCTTCTGAGGTCACATCTAGGTCAGCCGAATGGAAGGAATCTTGGGAAATTATCAGCAAGAGTTTTCTTTCTTTTCTTTTTTTTATAAACAAAGACAAGCAAACAATAAAAGCCACAAGTCTCTGCTCCCCAGACCTATTAGAGCTGGCATTTAACTCTGACCCCCTCTGGCCTGTGTCCTGTTTTCCAGGCTGTCTTCTCCCCACCGCCGACAAGTGGAATCAACGTGGAAACCCAGTGAGCTGGCTTCACCCCAGTCTGGATCCAGATTTCCGAAGGTGATCTCCTGGGGGACCTGCTCCGCGCTGAGTGCACTCCCCAGCCCACCCCCAGCTCCTCCTAGGCCTGGCACCTCCGCGTGCCTGCATCTGGGGACACAAATGGATTTTCAGTCGCTCATTCTCTCTCTCTCTAATTCTCATTCACTCACGGGATTTTGTTTTCTTTTCTTTTGAAAAGCTTTCTAGGCTCAGGATGCCCTCGGTTGCAGAAAGATGGTGACACAGGGCACAGTCAGCTTGGCTTCCTTTCTGAGGCTGGACTGAGCCTCCCGGGAGAGAGGAGGGCGGCCTGAGCCCTGTGCTAGAAGAGGAGACAGAGGTGGCTGTCCCGGGCGCTGGGACAGGGGCGCGGGGAAGGGGCGGCAGCAGGGGTCTGAGGGCTGTCTGTGCGCTGGTGTGTTGTCAGGAAAGGGGTCGTTCTGTCTCCCACTCCCCCCCCACACCGACAGGAACAGGCAGAACCTGGTTGGGCGGCACCTGAAGCAACCGCGAGGGGAGAAGCTCGGGGCGCTAGTGAAGATCTGGGGGAAAGAGGAGGGGATGAGGGGCGGTGGGAAGTTGGGCTGAAAACGCTATTGCGGGAACAATTCTGCAGGAGAGGGGGCTCTTCCCTCCTGAATAGTTAACTGAAGCACATTGCGTTAAAACTCCATGAGTAAATAAGGGTCACTAGTGAACGGTTAACCTTTCTTCCATTAGCAGTTAACGGTGTATTTCTACACGTATGTTTTGAGTCTTTACACACGCGCACCTAAAACTACAGGTAAATGTCCATCTATATGAGCATAGATCCCTTGTTCACTGTTGTGTATTCTCTCAGTGGGCCGAAGATGGTTACGCATCAGATGAATGGGATTTTTAATTCCTGAAATCGCGAGCTCCCAAGACAACAGAGCAATTTACAAGTGGGAGGCGCCCGCCGCCTGCCCCAGGGGACGGCCGGCGGGTGGGGAAAGGATCCGCGTCAGAGTAGCAGGTACCCGGCGCAGAATTCCGGCGCCGCAGGGGCGAAGGACCGAGTCTGCGAACTCGCCGTTTCCTCGCGGGTGGAGCCGGTTTGCGCGGACGAGCTGTGCGGGTCACCGGTGGGAGCCGCCCCGGCACGTCCATCTGCCTCCGGCGGCGCCACTTCCCCAGCGCACCAGGCACCCTGCATCCCCGCCCGCGCGCTTCTCCCCCTGCGCCCCGCTCACCTCCAGCCCAGCCTCCGCGCGGGATGGTGCGGGTGCTGGGCCCCGCCCCTGGGCCGGGGATAGTCCTGGAGGCCCCGGGCGGGGACAGAAACGAGGGTGGGACCGTGGGGCGACGGCAGTAGAAAAGTTGCTGGTGGCGGAGCGCGGGCAGCGGCGAGGGCACCGCGGGACCGGGGCGCAGGCATCCGAGACGCTGCCGGGCTTGGGGCTCAGCCGCGGGGTCCTCCACTCGCGCGGGTCAGCGGCGGGATGCGAACGGCGGGACCTCGGGATGCGCCCCGAGGGTGCGCCCCGGGGCTGTGCCGGCCGCTGAGCTGGATGCTGGCGCGCCGGGAAAGGCAAGGCAGGAGCGCGGCTGTCTCTCCCCTCCCCTCCCCCCCGACCCGGCGCTGGGCAATTTCCTCCAGGCTTCCAGGGGCACCGGAGAGAACCTGAACTTGAGTTCAGTCTCCGGGCTCTGGCAAGGGCGTTGGTCCCATTTGGAGCCCCTCGGCGGGGGGCCCCATCCCTGGAATAGCGGGCTCCACTGGGCTCTGCGTACCCGGTCTCCCCTACCTGAGACCACCTGCAGACCGGTTCCCGATCCATGGGTGTACAAGGCAGCGAAGGAAGGGGTGCTGCACACGGTTTGCCCCGCACCCCAATACTCTGAGGGGCTGTGGGACTCGGAATACGGAGCCGAGTTTTTTGCACTCTTTCCCCAAACCCCGGGGCCCCATCCGTCTCTCACCTCAATTATGTCAAACTGGGACTGGGAATCCAAGGGGTGAGCCGGTCTCTGCACCCGTCTTTCCCCAGCCTTCTGGTCCCGAGAGCCGGCCTAGGCCCTCGGAGATGACTCGCGCTCCCAGCGCAGCTCGCGGGGAGCCCCCTCTTGGCCGAGGTGTGGGATCATCCCCGCGGGCAACTCCCCGGTCCAAGGCGGTTGGGAGGGTGATCGTCGGGGTTGTGGGGCTCAGTGGCGCCGGCGTCTGGGAGCAGTGGGTGCATCTCCAGGTCAGAGGCGAGCTTATTACCTTTGCTGTTTTTATGATGCACACGTGGCACCGGGGTGGAGCCGAGCAGACCCAGATCAGTAGGGAAGGAGGCGGCTTCCACGCCCAGGAGCAGCCGACCACCTGTGCCCTCCGCGCCCCGGCTCAGGTTCGGGTGAGCGCGGGGCTGGGGAGGAGAGAGGCTCCCCTCCATCCGGATTGAGGCTGCGCTCACAGTGGGTCTTCAGGGGTCCCGGGACGCCTGGGCGCGGGCATGAGGTGAGAAAAACACTTCCCTCGCCACCGGGCGAAAGGTCTGCAGGTTCCTGGCTCTGATCTTGGTGGGACCTGTAGGTTAAACTCATTCGCAGCAGGGCGCAAGGTCTGCTTTCAGCGCCCAGGGTTCTACCCCAGCCCGGACAGAAAGATACACACTACTATATATAAAAAAGATAACCAACAAGGACCTACTGTATAGCACAGGGAATTATATTCAGTATCTTGTAATAACCTATAATAGAAAAGAATCTGAAAAGAAATCTATATATCTATCTCTCTCTATATGACTGAATCACTTTGCTGTACACCTGAAACTAACACAACATTGTAAATCAACTATACTTCAATACAAATAAACAAATAAATTTTTTAAAATTAAAAAAAAAGCTTACGGCAATAGGGAAGAAAGACTGAAATCAATACTGAACACACCAAGGGCAAGTGGGGATTTATAGCCGAAGGGCAGGCTGAGGGGGATCAGTGGGTGGGAAATCGGAAGTCAAGGGAAGGGGGCTTCTTGCTAAACTGTCTTAACAAGATTCTTGCTAAAGATAAGCCAAAGGCCTAGATGTCAAAGACGGGGGAAGAGGAACGTGATCAGAAAATGACTGAATGTTTGTCTCTCCCACCACCTAAAAAAAGTCGTATGTTGAAATCCTAACCCCCAATGTGATGGTGTAGGAGGTGGCGTTGGTGGGAGGTCACTAGGTCATGGGGGTGGAGTCCTTGTGAATGGGATTAGTGCCCTTATAAAAAGAGACCCTCAAAAGCCCCCTCACCTCTTTCCTCCATGTGAGAACACAGTGAGGAGATGGCCATCTGTGACCCAGAAAGCAGGCCCTCACTAGGTGCCAAATCTGCCAGAGCCTTGATCTTGGATCTTGGACTTTCCAGCCCCAGAACTGTGAGAGACATATTTCTGTTGTTTAAGTCCCCCAGTCTCCTGTATTTTCATTATGGCAACCCTAACAGACTAAGACAGAAATCAAGGGTGTGAAGATCCTTGACGAACTGATTTAGCAGCCTCAGGACATGGAAGGCCAACGTTCAGAACTTGTAGAGAAGAAGACTCCTTTTCAAAGTAGTCTGGCTGATGTTTGATCAAGGAGGGAGTCTTTGTCAGTATTAAAATGGAAAAGCCAGAAGTCAGGCCCCATCAGAAACCCCTTCTCTTGTTCCCCTAACCTCATGGTTTTGAATTCTTAAGAACCCATGTATTTTCAGCTCGTGTGGACACAGAAGTTCTGTTGTGGTATAGGAGAGTGTCCCGGCCATAAAGCTGGGAGAACAATTAGAAAACCAGTAAGGGATGATTTAACATAAATGAGAATATTACAAGTTGCCGCTTGACATGCCTCCATTAAGCATTATTAGTCAGAAATGGCACCGCATATGGTGCCGCAATCTATTTTGCTGAGAAAAAAAAATATATATAGACTCTAGATATGCCAGTGTAATGAAAAGCATCCTTCTAGTGAATTTTAAAGCATCCAATTTACTCAGATTGTACTTTGCAGCTCCCTACACTTACTAATCAGCCTGTCAAGCATAATAGCCATTTGGCGCTAGAAGTATTTAATCTTGTGTGAATAGGCTTATCAGAATGTCTTAGGAAAACAATATATGACTTCCTGGCAAAGAAATGGCTGCAATTAGGTGGTAATTATGCAATGTCTTGTTACTATAGTTTTAAAAATTTACCAGGCTAATTCTGTGGTAGAGGAATTCAGAAGTTACCACCGAGGGTTCAGAGTATGATTATGCTGGGGATGGGAGAGTTCTTGGAAGACATTTGTTCAAGACCCATGGGGCTCTTGGGAGTTTAGTTCTGAAATCTCTGAGTCCATCTGTGCTGAGAAAGTATTTCTTTGACACCTGACTCTATGGATGCTGAATTGTACAGCTGACGTGGTACCCAAAGTCCTGGGAAGAGCTGATGCTCCTGTTGGCTTTACAGGGCCCTGGTATGTATGACCTGCACCCTCTGGCTATTTGGGGACTGGATTCCTTGTGTTCTGCACGAGCAAAGGCACATATATTTAGGGTGGAATTGAGGTCATTTAGCATCTTGGGTTATGAGTTCTGTTTTCTCTCCATTTATTAAGGGGACACCAGTTATAACAATCCTTTTGAATAGGGGCAGAATGTCTACAGCATCTGATCTCCTGACACAGAACAGCTGACCCTTTCCAGAGGATCAGGATGGTGGGCTTAGGAATTGACAGCAGCAGTGGGCTGGCCTGGACCCCACGGGACAGGAGGCAGGTGAATCGTCTGATGATTGAACCAACTATTATGCATTTTTCATCAGATAACATTCGTGGACATGCATCCTTGCTTTGAAAAGCATGTGTCACAACAATAATTCTTTTGTCTTCTTTTATTATTAAAAGAAACATGAAATCTTTTATAGTTCCTGTTTCTCAAGCAGGTGATGCAAGTTGTCTAAACGAGAAAAATACATTCCAGTAGCGTTTCATTTACCACTTACATCATGAGTACTCTTTGGAAACCATACAGCTCTTCAGTTTAAATCCTTTTTCATTTGTAGATATTACAGAACTGGCTCCTGTAGAGAACCTATTGTTTATGACCTTCATCTTCATGTACATCAAGACGAAGGTCTACAATTACTGAAGATGGTTTCATTGAAAGGTATTCGGGACACAGGGTGGACACAGCAGTTTTGTAAGTCAAGAAACCAGCCCCTTGGCGATCAGCTTTGCTCTGAGAATCTCCTAGCCTCTCAGGGACTGGAAAAGTCTGAAATGCAAATGCAGTTAAAGAGCCTTGTGGAGAGCTGACCAGCTGAGTAAGGAGAGGATCCCAGAGTTCATCTTGTGTTTCTGTTTCATTGGCCTGGATGTGACCAGATTTCTTCTCCCAAGCATGGTTGAAGTTCCATATACAACAAGGCTCAGAGGCCACATCTGAGAAGAAAGTGATGCATGAGGTTCCAGAACCTGAAACCTAAGGGGCTGATGGGTCACAAAGATAATAAACCCATGTGAATGCCCCATGCTCAATGCCTTTTGTGACTTTTAAAAAGTGTCCAAATGTATTCTAGCCTGTCTTGCCCTGCCTGCCTGAGACCAAAGAATGAGGTCACAAACCTAAATGATCATAACGGAATCAGCAAGAATATTTACTACTCAGACAGAGTTAATAGTGTCCCCCCAGATTCACATCCATCTGGAAGTTCCGACGTGACTTTATTTGGACATAGGATCTTTGCTGATATCATTAGTTCATGATCTTGAGATGAAATTGTTCTGGATTTAAGGAGGTACCTAAATCAGATAACTGACGTCCTTACAGGAAGAGGCAAGAACAGTTAGAGACACACAGGGAGGAGAAGGCGTGTGACCACAAGGGCAGAGATTGGAGGGATGTTGCCACAGCTGAGGATGCCTGGGGCCACCAGAAGCTGGAAGAGGCAGGAAGGATTCTTTCTTGGAAAGCACGGTCTTGCCGACCCCTCGATTTGAAGCTCCCAGCCTCCAGGTGGTGAGAAAGTACATTTTGTTTGTTTTAAGCCACCAAGTTGGTGGCACCTTGTTATGACAGCTCTAGGAAACTAATACGCCATCACTCAGGTGTCATGCCAGAATCGAGATCCGTTTTGCATTTTAATCAAAACCGATCAAGTAACGTTTCAAGACTTGCCTCTGCAGGGAATTCCCTTGTCCAGGGGTTAGGACTCCGTACGTTCACTGCCAAGGGCGCAGGTTCAGTCGCTGGTCAGGGGAACTAAGATCTCACAAGCCATACAGCACAGCCAAAAATAAATTAATTAATTAAAAAAAAAAGACTTGCTTCTGCAAAAGCGATTCTCAGGCTGTTGCACTTGGTTCTTTTCTCTTCCAGAGACTTTGCTTCCCGAAATTTCCCCAGACTTGACTCCTTGTCTTTAGTAAGCTCTCAGCAGAAATGCCCTCTCCTTAGAGATGCCGTCCCCAACCTGCTCAGCTAAAATCGCTCCATCTGCCCCTCCTCACTCATCGCTCTATTCAGTTTATTACACTGTTTCATTTTCTGCATGGTTATGACTCTTTTAAGAGATTTGTCCCAGACGTAAAATCAATTAGGGAAGGGACTTGGCTGTTTTGTACCCACAGTGGGGCGCTGTCCCCATTGTCTCAGCACCTCCGACAATACCTGGCACAGGTAGGTATGCTGTAAATATTCGTTGAATGAATGAATGAACGAATGAGAGGACCTCATGCTTTAACTCAAGCTTCCAGGGACACCTAGTTCTTGGAGACTGAGGGAAGATGTCCCCATCAGCAGGATCTGTGTTTTGATTTTGTTGACTTCATGGCACGGCAGGAAACGAACTTGGTAAAGGGCAGAGATGGATGGTTGTGGATTTTAGGGCAGAATGATGCTGTCCTGCATTTTTGCCCCTTGGAGCTCTTCTGTAAATTCTCTGGAAGAACGTGGTTTGGACTGAGACACGTGTCATCTCCTTAAGCTAAACTCCCACGAATGAATCCTAAGTAGATGGAAGAATTTTCCATGCTTCACCTGTAGCCTCCACTCACTGTGGGTCCTGAAGCCCCCCCAATATTGCTGAGGGGGAATTTTAAAGGAGAGCATTGTGCCTCTCGACTGGCAGTTATGAGCCCCCAGAGGAAATGGGAAGTATGCGAGCTTACGGCCAGGGCCGTGGGACCAGGACCTAAGGGAGGACCTTGGGCTCTCAACACAACCCAGTTCTAATTGTGCCTTGACCATTGACAAGCTGAGGGATCTTGTCCTGTGACTTCCCTTCTCTGGGTGCATTTTTGCGTTGCATTCCTTCAACGGATTTTTTTTTAAAAAAAATTTACTTATTTATTTGGTTGTGCGGGGTCTTAGTTGCAGCAGGCAGACTCCTTAGTTGCGGCATGAATGTGGGATCTAGTTCCCTGACCAGGGATCGAACCCGGGCCCCCTGCATTGAGAGCGCAGAGTCTTAACCACTGCGCCACCAGGGAAGTCCCTCAAGTGATGTTTATTGAGCACTTACTATGTACCAGGAAGCATTCTAGGTGCGAAGGAGTTAAAGATGAACAAAACAAAGTCCCTACTCTCATGGAGAGGGTCTTCTTTTAGGACGTGAACCATCAACAGATGAATGGATAGAAAATGTGGTTCTCATAGTGGTAAGAGCTCTGAAACAAATAGCACAGAGAGAGAGGCTTGAGAGGGAGGGGGTAGGATTTACTGCTCTAAATAAGGGGCAGCAAAGCCCTCCCTGAAGAGTGAGTTGTGTAGAGGCTGGAAATAATATATTATGTATATTATTTAAAATATACATTTAAAAATAATGTACATTTTTGAAATAAGTCACTCTATGTGAGTTACTCTTTGCATACAATGATATGATTTTTTTGCTTTAATTTCCTCTTTTTAATTTAAAAAATTTTTTTGTCTTTTTTTGTCTTGGTACAATGATATGTTTCTGGTGAATTTCCTTACTAGTATAAATAGATCTGTCTCTCTTTTTTTTTTTTCACCTGCTGCATACTATTTTAGAATATAGTTGTACCAACATGTATTCGGATTTCTCCTACTGATAATCATTTAGGTTGTTTCTGCTTTCAATTTTTTGGCTGCTACAGTGGAGTCTTGTAAAGCCCTATCTGATGGGGGCAGAAAATTGGCTGAAGGGCGGCACTTTGACACTTGTGCTGGAAGGATTCTCCGGTCTACTCTGGGTTCGACGGAAAGCACTCTAGGATTGATAAGCAATCCTGACCTCGTCCGCAGGAAGTGAGCAAGGATGCTTCTGGCACCATGTGTCTGCCACGCTGTTTCTGCCTCCGCTTCTGGGATCGACCCACTTCCCTGTCCCTCAAAGAACGTTCAGAACCATGACTCCAAAGGCAGCCAATGATCATCAACAACCGTAAGAAAGTCTTACCTTTAGTGGTGTGGCTGAATTCTGTGCGTCAAACAAGAAATAGGTTTTTATATATTTGGAACTTATTTTACTTTAACTCTCACTCCATAAGGCCACTGAGATACTGCCTGCATCTCTCTTTGCTGCAAAGCAAGCTGGTCAGTGATTTTTTTGAGGCCGTCTAGCATCTAGCGGTCTATCTGCTGTTTGGGGGAGGGTTTCCAGAATAAACTTGAAGCAGTCGGTGCTTTTATGTTCTCCTATAAACCAGAATGAGTGAGGTGCTCTGCAAACAGCGGTTATCTCAGTTATATAAAAATGACTTCACAGCTGAAAGGAGCAATTGTAAAATGTCAAGGAGAGTGGATGTCCGCTGGGTACACGGAGCACATGACCAGAAATAACCACCTTTGTCCGACGAGATTAAACATCGTGTACTTTCTAAGTGTTCTTTTATGCGCATGCTCAATAGTGGGTGGCCACACATCAAATCTTCCAATGGTATCCAGCTCTCTACAGCTAAGTATTGCCTCAGTATATGAGCCCTAATGATTGTATTCAGTAAACTTATTATGTCAGTGTGCACATAATAAGGTTTAGATGTTTTGTCATTTCCTAGCGCACATCAAAATATAAAAGCATAAAAGGATTTTTTCCCAGAGAATGAACTGGATTCAGCAAAGTGGAGAAGACAGACAAAAACCATGAAGGTGTGGGTCGTATTGATCTGCCTGTATTCAGACAAACCTTTGCTAACACATATGTTTTCAAGGTGCAAGAGGGAAAACAAAGCCAGTTTCAAACGTTGAGGAAAGAAATTGGTCGTTGTTGGTCTGTCTTAGTCAGTGATAGATTCTGGGTATTTCTATGGCAGGAGTGTGACGTGACACAGTTTTAGAGCTTTTATTGATACTATATATTAATACTGATGGGGAACTCTATTCAATATCCTGAGATAAAACATCATGGAAAAGAATATAAAAAACAAGGTATGTATATGTATAACTGAATCACTTTGCTGGACTGCAGAAACTAACACAACACTGTAAATTGACTACATTCCAATAAAAAATATTTATATGTTCAAAAAATCGCTATTGGGTGGCACATCCTTTCAACATTTGTGTTTGTAAATGGAGTTTTATTGACATACAGCCACGACAATTTATTCTCTATGCTACTTTTACACTACAACACAGAGTAGTTGGGAGAGAGATGGTGGGGCCCCAAGTCTAAATTATTTTCTAACTGGCTCATTATGGAGAAAAGTTTGCTGACCTCTGATACCCTGTACAGTAAGTCCCTACATCCGAACCTTCAAGTTGTGAACTTTCAACAATGCGTACATGCGTGTGCAGGTCCAATCACTTAAGCTAGTTCACGTGTCTGGCGTACATTGTCACATGCGTGCATCCTCTACAAGTAGTTGTGCTTTTGTGTACTTTATGATGCAGTGCTGTATAGAGTACAGTAGTACAGTGCCTTTATTTCAAGCCCAGGATGTCTGGAAGGAAGTATAAAAGCAGTGGTGATGTAGCTTGTACTACTGTACATTTCAACGTCCTGTACTGTAAGATTAAAAATGTTGTCTTTATTTCTTGTATTTGTTTTTTATGTATTATTTGTGTGAAAAGTATTATAAACCTATTACAGTATAGTACTATGTAGCGGATTGTGTTAGTTGGGTACCTAGGCTAACTCTGTTGGACTTACGAACTAATTGGACTTATGAATGTCCTCTCAGAATGGAACTTGTTTGTGTGTAGGGGACTTACTGTACTCAGCTGCCTAGATTCAATCCCAGCTCTCCATTTACTAGCTCCATGACCTTAGGGAATCTACACAAGCTCTGGAGTCTTGGTTTCTAAACAGGGTAAAATAATTCCTACTAGAATATCCCCACTGGTGTATTTGGGGGATTAAACGTGGTAATTCAGGCATAGCTCTTGGCAAAACGCCCAATATGCAGGGAGAACACGGCTAATTAATAATGAAATTACTTTCATTATTAATTCTGTGTGCTCATAAAAGAGAGGGACCTGTCAAGATATTTATCAGCAAAGATACCAGAGCTTGGACCAATCAGAAAGGGCCCCAGCCCACAGCCTGTGGCACAGCTGTGACCACGGCTGCTGGTTTGTGCATCAGCCCTGCCCAGGAGAGATGCAGAGAAAGACTGCAAAACACTTTCAATCACAGTGCACTCCAGAGCCTGGTAAACTTCTTTCATAGTCTTAATTTAGAAACTGAGCAGGACCCTACGGGGCCTTCCTGGGACAGCCCCCTGTGTCTCCTGTCTGCCTATTGCTTGTAGAAAACCTTTAGCCTCCTTTAGGCTTCCCCTAGTTCTAAAGAACAAATTTAATCTGAGAAATGAGAAAGTGCAGAAATGAAGGAAAACAGTCAAGCAAGACAAAATAATAATGGTTTAGCCATAAAACAAAGTCAAGGACCTTTAGTTCCTCCTCAAGGGCTATAGATACTATTCTGAGCTGTATCCTTGAGTTGTTTTGCAGGTACTGAAACCCGCACCAGGTGGAAGAAGTTAACTGCATGCTGCCCACAAGCATGGAGACCCCAGACCGGGTGGAACCAGAAGGTTGATGATGTTGACTCCTGATGACCTCACCACTGACCAATCAGAAGAGTGTCTATGAGCTGACCAGGTACCTGGCAACCCTCTTCCTCACACTGTCTTTAAAAACCTTTCCCTAGATAAACAACAAGGACCTACTGTACAGCACAGGGCACTGTATTCAATATCTTGTAATAACCTATAATGGAAAAGAATCTGAAAAAGCATGTATATATGTATATGTATAACTGAATCATTTTGCTGAACATCTGAAACATTGTAAATCAACTATACTTCAATTTAAGAAAGAAAAAAAGAAGCAATTTAAAAACAAAAACCTTCCCTGAAAGCCATCGGGCATTTGGGTCTTTTGAGGATGAGCTGCCTGTGCTCCTTGCTTGGCCTCATGTTGGACACCCTGAAATAATCGCTGTGCTTTCCTTCACCAAAACCCTGTGACGGTAGATTGGCTTTACTGTGTGTGGGTGAGCGGACCCTAGCTTGGTTCCCTAACAATTTTACAAACTGTCCAGATGACAGTTGTAATTGTGCTTTCTTTATCCCATTTTTAGCTTGTGGATAGATGGGGACTTATGCATTTTTCACTGGCGTGCTAGCACTTATATTAAAATAATGCTTTATTATAAAAAATTCTAAATAACATCGCAAGATGAGACCAAAAATTCTCTCAGATTAAAGCACCCTAAAACCATTAGTAGTATCAGCAAGTTATCATTTCCATAATTTAACTACATAGGGCTACAAGGAGATAGATATGACTGCATAGAGGGAAGGACATAATACATGTTTTAAAAATTATATTCTGCGTGTGTTTGATAAAATGTGCTAAATTCAGCATTGCTTGTATCTCACAGAAGACAAAGTATCCAAAATGAAATTGCTGGACTTCAAGTAAATGTTAGTTGACCCCAGAGATACTGGTGTTGAAAACATTCTGGTAAGACTGAGGCGGGGAAAGCTTATGGTGAAATTAATGTTTAGAGCCATCATTGAAAGTGCTGGTTCTGTTATTGTCTTCAACGTCTTGAGCTCATTGTAGCTAATAAACTGAGTCCCGTTTTTAGAAGGTGAAGGGATGACCAGCCTCTTATTTCTTCCCTCTATTACTAATCATTATGATCTGCGCTACTTGTTAAAGTTTATAACATTTATATACCGTATTGTATTTCCAATCGCCCCATTCCTGAAATCTTAGTCCTATATGAAGATTATCCTGCCTCTTCCATCACTGACCTTGGCTTCATCTGCTTTCCATCTGCCAGAGGTATTTTAGGTGTTTTCTTTATCTACTGTGGCTCCTCAGCAAGTCCCTTCAAATAACTTGCAGAGGGGAATTTCATCATTTCTTCCTTTCACCATCATTTTTATGTGGCAAAAAGGAGATCAAACCATGGGTTCAATCCACTGTCTTGGATTGGAAATCTCAAAAGGTTTCTAAAAAGTAAGATGCTATATAATGATAAGGTATTTCCATTCAATCATCTGTTCACTAACCATTGCTTAGTGGCCTGTGTGCCAGGCTGAGCCTAGGGCAATGTTTATTACTCAGTTGTCAGTATCCATGAGTGCACTGAGAAGTGTTTCCTGCCCAATAACAGACTTCTCCTCCTATCTGGAGGAAATTTCTCTAATCAGAAATGAAGGATAATCCCATAATTAAAGTCTGAGCCTAAAACACTGATCCCCCCAGGGGAAGTAACTGTGCCTTCATTTATTCAGAATCTGGTGGAGAAGTGCTGGGTTCTTTCCAGAGTACAGAAGAAGGAAGGATGAGGGATATTTAGGAAAAAAGAATAAGAAGAGGGAGGAGGAGGAGATGAGGAGGGGGAGGGGGAGAGGGGAGGGGGAGGAGGAGGAGAAGAAACAAGTATTGCTGTGGACCTCAGGGCTGATCTGCCAATCTTTTCAATCTCCCCAGAAACACCTCTTCTTCTGAAAAATAGCTACCTTTGGCTGATGAGGCAGCCTATTTATAGATGATGATTATAAACTTCTGTTCTCATTGGTGGTTGCCAAGGGGGAGGGGGTTGGGAGAGGGATGGTGTGGGAGTTTGGGGTTAGCAGATGTAAGCTTTTATATATAGAATGGATGAACAACAAGGTCCTACTGTAGAGCACAGGGAACTATATTCAATATCCTGTGATAAGCCATAATGGAAAAGAATATAAAAAAGAGAAACTAATGTATATATATGTATAACTGAATCACTTTGCTGTACAGCAGTAATTAACGTGACATTGTAAATCAGCTATACTTCAATAAAAACACACAAGTAAAGTTCTCTTCTCTCTCTTGGGGAGGGGAGCTTGGAGAGAGAGGCAGTAACTCAGCACAATGAAACCTAATGGAACAGAACACAGTCTGATTCCTGGGACATCTGTGCAGCCACTCTGGGACTTTACAGCCACGTTTGACTTGCCCTGTGGGGTCCCCTCTAGGGCTGCTCAAAATTCCCAGTTGAGAGACAGTCACGTAAAACCAGGCTGGCATCTGCAGGGAGGTGAGTTGGGTCTGGTTAGAAGAGACTCCTGTTTCCTGTTAGCTTGGTCTCTGCTGGGGACATGAGGGGCGGGTGCTCAGAACAGTGTCCCTCAAGGTGTCCTGAAATGCATCCATCTTTGCTACAAGGTGTGGACTGCACTGTATAACGAGATGTCAAAGGTCAAATGCATCATTTACCAAGAAGAATGACATCAGTCTGATTTCTTAAAGTAAAAAGGAACACGAAAACTCAGAGGCAAGCACGTGGGCTGGCTAGCTCCTCTGGTTCACTGGCGTTTCCATTTTGCCTTCCATGCTGAGAGTGCCATAGGTCAGGGTTTAAAATAACATTTCTCCAGGCAACCAGGCTTGTAATCTCAGTGAAGGACAAGTATGGGTGTGAGAGGAAACAGGAAGTAAGGAGACAGAGACCTGGAGAACATAACCACTTGTTTCCATGTGTGACCCAAGATTGTTGGTTCCTCCAAGGGTTTTCAAAACAAACCTGAAATCTATTATTGAGCTATTGTTTTTATTTTTTTAATAATCCTTTTTTTTCTTTTTAAAAATATTTATTTATTTTATTTATTAATTTTATTTATTTATTTATTTTGGGGGCTGCATCGGGTCTTAGTTGCGGCACACTGTCCCTTTGTTGTGGCATGCGGGCTTCTCTCTAGTTGTGGCACGCGGTCTCCAAAGGGCATGGGTGCTGTAGTTTGAGGCACGTGGGCTCTCTTGTTGAGGCCTGCGAGCTCAGTAGTTACGGCACGTGGGCTTAGTTGCCCCGCGGCACGTGGGATCTTAATCCTAGACCAGGGATCAAACCCGCGTCCCCTGCATTAAAAGGCGGACTCTTTACCACTGGACCACCAGGGATGCCCCGAGCTATTGTTTTTAACGTGAAACGTTCCCATTATTAAATGTGATTTCAACCAACAAACAAACCCAAACATCCATGAGTGGCCAGTTTTGCAAACTGTTAAGTGTGGTTGTTTTTTCCATTTCTGTACCATGCACATCACCCATCATGACACTTGGTGTGAGGGACCATGTTGATATCACTGTGATTTTCTGGCAAAGCCCTTGGGCCATTGCTGCATTGCCCTGCTAAGTTATTTATAAAATCATGTACAACAAAAGGCCAAGGATGGCTGAGATAGTTAGGTCCTCTAGTGCATTAGTTTTTAAACTCTACCACATTTACTGAAACTTAGTGGCTTAAAACAACATGACTATATCATTTTGCTGTTTTTCAGGTCAAAGATTTGAAAATGGGTCTTAGGCTAAAACCAAGGTGTTGACAAGGTTGTGTTTCCGGAGGTTCTAGGGGAGCATCTGCTTCCCTTTCATTCAGGTAGTTGCAGAATTCAGCTCTTGGAGGTTGTAAGAAAGGCTTCTTTTATACTTAGAGGAGCAGAGCTGTGGCTAGTTATTGCAGACTTCTTGGTGCCGGAATCCTTTGTTCTTGCGGCTGTGCACGTAGGTCAGGTCAAGATAGATGTTCTTGTAAACCTCCAACAAGACAAATGTTATTCTCTGTTCTGCAACTTTTACCTCTATATGAATGGAAAAATGTTATGCCTTTAAAGGTCAGAGCCTTGAGAATGGGCTATCCTGAGTATTTCAGGCTCTAGGCAACATTCTTGTAGCAAAAGCAATAGAATACAAAGGTTAAAGTAAAAGAAATGAATCCAATATGGAGTCAGATTTGTTTTTCCCTATTACAAGACCCCTTCTCAAGGGGAGACCCTGACCACTAGCTCAGGTGTCTCTGTGACCTGAGTTGACACGAAAGTCAAGCACCTGTGTGTTCTGGACTGGACTATGTAGAAATAAAGCACCAATGGTCAGTCACGTTTATGTTCAGGGCATCCCCTTTAAAGTTGCCTTCAACCAACAGGAAATGAAGAGCCCCGTGGAAGATTCTAAGAAGAAACCCTTCTGAGACGTGCACAGAAAGTCACTACATGAGAGTCACTTTGGCAGCTGTTGTGACATATTGGGTATCATTGTGGGTCTTTAAAAAAATGCTCGCTGTGATAACAAGCAGTCTGTTGGAACAGCTGCCAGGAAATGTTAAGGTTACTCTCCTTTATTAATGAAGATGAATGCATCTCTGAGTACCTGCCTCCCTGGCTCTATGGCACTAGAGATGAGGAAGTTCAGTGTCCTGTGCCCACCTGAACTTGAGATCAGTCTTCCTTTCAGACCCTGCTGTGTGAGTTAAGGATTTCTTGGTCAAGTTGCTTATTCACAGTGTTTGGGAGGGAGGGTTAGGGTTTTTTGCCCCATTGAAGAGAGAAGTTGGGAAAGGATGCTAGCAACCCCCTCCTTGCCCCATACTCCACACTCCATGCTCCGGAGAAAAGTGGCGCAAAGCTTCTGAATCTTCCAGAGTCACTGATCACTCATCACCCTCATCTAAAGGATCATGGGAAAGGCAGACAGGATGGAGGATGGTAAGCACTGTACTGGGAGACACATTTTATGTTTCTCTCCTTGGCTGAATTGGTCTATGATTGGGGGCACTTCCCTCAACCTCACAGTTTTCATTTTGTCTGTGAGAAACTGAATTTCTACCAAGTTTATCAACTAACCATTTAGCAAATCCTCTCACACAGCGCAGAGTTCTATCAATTATAGGGAAAGAATCCGCAGAATTGGAAGTAGCCCACAGACCTACTGGTGCCTAAAGATTGATAATGTTAACCCCTGTTACCTCGCCATCGCCCAACCAGAGAATTGTGCACGAGCCGATCACGTACCCTGGGACTCCCCCTCCATCACCTAGCCTTTAAAAATGCTTCCTGAAACCCATCAGGGAGTTTGGGTCTTTTGAGCACTAGCTGCCTAAACTCCTTATTTCATACCTGCCGTAAACGCTGCCCCTTCCTTCACGACAACCAGGTGTCAGCAGTTTGGCTTTACTGCACTTGGGCAAGCAGACCCAAGTTTGGTAACATAACATCAACATCAACACTGCCTGATATTGCAATCTGAATTTTTTTTAATTTGATGGCTTAAAAACAAAACAACTGCAATCTTAGACCCTTAGCAGCTCCAGTTTTCACTGGCTTGCTATGAAAGATTTAGACTTTACAATTCCAAATTAGGGTTCATTGTTTGCATTACAGAAGGACTGTTTCCTTTGAAAAAAAAGAGATTCAGCCTTAGATCCTTAAATAACAGCAGGAGACAGTCCTTGTGCATTCAACTCTTTAAGGACAGAGTTTGAAGCATTTAGTATTTGATCTGAATGAAAGAAGAAGGGGCAAGGGAACATGCATGTAAAATGTGAGAAGCTTATAAGAAGTGAAGAGGAGACCAGCAGTACTTTCATTAAGAAAATAAGAGCTTCTTAATGAACATGCATGCATCAAACCAGTCTTACATGCCAGGCGCTGCACATTTTGTATTAAAAGGTTTGATGCTGAGGATATTGGGGGGTTTTCTTGCCGTACTTTGAAAGAGAATTAGATCCTTAGTTGAAACTAGTGCCTAAAACCTGAGGACAGTGGAGACATCAGATACCGATAGATACGCTGAAAAAGCAAAAAGAAACAAGTTATGTCTAGGAAAACGATAGTTTGCCAAGGGAAGTCAGGTGAGTGGTCAGGAACAGCTTCTCTGGCAGGTGGCCTTGGAATCAAGACTAAAATGAAGACAGTCATGCTATAACCTGGGGGAGAATCTTGCAGAGAGTGGAAACAGCCAAGGCAAATACCCTGCCTCATGTACACTCCCATTACATGAGGACAACGGAAAGCCAAGGTGGCTGAAGCAGAGGGAGGGAGGGCATGAGTGTGGACCGTGTGGTGGGCAGGGAGCAGATGAGAGAGACCTTGTGGGCTGTGGTCATGAATCTAGATTTACTCTAAGCAAAAGGAGCATCTGGGGAGCAGCCTTATGGAGAGCCTAAAAATTCCTTCACCCTTTTCTACATGATACCGTTGTCCAGCAGAACAAATAGTGGCATGAGAGTGTGTACACATGTGCGCATACTGTTGTTGCCTAGAACGAGGGCAGTGACGCCAGTACTAATTTGCAGGGGTACAAGCAAACATACTCAATGAGTGCACATTCCAACCCTGAATATAAAACCTGTTCTTCTTATGAAAATCTATGATGTTTTCGAATACTATCAGCTTAGCCCTGGCTGGGACCACAGAACACAGGCGGTCTCTGTTGTGATCATCATGACCGGCCCTGGATAAGCCCATCTTCAAAGGCAAAGGTGCTGCAGAAACTCATTTCTTGAGTCAGAGGAAACATGAGGACAAATTTGACCTCAGGGCTCTGCATTCCATGTTTCAGATGCTAACATGGATGCCTGCCCACAGTAGCTATGGTGGGAGAGGACATGTGGACTTATCCAGGGTAGATCCAAGGATGAGCAAGTGACAGTGTCTTTACAGAAGCAAACGATGTGATAAAGAGTCCCAGGTGGTTGCAGAGGTATGATTGTATGTAGATAGGGATGCTCTTGCCTTGGCAGGATTGCACTTAACAAGCTGTGTGACTTTGAATAAACCAGGCAACGTCTCTGATCCTCAATGTGCTAACCTAGTAATTACAATAGCACTTTCCCTACCTGCCTCCCAGGGTTGCTGTGGGACCCATAGATGTGAAGGTGGTTTGACAGGTGTGACATGTGGAAACGAAGGCATGGTTCTTATTAGAAGGTGGGAGGTGAGTGGAGGTATAAATAGGTCAGGGAATGGGCGGTAGCTGTTTGTGCACGCAGGTCCAGTGGTGTGGACTCACAGAAAACCAAGAGGAGTGCTCTTGCCTCTAAATGGAACTGACTTTCTAAATGAAGATTCCATTTTAAATTAGGCAGCGACTGAATTGGTGCCAGTACTTGTTAAGAGGGTTTCCCTATGTTTGCTGGCAAATTGGATCAGAGGCTGACATATTTGGTTCTGCTGATATTTGGAACAATTGACAACACTTTGGAGCCAGTCAGAAGCTCGGAGGGTGAATTCCAGCCCTGCCACTCTCTGACTTTGTGGCTTTGGGCAGCATGCCCAGCAGATCTATCTTCAGCACCCCCATAGGAAATCAGATAGTGAGATCTCTGGTGGGGCATGGTGGGGGGGTGATGCAGTGTCTGTTAAAGGCCTGTCCTTGGGCAGAAAGGTTTGGGTGGCAAATGATGGTATTACCGAGTCCAAGCTCATACTGTTCACCACACAACAGGCCAATAAATCAAGAGATGAGGTGTTGGGGGCAAGGAATAGTGACTTTGTTTGGAAAGCCTGCAGACAGAGAAGATGGTGGACTCATGTCCCAAAGAACCGTCTTCAATGACTTCTTAGAATTCAGGCTTCTTTTATACTAAAAGGGGAAGGGTGTGCCGTGTTGTTGCTAACTTCCCAGTGCTGCCAGACCTGGAGGGGATGTGATAATCCTTCGTTCTTGCAGCTGTCCATGTAGGTCAGGTCAAGATAGATGTTCTTGTAAATCTCCAACAAGACAAGTGGTATTCTCTGTTCTGCAACTTTTTATCTCTATATGAATGGAAAGTGCTATACTTTTACCAGTCAAGCCTGGGAGGCAGAGCCTTGAGAGTGGGTTATCCTGTATATTTCAGGCTCCAGGCAACATTCTTTTACAAAAGGTGCAGAGACAGCGTGACTCAGCACAGGCAACAGGACACAAGGGTTAGAGCTAAAGGAATAGATCCCATGTGGATCAGGTTTTCTCTTCTCTGTTACAATAAGAAACCCATTCTGATTGGATACATGGAGCCACGTGCTGTTCTTGAACCAATCACAAAGGGCCGGAATAATTCCAGCCTCTGATTGATTGGGGATCTGGATCCCAAACCCCACTTTTGGAGCTGGGTCCATGGTGACCAAGTCCTTGAGGCTGAAGGAAATCAGGGTAAATTGGGGGACAGTGCTTCTCTGACCTGCCCACACTCATCTAAATGTGGACATTGCCCCTTCTCCTGAAATAATGTCACCTGCCTTCTTCCTCTCTGTGGAGTTTACAACACAACACTTTTAGCAGCACTGTTGAAATCCATTTCCAATTTCCATCTTCGCAAATGAAAATAGAGACTATATTCACTAAGGGAGTCTGTGAGATTCCAGAACATCACACGGTCTAAATTACTTGACACGGTATCTTCATTTCTTTTCTTTGGTCACGGCCCATATGCCTTCTCAATGCACAAACCAACTCCTTAAATTGAAGTATTAAGTGAGGGCATGGATTTTTTTCTTCCTTTCTGGTAGCCAGATAAGCTTAGATCAGGTATCTATATCTGCTTGTCTGCCCCTCCCCTGCCAAATGGAATTTGGAGGCGTTCATGTCTGTGAGCCTCAAACCTTGCCTTAGAAAAGTACCTCATTTATATTTAAAGCAGAATTAATGGACAGGGAATTGCTGAGCGGCATTTGGTGACCTGCCCTCGTGTAACCATAAATATTTTCATTTTCCTTTTCCCCAGGAGTTTAGCAGAGTTAATATTCCTACTATTAAATACAATTTAGTAATCGTCTCCCTCTGTATGGCACTGAGAGGATGTTATAAAACAGGTTTCTCCAACTGGCAGTTCTTTCTGACCTCTGAATCCCAGGTGTGATTTTTTTTCAGGGAAGTGTGTGTAATTGACAGCATTTGAGAGAACAGTGCTATTCTGTGGAGACAGAGAAGTTAAGAGTCCTCTCCTTTCATGAAAATAGACAAGCATCATTACCTGGGATATACCCTTTGGAAGCGAAATTGAAACACTTAAGATTGCCCTGAGTTTTTAGGTCATTGAATATTATAATCCCTAGTATAGATAAGGAAGCACAGATCATGGGATAATTATTCCCCACCATTGAGGCAAGAAACTTCTGAGTTTTCTATCAAATGCCCCATGAATCAGTCATTAACTTGAATTGTAGTTAATGATCATTAATATAGGTTCTCTTGGATAGAGACTTTTATTTGGAAAAAAAATCAATGTTTATATTTTTCTGTTTCCTGATACCCAGCATGATACTTTCACATAGCTTTCATTAGGCTGGATACTTCTGGTAGCAAATGACAGAAAATTTAATTCAGACCGACTTATGCAAGGCAGCTCACACAGCTGACATTCCAGAGATAAGGACTTCAGACACAGCTTGATCCAGCATCTCAGACATTGTTCCCAAGAATATGACTCTCTCCACCCCTTGAATATGACTTCCTTCATTTGGAAAGGCTCTTAGCATCTCCCAACCTGTACCCTTATAGTTTAGAAAGCCTCATTGGAAGATAACTGCTTATTTGTTTTTCTCCAAAATAGTTCCAGCCCAAATCATAGGACTTAATGTCATTAATCTGACTCAGGTCACATGATCACACCTGACCCCATCAATCAGGGAATAGAATACCGTGATTCTTTAGACTTGAGTTATGTGTCCAAACTCAAATCCGTGAGTGGATGCCCTGGGCTCTGTCTTACCCAGGATATGTGCACAGATAATGGGAGAAGGTGGCATCTGAGGGATTGCCACAATGCTGGTATTGAAAGCTATGGGACTGAGTCTTCATAGACATAATCATTGCCACTAAGAACTGATTTATAAAAACAAAACTAAGTATATAATTGCAAATTGTGGAAATACTATGCTGGGAAATCCTGGGTGCTATGAGAGGATAATTCTTGGGGTGCTCAGAGAAAAATAGTTGGGCGTCCAACTTTTTCCTGGCTGCAGTCAGCATTACTATGCCTCTTTGTCAAGTGTTTCTGACCTGCTCCCTTAAAAGCCTCTCTTCGGTAGAAGTGTGAAAACACGAAACCTGCAGATCTTTCTCTCTTTTTCCTGTGATAAATTTATGTGAACCCTAAGATTGTGGTTTCAGTACATGTGCAAACAGCAGGTAATTAAAAGTGTTTCTATAAACAGGTTTAATGTTTACAGCAATATGAGTGATGCAAGAAGCTTCATGGTACCATATGCCGGGTTTTAACCAAGCAAACGGGTCTTAATCCCTTTTGGGGATATCATTTGATGAATAAGAAGTGCTTGGATCCCTTCCTAAACTAACACGTGTTGATGGTGTTTTAATGTCCAAATCCAGGGATAAAATGCTATAACTATAAGAGCAATGGGATAGGTCCATTTCTGGCCAAGATGCAATAACAGGAACCGAATTAGACCTCCTACTTGAAACAATGAAAAAGTGGGAAAAATACAGGTAACAATGGTTTTCAGACATTGGTGACAAGGCAACACAGGGTTTTGATCTCTGATATAGGGATGCAAATTAATTGGGTCCTGTGATGGCCCTACCTTGTTGCTGTGTTTCCAGAGCAGAGAGGGAACTCCAAGCAGAGTCTGGTAGTTTCCAGAGATGAGGAGTTAGAGATAGAGGTCTGAGGGGGCGAAAGCAGCTAGAGCTCATAGAACAGAGTACAGGAGGAGAGAACTCCCCAGGGATCTGCAGGGGGTCCTCTTCAAACTTTCAGCAAAGTCCTGAACAGTGCATAAATGTGAGGAAAAAACCTCACATTATGGGAAAATGCAGAAAAAGAGTAGACTAACGGATAATTGGGTCCTGACTAACAAAGCTAAAAAGCAAGCATTGAAAGGATCACATTGTTTTGAATAAGCTTAAGTGTGTCTCATAACACAACTCAAGAATAATTATAGAAAAAATCTATTTTAAAGTATGTAAATTTCAGTATCTGTCAAAAAAGAATACAATGGATGATAGGATTAGTAGACTAAGATATTAAAACATTATTAATATAGTCCATATGTTTAAGGTAAAGATTGAGTAGAGGCATGAAAAATGTAAAAAAGAATCAAGTTGAACTATCAGAGATGAATACTACATTAACAGAAATGAAAATGACACTGGGTGGGATTAACAGCAGAGCAGATAATACAGAATAGCAAAGACCAGTGAACTTGAAGATGTGGCAGTAAAAGTAATTCAAGATGAAACACAGAGAGAAAAAAGACTGGGAAAAAAGAACAGAGTGTAAAACCTATAACTTTAGTCTCACCATCTACTCCATGCTGGAAATTTCCAAAGAGGGACTGAAGATTCCTACACCCAAGAAAGTGGTCAGGTTTAGCTGACTGGACTTTCTTTTGGTGCATCTTACCTGAGAGATCTTCAGAATCAGCAGCTGGACCAAGAATAGCTTTGGTGAACCTGAAGCCTGGGAAATAACTCTTTATTACCTCTAACATAGATTCTGTTTTAAATTCCTAATAAAATCTTAGCGGTGTTGTGGCAGTCATCACTGACTGCTTGGGAGAGGAGAGTGGGAGTCGAGGTTAGAAAGGGCACACGGGAGTTTTCCACGTATCTGTAATGTTCTGTCTCTTGACCTTTGTAGGGTATACATGTGCCTGTTTTTATATTATTTTACTCCACTTCTCTCTTGCCCACCAAATTCTGATTTTGCTTAGGAAGGAAACATCCCTCCCTGGTCCAATCATCAGATGTTTTTTTTTTTAATAAAGTAAAATGTATTTCAAAAAACATAATTCCAATGTCTTCTAGACTCCATAGTTTCTGGGGTTTTTTTTTCTAATTTTTTAATTGAAGTATAGTTGATTTACAATGTTGTGTTAGTTTCAGTTATACAGCAAAGTGATTCAGTTATACATATATGGACTCCATAGTTTCTGATAAGAAAGCTACAATAATTAAAATCCCCCTTCACCCTTCCCCCACCTCCAGGATGTAATGTGATTTTTCCCTAGCTACTTTCAAGATTTAAAAACTTTATCTCTGGTGTTCAGCATTTTCATTATGATATGTCTGGGTGTGGTTTTCTTTAAGTTTATCTTGTTTGGTTCACTGAGGTTCTTGGATCTATACATTTAACTGGTCCTAATCATTCCTTTCTCCATGGGTCTG
The DNA here is from genome assembly GCF_009873245.2 of Balaenoptera musculus. NCBI lineage: Eukaryota > Metazoa > Chordata > Mammalia > Artiodactyla > Balaenopteridae > Balaenoptera > Balaenoptera musculus. The sequence continues at coordinate 4,655,306 of NC_045798.1, read as the reverse complement.
GAGATTGGCATGCAATCTATTTCTAGCCTATGAAACACAAGGGGAAGCTCTGGGAGGCTTCTGGGAAGTATCTTCTTCCTGGATAGGAAGAATCTTGGTCAGAAAGAGCCCTTTATCCATCTGCTGAGATCAGTATCATGGGACTGCAGCAGGAGCTTACAACCACAAGGCAACAAGCTCCATATCACAAAGACATTTTCTGAAAATGGCAGAATGCAAAGGCAGGAAGTGACATCACAGAGCTGCTGAACCCATCGGAACCACGTATCTCCACACTTCCTGCCATATGAGATAATTGGACGCCATCACTGCAGACTCCACAGTCAGTCAGAGCACAGAGGAAAGGTTGGTGGGAAAGCTTCTAAGTAGACAACAGGAGAAGTCTTGATTCTTAAAGGCCAACTGTGGAATAACATCATACCTAAGAAGTCCTTGGAGCCCCAGATACAAGGGAAGTTTGCATGTACTGACCGTCTCTTTCTCACGGTCTCCAACTGGTGCTCATGAAAAAGACTGGGGACCAGGCAGGGTGCCTGGGAGACCGCATGGTGGTTCAGGTACCAAGGCTTAAGAATGAAGAAGTAGCACCTGGAGCAGCTGACTCATGTTCCAGAATGTCCATGGAGACAGGTGGTGAACAGATGCTGCTGGGTGACAGGCACAGAACTCACGCACACCTTGGATCCTTATCCAGTACAAAGCAAAAACCATCTGCCACTGGGCGAAGGCCAGAAACACACCCAAATCCCTCGTACACTGTGGATGGGAATGTGAATTGGTGCAGCCAATGTGGAAAACAGTATGGACATTTCTCAAAAAACTAAAAATAAAACTACCATATAACCCAGCAATCCCATTCCTATCTGAAAAAACAAAAACAAAACAAAACTCTGACTCAAAAAGACACATGCACCCTAATGGTCATAGCAGCACTATTTACAATAGCCAAGTCATGGAAGCAACCTAAATGTCCATCCACAGATGAACAGATAAAGAAGATGTTTTATACACACACACACACACACACACACACACACACACACGCATAATACATACAATGGAATATTACTCAGCCACAAAAAAGAATGAAAGTTTGCCATTTGCAAAAACATGGATGGACTTGGAAGATATTACGCTAAGTGAAATAAGTCAAACAGAGACAAACAGATACTATATCACTTATACGTGGGATCTAAAAAAAGACAACAGACTCGTGAATATAACAAAAGAAGAAACAGACTCACAAATATAGAGAACAAACTAGGGGTTACCAGTGGGGAGAGGGAAGTGGGGTTTAAGAGGTACAAACTATTATGTATAAAATAAATTACAAGGATATATTGTGCAACATGGGAGATATAATCAATATTTTATAATGACTATAAATGAAGTATAACCATTAAAAATTGTGAATCACTATATTGTACACCTGGAACATATAATATTGTACATCAAATATACTTCAGTTGAAAAAGACATTAAGAAAAAAAAAAAAAAAGAAATGCACCCAAGCATGGTCCCCAATGCTCCTTTGACCTGAAGGCTGGTGTGGTACACGATCACCTTGGCTATAAAACTACAATACAGCCCGGCTGCTTATATAGCAGAGTTTGCTCATGGCTTTGAAGTGCATTTGTGACTTCTTGCTTCCTAGCTTTGTCATAAAATTTTTTTCCAGTAGCAGCAATTCACTTCGCTCATAGTATTTCCTTAGCTATTATTTCAGGGAGCCTATTAAAGATAGGTAGGTCCATGTCCACACACTGGAGGGGGAAAAAAGAAAAGGAAAAGAAAACTTCCCCAAATCCCATAAAGAAATATGTGATTAGTGGTTTTTTGTTGTCGTTTCTTGCGTTGGCTTTAGAAATAGTTATTGGCTCGAGAAATCAAACAGTTTTGTGTCAATGGATTCCCCAGCAGGTGAGTGAGATGAGAGATATGGAGACAATGATTGCTGGGGCTGAATATCTACTTTTAAGGCAGGAGAAAAGCTTAAGTGAAGGCATGAATGTATCTACCTTTTGGGGAAACAGAGAGTGGGTGAGCGGAAAAGAAACCTGTGTCAGAGAAGGTCTTTAGCTCGTGATGTGGGTGATATGGTCTAAGAATGCCTGGCTTGCTGTTGATGGCTGGCCCGCTCATCTCCCTTCAAGCAGCTGGTCAGATTAAAAATAGTAATAGCAATAAAAAGGATAGGGCTTCCCTGGTGGCGCAGTGGTTGAGAGTCTGCCTGCCAACGCAGGGGACACGGGTTCGAGCCCTGGTCTGGGAAGATCCCACATGCCGCGGAGCAGCTGGGCCCGTGAGCCACAACTACTGAGCCTGCGCGTCTGGAGCCTGTGCTCCGCAACAGGAGAGGCCACGACAGTGAGAGGCCCGCGCACCGCCATGAAGAGTGGCCCCCGCTCGCCGCAACTAGAGAAAGCCCTCGCACAGAAACGAAGACCCAACACAGCCAAAAATAAATAAATTTAAAAAAAAAAAGGATAGAAGAGAACAGACACATGCTTTGTGATCAGTCCAGTCATTGGGGATGTTTAGGTGATAACGATGATAAAACGAATACATTACTGAGCTCTGAAGATGTGTCAGCTCTAACTTGGTTGTTCTAAGCAGCATTTTGCATGAATTAGCTCAGTTAATCTTCCCAATAATCTCCTCAGTTGAGGTTCTGGCATTATCACCGTTTCTCAGGTATGGAAACGGAGGCCCAGGAAGCCTAGGTGCACTGCTGCCCTATTCCAGGTCCCCAGGTGGCAACAGGAAAGGCCAGGATTTGCAACCGTGAACCTGTGGTCCAGATCTCACACTCTGAGCATCTCAACTCATCAGTCCCTTAGTAACTATCCTTTCCAGGGGAGCAGAGGCTTCTTTGGGGGTTCATGGATTGAGATTAACTAGTGACCCCTCCTAGGTCTGGTTTAAATGTCTTTCTTTCCAATGCTTTGCCTCTGACCTTGATTTCCAAAACCCAGAGGGAAAATAATATTTGCATCTTTTACCTAAGTTTTTCCTCAGGATTGTGAGTGGGAAGGATTTCATGTCTATCTCCCCCTCTTAGAAGATCATAGAATCCCCTACTGAGACCTGTTTTGCCTTCACGCCTCAGGCCAGCATTTCTCCAACTTTTTCTAGGAACCCTGATGTTCCTCAAGAAATAATCTTGGCATTCTGTCTGGGTTTCTCAGGACTCTGGTAGCAAAGGAGGAAAGCTTAGACTAGGTCAGCTTAAGCAAAACTGGGTAATTTCTTGCCTCATAAAGTTGTTCTATGTGGAGGTGAGCTGGCCTTGATAACATTCCCTCGGATTCTGGGACTTAAACACTGCTAGAAACTGTTCTTCTCATCTCTCCCTCTTGTCTTTCTTCCCTTCCTCATTTCTACAAACTGGTTTCATTCTCTGTGCTGCAAACATGCCCTTTCCAACCTAAAGAAAATGTGACTGCATGAAGCCCTTTGTTCAAATAGTAGCAGAACCTTCAGGGTTCGGGGGGTGGGGGGCAAGGGGGTCATTTCTATCAGCTTCAGGTTGGAAAATCCTACAGAAGGGCAGTGAGTGAGCCAGCATGGGTCCCCTGCCCATCCTTCTGAAACAGAGCAGGACCCTACGGTCCTTCCCCCTCATGACTTCTGCCTGCCTTTTGTCTGTAGAAAAACTTTAGCCAAAGAATATGTTTAACCAGAGAAGTTAGAAAATGCAGAAGGCAAGGTAAACAGTCAAACAAGACCAAGTAATAATAGTTTAGTCACTAAGCACAGTCAAGGCCCTTTAGTTCCTCCTCAAGGGCTAGAGATCATATTCTGAGCCGTGTCCTGTGAGCTGTCTTATAGATGCTGAAACCCCCATCAGGTGGGGAAGTTAACTACACGATGACCAGACTGTAGCCATGACATAAGCTGCCACAATTCCAAGAACTGTCCTCAAATGGACCCTGGAACTGAAGATTAACTGTACTCAAAACAACCAAGATGACACTGATCAGACCACCACATGACCAAGTTCAAGATGCCTGTCGGAGCTGCCTGTGCTGTTTCTGCATGTAGGCCCCTCCTCTGCCTGTGCACCCCTGAAACTCCCCTTTAAAAGCTCTTGCCCCCTGATTGTCAGAGGGGGAAGTCAGCCCTTGGACACAGGTCCATCCTCTCCCCCAGTTGCCAGCCTCCAAGATAAAGCAAACTTTCCTTTCCACCAGCCTTGCCTCTCGAGTACTGGCTTTTGAGTGGTGGCACCCCACTTTTGGTAACACTTCCACCAAACACGGTGGCTTGGGGGGTGGACACGATGATTGGTCTGCCCTGTGCCCACTCCTCTCAGTTTGCAGAGCCTGTTACTGGATGACAGAAGAGGGGCTGGGGCCCTAGGTCAAATGAGCAGCACCCACTGCTGTCTCAGCCAAGTGAGATGACTTATCCAAAGTTTTAGTTCCCTCCTTGGTAGGCAGAATAATAGCCCCCAAAGAGGTCCATGTCCCAACTCGGAGAACCGGTGACTATGTTACCTTACATGGCAAAGGGGAATTAAGGCTGCAGATGGGATTAAGGTTGCTAATAAGGTGATGTTAAAGTCAGGAGAGTATCCTGGATTATCCAGGGGAGCCCAGTCTAGTCACAAGGGCCCTTAAAATCAGAACAGGGAGGCAGAAGTGGAGAGTCAAAGAAAGAGATGTGATGGCGGGTCCAGCTGTAGAGATGAGACATTGCTGGCTTTAAAATGTGTAGGAAGTGGTCTCTATGGAGGAATGCGGGGGCCTCTGGGTACCGGAACCAGCAAACACACAGATTGTCCTCTACAGACATCATGAAGGAACGCAGACTGCTGACACCTTGATTTTAGCCCAGCGAGACCCATGACAGACTTGTGATTTCCAGAACTCTAGGGGAATAAACTGGGGTTAATGTATGCCACCTACTTTTTGGAAATTTGGTACAGCAGGAATAGAAAACTGATTCACCGCCTATCTTGTCATGGGTGCGTTTTACGTTGGTGATATAAGTAGGCTTACTGCACAGTTAGAGATTGATTAGAGAGGCTTCTCTTTGCAGCAGAGAAGCAAAAGTAGCAACTCTGTGTCCTGGGGTCTTGAGCCTTTCTAGTCAGGGAAACCATTTATTTGAGAAAGAGACAGAGTATCTTGAATGCAGCTGTCAGTATAAGACATGGGTTGCACTTGACTGCTCAGAAAATGTGGATTGTGCCCTTCAGTCAGGTTCACAGTTTAGGCTTGTTATTGACTCAGAGGAATCCACTGACTTTCATGAAATAGGCAGCTTTAAGGAACCCGATTCATAATATGGCCACGTGGAGACATAGGCAGACTTAAGATTTGCGCTCAAAAAATTGGGGAGTTTATGTTGCTCCAAGGTCATGGGTCAGATGGGTGATTTAGGCAAAACCCTTAACATCTCTGAGCCCTTCATCAACAATGAAATGAGAGTGATAACACAGGCCAGTGCCATCCCACTGGATTGCAGTTAGAAACAGTAAACTAACACTGGTGATGTGACCTCATTTTGCAGGAAAAACTAAGTTACAACACAGATGAAACCAGCACGTTCCCACCAATATGACTCTCTACTCTCTGTGTATTACGAATAAAGATAGGGAACCCCTGAATGTTTTTACTGTCTAACCTTGAAGCTGAACCATTTTGCTGTACTTGGACTTGGGCAGTGGAACCCACTTTTTGAAAGTTTAAGATTCCATTTTTCACACAAAATATAAAATTACCAGAGTCTTCACAGATACAGAGCACAGACTTGTGGTTGACAAGGGGCAGAGGTGTGGCGGAGGGATGGGGTGGGAGTTTGGGATTAGCAGATGCAAACTAGTATATATAGAATGGATAAATAACAAGGTCCTACTGTAGAGCGCAGGGAACTCTATTCAGTATCCTGTGATAAACCATCATGGAAAAGAGTATGAAAAATAATATATATGTATAACTGAATCACTTTGCTGTACAGCAGAAATTAACACAACATTGTAAATCAACTATACGTCAATAAAATAAATTTTTTAAAAATTACCAGAGTCTTATGTTCTATCTTTCCTGTTACACTACTGAAAATCTTTTCTGGCTAATATTGATAGGATAATAGTTTGGAGATTGAATATTAGATAGTCTTAATAAAACTGTAAAAAGTTACTGTAAAGTATTAGTCCACAATTGAACTGTTTTCTAATGTCTGTTTTACCCAAAGCTGGTTTAGTGGTGATGCCTTCTTCTCCAGAATTAATTTGCAAATAGATGTTTAACTGAAAGGACCTATGTCTTTAGGTGATTAAGATTTCGTCCCCACTGTGATCTCCCGGGGCACTCAAGAATGTCATCAGGGCTTGCCCATCATTGTTTCATAAATATCTAAGCCAAACAGAAGTAGAAGGCAATGGCTAAACACCATCCTTTAAGCAGATTTATTACACTTGTATCATTCTCTGAGCATACATATTCATTTTTTAATGTAATGATTCATGTACTTTGAATACCCTGTGCCAAGATGTGTATTATTTTTGAATTTTTAAATTACTGCCACTAAAATAATCTAAAACTTTTATAAAGAAGACACCGTTATTATAGTTTGAATCAAAGACCAAAAATGAAGTAGGTTGTTCTTTTTAGAAATCCTTTATTTGGCAGGTGAAATCAGATAATTATGAAATGCTTTAACAAACCAGTTCAGCAAATGTGTTCTTTTGGCAGTCAGTTAGGAAACTGTTTTGGTATAAACATCAATTACAAAGTTGGAAATGGTTATAATAAAGCTGTGATTAAAAATAAAACATCCATGGGATTATAATGGTTGATTTTCTTACACATTGAATTTCAGCTTCAGGAGTCTCTGTTTGTAGGACGATGTGAAGCAGACACTTGAGCTTTCCTCCTCAACCTTGAATGTTCTCCCTCCCTCTCCAGCTCCATCGTGGCTGAGATGCAGTGATTTTCCTGGCAAACCTGTAACCATCACAGACCTGGGTGCATAGCTGGAAGCTGGTTTACCTCTCTCCTTGAATCTCCACCAAGCTGGCTGAAATCAAGCAGGACCCCTTGGGGCTCCTGGGCACAAAAGTCTTTCTGTGTCCCACATTCTCTGATTACAGGAAATAGGCTTCATTCAGCCTCCAAGACCTTCCCTGAGTTCCAAAGGGCACATTCAAACAGTTGCTAATCAGGGGAGGGAGGGGATGCAGAAACAAAGGAGGAACAGTCAAGAGACAATAGCGCAGCCTTGGGGCAGGGTCCTGGTTCCCCCTCAGGGGATACACAGAACAATATCTCTGAGCTGTTTTGCAGATACTGAAATCCCCATCAGGTGGGAGAAGTTAACTGCATGCTGCCCACAGGCACATAGACACCAGGCCAATAGGAACCAGAAGGTGGATGATGCCGATTCCCGACTACCTCACCACCAACCAATCAGAAGAATGTCCATGAACTGACCACGTCCTCCTCTTTGAACCATTGCTATAAAACTCCTCACTACCCCCGGCGGGGGGGAACACACAGTTCTGAGGGCATTAGCCCACCATGGCCCCCTTTGCCTGGCAAAGCAATAAAGCCATTCTTTTCTACTTCACCCAAAAATCTGTCTCTGAGATTCAATTCGGGGTACAGAGACCGAGTTTTGGCTAGAAGGCAACAGTGGTTTCCTGGGATTATCTTCAAGTTTCTAAAGAGGTGTGATTCCCAGACATCCTGAGACCTTGGATAATGGGTAACTAATCCTTCAACTCTAACATCGCACAAGGTCGGGGGGTCAGCACAGACTCGCAGCTGAGACTGGCAATTCTTGAAGCTCCTCCCACTTCTCATCCAGTTTTCCACGTCTTTGAGAGCAGCATTCCAGGACGTGGTGATGCTTCCTCTTATATGCTTTTTACATGTTTATCACAGGTCCATATGCCATATAGGCAGAATATTTGGGAAATCGAGAACATCAACACAGGGAGAAAGATGTATTTTTTGTCTTGTTACCACATCTTTAGACTATGTACATTTAAAAAAATTTTTAACCTTTATTTGAAAACCAGCTATTGCAGATTCTTATCATAATTCTTATTTAACCCTTTATAAAGGTGTTGTTCTGTTTTATGTGCAGATTTTGGGAATTCCAGGGTAAGCTGTAGCCGTTAGAACTACTCTGCATGCACGTGTGCACACACGCACCTCCACACACACACACACACGCAACTCCACACACACACACACGCACCTACACACACACACACGCACCTACACACACACACACACGCACCTACACACACACACGCACCTACACACACACGCACCTACACACACGCACCTACACACACACACACACGCACCTACACACACACACGCGCACCTACACACACACACACACACACACACACCTCACACAGTTTTGAACCAGTAAGGTTATTTTTTTTCTTCATTTCAGCCACTTCAGTAATTTCACCACATCCCCGCCTTCAATCTCTGTGTTGACACAGGGTAAAAGGTTTTTAAACTAAGTGACGATTCCTCTGGGAAAATCACCTTGCAGAATGAAATACATGTCATTCCTTGTACAGAAGAGCAGCGCATTAAATGGGTGGTGGAAAAGTTAGGGCAAAATGTGGATGATGGAATTGCTTGTATGCAGTAAACTGAAACACTGAAAGGTGTATGTCTTGGAATAATTACATTTTTATATTATATCATGCAAAGCTATACGTTTTATTTTTAATTAATTTTTATTAGAGTATATTTGCTTTACAGTGTGGTGTTAGTTTCTGCTGCACAGCAAAGTGAATCAGTTATACGTATAAATATATCCCCTCTTCTTTGGATTTCCTTCCCATTTAGGTCACCACAGAGAACTGAGCAGAGCTCCCTGTGCTACACAGTAGGTTCTCATTAGTTATCTGTTTCCTACATAGTAGTGTATAATGTCAGTCCCAATCTCCCAATTCATCCCACTGCCCGTCCCTTCTCCCCCTGGTATCCATAAAGCTATGTGTTTTAAACCTTCAACATCCCACTCTGCAATATTTCAGCTGATGGGGGAAAGACATGTACTGGATGAGGACATCACAAAATGCACCGATTCCAGGGATTCTCACCTGGAAAGGGTGTGGCCTGTGTCGGGATTGTAGATGGAACTGGAAAGTGACTTCATTTTCCAGGATAAATGTTTCTTCTCACCACAGGGTAAATCATCATTTTTAACATGAAAATGAACATTTCAACATGCTTCTATTGAATTCCATCCACATATATTTTTGCTTTTCAAATGCAGCCATTCAGAAGCACATCACGACAGGGAGAAACCCCTCTGATCTCCCAACGCCTGAGGCACACACAAGCTTGGGACGCAGGGGAGAGGCTCAGAAGTTCAGACAAAAAGGAACCGTCCCTGCTGTGGTGAGTGCTGGGGTCTACATCGAACATTGAACATCCCTCAAGATGTCACTGAAATACACGTAACACGTGGATACTCACGGCTCCGTTCAAGATTTGGGAAACAGGAGGGGACCTTTGCTTCATCCAGACGCTCAGAGATCACGAAGCTGGACTTTTGCTCCTAGTTCTCCAGCTGCCTGAAATGAGGAAAAGCAAATCTCCATATGATTGGACACTAGTTTTCTAGGCATGCATTTCTTTCTTTCCAGAGAGTTCAATGCCTGTGTTTCAGAACTTGAGGTAATAGACGCAGATTTTAAAAAGAAGGCACCAAGAAATGTCACCTCTAAAAATTGATCTTTCATTTTTTTCCCTAGCAGCCTGGGTAAAAATGTTTCCAGATGCTCCAACGTGGCGATAAGAGAAAGAGGCCCAATGTTTCTCCCTTTCCAGTCCGGGGACCAAACTACTTTACCACTCAGGTGTAGTGATAGATGACGCCATGGCCCCCTTTTCCCTCTTGCTTTGAGTTACTGGTTTGGTTTTGTCTGTCTGTGGGAAGAGGAGGGCGGGGGAATTCGTATGGGGCCGGGAGTGACAAGGTGCTGGTGGCTCAGACACGCAGAGCTCTGGAGGGATAAGAAAAGCTCAAGACCACTGGGGATTCTGCTTGGATCCCCGAAGATTGCTGCAGACGTTTCAACTGAAAGATGATGGTACGTTACTGAGCAAATTCTTCTCGGGCTATTTTTGTCCATGTGTGCGCTTCAGGGGCCTGGCACCATCACAGTATCATCTTTGCCACGTGCTCAGTGCCGTCCCTTGTCGTTATTCTGGAAAGGGAGCTCTCTCTGGCAATCCAGCGTTTGGATAGCTTCATACGTCTTCATTATCGCTGCTTACCAAGCTCCGCTCTTTCCCCAGACCTTGCAGGTATCCTATAATAATGGACATACAACATAAAAATTGCCTTTGTGACACTAATCTGTGAAGCAGCATGCTTTCATGCTTCTAAAAAGCTGGCAGGAAAGGAACCAAATTGCTCTCCCAAATTTGCAAATCCACTCTCTCTCCCATCCACCTTTTCGCTCAGCACTTTATTTATTTATTTATTTTTGGCTACGTTGGGTCTTCCTTGCGGTGCGCGGGCTTCTCACTGCGGTGGCTTCTCTTGTTGCGGAGCACGGGCTCTAGGCACACAGGCTTCATTAGTTGTGGCACGCAGGCTCAGTAGTTGTGGCTCACGGGCTCTAGAGTGCAGGCTCAGTAGTTGTGGGGCACGGGGCTTAGTTGCTCCGTGGCATGTGGGATCTTCCCGGAGCAGGGCTCGAACCCGCGTCCCCTGCATTCGCAGGTGGATTCTCAACCACGGCGCCACCAGGGAAGCCCTCAGCACTTTATATAACTGTCTCCTACTAACAGCTTTATCCCGTCCTTTTGGTCCTGGGATACTGGAGGCCTGAGCCACAGACAGCGGTGTGTTCTCACCAGGTGTCTCTATGCTTGTAAGTAAATGTGGATCCAAAAAGAGAAGGGAAAGTGGAATTTTGAAGATGGCATTCAGGAAAAAGTGAACACCTTTTATTCTGAGGGTTTCTTGTTTACAAAATGCAAACACTACATTTTAGATTTCTTGTGGACGAATTGTTAGTACCCACCAATGATCTCTATGAATTTATAAAATTTAAGTTATGCTGGTATATTTACGGTTTAGATTTTTTAAATAGAAGAGAAAGTTCACAGAAGAATATGACCTGGGCTTTGGTGTTTTTATAGGGTTACTCTGACTCAAGATGGTCAGGTCACTACTATTTTCCAGGCAGAAAATAAAGATCCAAGGGCTTTGTAGTTCATTAGGGAAATTATCCTCCCGGTCCGAGAAAGCAATAGCGTTTTCAATTCATAATACTGGACCATCTTCATGTTCTATGAGATGCCTTCAAAATGTCATTGCTACACTAGGTCAGTTTTTCAGAAGAAATATATATATGTGTGTTTATATATAAATATTTATATATGTACATACATATTTAAAAATTTTTTTTTTCAAAATATGAGGCTGTCTCTTTAGGTCCTGCAAAGGCTGAGAGGAAAAAAAAAAAACCTTCTTATACATTTGCATTACCCATAGGAATAAAGCACTTTGCAAACAGTAAAATGGACAATGCTTTTTATTTTGTTGTCCATGTGATTATGACTTTTTGCTTCATTAGATGGTTTAAGTCACTTTTTACACGATACATTTCCCTTTGCTTTCTTTGCACAAAGATAATGTGAAAATATAGGGAGAGAGGTAATTTTCAGCTTTCTACTTTTTATTGTTAAAGTTGGAACTGAAATGACCCACTACTTCTTTTGAGAGATGTCATAGACCCAAATGTTAAAATTAAAAGAATAAAGCTTCTAAGAGAAAACAGAAGAGAAAATCTTTGTTACCTTGGGTTTAGCAAAAGTTTCCTAATCAGGACTCAAAATTGCTAATGATAAAAGAATAGAATTGTTGACCTTTAAAAAAATTAAAAATTTCTGCTGATTAAAGATGTAATCATAGCAATGAATAGGCAAACCTCAAACTGGGAGAAAATATTTGCAATACATCTATCAGACAAATTTCATACAGATCCTCTTAAATATTCCTACAGGTCAATAATCAAAGACAAGCCAATATAAAAATGAGCAAAAGACTTGAACAGATTTTTCATCAAGAAAGTTATGTAAGTGGCCACAAAGCACAAGAAAGAAGAGTTTAACATCAGTCATCAAGGGAATTCAGATTAAAACTACAAAAAGATACCCCAACATATCTTCTAGAATAACCGAAGTTTAAAAGCCTGGCAACAAATGTTAGTGAAAATGTGGATCAAAGGAAGCTCTCTTTTATTGCTGGTGAAAATTAGTTGGCAGTTTCTTTTTAAGTTAATCATATACTCCGGAGTGTTTCCAACACCACCAACCAATTCTCTGATGCTCTAGAGCCCAACTGGGTGTCTTGTTATTTAACTCAATTCTGACAATATTTACCTAGGGGCAGCATCAGATCCTACAAATCCTACAAATCAAGGTCTCCCCCCACTTTCAGACTCCATTGCAAGTCCAAGTTGTCGCCTGTACTTCTCACCCACTGACTATAAATCTCAGAATCCCCTTCTCGGGTTTGATAATTTCTACAGTGGCTCACAGAACTCAAGGAACATTTCCTTATGTTTACTGATTTGTTATAAAAGAACACCCCTCAGGAGTATTCAGATGGAAGAGATGCAGAGGGTAAGGTATGGGGGAAGGAGCACGGAACTTCCATGCCCCATCTCGACTTACCATCCTCCCAGCATCTCCACACGTTCACCAACCAGGAAGCTCATCAAACCTCATTGTTCAAGAGTTTTCATAGAGTTAAATCAGCTCTCCAACCTTCCCCTTCCCAGAGGTCAGTGGATGGAGCTGAAAGCTCTAACCCTCTAATCACTTGGTCTTTCTGTTGATCAGCTCCAACCTGAGGTTACCTAGGTGCCCTATCCTAAGTCACCTCATTAGCAAAGTCTCAGATGTGCTCAAAAGGAGCTCCTTATGAATTACCAAAAATACTTCTATCACTCAGGAAATTCCTAGGGTTTGGGGAGCTCTGTGCCAGGACCTGGGCACAAAGACCAAACATATTTCTTATTATACCACATACACATATTCTATGACTTAGCAATTTAACTTTTGGTATTTTCCCAAGAGAAATCACCATCAATTTGAAGAAATCCCCAGTTATCTTCTTACTACCTGAAAAACCCTTGTCATTTATTTATCTGTGCTCTTTAAGAGCAAGGACTGTCTTATTCACAGCTGTGTCTCTGATTACCGAAACGGTGTTTGGAACATGGCAGTTTCTGAATAAATATTTGCAGAATATAGGAAGGCATATAATCTCATATTAACACTGTGAAGTAGACTCTCACTCCTATTTTACAGATAGGCATACTGAGACACAGGGCAATGATTAACTTGCCCATGATCACGTAACCAGTAAGTGACAGAGTTGGGATCTGAACCAATGGTGATATTTTCATCTAAACAACCCTCGAAAGTCAGTCTGGAGATTTGCTCGACTTCTTTGAGGTTCTTAAAGATGCAGCTCTGCGTCCAAAGTCAACCTGCTATCTCTTTAGTCATTGTGACTTAGTAGAATATTTTTGTTTGTGGTCACCCACTAACTGCTTTCTCAAGCCAGCCCCCTCAACCCTTCTTCCTCATGGAAGCTGCAACTTCTTTAGTCTGCATTAAAGCTTTTCACCAGTGGGCTGGAAAATGTAACAGAATTCACAGGAAGAAATAAATACCGAATCGGGACCTTTTTGGAAGCAGGAGAGCGAAGGGGAGGGCAGATCTCCCAAACTGCAGGTGAGTTGGGTTTCTGAGGTAGATATTTATGTGTCCGATGATAAATGCTTATTGAACACCTGCTCTGTGACTGTCATTGCTTAGGTGCCGGGGATATAAAGTAAACAGAACAGACAGAAAAGATGTCTGGTCTCTGGGAGCTTGTATTCTTGTAGAGGAAAAAAACACATAAAACTTCGCAAGTAAATATGTATGGGTAGGGCAGATAGTAGAATGTGCTTTTGAGAAAATTACCCAAGAAAAAGGCATATGTGCTTTTGAGAGGTCAAGTCTCATTCCCCTTTCTATTCCTGAGCTGGCAGAAAGCAGGAAGGGAATTGCTGGTCTCTTCTGACTCCTTCAAAGAGAAGCAGATCCCTGTCCTTATCAAAACTCATGCGGTGGGATTCACCCTGCAAAGAAAGTCTGATGAGAAGCAAGGCAGTCTTCCTTCCCAAACTGGCCAAACATCCCTGAAAGGGAGAGATATTACGGAAAGGACTTCTGAATTGGATACTTTATAGAATAGATAATCTTCAAAATGTCTTCCTAAGTTTATAAGCAAAATGTATTTAAAGCTAGAATCTATGGGAGAAGTGTGTACAATCTCTCTAATTTTCAAGGAAAAGCAAACTATACTGATCTATGGCAAATTATTATGGCTCTGGTTTTAACTGACCAGGCTATCTGGTTTTAGCCATTACCAATCCAAGACCCACTGGCCACTTAAAGTTCTGTATTTGCATGTAAAAGAGACCATAACGAGTTAGCAAAACTCAGAAGGAGAATGAGTTATAAGAAACAGGGTGTCCCATGGGATACGCAGGTGAAGCTGAAACGTGGCCCCAGAAGCAGGGAACTGGGAAGCTCTCAGGAACCCCAGGAGTTTTTGTCTCCGCCTCTTCCCTCTTGGCACTGCCCTGTGATGCTGTAGATGTGCTGTCTTTTCATGGCAGGCAGAAGAGGATCTCTCCGATTCTCAAGTGTGAATGCTATGGTCTGGCTAGGTCAGATCTTTGGGGAGCGGCCCAATTTTCCATTGTTTATATGTAAATGACATCAACCATACAACATGTTTTCCCAGACCTGCAGAAGAACTCTGCCCACGTGAGGAGCTTGACATTCAGGTACCTCTTCTAGGACACAGTGCCTCCCAGGACATGACATTTCATTTTTAAGCCACAATCAAACTTGATATCCAATTTCAGTCACTGTTGGCTCCGAATACAATTTTACAATAATTAAGGTGCCAAAGTACCACTAACAAATCCAGTTAAGCAACATTCATTTCACCTTGTTATGCATAACTATGATGTGTGAAGGACAGTGGGGGACACTTTTAGATCAGTTTTTGTATTTCTAACAGTAATTATTCTCCCCTGGGGAAGGAAACAGCATCTTCTTGTAAATGGGATGCTTTTGTTGGAGAAGAAGGAAACTTTTATTATTTTTCAGCTTTACTGATGTATAATCGACAAATAAAAATTGTCTCATTGCAGGTACAACTTGACGTTTTGGAATACATTTAAATATATATATTGTGAAATAATCACGACAATCAAGATAATTAACATCCATCAGCTCTCGTAGTTTGAGTGTGCGTGCGTGTGTGTGTTTGTGTGTGTGTGTGTGTGTGTGTGTGTGTGTGTGTGTGTATGGTAAGAACACTTAAGATCTGCACTCCTAGCAAGTTTCAAGTACGCAGTACAGTACTGTTAACTATAGTCATCGTGCTGTACATGAGATCTCTGAAATTTATTCAACTTGCATCTCTGAAATTTTATACCCTTTGAGAAACATCACCCCATTTCCTCCCAGCCCCTGGTAGCATGATTTTACTCTCTCCTTCTATGAGTTTGACTATTTTAGATTCCACACACAAGTGAGATCATGCAGTAATTGAAATGAGTCCTCTTTACTATCTCAGTCTATTGTGTCTGTTAGTTACCCTGGAATGTAGAATGTCTATTAGCCTCTCTCTCTATCTGTCTAATATCTATTTATATATACATTAGCTCTACGTGAAGAATTTTGGGCTTTGAGGAAAATAGAAAATCTTGGCTCTGGGATCTGTTAAATGATCAGAGAAACAGGCATACGATAAAGGAAGAGCCTTCATTGCAATGAAATATTTCTTTATCTGTGTTAAATAATCTCTCTAGAAAATAATAATATCAAACTACTTAGCAGTCAAGTATTTCAGAAAGCAAGGCAGATAAGAGAGAGAGAGGGAGAAGGAAGGAGGAGGGAAGGAAGTGAAGGAAAGAAGGAAGGAAGGAAGGAAGGGAGGAAGAGGAGAGGAAGAAAGGGGTTATCTTGCTACTTATGGTTTCCTGACCCCTGAGGAACGTGGTGGTTTTATATAAAAGTTCTGAATAAGACATGGTGTAAACTACAGCAAACAGTGGTCTATAGAAACCCACAACAACAACATAATAATTAATACTGATAAGCATCGTCTTTTATTATAAGTCTTCCTACGAAGATTTTCAAATCTAATTCTCACACTTAAAGACTATAATAGTATCTATTAGGCTATATGCCAGCCACAGTGCTAAGCACGTCACCTTCATAGGTGGTTCTCAACTGAGGTCAAGTTTGCCCCCAAGGGGATATTTGCAAAAGTCTGGAGACAGTTGTGGTCATTACAACCGGAGAGATGCTTCTGGCATCAAGTGGGTAGAGTCCGGGGATGCTGTTAAATATGGTACAACGCATAGCGTATCTCTTCTCAATAAAGAACTATCTGGTCCCAAATGCCAATAGTGCTGTGGTTAAGAAACCCTGACCTGCATTCTCTCCTTTTAATCTTCTCAACCCCCACTCCCATGGGGCAGTTAATATTATTGTGGCTCAGGCTGATTTCAAGGTCACCAAACTATTTCCCTTTTCCTCCTGGGCCACAACCAGAGAATATTTCTCAGAAGCCATAGGACTGATTTCTGACCAATGAAATGCAGGTGCAAGTGATGTCACCTCCATTTTGGATTAATAAAACCTCCTGCTCAGTCCATCCTGAGTTCTCTCTCTTCCCCTATTGATTGGCCAGCTGCAACTGACCCAGTGGAGGACTCTGAGAAG